>NC_051849.1:84447016-85101326 GCF_905115235.1 Hermetia illucens | reverse complement strand
ATATAAGCGTTTAAAGTTTTTCCCCAGATTCCTCCAAAAATCAGAAATTTTCCTGGCACCTAGACCCCACAACCTATATACCATTTTGAAGCTCAGACCCTCTACCAGTAGTAGTGATCACGAATTAAGCTCCTTTTTGCGAAATTCTCAATATTAACGGAGATATAAGCGTTTAAAGTTTTTCCCCAGATTCCTCCAAAAATCAGAAATTTTCCTGGCACCTAGACCCCACAACCTATATACCATTTTGAAGCTCAGACCCTCTACCAATAGTAGTGATCACGAATTAAGCTCCTTTTTGCGAAATTCTCAATATTAACGGAGATATAAGCGTTTAAAGTTTTTCCCCAGATTCCTCCAAAAATCAGAAATTTTCCTGGCACCTAGACCCCACAACCTATATACCATTTTGAAGCTCAGACCCTCTACCAGTAGTAGTGATCACGAATTAAGCTCCTTTTTGCGAAATTCTCAATATTAACGGAGATATAAGCGTTTAAAGTTTTTCCCCAGATTCCTCCAAAAATCAGAAATTTTCCTGGCACCTAGACCCCACAACCTATATACCATTTTGAAGCTCAGACCCTCTACCAGTAGTAGTGATCACGAATTAAGCTCCTTTTTGCGAAATTCTCAATATTAACGGAGATATAAGCGTTTAAAGTTTTTCCCCAGATTCCTCCAAAAATCAGAAATTTTCCTGGCACCTAGACCCCACAACCTATATACCATTTTGAAGCTCAGACCCTCTACCAGTAGTAGTGATCACGAATTAAGCTCCTTTTTGCGAAATTCTCAATATTAACGGAGATATAAGCGTTTAAAGTTTTTCCCCAGATTCCTCCAAAAATCAGAAATTTTCCTGGCACCTAGACCCCACAACCTATATACCATTTTGAAGCTCAGACCCTCTACCAGTAGTAGTGATCACGAATTAAGCTCCTTTTTGCGAAATTCTCAATATTAACGGAGATATAAGCGTTTAAAGTTTTTCCCCAGATTCCTCCAAAAATCAGAAATTTTCCTGGCACCTAGACCCCACAACCTATATACCATTTTGAAGCTCAGACCCTCTACCAGTAGTAGTGATCACGAATTAAGCTCCTTTTTGCGAAATTCTCAATATTAACGGAGATATAAGCGTTTAAAGTTTTTCCCCAGATTCCTCCAAAAATCAGAAATTTTCCTGGCACCTAGACCCCACAACCTATATACCATTTTGAAGCTCAGACCCTCTACCAGTAGTAGTGATCACGAATTAAGCTCCTTTTTGCGAAATTCTCAATATTAACGGAGATATAAGCGTTTAAAGTTTTTCCCCAGATTCCTCCAAAAATCAGAAATTTTCCTGGCACCTAGACCCCACAACCTATATACCATTTTGAAGCTCAGACCCTCTACCAGTAGTAGTGATCACGAATTAAGCTCCTTTTTGCGAAATTCTCAATATTAACGGAGATATAAGCGTTTAAAGTTTTTCCCCAGATTCCTCCAAAAATCAGAAATTTTCCTGGCACCTAGACCCCACAACCTATATACCATTTTGAAGCTCAGACCCTCTACCAGTAGTAGTGATCACGAATTAAGCTCCTTTTTGCGAAATTCTCAATATTAACGGAGATATAAGCGTTTAAAGTTTTTCCCCAGATTCCTCCAAAAATCAGAAATTTTCCTGGCACCTAGACCCCACAACCTATATACCATTTTGAAGCTCAGACCCTCTACCAATAGTAGTGATCACGAATTAAGCTCCTTTTTGCGAAATTCTCAATATTAACGGAGATATAAGCGTTTAAAGTTTTTCCCCAGATTCCTCCAAAAATCAGAAATTTTCCTGGCACCTAGACCCCACAACCTATATACCATTTTGAAGCTCAGACCCTCTACCAGTAGTAGTGATCACGAATTAAGCTCCTTTTTGCGAAATTCTCAATATTAACGGAGATATAAGCGTTTAAAGTTTTTCCCCAGATTCCTCCAAAAATCAGAAATTTTCCTGGCACCTAGACCCCACAACCTATATACCATTTTGAAGCTCAGACCCTCTACCAATAGTAGTGATCACGAATTAAGCTCCTTTTTGCGAAATTCTCAATATTAACGGAGATATAAGCGTTTAAAGTTTTTCCCCAGATTCCTCCAAAAATCAGAAATTTTCCTGGCACCTAGACCCCACAACCTATATACCATTTTGAAGCTCAGACCCTCTACCAGTAGTAGTGATCACGAATTAAGCTCCTTTTTGCGAAATTCTCAATATTAACGGAGATATAAGCGTTTAAAGTTTTTCCCCAGATTCCTCCAAAAATCAGAAATTTTCCTGGCACCTAGACCCCACAACCTATATACCATTTTGAAGCTCAGACCCTCTACCAGTAGTAGTGATCACGAATTAAGCTCCTTTTTGCGAAATTCTCAATATTAACGGAGATATAAGCGTTTAAAGTTTTTCCCCAGATTCCTCCAAAAATCAGAAATTTTCCTGGCACCTAGACCCCACAACCTATATACCATTTTGAAGCTCAGACCCTCTACCAATAGTAGTGATCACGAATTAAGCTCCTTTTTGCGAAATTCTCAATATTAACGGAGATATAAGCGTTTAAAGTTTTTCCCCAGATTCCTCCAAAAATCAGAAATTTTCCTGGCACCTAGACCCCACAACCTATATACCATTTTGAAGCTCAGACCCTCTACCAGTAGTAGTGATCACGAATTAAGCTCCTTTTTGCGAAATTCTCAATATTAACGGAGATATAAGCGTTTAAAGTTTTTCCCCAGATTCCTCCAAAAATCAGAAATTTTCCTGGCACCTAGACCCCACAACCTATATACCATTTTGAAGCTCAGACCCTCTACCAATAGTAGTGATCACGAATTAAGCTCCTTTTTGCGAAATTCTCAATATTAACGGAGATATAAGCGTTTAAAGTTTTTCCCCAGATTCCTCCAAAAATCAGAAATTTTCCTGGCACCTAGACCCCACAACCTATATACCATTTTGAAGCTCAGACCCTCTACCAGTAGTAGTGATCACGAATTAAGCTCCTTTTTGCGAAATTCTCAATATTAACGGAGATATAAGCGTTTAAAGTTTTTCCCCAGATTCCTCCAAAAATCAGAAATTTTCCTGGCACCTAGACCCCACAACCTATATACCATTTTGAAGCTCAGACCCTCTACCAGTAGTAGTGATCACGAATTAAGCTCCTTTTTGCGAAATTCTCAATATTAACGGAGATATAAGCGTTTAAAGTTTTTCCCCAGATTCCTCCAAAAATCAGAAATTTTCCTGGCACCTAGACCCCACAACCTATATACCATTTTGAAGCTCAGACCCTCTACCAGTAGTAGTGATCACGAATTAAGCTCCTTTTTGCGAAATTCTCAATATTAACGGAGATATAAGCGTTTAAAGTTTTTCCCCAGATTCCTCCAAAAATCAGAAATTTTCCTGGCACCTAGACCCCACAACCTATATACCATTTTGAAGCTCAGACCCTCTACCAGTAGTAGTGATCACGAATTAAGCTCCTTTTTGCGAAATTCTCAATATTAACGGAGATATAAGCGTTTAAAGTTTTTCCCCAGATTCCTCCAAAAATCAGAAATTTTCCTGGCACCTAGACCCCACAACCTATATACCATTTTGAAGCTCAGACCCTCTACCAGTAGTAGTGATCACGAATTAAGCTCCTTTTTGCGAAATTCTCAATATTAACGGAGATATAAGCGTTTAAAGTTTTTCCCCAGATTCCTCCAAAAATCAGAAATTTTCCTGGCACCTAGACCCCACAACCTATATACCATTTTGAAGCTCAGACCCTCTACCAGTAGTAGTGATCACGAATTAAGCTCCTTTTTGCGAAATTCTCAATATTAACGGAGATATAAGCGTTTAAAGTTTTTCCCCAGATTCCTCCAAAAATCAGAAATTTTCCTGGCACCTAGACCCCACAACCTATATACCATTTTGAAGCTCAGACCCTCTACCAGTAGTAGTGATCACGAATTAAGCTCCTTTTTGCGAAATTCTCAATATTAACGGAGATATAAGCGTTTAAAGTTTTTCCCCAGATTCCTCCAAAAATCAGAAATTTTCCTGGCACCTAGACCCCACAACCTATATACCATTTTGAAGCTCAGACCCTCTACCAATAGTAGTGATCACGAATTAAGCTCCTTTTTGCGAAATTCTCAATATTAACGGAGATATAAGCGTTTAAAGTTTTTCCCCAGATTCCTCCAAAAATCAGAAATTTTCCTGGCACCTAGACCCCACAACCTATATACCATTTTGAAGCTCAGACCCTCTACCAGTAGTAGTGATCACGAATTAAGCTCCTTTTTGCGAAATTCTCAATATTAACGGAGATATAAGCGTTTAAAGTTTTTCCCCAGATTCCTCCAAAAATCAGAAATTTTCCTGGCACCTAGACCCCACAACCTATATACCATTTTGAAGCTCAGACCCTCTACCAATAGTAGTGATCACGAATTAAGCTCCTTTTTGCGAAATTCTCAATATTAACGGAGATATAAGCGTTTAAAGTTTTTCCCCAGATTCCTCCAAAAATCAGAAATTTTCCTGGCACCTAGACCCCACAACCTATATACCATTTTGAAGCTCAGACCCTCTACCAGTAGTAGTGATCACGAATTAAGCTCCTTTTTGCGAAATTCTCAATATTAACGGAGATATAAGCGTTTAAAGTTTTTCCCCAGATTCCTCCAAAAATCAGAAATTTTCCTGGCACCTAGACCCCACAACCTATATACCATTTTGAAGCTCAGACCCTCTACCAGTAGTAGTGATCACGAATTAAGCTCCTTTTTGCGAAATTCTCAATATTAACGGAGATATAAGCGTTTAAAGTTTTTCCCCAGATTCCTCCAAAAATCAGAAATTTTCCTGGCACCTAGACCCCACAACCTATATACCATTTTGAAGCTCAGACCCTCTACCAGTAGTAGTGATCACGAATTAAGCTCCTTTTTGCGAAATTCTCAATATTAACGGAGATATAAGCGTTTAAAGTTTTTCCCCAGATTCCTCCAAAAATCAGAAATTTTCCTGGCACCTAGACCCCACAACCTATATACCATTTTGAAGCTCAGACCCTCTACCAATAGTAGTGATCACGAATTAAGCTCCTTTTTGCGAAATTCTCAATATTAACGGAGATATAAGCGTTTAAAGTTTTTCCCCAGATTCCTCCAAAAATCAGAAATTTTCCTGGCACCTAGACCCCACAACCTATATACCATTTTGAAGCTCAGACCCTCTACCAGTAGTAGTGATCACGAATTAAGCTCCTTTTTGCGAAATTCTCAATATTAACGGAGATATAAGCGTTTAAAGTTTTTCCCCAGATTCCTCCAAAAATCAGAAATTTTCCTGGCACCTAGACCCCACAACCTATATACCATTTTGAAGCTCAGACCCTCTACCAATAGTAGTGATCACGAATTAAGCTCCTTTTTGCGAAATTCTCAATATTAACGGAGATATAAGCGTTTAAAGTTTTTCCCCAGATTCCTCCAAAAATCAGAAATTTTCCTGGCACCTAGACCCCACAACCTATATACCATTTTGAAGCTCAGACCCTCTACCAGTAGTAGTGATCACGAATTAAGCTCCTTTTTGCGAAATTCTCAATATTAACGGAGATATAAGCGTTTAAAGTTTTTCCCCAGATTCCTCCAAAAATCAGAAATTTTCCTGGCACCTAGACCCCACAACCTATATACCATTTTGAAGCTCAGACCCTCTACCAGTAGTAGTGATCACGAATTAAGCTCCTTTTTGCGAAATTCTCAATATTAACGGAGATATAAGCGTTTAAAGTTTTTCCCCAGATTCCTCCAAAAATCAGAAATTTTCCTGGCACCTAGACCCCACAACCTATATACCATTTTGAAGCTCAGACCCTCTACCAGTAGTAGTGATCACGAATTAAGCTCCTTTTTGCGAAATTCTCAATATTAACGGAGATATAAGCGTTTAAAGTTTTTCCCCAGATTCCTCCAAAAATCAGAAATTTTCCTGGCACCTAGACCCCACAACCTATATACCATTTTGAAGCTCAGACCCTCTACCAATAGTAGTGATCACGAATTAAGCTCCTTTTTGCGAAATTCTCAATATTAACGGAGATATAAGCGTTTAAAGTTTTTCCCCAGATTCCTCCAAAAATCAGAAATTTTCCTGGCACCTAGACCCCACAACCTATATACCATTTTGAAGCTCAGACCCTCTACCAGTAGTAGTGATCACGAATTAAGCTCCTTTTTGCGAAATTCTCAATATTAACGGAGATATAAGCGTTTAAAGTTTTTCCCCAGATTCCTCCAAAAATCAGAAATTTTCCTGGCACCTAGACCCCACAACCTATATACCATTTTGAAGCTCAGACCCTCTACCAATAGTAGTGATCACGAATTAAGCTCCTTTTTGCGAAATTCTCAATATTAACGGAGATATAAGCGTTTAAAGTTTTTCCCCAGATTCCTCCAAAAATCAGAAATTTTCCTGGCACCTAGACCCCACAACCTATATACCATTTTGAAGCTCAGACCCTCTACCAGTAGTAGTGATCACGAATTAAGCTCCTTTTTGCGAAATTCTCAATATTAACGGAGATATAAGCGTTTAAAGTTTTTCCCCAGATTCCTCCAAAAATCAGAAATTTTCCTGGCACCTAGACCCCACAACCTATATACCATTTTGAAGCTCAGACCCTCTACCAATAGTAGTGATCACGAATTAAGCTCCTTTTTGCGAAATTCTCAATATTAACGGAGATATAAGCGTTTAAAGTTTTTCCCCAGATTCCTCCAAAAATCAGAAATTTTCCTGGCACCTAGACCCCACAACCTATATACCATTTTGAAGCTCAGACCCTCTACCAATAGTAGTGATCACGAATTAAGCTCCTTTTTGCGAAATTCTCAATATTAACGGAGATATAAGCGTTTAAAGTTTTTCCCCAGATTCCTCCAAAAATCAGAAATTTTCCTGGCACCTAGACCCCACAACCTATATACCATTTTGAAGCTCAGACCCTCTACCAATAGTAGTGATCACGAATTAAGCTCCTTTTTGCGAAATTCTCAATATTAACGGAGATATAAGCGTTTAAAGTTTTTCCCCAGATTCCTCCAAAAATCAGAAATTTTCCTGGCACCTAGACCCCACAACCTATATACCATTTTGAAGCTCAGACCCTCTACCAATAGTAGTGATCACGAATTAAGCTCCTTTTTGCGAAATTCTCAATATTAACGGAGATATAAGCGTTTAAAGTTTTTCCCCAGATTCCTCCAAAAATCAGAAATTTTCCTGGCACCTAGACCCCACAACCTATATACCATTTTGAAGCTCAGACCCTCTACCAGTAGTAGTGATCACGAATTAAGCTCCTTTTTGCGAAATTCTCAATATTAACGGAGATATAAGCGTTTAAAGTTTTTCCCCAGATTCCTCCAAAAATCAGAAATTTTCCTGGCACCTAGACCCCACAACCTATATACCATTTTGAAGCTCAGACCCTCTACCAATAGTAGTGATCACGAATTAAGCTCCTTTTTGCGAAATTCTCAATATTAACGGAGATATAAGCGTTTAAAGTTTTTCCCCAGATTCCTCCAAAAATCAGAAATTTTCCTGGCACCTAGACCCCACAACCTATATACCATTTTGAAGCTCAGACCCTCTACCAATAGTAGTGATCACGAATTAAGCTCCTTTTTGCGAAATTCTCAATATTAACGGAGATATAAGCGTTTAAAGTTTTTCCCCAGATTCCTCCAAAAATCAGAAATTTTCCTGGCACCTAGACCCCACAACCTATATACCATTTTGAAGCTCAGACCCTCTACCAATAGTAGTGATCACGAATTAAGCTCCTTTTTGCGAAATTCTCAATATTAACGGAGATATAAGCGTTTAAAGTTTTTCCCCAGATTCCTCCAAAAATCAGAAATTTTCCTGGCACCTAGACCCCACAACCTATATACCATTTTGAAGCTCAGACCCTCTACCAGTAGTAGTGATCACGAATTAAGCTCCTTTTTGCGAAATTCTCAATATTAACGGAGATATAAGCGTTTAAAGTTTTTCCCCAGATTCCTCCAAAAATCAGAAATTTTCCTGGCACCTAGACCCCACAACCTATATACCATTTTGAAGCTCAGACCCTCTACCAGTAGTAGTGATCACGAATTAAGCTCCTTTTTGCGAAATTCTCAATATTAACGGAGATATAAGCGTTTAAAGTTTTTCCCCAGATTCCTCCAAAAATCAGAAATTTTCCTGGCACCTAGACCCCACAACCTATATACCATTTTGAAGCTCAGACCCTCTACCAGTAGTAGTGATCACGAATTAAGCTCCTTTTTGCGAAATTCTCAATATTAACGGAGATATAAGCGTTTAAAGTTTTTCCCCAGATTCCTCCAAAAATCAGAAATTTTCCTGGCACCTAGACCCCACAACCTATATACCATTTTGAAGCTCAGACCCTCTACCAGTAGTAGTGATCACGAATTAAGCTCCTTTTTGCGAAATTCTCAATATTAACGGAGATATAAGCGTTTAAAGTTTTTCCCCAGATTCCTCCAAAAATCAGAAATTTTCCTGGCACCTAGACCCCACAACCTATATACCATTTTGAAGCTCAGACCCTCTACCAATAGTAGTGATCACGAATTAAGCTCCTTTTTGCGAAATTCTCAATATTAACGGAGATATAAGCGTTTAAAGTTTTTCCCCAGATTCCTCCAAAAATCAGAAATTTTCCTGGCACCTAGACCCCACAACCTATATACCATTTTGAAGCTCAGACCCTCTACCAATAGTAGTGATCACGAATTAAGCTCCTTTTTGCGAAATTCTCAATATTAACGGAGATATAAGCGTTTAAAGTTTTTCCCCAGATTCCTCCAAAAATCAGAAATTTTCCTGGCACCTAGACCCCACAACCTATATACCATTTTGAAGCTCAGACCCTCTACCAATAGTAGTGATCACGAATTAAGCTCCTTTTTGCGAAATTCTCAATATTAACGGAGATATAAGCGTTTAAAGTTTTTCCCCAGATTCCTCCAAAAATCAGAAATTTTCCTGGCACCTAGACCCCACAACCTATATACCATTTTGAAGCTCAGACCCTCTACCAGTAGTAGTGATCACGAATTAAGCTCCTTTTTGCGAAATTCTCAATATTAACGGAGATATAAGCGTTTAAAGTTTTTCCCCAGATTCCTCCAAAAATCAGAAATTTTCCTGGCACCTAGACCCCACAACCTATATACCATTTTGAAGCTCAGACCCTCTACCAATAGTAGTGATCACGAATTAAGCTCCTTTTTGCGAAATTCTCAATATTAACGGAGATATAAGCGTTTAAAGTTTTTCCCCAGATTCCTCCAAAAATCAGAAATTTTCCTGGCACCTAGACCCCACAACCTATATACCATTTTGAAGCTCAGACCCTCTACCAGTAGTAGTGATCACGAATTAAGCTCCTTTTTGCGAAATTCTCAATATTAACGGAGATATAAGCGTTTAAAGTTTTTCCCCAGATTCCTCCAAAAATCAGAAATTTTCCTGGCACCTAGACCCCACAACCTATATACCATTTTGAAGCTCAGACCCTCTACCAGTAGTAGTGATCACGAATTAAGCTCCTTTTTGCGAAATTCTCAATATTAACGGAGATATAAGCGTTTAAAGTTTTTCCCCAGATTCCTCCAAAAATCAGAAATTTTCCTGGCACCTAGACCCCACAACCTATATACCATTTTGAAGCTCAGACCCTCTACCAGTAGTAGTGATCACGAATTAAGCTCCTTTTTGCGAAATTCTCAATATTAACGGAGATATAAGCGTTTAAAGTTTTTCCCCAGATTCCTCCAAAAATCAGAAATTTTCCTGGCACCTAGACCCCACAACCTATATACCATTTTGAAGCTCAGACCCTCTACCAGTAGTAGTGATCACGAATTAAGCTCCTTTTTGCGAAATTCTCAATATTAACGGAGATATAAGCGTTTAAAGTTTTTCCCCAGATTCCTCCAAAAATCAGAAATTTTCCTGGCACCTAGACCCCACAACCTATATACCATTTTGAAGCTCAGACCCTCTACCAGTAGTAGTGATCACGAATTAAGCTCCTTTTTGCGAAATTCTCAATATTAACGGAGATATAAGCGTTTAAAGTTTTTCCCCAGATTCCTCCAAAAATCAGAAATTTTCCTGGCACCTAGACCCCACAACCTATATACCATTTTGAAGCTCAGACCCTCTACCAGTAGTAGTGATCACGAATTAAGCTCCTTTTTGCGAAATTCTCAATATTAACGGAGATATAAGCGTTTAAAGTTTTTCCCCAGATTCCTCCAAAAATCAGAAATTTTCCTGGCACCTAGACCCCACAACCTATATACCATTTTGAAGCTCAGACCCTCTACCAGTAGTAGTGATCACGAATTAAGCTCCTTTTTGCGAAATTCTCAATATTAACGGAGATATAAGCGTTTAAAGTTTTTCCCCAGATTCCTCCAAAAATCAGAAATTTTCCTGGCACCTAGACCCCACAACCTATATACCATTTTGAAGCTCAGACCCTCTACCAATAGTAGTGATCACGAATTAAGCTCCTTTTTGCGAAATTCTCAATATTAACGGAGATATAAGCGTTTAAAGTTTTTCCCCAGATTCCTCCAAAAATCAGAAATTTTCCTGGCACCTAGACCCCACAACCTATATACCATTTTGAAGCTCAGACCCTCTACCAATAGTAGTGATCACGAATTAAGCTCCTTTTTGCGAAATTCTCAATATTAACGGAGATATAAGCGTTTAAAGTTTTTCCCCAGATTCCTCCAAAAATCAGAAATTTTCCTGGCACCTAGACCCCACAACCTATATACCATTTTGAAGCTCAGACCCTCTACCAATAGTAGTGATCACGAATTAAGCTCCTTTTTGCGAAATTCTCAATATTAACGGAGATATAAGCGTTTAAAGTTTTTCCCCAGATTCCTCCAAAAATCAGAAATTTTCCTGGCACCTAGACCCCACAACCTATATACCATTTTGAAGCTCAGACCCTCTACCAGTAGTAGTGATCACGAATTAAGCTCCTTTTTGCGAAATTCTCAATATTAACGGAGATATAAGCGTTTAAAGTTTTTCCCCAGATTCCTCCAAAAATCAGAAATTTTCCTGGCACCTAGACCCCACAACCTATATACCATTTTGAAGCTCAGACCCTCTACCAGTAGTAGTGATCACGAATTAAGCTCCTTTTTGCGAAATTCTCAATATTAACGGAGATATAAGCGTTTAAAGTTTTTCCCCAGATTCCTCCAAAAATCAGAAATTTTCCTGGCACCTAGACCCCACAACCTATATACCATTTTGAAGCTCAGACCCTCTACCAGTAGTAGTGATCACGAATTAAGCTCCTTTTTGCGAAATTCTCAATATTAACGGAGATATAAGCGTTTAAAGTTTTTCCCCAGATTCCTCCAAAAATCAGAAATTTTCCTGGCACCTAGACCCCACAACCTATATACCATTTTGAAGCTCAGACCCTCTACCAGTAGTAGTGATCACGAATTAAGCTCCTTTTTGCGAAATTCTCAATATTAACGGAGATATAAGCGTTTAAAGTTTTTCCCCAGATTCCTCCAAAAATCAGAAATTTTCCTGGCACCTAGACCCCACAACCTATATACCATTTTGAAGCTCAGACCCTCTACCAGTAGTAGTGATCACGAATTAAGCTCCTTTTTGCGAAATTCTCAATATTAACGGAGATATAAGCGTTTAAAGTTTTTCCCCAGATTCCTCCAAAAATCAGAAATTTTCCTGGCACCTAGACCCCACAACCTATATACCATTTTGAAGCTCAGACCCTCTACCAGTAGTAGTGATCACGAATTAAGCTCCTTTTTGCGAAATTCTCAATATTAACGGAGATATAAGCGTTTAAAGTTTTTCCCCAGATTCCTCCAAAAATCAGAAATTTTCCTGGCACCTAGACCCCACAACCTATATACCATTTTGAAGCTCAGACCCTCTACCAGTAGTAGTGATCACGAATTAAGCTCCTTTTTGCGAAATTCTCAATATTAACGGAGATATAAGCGTTTAAAGTTTTTCCCCAGATTCCTCCAAAAATCAGAAATTTTCCTGGCACCTAGACCCCACAACCTATATACCATTTTGAAGCTCAGACCCTCTACCAGTAGTAGTGATCACGAATTAAGCTCCTTTTTGCGAAATTCTCAATATTAACGGAGATATAAGCGTTTAAAGTTTTTCCCCAGATTCCTCCAAAAATCAGAAATTTTCCTGGCACCTAGACCCCACAACCTATATACCATTTTGAAGCTCAGACCCTCTACCAGTAGTAGTGATCACGAATTAAGCTCCTTTTTGCGAAATTCTCAATATTAACGGAGATATAAGCGTTTAAAGTTTTTCCC
Organism: Hermetia illucens; assembly: GCF_905115235.1. Lineage (NCBI taxonomy): Eukaryota > Metazoa > Arthropoda > Insecta > Diptera > Stratiomyidae > Hermetia > Hermetia illucens. The sequence continues at coordinate 85,088,828 of NC_051849.1, read as the reverse complement.
CAGATTCCTCCAAAAATCAGAAATTTTCCTGGCACCTAGACCCCACAACCTATATACCATTTTGAAGCTCAGACCCTCTACCAGTAGTAGTGATCACGAATTAAGCTCCTTTTTGCGAAATTCTCAATATTAACGGAGATATAAGCGTTTAAAGTTTTTCCCCAGATTCCTCCAAAAATCAGAAATTTTCCTGGCACCTAGACCCCACAACCTATATACCATTTTGAAGCTCAGACCCTCTACCAGTAGTAGTGATCACGAATTAAGCTCCTTTTTGCGAAATTCTCAATATTAACGGAGATATAAGCGTTTAAAGTTTTTCCCCAGATTCCTCCAAAAATCAGAAATTTTCCTGGCACCTAGACCCCACAACCTATATACCATTTTGAAGCTCAGACCCTCTACCAGTAGTAGTGATCACGAATTAAGCTCCTTTTTGCGAAATTCTCAATATTAACGGAGATATAAGCGTTTAAAGTTTTTCCCCAGATTCCTCCAAAAATCAGAAATTTTCCTGGCACCTAGACCCCACAACCTATATACCATTTTGAAGCTCAGACCCTCTACCAGTAGTAGTGATCACGAATTAAGCTCCTTTTTGCGAAATTCTCAATATTAACGGAGATATAAGCGTTTAAAGTTTTTCCCCAGATTCCTCCAAAAATCAGAAATTTTCCTGGCACCTAGACCCCACAACCTATATACCATTTTGAAGCTCAGACCCTCTACCAGTAGTAGTGATCACGAATTAAGCTCCTTTTTGCGAAATTCTCAATATTAACGGAGATATAAGCGTTTAAAGTTTTTCCCCAGATTCCTCCAAAAATCAGAAATTTTCCTGGCACCTAGACCCCACAACCTATATACCATTTTGAAGCTCAGACCCTCTACCAGTAGTAGTGATCACGAATTAAGCTCCTTTTTGCGAAATTCTCAATATTAACGGAGATATAAGCGTTTAAAGTTTTTCCCCAGATTCCTCCAAAAATCAGAAATTTTCCTGGCACCTAGACCCCACAACCTATATACCATTTTGAAGCTCAGACCCTCTACCAGTAGTAGTGATCACGAATTAAGCTCCTTTTTGCGAAATTCTCAATATTAACGGAGATATAAGCGTTTAAAGTTTTTCCCCAGATTCCTCCAAAAATCAGAAATTTTCCTGGCACCTAGACCCCACAACCTATATACCATTTTGAAGCTCAGACCCTCTACCAGTAGTAGTGATCACGAATTAAGCTCCTTTTTGCGAAATTCTCAATATTAACGGAGATATAAGCGTTTAAAGTTTTTCCCCAGATTCCTCCAAAAATCAGAAATTTTCCTGGCACCTAGACCCCACAACCTATATACCATTTTGAAGCTCAGACCCTCTACCAGTAGTAGTGATCACGAATTAAGCTCCTTTTTGCGAAATTCTCAATATTAACGGAGATATAAGCGTTTAAAGTTTTTCCCCAGATTCCTCCAAAAATCAGAAATTTTCCTGGCACCTAGACCCCACAACCTATATACCATTTTGAAGCTCAGACCCTCTACCAGTAGTAGTGATCACGAATTAAGCTCCTTTTTGCGAAATTCTCAATATTAACGGAGATATAAGCGTTTAAAGTTTTTCCCCAGATTCCTCCAAAAATCAGAAATTTTCCTGGCACCTAGACCCCACAACCTATATACCATTTTGAAGCTCAGACCCTCTACCAGTAGTAGTGATCACGAATTAAGCTCCTTTTTGCGAAATTCTCAATATTAACGGAGATATAAGCGTTTAAAGTTTTTCCCCAGATTCCTCCAAAAATCAGAAATTTTCCTGGCACCTAGACCCCACAACCTATATACCATTTTGAAGCTCAGACCCTCTACCAGTAGTAGTGATCACGAATTAAGCTCCTTTTTGCGAAATTCTCAATATTAACGGAGATATAAGCGTTTAAAGTTTTTCCCCAGATTCCTCCAAAAATCAGAAATTTTCCTGGCACCTAGACCCCACAACCTATATACCATTTTGAAGCTCAGACCCTCTACCAGTAGTAGTGATCACGAATTAAGCTCCTTTTTGCGAAATTCTCAATATTAACGGAGATATAAGCGTTTAAAGTTTTTCCCCAGATTCCTCCAAAAATCAGAAATTTTCCTGGCACCTAGACCCCACAACCTATATACCATTTTGAAGCTCAGACCCTCTACCAGTAGTAGTGATCACGAATTAAGCTCCTTTTTGCGAAATTCTCAATATTAACGGAGATATAAGCGTTTAAAGTTTTTCCCCAGATTCCTCCAAAAATCAGAAATTTTCCTGGCACCTAGACCCCACAACCTATATACCATTTTGAAGCTCAGACCCTCTACCAGTAGTAGTGATCACGAATTAAGCTCCTTTTTGCGAAATTCTCAATATTAACGGAGATATAAGCGTTTAAAGTTTTTCCCCAGATTCCTCCAAAAATCAGAAATTTTCCTGGCACCTAGACCCCACAACCTATATACCATTTTGAAGCTCAGACCCTCTACCAGTAGTAGTGATCACGAATTAAGCTCCTTTTTGCGAAATTCTCAATATTAACGGAGATATAAGCGTTTAAAGTTTTTCCCCAGATTCCTCCAAAAATCAGAAATTTTCCTGGCACCTAGACCCCACAACCTATATACCATTTTGAAGCTCAGACCCTCTACCAGTAGTAGTGATCACGAATTAAGCTCCTTTTTGCGAAATTCTCAATATTAACGGAGATATAAGCGTTTAAAGTTTTTCCCCAGATTCCTCCAAAAATCAGAAATTTTCCTGGCACCTAGACCCCACAACCTATATACCATTTTGAAGCTCAGACCCTCTACCAGTAGTAGTGATCACGAATTAAGCTCCTTTTTGCGAAATTCTCAATATTAACGGAGATATAAGCGTTTAAAGTTTTTCCCCAGATTCCTCCAAAAATCAGAAATTTTCCTGGCACCTAGACCCCACAACCTATATACCATTTTGAAGCTCAGACCCTCTACCAGTAGTAGTGATCACGAATTAAGCTCCTTTTTGCGAAATTCTCAATATTAACGGAGATATAAGCGTTTAAAGTTTTTCCCCAGATTCCTCCAAAAATCAGAAATTTTCCTGGCACCTAGACCCCACAACCTATATACCATTTTGAAGCTCAGACCCTCTACCAGTAGTAGTGATCACGAATTAAGCTCCTTTTTGCGAAATTCTCAATATTAACGGAGATATAAGCGTTTAAAGTTTTTCCCCAGATTCCTCCAAAAATCAGAAATTTTCCTGGCACCTAGACCCCACAACCTATATACCATTTTGAAGCTCAGACCCTCTACCAGTAGTAGTGATCACGAATTAAGCTCCTTTTTGCGAAATTCTCAATATTAACGGAGATATAAGCGTTTAAAGTTTTTCCCCAGATTCCTCCAAAAATCAGAAATTTTCCTGGCACCTAGACCCCACAACCTATATACCATTTTGAAGCTCAGACCCTCTACCAGTAGTAGTGATCACGAATTAAGCTCCTTTTTGCGAAATTCTCAATATTAACGGAGATATAAGCGTTTAAAGTTTTTCCCCAGATTCCTCCAAAAATCAGAAATTTTCCTGGCACCTAGACCCCACAACCTATATACCATTTTGAAGCTCAGACCCTCTACCAGTAGTAGTGATCACGAATTAAGCTCCTTTTTGCGAAATTCTCAATATTAACGGAGATATAAGCGTTTAAAGTTTTTCCCCAGATTCCTCCAAAAATCAGAAATTTTCCTGGCACCTAGACCCCACAACCTATATACCATTTTGAAGCTCAGACCCTCTACCAGTAGTAGTGATCACGAATTAAGCTCCTTTTTGCGAAATTCTCAATATTAACGGAGATATAAGCGTTTAAAGTTTTTCCCCAGATTCCTCCAAAAATCAGAAATTTTCCTGGCACCTAGACCCCACAACCTATATACCATTTTGAAGCTCAGACCCTCTACCAGTAGTAGTGATCACGAATTAAGCTCCTTTTTGCGAAATTCTCAATATTAACGGAGATATAAGCGTTTAAAGTTTTTCCCCAGATTCCTCCAAAAATCAGAAATTTTCCTGGCACCTAGACCCCACAACCTATATACCATTTTGAAGCTCAGACCCTCTACCAGTAGTAGTGATCACGAATTAAGCTCCTTTTTGCGAAATTCTCAATATTAACGGAGATATAAGCGTTTAAAGTTTTTCCCCAGATTCCTCCAAAAATCAGAAATTTTCCTGGCACCTAGACCCCACAACCTATATACCATTTTGAAGCTCAGACCCTCTACCAGTAGTAGTGATCACGAATTAAGCTCCTTTTTGCGAAATTCTCAATATTAACGGAGATATAAGCGTTTAAAGTTTTTCCCCAGATTCCTCCAAAAATCAGAAATTTTCCTGGCACCTAGACCCCACAACCTATATACCATTTTGAAGCTCAGACCCTCTACCAGTAGTAGTGATCACGAATTAAGCTCCTTTTTGCGAAATTCTCAATATTAACGGAGATATAAGCGTTTAAAGTTTTTCCCCAGATTCCTCCAAAAATCAGAAATTTTCCTGGCACCTAGACCCCACAACCTATATACCATTTTGAAGCTCAGACCCTCTACCAGTAGTAGTGATCACGAATTAAGCTCCTTTTTGCGAAATTCTCAATATTAACGGAGATATAAGCGTTTAAAGTTTTTCCCCAGATTCCTCCAAAAATCAGAAATTTTCCTGGCACCTAGACCCCACAACCTATATACCATTTTGAAGCTCAGACCCTCTACCAGTAGTAGTGATCACGAATTAAGCTCCTTTTTGCGAAATTCTCAATATTAACGGAGATATAAGCGTTTAAAGTTTTTCCCCAGATTCCTCCAAAAATCAGAAATTTTCCTGGCACCTAGACCCCACAACCTATATACCATTTTGAAGCTCAGACCCTCTACCAGTAGTAGTGATCACGAATTAAGCTCCTTTTTGCGAAATTCTCAATATTAACGGAGATATAAGCGTTTAAAGTTTTTCCCCAGATTCCTCCAAAAATCAGAAATTTTCCTGGCACCTAGACCCCACAACCTATACCATTTTGAAGCTCAGACCCTCTACCAGTAGTAGTGATCACGAATTAAGCTCCTTTTTGCGAAATTCTCAATATTAACGGAGATATAAGCGTTTAAAGTTTTTCCCCAGATTCCTCCAAAAATCAGAAATTTTCCTGGCACCTAGACCCCACAACCTATATACCATTTTGAAGCTCAGACCCTCTACCAGTAGTAGTGATCACGAATTAAGCTCCTTTTTGCGAAATTCTCAATATTAACGGAGATATAAGCGTTTAAAGTTTTTCCCCAGATTCCTCCAAAAATCAGAAATTTTCCTGGCACCTAGACCCCACAACCTATATACCATTTTGAAGCTCAGACCCTCTACCAGTAGTAGTGATCACGAATTAAGCTCCTTTTTGCGAAATTCTCAATATTAACGGAGATATAAGCGTTTAAAGTTTTTCCCCAGATTCCTCCAAAAATCAGAAATTTTCCTGGCACCTAGACCCCACAACCTATATACCATTTTGAAGCTCAGACCCTCTACCATAGTAGTGATCACGAATTAAGCTCCTTTTTGCGAAATTCTCAATATTAACGGAGATATAAGCGTTTAAAGTTTTTCCCCAGATTCCTCCAAAAATCAGAAATTTTCCTGGCACCTAGACCCCACAACCTATATACCATTTTGAAGCTCAGACCCTCTACCAATAGTAGTGATCACGAATTAAGCTCCTTTTTGCGAAATTCTCAATATTAACGGAGATATAAGCGTTTAAAGTTTTTCCCCAGATTCCTCCAAAAATCAGAAATTTTCCTGGCACCTAGACCCCACGTCTTCCTTTTCTACCATAGATTTTCCCTTATCGTCTTTTCAGGCTGGATCATCCTCATCCATACAGACTAAGTGACTCGCCCACCGCAATTTATTGAGCCGGATTTTATCATCAACCTGACGGCCATAGTGTGGCTCATAGATTTCGCCGTTATGTAGGTTACGGAATCGTCCATCCTCATGTAGGTGACCAAAAAAAGGATTCTTCTGTGGTGTGCGCCGCTCGCTCGATCTGGATGAAGGTAGACTGTATACGAAGGGTCGTTCATCCCATGATGTCGATATCGTCAGCATAGGCTAGTACTTGGGTGAACTTAAAGAGGATCGCTATCATTTACCTCAGCGTCTCGGATCACTTTTTCCAGGGCCAATTTAAAGAGGACGCATGATAGGGCGTCCCCTTGTTTTAGACCGTTGTTGATGTCGAATGCTCTCGAGGGTGATCCTGCTGGTGCAACTGATGTCTATATTACAACAGTCTTTCCATAGCTTGCCGCATAGGGAAATTCTGATCTGTAGCTGATTTGCCTGGAGTGAAGCCTCTTTGGTGTGGGCCAATGATGTTCTGGGCATATGGGGCGATCCGGCCTAGCAAGATAGCGAAGAATATCTTATAGATGGTACTTAGTAACATGATACCTATAGAGCATCTATAGAGCACTGCATGTCTTCTCCCTTTTTATGTATGAGACAGATAATGCCTCGTTGTCAGTTGTCAGGCATTGATTCCCTGCTTCACACTTTGAGAATAAGTTGATGGACCACTTGATGTAAGTGATCATCTCCATATTTAACCAATTCGGATGTAATTCCATCGGCCCTTGGTCGCTTATGATATTTAAGCCGGTGGATTGCACGGAATGTTTCTTCTATACTTGGTGTTTAGTTAGTTGGCTTGACGTCCAACTCGCCGATGTTCTGGTTGTTCAGCAAATCGTCGGAAATCAGATTTTCCTCTTTGTCTCGGCAGGACGAGCATCGAGTTGTGTAAGGCTTCATCCTGCTGACTTGTTGGTAAAACTTGCGCTCCTGGTGCGGGAGCTCCCTGTACTTTGGGAGATCGCAGACCTGTTGGTTCTCCCAGGCTTCCTTTTCTCGTCTGTGAAGTCGTTTCTCCGCTTACCGGAGTTCGTGATGTCTCCGCGTGTGCATGCGTCCTTTGAAAATGCAACATTACTCGGTACGGTTTGGTTCCACTAGCTGCCATTGACTTACATTTATGATAACGTTCTTCAGGCGGTTGTGAAGATCATTTGTTGATGCTTGATCTCCAGGATCTCTGTTGACTGCGATTATTGCGGCATCCACTTTCCTCTTATAGGTGTTGGGGTGGGCTGTGCTGTGAATGACTTCAATGTTAATTCACATCTGATTCTCAAAGAGGATTCTTGGCGGTGTTGTTATTCGAGCTCGGAGCACCATGCCAACGGGATAGTGGCTAATATAGCCACCCTATTTGTTCTGACATTCATCAAGGCTGAGAGGTCGCGACGATCAATCAACACGTAGTCAATTTGGCTAAAAGTGGTTCTCGTTTGTTTGTTGACTTCCAAAAACCATTTCGTGCGGCACTGCTAATTGAATAATCAGCAGTTCGTTATTATTTGAATTTGGATGTAAGCTATGGGAGCCGGTGTATCGCCTGAATACGGGCTCCGTCCCTACTTGGCTGTTAAAATCCCCAAGTATGATTTTGGTATCATACCTGGGACCGACTTCGAGGGTTCGTTCTACTGCCCCACGGAAGGTATCCGTCTCAAACTCTGCAGTCTCCTTTATAGGGACATGAACGTTATTGAGGCTATATTTCTAAATTTGCCTTGCAAGCGCAGTTTGCATAGCCGTTCGTTTATGTTTTCAAAGCCGATAGCAGTAGGTTTCATTTTCTGGCTGACTAAGAAGAAGAAGGGTTTTGGCTAGCACGGTTCCATGCGAAAATGTGCAAATCGTTACTCCGTTGTCGTTGCCGGGTTCGTCGTTGTATTGTCAGTTCAGTCGAAGGTTTCTTTTGTGGCTTTGTAACAGGTTGTTTTCCGTGTAGGATTGTCAGCCCCACCCAACCCCCAACCTGGAGGATTAGTTGGTACAATGTGTCCCGTTTTTAAGCCCGGGACTCACCTTCAATTTTCTCCATCTACAGTTTTTCGATAAGAGAGCGTTCATCACGTGGAGGTGGAGATGGGGTTTGGTAGTAGAGCTGTTGGTGTTGGTTCAGCAGGCGTTTCGCCCTGGGACCTATACTACCATTTGACCATCATAGGATGCAACGGACTTATGATTATGTAAAATTTTGCAGTTTGTGTGCGATAATCTGCAAACTTGCCCAGATGGACTTGTGACCACTTGATCACTGTAAATCAAATTAGAATAAACTCCAGATAATTCTGAATTGGAAAAAAACTTTCTGTTCTGTTGGCATCATTAGCGTTTCCAATTCCAGCTTGCGGTGCATCTATTATTAGTCCTGTCTCACTACTGAATTTTTCTTGGGTACTTTTTTTCCCCTCCATAACGACGGTTTTTTCAAAAGCAGATCTTAACTGCCTCTTTCTTCACTGTGTGTTTATATGCAATACATTCTCAAAAATAGGCGAATTCTGGCGTACAAAGTAGATAATCAAAAAGAACCTGCATTCTCATCATCTTTTTTGATGTTCAAATTGTGAAATTATTTCAGAGGTGCCCTATCAATGTAGCACTTTGTGCCTAACGTAGTTTGTACAGTGGCTTGTTACACTTTTGCATCTGCAGTTGTAAGCATAAGTGTATGCTTTACCCAATACAACTTTTCTTCCAGTAAAAGTGTTTTGTAAAGCTTTGATAGCAGAAGAATCCTAGGAAGAAGCAATACCATGACCGTCCGGTTGTGGGTAAAATCCGGCTCAATAGGTTACGATGGGTGGGTCACTTAATCCGTATGGATCCAGCCCGGAAAGTCTATAAGGGCAATATCTATGGTAGAAAAAAAAGACGAGGCAGACCCTGCCTAAGATGGAGCAATGGCGTAGGCCAAGACGCCAGACAGCTTTTATTGATATCAAATTGGTGGACCTCGGCTCAAAACCGGGATTTCTGGAGTTCCTTATTAAGGCAGGTCTAGACCGGATACCAGTTGTTGATGATGGTTATATCCACCGTTTCCTTTGTGAACTTGTTTCGTGTATGCGTTGATGAGAAGCCGGGAGCGGCATTGGATAGATCACACATTGAGGAAGGCCGGCAACTCCATTTCATGGCATAGCTTGCACTACTTCGTCAAGACGGCCGACAATTAGGTCATTCCAGAAATAAATGCCTTAGAACACTAGATGAAGAGAGCAAGTTTCTAGAAAAACCTGGAGGGAGCTGAAACTCATTTCACTAATACTTTTTCCAACTCTGTTGTTCTTGTCATTAATTTTTTTAGTATATGTGAAGCATTTTTTTTTCCAGATGTTTGTAAAAGAGTTTGATGGTCGAGCACAGTTGCTAGGCTGCGTTTTCACTATTTCAAAAGTCTTTCTTAGGTATTTGCGGTTAGTTTCAAAAAATCTAGTTTCCATTTCGTTCATCTTTCCCCATCTTTTGTTTAAATTTTGACTTCCTTAGATACTGAAATAAAAGAATTATAAGGATAATATAATGAGCGATTTTCAAATACATTATTTATTTTTTTACGGTCTTCATTTTGTACCCCTAGCAGAAAAGTGGCGAGAGTGAGCGGCTAATTTGACCATAATTATATTTTCTAATGTTTAACCTCTCCTTTCAAATCAAAATTTTAACCGGAAAGAAACCTCAAGTAAAACAAACCTTTTCAAATGCAAAATTATGCTCTCTCTGTGCTGCTATCTCGAAGTGGTACATGGAAAGTGACCATCGCTGTTACTTAAGACCTTCGAGTTTTCATAAATTCAAGTTAATGGAGAACTTACTCAGTGTATGAGCCAGATACGCATAGAAGAGTTGATTACAATGTGGAAAAGACGGTGAATAGATTAGACATTAAGCCATGAGCCACTATCCCAGGATGGCTGAGGAGTGGTTTGTCCTAGGACTTAGTGGCGCAGAACAGTGGAGAAATGCAAGCTCCTCAGAAAATCGTGGTAGGAGTTCACGTACATCGACGCCGGTCGTTCTAAATCCAAAATTTACCACAGTATCGTCCCCGTGTTACCATATATGGAATGTCAAGCGATGACGGCTTTACGGTTTCTTACCAGGGCAGAGGCAATTTTCAGACGCTGCCTCACCTCTGCCTTGGGAGCAGCGTGATCGAAGCGGCTCGCAGATGTTAAATGCTCGTTTATATAATGCGTAGAACATGACATGACTACGAATTATATTGAGCGCAAATCCGCCTTATTGACCAGAGCTGGCCAGAACTGAAACTATTTTGAGAATGGTGGGGTCCTAAGTCCGCATCAACTTAATGCTGGACTAGACCAAATGGGGAGCAACTTACTCCCTCCTCCCTGGTCCACGGACTGCTCCCAGGGCAGAGGTGAGGCAGCGTCTGACGATTTGCCTCTGCCCTGGTAAGAAACCGTAAAGCCGTCATCGCTTAACATTTCTGTAAAGTTTGGGTGCAAGCCCTAAGCGAAGGGTCCGTGGACCAGGAAAGAGGGAGTAACTTACTCCCCATTTGGTCTAGTCCAGCATTAAGTTGATGCGGACTTAGGACCCCATCATTCTTAAAATACCAGATATGGTTCTGAGTGTTTCCCGGTTTACCATTCCGTTAATATTTCTACATTTTTAAAATTTATTGGAAAATATTATTATTATTATACAGGGTGCGGCAGCATAACTTCCTTTTTTCAAAACTCAATGAAAACTATTGTATGCATCGGAAAATATTTATTTATTTTTTATAATGTAGGTACATGTCTAAAGTTTTTATTTACATTGCTTTGAAGGTTCATTCTCCATACATTGCGTAAACCGATTTCTGGCGTTTGTCATGACTCTTGTTAGCATAGCAGGTGTTATGTTGGCAATTTCTTCTTGGATGTTGGTCTTCAAATCTTGTAGGGTTCTTGGACGGTTCACATAAACACGGGATTTCAAAAAACCCCATAGAAAAAAATCACAAGGGGACAGATCGGGGGAGCATGCCGGCCATTCCAAGCCGCCTCTAATTGAGATAAGGCGCTCTGGAAAGTGTTCCCTCAAAACAGCCATCGATGCTCTTGAAGTGTGTGCTGTTGCACCGTCTTGTTGGAACCAAGTATCCCCCAAATCCAAGTTTTCTAGCCGTGGGAAAAAAAAATTCTGTAGCATGTTTACATGCCGGTCCGAATTCACTGTCACTGTAGCCTCATTTTCCTCAAAAAACCAGAGACCAATAATTCCAGCTGAGGAAATTGCACACCACACTGTGACTTGGGTGAATGCAAAAGCTTTTGATGCAATTCTGGAGGGTTGGTGTTAGCCCAGTAGCGCATGTTTTGTTTGTTAACCGACCCACACAAATAAAAATGGGCTTTATCGCTAAAAAAACAATAGCACCCTCGGGAACGACATCAAGAAGAAGCTCACACGCGTTCATCCAAGAATTGAAGTCACATTCTGAAAGTTCCTGCACTATCGCCATCTTATAGGGATGAAAATGAAGATCATCACGAAGAATTCTTCTCACAGAACGATCGGATAGTCGAAGGGCAGATGCGTGTTTACGCGCAGAATGCCGTGGCGATGACAACATTGACGCTCTCACTGCTTCAATGTTCTCAGGTGATCTAACGGGCCGAGGAACTCCAACTTTACAGTATCCCCTCTTGAACGAGACCACTAGCGCTCCGCTATGACATCAACTAACTGAGTGGCGCGCATTTTAAAAAAGGAAGTTATGCTGCCGCACCTTGTATAATAGGATCCCTCCGTTGGCAAATATTTAACAATATGTTTTTCAAGCCGTAGTTTCACCTGCCTAATTATATATTATTATTCTATATTATATGCGCTGGTGGTCAAAGGAAAGTATAGGTTCTAGGGCGAAACGTAGATTGGTACCCACGATGGAGTATAAAGCCTGGGAAATGCCTGCTGAACCAACACCAACAGCTCTACTACCAAATCCTATCTCCACCTCCACGTGGTGAACTTGGGGAGCTCTTTCCGAACGAAAAGCTGCAGACGGAGAAGGATGTTACGAAGCCACAACAGGAGCCTCGGACTGGACGGATTACACAACGACAATGGAATAACGATTTGCGCATTTTCTCATGGAACGTGCGCTCCCCGTACAGAGATGAACCTGATAAGCAGCTAGCCGATACCCTGTCCTAATATAGGGCTGATATAACAGCGTTACAAGAGATGCGATGGACAGGGACCGGTTTCCTGGAGAAGAGCCGCTACACCATATATTATAGTGGCCATCCAGTAAACCATGTGTTCGGAGTAGGTTTCTTAGTCAGTCAAAAAATGAAACCGGTTGTTATCGGCTTTGAAAACATAAGCGAACGGCTATGCACTCTGCGCTGGCGAGGCAAGTTTAGAAATATAAGCCTCATAAGCGTTCACGCCTCTATAGAGGATACTGCAGAGTCGGAGAAGGATACCTTCTACGAGGCAGTAGAACGAACCTTCGAACCCTGTCCCAGATATGATATGAAAATCATACTTGGGGATTTTAACAGCCAAGTAGGGAAGGAGCCAGTATTCATGCGATACGTTGGCTCCCACAGCTTACACGAAAAAACAAATGATACCGGACTGCGACTATTTGAAGATGAATGTAAGCTAGCAACGGAACGGAAGAATGCGCATACCAAGTAATGTTGCATTCTCAAAGAACGCGGGCACGCGCAGAGACTTATCACGAAGTCCGTCGAGCGGAGAAGCGGCTTCACAGACGGAAAAAGGAAGCCTGGGAGAACCAACAAGTCTGTGAACTAGAAAAGTACAGGGAACAACCGCACCAGGCGCGGAAATTCTACCAACAAGTCAGCAGGATGAACCCTAATTCTCCTCAATGCTCATCCTGCCGAGACAAAGAGGGAAATCTGATTTCCGACCGAATGGGCATATTCGAGCGATGGGCTGAGTACTTTGATGAGCTACTGAATAACTACAACATCGGCGAGTTGGAGGTCCCGCCAACTGAAAACGCCGGGCAAATACTGCCACCACCAAGTCTAGGAGAAACAGTCCGTGCAATTCATCGGCTAAAAAATCATAAGTCGCCAGGAGCCGATGGAATTACAGCCGAATTAGTTAAATATGGACGCGACCAGTTACATCAAGTGGTTCATCAACTTGTGCTCAAGGTATGGGACATCGAATCAATGCCTGACGATTGGCAACGAGGCATTATCTGTCTCATACATAAAAAGGGAGATGTCACACAGGGTAGTAATTATAGAGGTATCACGTTTCTGACTACCATCTATAAGATATTCTCCGCTATCTTACTAGGTCGGATAGGCCAATACGCACGGAACACCATTAGCCCATACCAAAGAGGCTTCACTCTAGACAAACCAGCAACAGACCAGATTTTCTCTGTGTGGCAAGCGATGGAAAAACTGTTGGAATATGGACATCAGTTGCACATCTATTCATTAACTTTAAAGCCGCCTATGATAGCATAGCCAGGGTAAAACTGTACAAGGCCATGAGAGAATTCGGTATCGCGACGAAATTAATAAGACTGACTAGGCTGACCATAGCCTGGTCCTCTTTAACCTGGCCCTCGAGAAAGCGATCCGTGATGCTGAGGTAAATGCAAGAGGTACGATCCTCTTTAAGTCCACCCAACTACTGGCCTATGCTGACGATATCGACATCATGGGAAGAACCACCCGAGACGTACAAACTGCCTTCAGCCAGGTCGAGCAGGCGGCGCGATATCTTGGGCTGCACATCAATGAAGGCAAGACAAAATATATGGTGGCAACGTCAGCACCGAAGACGAATCAACCAACAACATCAAACCGCACTGGTTAAATATGAAGAAGAATAAGGATTGGAGAATACGCCTTTGAGACCGTTGACAATTTTTCGTATCTAGGGTCGAAAATCACAACCGATAACAACTACGATGATGAAATCCGCGCACGGTTGTTGTCAGCCAACAGAGGCTATTTCAGCTTACAAAGACTGTTGAAACGTCTCACAATAAGGTCAAAGCTCTTACTGTACAAGACTATGATCTTGCCAGTCCTCATGTTTTCCTCGAAAACTTGGGTTCTTAGCAAGAAACTTCGGCGCGTTCGAGAGAAGAATCCTCTGAAGAATGTTTGGCCCCCTACATGAAGATGGTCTATTCCGTAGTCTACACAATGACGAAATCTATGAGCGATTACCGTCCGGTTGTCGATAAAATCCGGCTCAATAGGTTACGGTGGACGGGTCACTTAATCCGTGTGGATGAGGATGATCCCACCTGGAAAGTCTATAAGGGTAATATCTATGGTAGAAAAAGAAGACGATGCAGACCCTGCCTAAGATGGAGTGATGGCGTAGTCCAGGACGCCAGACAGCTTTTAGGGATATCGAATTGGTGGACCTAGGCCCAAAACCGGGATGTCTGGGGTTCCTTATTAATTCAGGCCTAGACCGGATACCGGTTGTTGCGCCGTTGATGATGATGGTGATGATTATATGCGTTGAAAAAACCAATTTGGAATGTTCATTTATTAAATATAATGATTTAAAACTTGAATTCTCACAAATCGGAAAATAAAACGCGGCGATTGACTGACACTTCATGTGATGTCAGGGAGTGAGGAATTTGAATTTAATTTACGTTAAAGGATGCGGTTTGGGGTTTTTTACTTCTGCAAGTACAATGTCCACGAAAATAAAATTGTTACAATGTAAAGTTCAACATGTTCTTTATCGCATATTGATAATGCTGAGTATAATAAGAGTGTTGTAATGTTGATTACTATCTATCTCCATGGATTGTTTGGAACATATTTTCCATTTTAAAAGTGTGAGAAACGTTCCCCTTATTGTTACATAATTGATTTACATTTGCCAGCTTAAAAGTTACAGAGACAGGGCCGTGGGGGGAGTGCAGCTAATGTGAAAGGACAATGTTTACACGGCTTTGGCAAAAATAGTGCTCGAACTCAGGTGCACAAGAAATTTAGGTAGCATCTTTACCTGATGGGCGATAGAAGGTGTGCTTTTGTGAGATTCATAGGCCAAAAAAATGGTTTTGCCCTGAACGGTATTCGAAGCTTGGGCCGGTTGAATATTGTGCGGGATCTCTTATTTTGTGACTTGATTTGAACTGGGCTTATTTACCTTCTGCTTCCTTCGCAATTTTGCAGCTGCAAGTCGAATTTTCTCAGGATGAGCCGTTCTGAGATCTTGGAGGTGGGATTTAGTGAGAATTGCGTAAAATTCCCAAGATCTTCTTTCAACTGTAACATGAAAAATGAATAATAGTGACACAAACTTCTAATTTTGAAATCCAGTCCTATAATAATTTTTAAGATTATTTATTAAATGTTGATCTTCACGGCAACAGAAACCTGACCGCAAAGAAACCGGATTTCGTCGGCAGATCCACTTCTTTCTTTCAATATCTCCTTTCGGAAACGCTAAAAAAAGCTTTCAGGCTTACTCCCGGACATCTCACATGGGAAATTTATTTTGACATTTCATATTTTTATGAGTAAGCCAGTTGCGGGTTTACTGAAGTTTCTTGGCGCGACTTGCGACGTCACACAACATGGCGCTGGCTTTTCAGTGCGTTTGAATTTGGTTGAAATTTAAAACGCGAATAATTTCAAACAAACAGTTTTTTTCAAAAACGGGCTTTCATTAGTGAAAATAATCGAAAGGTCATCATGAATGTGGTCCGGTGCTGAATAATTATGGCAAAAAAGTCGATACTGGGAGCGAAATCACTGGCTGAGAAGCTCCTTCGAATTCTGTTCCCATTGCTAGCGTTGAATCGAAGGTACTGTACACCATGTACATGTACTCTGCACCAAATTTGTTAAACAGGGGGGGGGAGTGGGAAGTGTTGTCAGTACTAAATAGCAACAACGTTGGTATAGAGTTGTCACTAGTTGTGGCTAAAACTTGATCGACTGAACAAACCGTTCTTAATGTGGGTGCCAGGCACTCGAACATAATTGGTAAAGAGGAGGCTAATAGGTTGACTCGCCAAGGATTTTCATCCACATTGGTGGAGCGAGAGTCAGAATTTGGCATCTCAAGTCTCAAGTCTCCACTAAAGGCCGAAGTTGCATGGAGAAATTTGAATTTTGAAAATTGAAATCTTTGCAAAAGAATGGGGTCTTTAGGGTGGCACATATGTAGCCAATGTGAGGAAAGGGGGCGAGATGACCCGGCACTTTATATGCGACTGTCCGACCTCCTTCGACCTAGACGAGGTTGCCTTGGAAAGGTTTTCTCCAACGAAGGACCTGCGCACTTTCTGTCTCTGGAATAAGGAAAGCGGGAGGCCATTGGATAGAAAATTTTAGGGGATAGAATGTGCCTAGCAAACGGCTTGAGTGCCGCAGCCCACACCAAACTAAACCAAGTATCATATTTATAGAAAACCATCTTACAAATAGGAACAGAAATTCCTATTTACAAATGAAAATGGGCCCAACTCCGATGATTACCGTGTGCATTATTATTATTTTGTTAAGGGAAAGTCGCACCGCGTCCTTGAAGAACTATTGTGCCCCTTTTACTGGTTATAGTGTATCTGATGATCATAGTATCTCAAGCAGGCCTGTAACCGTTAGGAACTTTAGCATGTTCACCACTTCCAGAAGTTTTAGCTTTGCATCAGGTATTAAGTGTTCTCCCAGATGTATCGACCTACTTTGCACAAGTGCCGGACACTGTCCCAGGACGTGCATAGAGGTTTCGTCCTCCTCCTCACAGAACCTGCTTGCTGCTTGGCTATCGGTGAGAATAGCTATGTTCTGCCCCCTGTAGTTCCTTTGCAGATTAAAGGAGGCACATTTGTCTATGGCGTAAATTTCCGCCTGGAATATGCTAGTGTACCTGCCCATTGGCTCAAAGTACATTTTCCTTGGACCAATGACACCGTCACCCGCTCCCTCTGCTGTGAGGGATGCGTCAGTGTAGCAAGTAATCAGTTGCTGGTTTAAGCCGTATGTCGCAGCCACGCTCTCCCAGTTTGCCTTGTTAATCCAACGTGTTTCAAACTTCTTATCGAAATGAAACCTCGTTGTCATGTTGTCCCTCGGTATCAGTAATTCGGGATACCGCCTAGAAAGGATATCAATCTCCTTCACTCATACTACCGGCCATCCTGAATATTGATCTCCTTGCCTGCATCTGTATGTGCAGATGGAGAGGAGTTAATCCCAGAAGGACCTCCAGGGATGCCGTTGGGCATGTCCTCATTGCCCCACTGATACACACGCAAGCCAGCCTTTGGAGCTTATGTAATTCCTTGCCTTGTGTGCTGAGTTGGGTTCTTTCTGCCCAGATTACCGCTCCATAGGTAATCATTGGTCTTACTATTGCAGTATATATCCAAAGTAGTATCTTCGGGCTGCAACCCCATTTTTTTCCAACATGTGTCTTCCAGAGTAATTTTTGGTCTAGTGTGATTCCCAAATATTTGACCTCTGTTTCTCGTTTCACCTCCATATCACGTAATGGTATGGCTTTCAGGTGATCCAGCTTACGCCTCCTAGTGAATGGTACTATGGTGGTTTTGGTTGGGTTGATCCGCAGTCCCACCTTCCTGCACCAGGCACTAGTAACCCTTAATCCAGTTTGGATTCTATCACATAGGGTATCTTCATATTTGCCCCTACAGAATAGAATAATGTCGTCCGCGTAACCCTGGATTTGTATTACAGTATTATTTAACACGTCCAGGAGTTCATCCACTACCATACTCCACATCAGCGGCGATAGTACTCCACCCTGTGGACAGCCTTGAGTGGTGTTCATGATAATAGAATTTGTACCTGTTTGTGCTTCTATTTGTCTGCTTTCTAGCACTTTGCCCATCCAGAGTGCCAGGGTATTTCCCACTCCTTTGCGGCTCAGGGCATCCTGTATCTCTGTGTGCGATGTGTTGTCGAATGTTCCTTCGATATCCAAAAACGCGCACAGTGCAATTTCTTTTGTTTCTATGGCGTCCCGTAGTACCACTGTCAGCTGATACAGAGCAGTTTCAGTTGACCTTCCTGCCCGGTAAGCGTGTTGACAGTGATGTAGGGGATTACGCTTTAGAACGTTAGTTCTAATATAGTTGTCTATGACCTTCTCTACCGTTTTGAGTACGAACGATGTTAGGCAGATTGGTCTGAAAGATTTAGGGTGAAAAGCATCCTTTTTACTGGCCTTCGGAATAAAGACCAATTTTGCCCGTCTCCATGCCCTTGGTATGTAACCCAGTGCTATGCTCCCCCTTACCACCCTCAGAAGAGACTCTAAGATAATTCCTAGGCCTCTCTGGATAAGTGCTGGGAAAATGCCATCTACTCCGGGAGATTTCATTGGTTGAAAAGTTCCCACTGCCCATCTTAGCCTAGCTTCTGAGCATACCTCTTTTGCTAGTTTCCAGCTCTCTTTCCTTTCCCTTTTATTCGTTGTTGGGGTGTTAGGCAGATTATTGTCGCCTGCCGCCGAGGGGTAGGACCCCGGGAAAGTTCTGAGTTCTGAGAAGCAGGTGTACCCTGTCCTCCTCATTCTCGGTGAATGTCCCATCTTCCTTTTTCAAGTAGACAGAGGATATTCCCCCGTCTTTGGCTACAGCCTTGTACAGCCTGGTTGCTTCTGTGATCTGTTCAATCCCTTCACAGAATTCCCTAAAGCTGTCCCATTTCGCTTCCCTGATCGCGTTGCTATACGCAGTCAGTGCATTTTTATACCTCCGCCAGTTCCCGGTTCGTTTTGCCCGGTTAAAGAGTTTTCGTACCTTCGTTCTCATTCTGGCTAAGTTCCTGTTCCACCACGGTACATTGCTTGATGACTTGGCTGTCTTGGCCGGACAGCTGGCCTCATATGCGTCAATGACGATTGTGTTGAAGTCTTCCACCACCGTTTCTAATTCCAATTCGCTCCTGATGTCACCGCCCCCTTGAAGGTGGGCAATGTTGTTGCTCAGGTGCATTGTGTAGGATTCCCAATCCGTTCTCTTGGGATTCTTTATTATTCTTTTTATTTCGGAGTTACCCTCAATGTCGAATCTGATTATCCTGTAATCAGACATTGAGGGTTCATCCGACACCCTCCAATTGCTGACCATCCCGTTCAATAGGGTATTTCCTAGAGTTATATCTAGTACCTCCTGTCTGGTGCTGGTCACAAATGTTGGAGTGTTCCCTACGTTGTATATTTCTAACTTATTGCTAAGAGTAAATTCGAGAAGGTACTCATCTCTACGATTAGAGTCGCTGCTTCCCCAGACTTGGTGGTGGGCGTTGGCATCGCAGCCGAGAAGAAGTGGTAACGCCCTTTCCTCGCAATACTCCGTTAGCTTTGCGACTTATTCCGGTGGAGCCCGGCTTTCGTCTCCTGAGAAGTATCCCGATGCTACAACTACCTCTCGAGTGTTCCTCTCGGCTTCCAATGAGACTTGGATAGCCACAAGGTCCCCGGTTAAGAACTCTGAAAAACATATGTATTTTAAATTACGTTTGAAAATTATGCAAGCTCTTGGTTTTTCACAAGAGGAGTCCCAAATTACCTGCATGCCTCCTCCTTGCAGACCGCGAATCTGCCTTCGCTACATCCAGGGCTCCTGAGCCAGCACTATTCCAATGTTCTCCTTGGAATTTGCCCATGCAATCACTGCAGATGCAGCTCTCGCATGGTGGAGGTTTATCTGGGCTATCTTAGTGCTGGTCATTGTCTCCGTTATTGTTTGGAGCTCTTCTCCACTGTCGGTCACCCTCCTCTTCCGACACGGCGCTTTCCTACGCGTCGCTGTCCACCCTGAGCCCTAGGAGTCCTAGGTCTAGGTCGTCCAGCTTCTGCTCTTCACTGGGCAGCAGTTCTATTTCCCTGGTTGATCCAGTTCTTTCCGCCTCTATGGCTTCCGCGACTTCTTCAGGGACCTCGGTAAGTTTTTCACCCGATGCCTCCTCCGAGGTCTCTTTCCTCGGCTTTTCCTTGTGCACATGCACGGGTATGTTACCAAATCGGTAGTTGATATGACAACTCCGACGTTTAATTGCCTCCAGGGATCGGTCATCTACCCCGATCGTGAGGAGTTTACCCTTGCCCTCCACCTTGCTTCTGAAGACTCTCCATAGTCGAGTATGGAGATGTTCATTCTGAGCAATTAGGAGTCTCATAAGGTCTTCCGTTTCTATTGCCGCGGCCTTTGGCAGAAAAACTGTCACCATGTGGGCACCTGGTATATCATGCCCAGCACATGTTGACAGTTCCACCCCTTCCCAGCTTGCCTAGGAACTATGGTTCTAACCCATTCTGCAGTCCACCAGTATAAGGCCTGGTCGAAAGGGTATCCCGGTGAACACCAGTTTCGAC
The DNA here is from genome assembly GCF_905115235.1 of Hermetia illucens. Taxonomy (NCBI): domain Eukaryota; kingdom Metazoa; phylum Arthropoda; class Insecta; order Diptera; family Stratiomyidae; genus Hermetia; species Hermetia illucens. Next base: position 85,068,511 of record NC_051849.1, on the reverse strand, counting down.
GTCCAACCCTTGATCATCTGCTTGACGACAAGTTCCTCAACGATTTCCTGTTCCTCCCGAGTGAGTATTTGCTCGGGAAACCTTTTTGGCAGTATGGCCAGTCGAATGCCCTTGACTGCACTAGCATTGCTAATGCCGGGCGTCCTGGGTCCTGCCTTCACTCCTGACCTGCCCGGGTTTCCTTCTCCCGTGGGTTCAGGTCTGGGTTTTTTGGAAGCATTCCCTTCATGCGGGCTGATCTCTGCTGCTCCCCGGTTCCTCGGCTCCGGTAGAGATGGCTTAGGTCTGTCCTGTCTTCTTAAGGGCCTCTTTTGGTTTCAGGCCTTCCTTCAGATAGCGCAGGTACCATTTAACCCCGGCGCCACTGAGACCTGTCCCCTTCCTGACATCTGTTACATTTACCTCAGACGTGCTTTTGCTGGTCCCTGCTCTTTGAGCAGTGGTGTTCGTCGCCTGTAGTCCACGCAGTATACCAACGCTCACCTTGGATCCACTGCTTGACGTCCCAACTTCTCCCTTCTTGGGTGTAGTCACCTGGCTTTCAGTAATTCGGAGACGTGCCTCCACCTGATTAACCAGGCCCCTGAAAAGGCACACACCGTCCCAGAGGAGAGACAACTCATCCTTAGAGAAAGATAGGTTGGCCTCAGGGAGCTATGTTCGCATCAGTCTATCCTGCAGTGCACTGCTTGACCCCTACCGTGTGCATTACAATGGCTTTTATTTTTTTATTGCTTGTTAATCCTAACAGAACTTTGCAGAATCTTTACGTAATGGCTAACCTATTTCTCATAATTTATTCATTACATTGAGATTCATTATTTTTTAGTCTAGTATGTCAATGCAATAATATATCCTAAATCTTCGTCTTTATTGGCATGACATGGCGTTCGTTGTTTTTGGTAGAAGAAATGACGCTGCGATTATTGTTGTTCACAACTAAGAATGCCTGATGATGACGATGTGATTGCCGTGATAGTCGGGGCGTCAATTTCACATTTCGATAGTACAATGGGCCTACTAAGGGCCTGAGTGCTGGAACTATTACTCCTCTCTTTTTTTTTTAAATAAACTCAGACGATTCGATTTGGCTTATATGGTTCTGAGTGTTCGCAGTGCATGAAGCGACGCAGGTTTTCACCCGCCTCGCCTGTTAGCGCACATTGGAAGCTATGTTATTAACTCCCGAGTTGGATTGGAAGTCATTATCGCGAAGGATAAAACCACCACGTCTGGTAGAGCCTAAAGGACTTAAGACGACTTTTTTAAGGTTGTAACAGCCGTAGGTGTAATAGTTCTGTAACTAAAGCGACGACTGCATGGAATAATTCTTCGAGGACACCATCACGTTTGGTATGGTTTTGTTCTTATTAGCTGTTGAAATTCATAGCCGAATGATGCGGTGGCAAGGGTTTAGTCCATTATGAGGGAAATTCCTCTAGAACGGTTAGGGAATTGTGCCTGGGTGTCTGTTTTGTTCCGTGAAGCCCTGGCAAGCTAACGATGAAAAGTTAATTACACTGGTCGGACTTACGATGATTTCCGACGTGAACGAAGTATCAGGCTATTGCCTATGATGCTAGTGATTACGGTATGTTGCCAGTGGGCAAGGAGGTTGCTCGTATACTCTGGCGTAAGATTGGTATATACAAAAGCACGCGCTAACATACTTGCTGCACCAGAATCTTGAAGAAAAGTCAACCAAAATGGCAACAAAAGGAAATTGGAAAACGGAAATCCAGGCTAGAACCTGATTCCAGCTTCTTTTATAAAACTGGCAGGTCTATCCACAGAGACCAGTCGCCCACTGCGAGGAGATTTAATAAAGTTAGAAATCTTTTTGGTCCAGTTGAGAGCAGTCCTGTGTCTAGAAAACTTATCAGACTGAAAAATGATATGTTCATTTGTTTTTTCTATTCCGCTGCCAGGATTGTGCGGAAAGCAAGGTCGGTGATGACATGTATGGATTTAAAAAGGTCAAGTTATCATTATTTACCGAAGCCAGATGGCCGCACATAGACCTGTTCTTGTTGCATATGATCCTCCAAGTGTATAACATAATGTCAGGGGGGAGATTCAAGAGGGGCGGAGCTATCCTCTCATAAGCTGATGTTAAAGGATGAAACGAGCACATGGTATTTTGACTCTTCTGGATAGAGGTGTGTGGAAGAAGCTTGTCGAGTCAGGAAGATGTAGATTTTTGCCTGCTACAGTACGTAGTTGTTGAGACACTGATTGACTTGGAGTTGACACGTTAGAAAACACATTTAGGAGCGTTAGTTTGAAGCTGCTTAAATACCTGCAAGTTTTTCCTTTCCTCAGAATCGGGACAGCTAACTTCAGAGGTTGAGCAAGATTTCATTCAGCGCCTTAAGGAGGGCAGGGCACCGCAGGGTTCAGCAATTGGTAGCAATTGTATATGATTCCATCGTGTCATGGCAGGCCGTCTTTTGTATATAAAAAGGTCATGATAAAACCCATCGGAAGGAAAAAGTTGCATGATCTGTCAGTGGGAAAACGTAAGAATGTTGTAATGGTTTTTTAAGAGGTTCAGGAAGTGGGGACACTTTACGTTGTCTTAGGCCCTTATGCTTATGCTTTATGAGTGGAGTGGTTTGAGTTCGTCAACGTTTCCAAAAACTTTTTGGAGGAGTTATAAAAGCAAAGGTTCATCCATGTGTTGTGCCACCAAACCCTCTTAGTCTCGGTTAGGGAATTGAATGATTTTTATTATTCTGACGATTGAAATTTTTTATCACCACATGCGCTATTGTTATGTACTTATTCTCAGTTTATACCAATGAAATTCCTACTTATCTGTAAGTTAAAGGAAGGAGCAATGTCTTGACTTGCAATATCATTGTTCAAAAACTAGTAAACTCCTTTTGCTTAGCTAAGAAGCGAACCCACAATGCTCTTCCCTACCAGAAGGATCGATGCGATTTGATTGTAATGCAGTTTCGAGATTCGCAGAATAGTGCTGCCCATTAAAATTTTTTTTCTTAGCCTCCATTTGCTTTTCGTAATGATGATGGTCTCCTGGCACTCTAGTTTATTAAAATCATTATGAATAGTACTAATCTGGGTTGAAAACCTCTCTACCATTTATTCTTTCCAGTTTGTAAACATGGAATCCATGCAACACGCTTATGTATAGATAAAAGTAGCGCCTGATTTTGCTTCTCTTGGACACCAAATAAGAACTCTGTATTTATTGCATTACCTCTCTACCTGCATACTGCCATCAACGGAACTCAAGAACGAGCAATAACAGCATAATTCTTCATTAAATGCAGCAATTATGATAATTACCATTTGGCAAAATAAAATGGAATGCATAATGCTTGGTGGTTATGAAACCAACTTTGGTTCAGTAGACGAACGTCCGGCTGGCAACTTGAAGCTTCTCCGCAATTTGCTGAACTTGTGCAACGGGGCGGGCGGAGGAAGGACTGTCTGTAATACTGCGTTCGTCCATCCAAGTCCGAGGATAATGTTCTTTAATGAATGCTAGAACTTGTGATGGAGAATTATTTTCCGCAAGCAAGTAGCTATTAAGTTTTCACTCGCTATTTCACTGAGGAATTTTTTTTGCATTTTTTTCGTCCTTTTTCTTTTGTTTCAACTTTACGAAGAAAGAAGCGGCAACGGAATATCTTAGAGTTGGAATGCTATATACTCACGAAATGAATAACTAAAAATTTGAATTAATGTCTCTATTCTGGATTTCCAGCTGTAAATTGTTTTCTGAGAGGGAAAAGAATAATGGCAAAGTGAAAAGATTTGCTTGTTGAGAATGTCCTTAATATAGTGTAAGGGCTCTTGAGGATATGATTCGGAAACGGGGAAAAGGAAATAAAAATGTCAAGAAGATATAATGAGGATTACTTCTGCTCAAAAGCCAAAACAGACTGTGCTAATCTTGTGGCAAATTCTGGAAAGTTAATGAGGCAAAAGATTTGAAAATTCATATTGAAGTTTTAGATCAAATATTTAGATTAGTGTGGAAAAAGAGGCAGTACGCAAGTTTGGGAGAGGGGGACCTATTTGTCAAATTTTTTGGAAATTATACTCGCATTAGTTATTTCACCGAAGTACTCAAATGAATAGAACTAAGATAAGATTCATAGGTGATTATTTACGAAGCAGCCGCCTCTCCTATCGCTATAATTTTCACATGCGCTGTCAGATTATGATTTAGGTTGAATTAACAATATTTTCGTTGCCGCTCAAGCTCTTTTTTTCGAAACGAGTTGACAAATGGAAGTGAAAACTATTACCCTGGAGACCAGGTACTGATTTTCTTTGTCAAGTAACTGAAGAAAGAAAGAATGAAACCCTAATTATATACAAAATAAAAATGCCTCTGACTTTAATTGCATTGAGTGTTGATGAATTTTTTTTCATCTCATCGGTGAGGCAAATTCTGTTGCTAATGATGACCCTGAAAAAGGATTTTTAAATCTAGGCACGATATTAGCAACAGAAGGCAGTATCGATTTTCTTTCCCAGCAAATAAAATCTCAAGATGGTATTAAATCTTGAATGATAACTCTAAATGTTGGGTTGGGTTCAGGAACTCTTTCTCTTTTTTTAGGAACACATTTAAAAACTAAAAACTGTATTCTTTATTTGTTTGTTCAATATCTCTCATCGGACTTCACTTTATCGTTGCTGGGTGGCTATGTCAAAAGCGTCCAATGATTATAATAATAATAATCGTTGGCGCAACAATCCATATTGGATCAGAGCCTTGAAGTGTGTTAGAGCACTTCATTCAAGACCGAAACGGTACACTGCAGTACACTGTAGGAGGCAATGTGGTCAGCATTGCACTCGCCCGCGATTATTACCCTGATTTGACTCAGGTACTCATTCACAGCTGAGTCGACTGGTATCCGACGTCAAATCACGATGCAAATTCCACTGCCACCAGTGAGATTTGAACCGCGACCTTCCGTATGACAGCCTCGTGCTCTAACTACTGAGCTATCCGGACGCGTCCAATGATTATGGACTCTGAAAATGTAAACTTTCCAAAGGACTTTTAGCAATTGAGTCGCGGTTGAATTACGGATGTTGGTGGTCTCACACAGATTCATGTCCCTATGAAGAAATCTGTGGAAGACATGCTCTCCACTTCAGTGGATAGTATGCAATCAGTACTAATTGAACAATCAGTCATACCCAAGAGCACATACAAATATAATAGAATAAATTGTCAATCGCATTTTTTCTCAAATTTTCCAGAAAATGGAGGAAAAACGAACAGATTATTTTTTGATTAGGGACAACCCTATTGTATTTATTCGTTGATAACGATATTTCGGGAGTCAGTTGCTCCCTTTCTCGGTGGTTACAATCTGTGAATATAGTAGGGCTGTCCTTAACCAAAAAAACAATCTGTTCGTTGCATTGAAAAACTGAGGATAATTAAAAAGTTGAACGCTGTAAACCACCCAGAAGGGCACTTAAGCCACAAAAGAGAGGGATCTCCAGGCGTTGACAAGAAGGATGATGGTAATCATGATCCAACTGGTCTAATATCGGTTTGTGAAAATTCATCTATGCGGCCTGTACACCGTCGAGCTGGGAAGACCCCCGGCCTATTGCATGGGAAGGCACTGCGAAAGAAGGCAAAGCATTTGAGAACTAGGATGTGGGCGTTACTGCATCACAAAGTGTGGAAATATCCAAAGAAATCGGAGGCAAGGAAGCGAGCTAACATTTCCTGTGAGACCATCACTAGAAGTATCAGAACTTGTAGCAGGCTGATATAGTTGTACGATTGCCTTTATATTTTAACAAAATTCGTGGTGTTTGATCAGTAAAGGGGATTAGGACCTTTTACGACGAACAATCTACTAGGCCAAGAGTGTGTCCTAACATAAAAGTTGTTGAAAGGGGCCATACTGAACCCAGAATCTAACCGCAGTCGACTTACAGTACGGTAAGCTTCATAGTCGCCGGCTTCACTCTATGATTCACTGTGGTCTCAGCCAACGCAATCTGGTACTGTTTACGGAGTAAAGTTGTCTTCAGCTCTTAACAGCTTGCCAAGCGAATATATAGCATATTACTTAGACTTAAGAAAAATTGGTGAAGGCGGAGAAGGTACCTGCTGTCCAAACGATGTCGCTGGTAAGCCAAGTGACACTTAGCCGTACTGCCATCGACTTATGGAATGAAAGAGTACGGAAGCAGGAACGCAGCGCAGAAGTTGCTGACTGATTCATTGGCGAAGGCATACGAGTATACTAGGGAAAGCCCTTCATCTCCACACGAAGTTTCCGCAAATAGTTAAGGGCGAGCTGTTACAAGTCTGTGGTAGAATAGTTGACAATAAAGCCCAGGGATTGCATGGCATACGAACAAGATCCCTTAAGCCCGCCGTGAAATCCAAACTAGACATGAATGGCGAGTTATTTGAAGTATGTATGGGGGCATGATTTACTATAAATTATTAGGGCATAGGGTTAATTCTTAGCCGATTTGGAAACATGTTGTTTGAGTCGGAGTTTAATTTATCAATTTTAAGGAGTCTGAATATATTTGTGAAAGCTCCTGGTTGAAAAACATCGACAAATGCGTGGTGTGGCATTTCACTTCTCCACCTATGAAGTGACTCCGAAGTGATTCCTCGTTTCTAATTGGTTTTTTTACTAAGCGAAGCCGAGGATTTTTTTTGAATCCCTTTAACAGTCCTTTCAATGTATGGAAACCAAGAGCGCTTTAGTCTAATAAACAAGTCGGGAAACCGGAAGTTAGACGTTTCAGGTATAAAAGGTTTTGAGTTTTCCCATATGAGAAACGATGAGTGCATCGCAGTTCCGTGTATATGTACATAGTTAATATTCAACTCTGCCCTATCTCTTAAAGATCCATTTACACAATTAATTTGACCTGCAGAGCACTGTATTGATAATAGTCACCCTTATACGATTCATACTAGGAGTTCAATATTATTAACAAATGTGAAGAAGGCAACCTATAATAGATACAAACAAGCTGGGAAACCGGCTAGCACTTCAGGTATGAAAGGTTGTCTATTTATTTTTGAAGACATTTGGGTGTGCATTTGTCCCATTAGTACCTAGCACGTAATATATGCATATATTATGTCCGAATATCTACTTTAATTTGCAAGGATTCTTCATTAACGGAGTTTTAATATTTCACTCGAATGTCAATTATTATTGTTAATTTTGACGTCAGCATTTTATTTGCAAGGTTTAGGATAAACTAAATTCGCGGGATTTCGGAGAGTTTAAACTGCTATAACTTTGATAGTAATAGCCGGATTTCCATATGCGTATGCATATGCGCGATACTGCCCTCTATGGCTGTGCAAAATTTAGTACTTCTAAGGGAGGTTTCTCAGTCAATTTCTAATAGTTGGAAATATACTACTAATAAATTTATTAGACCAGATATCGGAATAGGACATATTTTAAGGTTTAGATTGCATAAAAGTGTTTTACAGAAAACCTGTAAAAACGGCTGGGAACAAGTAGATTTCTCATAAATGGGATTTTGATATTTCACGCGAATGTCAATTATTTTCGGTCCTTGCCTATGCCATTGCTCCATCTCAGGCGGGGTCTGCGACGTTTTCTGTTTCTACCATAGATGTTGCCCTTATGGACTTCCCGGATTGATTCATCCTCACCCATGCATATTAAGTGTCCCGCCCCGTAGGCTATTCAGCCGGATTAGATCCGCACCGGGACGATCGTGGTGTTGCCCATAAATTTCATCGTTATATAGGGTATGAAATTTTCCATCCTCCTGTATGGGTCCAAAAGTTTTTTGGAGGATTCTTCTTTCGAACGCGGGTAAGGATCCAAGTCTCCGAGGAATACGTGAGGGCTGGTAAAATGAGTGACTTCTGCGTTGAGTTTTGACTCTATGGTGAGACGTTTCGAGCGGAACAGTTTTCTTTTGTTGAAATAAGCTGTATTGACTGTCAACGACCGTGCGCGGATTTCGTCGTTATAACTTTCACCGGTTGTAAGTTTTGACTCCATATAGGACAAATTATCAATGGTTTCATTCATGGTTGCACAAATTCTATCTTTATTGGTCTCAGGTGACCAGCGCTATTGTCGGTGTCTGTCACATGCATATTTCTCAAAGGCTCCGATTAGTACTTTTCAAAACTGGTCTCATTTCTGACATTTCAGGTACTTGCAGAGTTATAACAGGTCAAAGTTGTCGCTTTAGTACAAATTCTAAAACTTTGAAGTAGCACTTAAAAGTGAATGTTTTTAGATAATATATGCATATTTGTACATTATATGCTAAATATTATTGGGAGAAATGTCCATACAAATGGAAATGTCCAACATTTGAAAAATAAACAGAATATTTCATACCTGAAGCGTCCAGTTTCTGGTTTTCCGACTTATTGCTGCTGTCGTTGCCACTTCATCTTGCCTTCGTTAATGAGTGACTCAAGTTTCCGTGCCCTTGTATTATACCGGCGTGGATGTTGAATGGTCTCGATTGTGATCCCCAGCTTTTATCTGGTCTTGCAAATTGATCATCCTTTTCAACTTAACCGGGATAACGTATTTTCTCATATCGCTTTCTTGAAGTTCATGATCAGATAATACAGCTGAGTGAAGTCTCTTTCGTATAGGTCGGTAATATTCAGCTTATCAAGATGGCAGACAATATCTTATAGATGTTACCCAGAAACGTGGTACCTCTATATTATATATATATATATATTATATAATATATATTGTTGCACTGAGTGATATCTTCGTTTTTATGTATGGAACAGATAATGCCTCGTTGGCAGCCATCAGTCGCTGTCTCGAATCTTGAGTATAAGTTGATGTTATTGATCGCCTCCATATTAACTATTTCAGTTGTAATTCTACCGGTTCGTGCCAATTTATGATTTTTAAGCCGGGAAATTGCCAGGACCATTTCTTCCCGATTTGGCGGTAGTTGACAGTTGGCGGAAGTTCCAACTTCCTGATATTCTGGTTATTGAGAAATTCAAAAAACTATTCAATGCATCGCTCTAATATGCCTATACGATTGAGAATCAGATGTCCTTCTTGTCTTGCAAGGGTGACCATCCAAGTGTGTATAGCTTAATCTTGCTGATCTGTTGGTAAAACTTCCACGCCTTTTTGGATTCTCAGACTTCTTGGTTGTCCCAGGCTTTCGTTTAAAAAGCTGATTCTTCACTCAATGGAGCTCGAGATATTTTTCACCGACTGTCTGCGTACCTTGAGATTGCTATGTATCATTCTTCCGTTCCACTGTTGGTATACATTCACTGTCGAATCAGCTTTTCCCACTTTTTTGTGGCTGGAGCCAAATGTGCTTGTTGTTGCGTCAAGCGTTTTTCGGATGGTTGTACAGATCATTTGTGGATACTTTATCTCTAGGAATCAGCATCCATTTCTTCCCTATACATAGGTATTGCGATTTTGATTGGGTGAGGGGATTTGAAGTGGTATTGTTATTTGAGCCTGCAGCACCACGCCAATGATTGACTTTCGTTAGGGCGAATAGGTGCCGGCCTCCAATTTGCAAGTGGTCCGTTTAATTGGAAGTAGTCTGAAAGGACCGATGTTAAACCAAGTATTTCCAGTGACCTTTTCAGGTGCTACCGCTAGTTGAATAATTCGTTGTCATTGGTAACAAACTATAGGAGCCTGCGTATCACCTGCTAATGTACTTCGTTGTTATTTGGCTGTTAAAATCAAGAAGTACGTAAGTATTATATTTTGACAGTGTCAACAGGCAGGGTTGGAGGGTTTGTTCCACGGCCTCCGACTATGCAGCCTCCTCTGTTGGGGCATGAACGTTACCGAAGCTTATATTTGGAAAATTGCCTCTTAGACGCAGAATGTATAGTTCTTAATTTATGTATGTTTTCTGATAACAGTTGGTTTCAACTCTTGGATGATCATATAATTAACACTTTTACTGCTGATCACGCATTGCTGGCGTGAGTACAGTTTCCTCTGGCGTGCTGTCCACGCACATGCTGCATGAGTAGATACATCGTTATCTATCCCTTCTCCGCGACCTCAGTGTATCCTGAAAGGAGATCTGAACTTCTGACAGACTCAGTTTAATCCTACCGTTGATGGTCTTGAGGCCGTATTAAGTTTGCAGTATTGTGTGGGTACCCATTACGTCTTGCTTCCAAACAATTACCTTCTGGATTATGATTAGCTTTTTCATGAAAACAGAAAGCTGATAAAGTATTCTTTATTCAATTATAATTTTTTTAGAATATATAAAATATTGCAGAAAGCCTTGCAAAACGAAAAACAACAAAATTCCTTGTTAGATATACAGTTAAAAATAGTAGTGCGGGCTTTACGCTAATTTTAATTGTAATATTTTTACTACTAGTTATTTATTTTGGTTTTCAATTGTACGGGATGTTTATTGAGTGTCTACTGAAAAGTACAAGCAATCAATCAAACGGTTTCTAAGAAATGACATTTTAAATGGTTACGTTTGATTTCCCGGGTAAGGGTTTTCTGCGGTTTAAATTTATATTTCGTCCACAAGATGTAATTTTAATGAGAAAGTATGAATGTTTTATTGATTTTGATTAGTTTTGAATCAAAAAATATTGTTATTATTACAATAATGGGACGTGGGAAATACTGCATCCCGGAGAAAAGAAAAATTATAGGAAACAAGTCGGGAAACCGGAAGCTGGACGCTTCAGGTACGAAAGGTTTTGTGTATTTCTTAGTACGTAGCACGTAATATATGCATATATTACGTGAGAATATCCACTTTCGGATGATATTGACATTCATAGTCTTGAATTTGCAAAGAAGCGACAACTTTGACGTATTATAACTTTGTTAGTAATAGTGCGATTTCCACCAAACTTGGCAAGATCATGCTCTATATTATACTCTATATTGCTGCGAGATTTCGTGATTCTAGCATGAACTTAAGGGGGGTTTTGAAACGAATTACTAAAAATTATAGTAATATACTATTATTAACTTTATTTGTGCAGATATCAGTCTGGAAGGTATTTCGGAGCCCAGGCACCATATAGTGGCAGCCTCTTGATTCTTTTCAGATTTTTCGGTGGGGTAGTTTCTGAGAATGGCCCCCGTAAAGGAATGGTCACTTTCAACCCCCCACACTCCCCACCTTTCCAAGAAATGTCAAAACTAAGACCGTTTTCGAAAAGTACTAACCGATACCTTTAATGTGATACCCCACATGACTATATTTGATGAAAAAAAAATTTACACCCCCCTTTTGCATGTATGGGGACCCCCCCTTAAATTCATCTTAAAAGGATGTAATTCACTGTATGCGTGAGCGTTCACAGTTTCCAGCTTTCCACCAAATTTGGTGTCAATCGCTGCAACCGTCTCCGAGAAAAATGCGTGTGACGGACAGACAGACAGACAGACAGACAGACGGATAGACAGACAGACAGACAGTAAACCGATTTTGTGTTTTGTGTTTACACAAAACCTTAAAAATGATTACGGAAAGAGAAGAATACAAGGAAATCCAGAGCCCTCTGCAATATTCAGCGAAAATAATTGCAAATGCACTCAAATTCTAAAGTAAGCCTGAAACTTGAGGTAGGAAGGGAGCAATGTCCCCTTCGTTAGTAAGCCGGTTAGCCCGTTGGAGCAAGTGGAACCCTCTCATAACCCTGCCAAAACCCGAACGTGATGTGACACCTTTGGTTCATATTGTTTGCTGTAGATAAAACGTAGGACGATAAAAGTTTCTCTGCTAAGTAAAAGGCATGTAACGGCACGTTTACAGTTCGTCAAAACACACTTAAGTTGGGAGACCGAGAAATGGAGAACATTTTATAGTCTGATGAGTCCAAGATTGTTTTGTATGATGACAAAGAGTCCCGCAACTGTGTAAGACGCCCACCGCATTCCGTCTTTGTCCCCAAACATACTGTAAAAACAGTTAAACACGGCGGTTTAAGCATAATGGTTGGGGCTTGCTTTTCATTCCATAGTGTATGCTCAATATATTGGATAAAATGAACGATGGACCAAAATGTTTATGTCTATATAGTGGAAAATCTTATGTTACCTTACGTCACTGACGAAATGCTGATAAAATTGGCCTTTAAAGAAGACAGCGACCCAAAACGCACGAGCAGAAAAGCAAAGAAGTGATTCCAGGACAATGGACTGGAGTGTTGAACTGCCCATTGCAATCGCCAGACCTCAACCCTATTGGGAATTTAAGTACTGCTTCGTTAGTGTTGCAAAATCCTACAACAACAACAGTCTTTGGCGCGCGATACAAGAATCATGATGTACTACTCCGTGAACCATTGTGAACGACTTATTGAATCAATGGCCGATCGGTGTAAGGCCGTCATTAAAAATAAAGGTCATGCATTAAGCAAAGTTTTATAGAAAAAAAAGTTTCGTCTCCTATCTTTTTTTGAGCCTCCGTTTTTCGTACTGCTGACACTTTGTTCGATTTTTTTTAAAACAAAAACAGAAATTGTGTTTATTTTTCTTTTGGATTCCATTACTGGATAGTTTTTCTGTTATTTGAAAATAAAAGTTGAATACCAAGTCAGACAATCATTTGAATTGCCGTCTAACACTGGCTGTCATTATTTTTTTCGCAGCTCTACATACATATATATATACTTAAAAAAATATTTGTAGGTAGTTCCCGCTGAAGAGCCAATGTTTCAACATAGTATTAGAAAATTTACCAAGTACGTCGGGAGAGATACTAGTAGGTCACGGTAAAAAGTGAGAGGAAGAAAGCCAAATTTTCTTCGACGATTTTCAAGGATCTGATGACGATGTTGAGTACTTTTTAGACATAAGTACGACGAAGATCTGACCTCTTCACTGATTCCTGGCAGCAAGAATAGCAGCAACACCACTTCAAATTTTCAAAGTGTGCTTAGGTGTTGGACTTAGCGACATAGATTGTTGGAGGAAAATTATGCAACTCAACATGATAAGTTCCTTTCCACATCCAGGTGCACTCAAATACCAACGGGATCCTTCTGCCGATGGCAAGGCAGAAATTCCTCCCGTGGGTGGGGAAGGGTTGAAAATAACCTCAGCTGCTCAGCCCCTCTCGAATGTTTTTAGTGTTTTTCACGGAAAATTTTTACCTCATCAATGAAATTAATAATTACGGCAGCCATGTATTCCGAGTCAATTGAATTAAAGACTGTTGAAAGAAACATTAATTTTCAATTTATCGTTTAACAAGTTTACGAGTCGCGATCTTCTTCTTCTTTTTCTTCAGCCTTTTTCCCCGTTCACAAGCGGGGTCGGCCCGTCGTGATCGGTTTCGCCAATTTGGCTCTATCGAATGCCTGATCTGGGTGCAATCTTGAGGCTTTTAAATCCCCATCCAGCGTATAAAGCCACCGTTGTTTCAGCCTGCCTTTTACTCGTTTACCATCGACTTCGATGTTCAGACCAATCTTGGCGAGTGCATTCTCGTTAGCACGAATTACATGACCATACCATCGAAGACGCCTCTCTCGCAACTTTTCCACTATCGGAGCAACTCCATAACGATCGTCGATATCCTCATTTCGGATGTGATCAAAACGTGTCACCCCACTAGTCCAACGTAACATCTTCGTCTCCATTACCGCAAGACGCCGTTCATTGTCTTTTATAGTTGGCTTACACTCAGATACAGTTATATATGTGGACGTAGACATGTCTCCGAAACCTGGTAAAAAGGAGAAAAAAAAGAGGCTAGGAAAACAAAGACTTATCGAATACAACAAGCACTTCAACATTGTTGACTGACAACACAAAACGTTGAGCTAATGAATATTTTCTCTACAACAAATACAGCGATACGAAAAAATTAATTTGCATGATTTTCATATCGAAATAGTTTCAATCTTATTGCCACAGTCGTCAGAATAAGCGCGACCAACTAGTGAATCCATCATTTGATTTTCTACCCGGGGGCCCTAATAGCAAACTGCAACGCAAACGCAAACTTTGCAACGAAAAATATAAACAAGTCGGGGAATGAGAAGCTGGACGCTTCAGATATAACAGGTTTTATGTTTCCCTACGCGAGGATCTCTCTATTACTCAATCTCTGTTACTTAAATTTCTATAACTCTAGGATAAACTTAAGAGGGTTTCCAATTAATTTCCCAAAGACAGTAATATTATTAACTTAATTTGAGCAAATATCGGTATGGCGAGTATTTTGAGGCCTGCACACCGTATAGAGACAGTTTCATGATTTCTTTCAGATTTTTCGGTTGGGGAGTTTTTGAGAATGGGTCCGTTAAAAAATCATTACTTTCGCACATACATACATTTTGAATCCTTACTCTCGCACTCTACAATTTACGCCAAAACTATGTAATATCAGATTCAGTACCAATCGAGACCTTTAATTTGATATCTCACATTACGACAATATTCGATGAAAAAAAATTTACATTCCGTCCTTTCCATGTGTGGGGAGCCCCCCTTTGAACTGGACATCAATTTATGTCACTCACTGTATGCGACGGATTTCTTAGTTGCCATATGTCTAAATTTCGTTCGGATTGTTCTAGGCGTTTTGGAGAAAAGTGCGTGTGACAGACAGGCAGACAATGAATCGATTTTAATAAGGTCTTTTCGCACAAAAACTTAAAAACGAGTAGATTCCAATTTTGGATGTTCTTTCTGCGCCGGATTCCCAGGATTTTGGAATATTCTGTGGTTACAAGAAGTGATGTTTTATCTTCTTTTTCCTCAGCCTTTGTCCTGGTTCCCAGTGGGGTCGGCTTGTCGTGATCGGTTTCGCCATTTGACTCTATCAAATGCTTGATCTGGGTGCAATCTCGATAAATTTTAGATTTGAGACGTTCGTTGATACGTCGATCACAAAGAACACCAGTTGTGGAACGCCACTTCATCCAGGTAACGTTAATGCGTGAAGCAATTTCAAAACGTAGTTCTCCATTGGCTGACAGCGTTGTTCCGAGGTATTTAAATCGCTCAGTTCTGGGCAGATCACTGCCAATGACATATTTTTGCTATTAGATGCTAGGAAAACATCATCTGTATAAGGCAGTATGTTGGGCGCTAGGCCTTGGATGTCCCGCGTGACGGTGTCCACAACAATAACAAAGAGGAGTGGTGAGAGGGCGCTTCCTTGATGAACACCAACAGAGACCCAAAGCGGTTTTGATACACTCGCCACACTTCGAACTTTACCTTTCGAATCATGATAGAGCAATTGAACCCAGCGCACGAGTTCTTCTGGCACTAACTGTTGTCGTAAAGCATACCAGATGAGTTCGTGCGGCACACGATCAAACGCTTTCTCTAGATCCAGAAATGCAATGTAAAGAGGGCAATGCTTCTCACGGTGTTTCTTCATGAGTAACCGCGAAGCGTGTATTGCGTCAGTAGTTCCGTGGTAGAGCAATTAAATCCAGCGAATGAGTTTTTCTGGCACTAAGTGTTGCCGTAGAGCATACTAGATGAGTTCATGTGGCACACGGTCAAATGCGATGCTCTCACAGTGTTTCTCCAAGAGTACCCGTGTATTGCGTCAGTAATTCCACAGTTTTTCACAAATCCGGCTTGATTCACAGTTATTTCAACGATTTTGCGAATACGGTTGTGAAGAATGCGTTCAAAAATCTTGATGGCATGTGAAAGTAATCGGATCGCTACCTTTCTTGTTCCATATTGGAACTGTGGTCCTTTCTTGCCAGTCAGATCATGTTCTTCCCTTCTGAACAACCTGATTAAAGAATTTGTGGCGCGGCAGGATCTGCAGCGTTCGAAATTTATTCCGAATGTTGCGGATGCGGACTGGTAGATGGCGCGGAACTTTCCACTCACTCATTTTAGAACTCGCCAAGGGAGTGGAGAATTAGCGGTAAGAAAATGCCGTTGGTTGGGACAGTAAGGACCGCATGGAAATAAGCCGGTCTCTTCTGTCTCCAACCGCGGCAGTGAACACACCAAGACGAAGTTTAAAGTTTTAATTGTTTAATAACAAAATTTTCTTTTTAACAATTTAACATAAAAAAATACGTTTTGAAACAACTGTTAAAGTGGTGACCCCGAAAAGGAAAACGCGACACCAGCGATACTAGCACAAGCGCCGCCGCCACAGTCATCGCCACCATCACCTGCGACGGCCGCTCGAATTCACACCAGCGCCGCCGCCGAGGAGAACCCCAAGGCCATCAAGGCTGGTGATTCCGCCATCGTCATCCTCGTCCCAACCAAACCTTTGTGCGTCGAATCGTTCCAGGAGTTCCCTCCATTGGGTCGTTTCGCTGTTCATGATATGAGACAGACCGTCGCTGTCACTGTAATCAAGGCTGTAAACTTCAAGGACGCCAGCGGTGGCAAGGTGACCAAGGCTGACGAAAAGGCTACCAAGGGCAGGAAATAACTGCCATTCATCAACATCTTTCTACGCACAATACAACTAATTATTATATCCGATAAAAAAATATAATTGCTTCCCTCGCAAGGAGTTTCGCAGGAAAGGAGACGAGCATCAACTTCGTTCCAATAATGATAGCAACTGCCAATCAATCTGTTCAAATTTAATTGTTGTCATTAGTTTCGCAATATTCGCACTAATTGTTAATTATATTATTAAGAGTTTAAATTGTGATTATAGTTAAAATAAAAGTTATACCAGCTACAGGAGACGGCGTTGAAGTGTTTCTCATCGCGGGTTCTCCATTTTCTTGGCGGGTTTCTGAGTGGTGATTTCGGTCTGCGCTGGAGAGCGTCCGCTTCGGTCGTCATTTCTGTGTTCGTGCGTGCATTTGTGGGTGTGGCCTGCCGTGTCGGAGCAAAATTCACCGCGTTTTCATTATAAACTCACCGCGTGTTCATTGCAAACTCGTACTTTTCGTTACTCAAGATGTCGTTCGACAGCAAAGACGCGGCAGGCCCATCGGACCCGCAAGTTACCGCCCTCGCCGTACGTGTTCCTCCGTTTTGGAGGCGGAACCCGGAGCTGCGGTTCGTGCATTTGGAAGCGCAGTTCCAAATGTCCGGCATCACATCGGACGCGACCCGCTTCAACTACGCGGTGGTCGGCCTGGACGAAGTGTCTATTCTTATGGTGTCCGACGTAGTGAAGTCGGCATCATACACGCAACTCGAGAGTGAGTTGATCAGGCGCTTGTCGGCAAGCGAGTCGACAAAATTAGACCACTTGCTGGCGGGTTTAACGTTGGGTGATCGAACTCCCAGCCAATTGCTTCGCGAAATAAGGGAATTGGGTGGGAGCAAGATTGGCGATGACCTGATCAAGTCGCTCTGGCTGCGACGGCTCCCGGAGGGCACCCAGGCGATCCTAGCTTGCGTCTCCGGTTCCTTGGAGGAACTGGCAGCGACGGCCGACCAGGTGCAGGAGGTGTATGTACGCCCAACCATAGCGGCCGTTCAACCACAGTCGGATGAGATGAGCGACTTAAGGCGCGAGATAGCTGCTTTAACAGCCAGCGTGGCCGAGATGCGGGCGACGTTGGACGCTCAGCGTTCGAGTGCCAGATCGCGAGCTCGCTCACGGTCTGCCACACGAAAAGGGCGTTCGGGTAGCAGGTCGTCAAGACAGCCTGCGGACAAAGGTATTTGCTGGTACCATCTGAGATTCGGAGATAAAGCGACAATATGTACGCTACCTTGTAAATTCGCGCCTACCGCAAAAAACTAGGTCCGCGGGGGGTCTTGGCGACGGCCACCCAGAGCGCAGCGCCACGTCGCCTAACTATTTTCGACCCCCTCAGCAGGCGCAACTACATCGTCGACACGGGTACGGGGGGGGGGGGGTTCTTCCCGTATCCCAGCATCATAAACTTTACCCACAGCCCTTCAAACTGACGGCAGCAAATGCCTCCCGCATCAATTCATACGGTTACAGGCAAGTGGACGTGAGTCTTGGCTTGCGTAGGACGTTTTCGTGGCGTTTCATCCTGGCGGATGTCAGCTTCCCCATATTAGGCGCAGACTTCTTGTGTCACCATGGTTTCCTGGTAGACTTGCAAAATAAGTCCCTTATAGACCCCACGACCAACCTTAATTCGTCGGGCCAAATGGTATCTCACGCTGACAATAACCTTTCCGTTCTTTTGGAAGACATCACCGACTCTCGTGTTCGGACACTTCTCCAAAAGTTCAGCCAGATTACTACGGAGTGTAGTCTCTCTAAACCAGTGAAGCACAATGTGCAGCACCACATAAATACTACTGGTTCCCCGATTTTCTCGAAGGTGCGTCCTCTACCACCCCAGAAACTGGCTATTGCGCGGAAAGAATTTGAACAACTTGTTCAACAGGGTACCTGCAGGCCCTCAAACAGCTGTTGGTCTTCCCCATTACATATGGTCCCTAAGCCAAATGGCGAATGGCGTCCCTGTGGGGATTACAGAAGGCTAAACGCACAGACTGTTCCTAACCGATATCCGATTCCACTCATCCACGACTTTGCGCATCACCTCGCGAATTGCCGCATCTTTTCGACCTTGGACTTAGTCAAGGCATACCACCAAATCCCAGTAGCTCCTGAAGACATTCCAAAGACGGCAATATGCACACCCTTTGGACTCTTCGAGTTCACCCGAATGACTTTCGGGTTGTGCAATGCGGCGCGAACCTTTCAAAGGTTCATTCACTCAGTCCTGCGAAACCTGGATTTCTGTTGCGTCTATTTGGATGATGTTTTGGTTGCTTCTTCCACTGAGTTTGAGCACTTAGCCCATCTCGCATTTTTCAACGTTTCCTTGAGGCCGGTTTAGTCCTAAACGTTGAGAAATGCAAATTCCTTCAACAACAGGTGAGATTCCTCGGCCACTCCATTTCCTCTGAAGGAATACAGCCCGACCCAGACAAGGTGCAAGCAATTACAAGCTTCCCGCGTCCGAAAACAGTGAGGGAGTTGAGAAGGTTCTTGGGCATGCTAAACTTCTACCGTCGTTTCCTGCCCAAGGCCGCCCATCACTAGTCCGTTTTGAACGCGTACTTGTCTGGCAAAACAAAAGACACACGAGAGATTGTGTGGTCTGAAGAGGCTGTCCCCGCGTTCGATAAATCCCGACAGCAACTGGCTGATGCTACACTCTTGGTATTTCCTCTGCATGATGCACCCCTAGCCGTTTTTGTTGATGCCTCTGACATCGCAGTAGGTGCTGCCCTTCACCAAAAGGTGGATCAAGTTTGGCAGCCGTTGAGTTTCTTCTCGAAACAGTTGAATCCCGCTCAACGGAACTACAGTACCTACGATCGCGAACTGCTCGCCGCGTACTTGAGCATCAAATACTTCCGTTTCTCCCTAGAAGGCAGGCCGTTCACAGTGTTCACGGACCATAAGCCTCTCACGTATGCTTTGAAACAAAAGCCCGACAAAGCGTCCCCTCGTCAGCTTCGACACCTGAGCTTCATAAGCCAGTTTACGTCAGACATCCAGCACGTGTCCGGCAAGGACAACATAGTTGCTGACGCTTTGTCTCGTGTCTCCGAGGTTAACATCCCCGCCTCACTCGATTTCTCGGCTATTGCCATGACGCAGCACTTCAGAGCCTCAAATCCAACCCCAAATACAAATTTCGGGAGTTGCCCATATTCGGCTCAAACCTCTCGCTCTGCTGCGAAGACTCGGAAAAGGGACCTCGGCCATACATTCCGGCCACATTTCGCAAGGAAGTGTTCCGCGCAGTGCACGACTTGGCGCATCCCGGCATCAGGACAACAAACCGGTTAGTCACCGGAAAATACTTTTGGCCCTCCATGAACAAGGATATCAATTCCTGGGCCAGAGAGTGCATCGCATGCCAAAAGTGTAAAGTCTCCAGGCATGTAAGGAAAGAAGTGGGCTCATTCTCCCGCACTACCAAGCGTTTCCACACCATACACCTCGACATATTAGGGCCTTTGCGAGACTCGCACGGTTACAAGTGTTGCCTCACAATCATCGACAGGTTCACGCGGTGGCCTGAGGCAATACCTCTGAAAGACATTACGGCGTAATCTTGTGCCGAAGCCCTCTGCCGAGAGTGGATACCACGCTTTGGCGTCCCTGCAGTGGTCGTCACTGACCAGGGAATGCAGTTTGAATCCACCCTTTTCTCGGAGTTAGGTAAACTCCTGGGTTTTAAACGCCAGCGGACTACTGCATACCACCCGCAATCCAATGGGATTCTAGAACCTTGGCACCGGACGCTGAAAGCCGCCATTATGGCACGCGACGATCCGTCCTGGACTCAAGTCTTGCTTCTCGTCCTACTCGGCCTACGTACAACCCGCCGAGAGGAGTTTGCTGCCAGCCCCGCGGAGCTGGTTTACGGGGAGAACCCAAGACTCCCAAGCGATCCGGTCTTCGACAAGAGATCGGGTCTCACGGAGTCGGGGTTGGTGCGTCTGCTGAGGGACAATCTCCGACGCATCAAAGCGCCACCACCCACTGGACACTCGCCCACCCCTGCCTGTTCGCCCAAGGAACTGGACACATGGACGCACGTTCTGGTCAGGACGGATGCCGTCCGGAAGCCGCTGCAGCTTCCATATGAGGGCCCGTACCGCGTTCTCGAGAGGGGAGAACATTTCTTCCAGCTCGAGATAGGTGGACACAAAAAGGCGGTCTCTTTGTCCAGACTGGAACCCGTATGCGCCCCGAAGCAGCGTCGTGTCCGTTTTGTGGATTAACGGGGAACGAAGTTCCGGGATCCGTTGCCGAAACTCCCTAGGTTTCGTCAGTGGGGGGAGAATTAGCGGTGAGAAAATGCCGTTGGTTGGGACAGTAAGGACCGCATGGAAATAAACCGGTCTCTTCTGGCTCCAACCGCGGCGGTGAACATACCTAGACGAAGTTTAAAGTTTTAATTGTTTAATAACAAAATTTCCTTTTTAACAATTTAACATAAAAAAATACAACGTTTTGAAACAAGTGTTAAAAATTCATTGAGCCACAGTGTTGGTGCCAGCTCTTCGCTTTTCAGAGCTCAAATGAGTCCTAGTGGTTTTACGTGAGTACCTGTCTCGTGGACTTAATCCCATGCTCTTCTTAAGGCACGGATTGATTTTGTAACCACAATCAGAGCCCCGCTGTGACAAGCAAAAATGGTACCAGTCTATACCGAGTGCATGGCTCAGCATTCTTACTGGTGGATGTAAGACCTACCAGAATCTCTACCGAACTAAAGACTGACTTTACATACAACAGGAGTTTTCCTGGAGTCCAGGGGCTATCCCGGTTTGCATTCAGATGAGTCCCCGTGCAGACTCGGGTCTGATCGCCCTAATTAGGCCTTTGGATCATTTGCCTACTGCATTACGGCCGACAAGCCAATGCGATACAGCGTCTCCTGGTGCCACCACTATGGAGGTTCTCCTCGGCCAGTTGGTTTTGGTTCAGCCGACAGGGTACCGTTTTTGTCATTAACACAATATAAGTGTGCGTCCATTACGGCTTTTGGCAAGTCGATACAGATCTCTCTGGCCACGCCGAGTGTCCAGTTTATCGTAAAGATTCTTGTAATGGTCCGCTTGGGTGACAGCGACTGCTTTCTTTGCTTCCCGGTTGGCATTCTTATAAATTTGCGAATTGGCTAGCGTTTTATCGGCGAGAAATTTGTGGTAGAGGCGTTTATTTTCACGGACCTTCATTTCAACATCGTCATTCAAAGCCAAGTACCCGCTTACCCGGCTTGGTGACTCCGAGGGTTGCAGAGGCCGCTTTGTGGATGGTGTCTTTCATTTGGTTCCATGATTCTTCCACTTTCGTAATGGTTGGCAATCGTATGAGTGAGACCGTTTCTTCTTTCTTGTCACCAAATCGCCACCATTTAATGCGCGGCGGGCCAGTGCATTCCTCACGCTGTTTTATCGGTGGCTTAATTCGAAGGACGGCAATCAACGGCCGATGTTGAGGTGCGATGGTCTTATAGGGAACGACTTTGCAATCAGTGACAGTGGTAAAATGCTGACGTCTTATGAGAATGTAGTCGATTTGTGTTTTACTGTTTTCACTATCAAATGTTGGAAGATAAGATAATCGTTTGAGGAACCATGTATTGATAAGTACAAGATCATGGGTGTCCGCAAAATCGATTATACGCTCGCCTCATTGCGCGCTCTGAACCCCTTTCCTCCATGGCATCTGTTACCGTCTGCCTTTTCACCTACGTGACCATTAAGGTCGCCGGCAATGATAGTATAGTCGTCAGCAGCTACGTGATAAGTCTTTTCATTGCGAAGTTGCCAGAGGGCATCTTTCTCGGCATCACGTCGGCCTATCTGTGGTGCGTAGGCGGTGAAGAAGTGAATAGTGCGATCAGCTGATATAATGGTGGGTTTCATGAGCCGATCATCAAATCGTTCGATTTTTTTAATGGCATCACGAGCGGGGCCCGTCCTGCCTCGTCGACTGAGGTGGACGCCCTAGCATTTCTCTGAGGCTTGTGACTCAATTCTATCATCTTGTTTGTAACAATATTGTATGCAGTTGCTTGGTCGGCCTGTCGCGGGACCTGTCACCAAGAGAGATCAGGTAGGATTTAGCATAGCGGAATAACTCCAACTATACTCTATCTTTTTCTCTGATCTCAGCATTTTATTTTTGTTTTACTGAGGATAGTACAGAGTACGCTGCCTCAAACCCTTCTCCTCTACCTGGTCTTGGGACCAGCATACTATGTTAATAGCATGGGGGAGTTACAAGAAGTAATGTTTGTATGAGTTTGTATTATTTGGCATATATTTTTATATTTTAACTAGGTGCTTCTTCCTATAAAGATGAGGCTTGCATAATTTAGATCATTTTGTTTTTATTCAATTTAATCTTCTAGATAACTCTTCATTTTACCCCTTAAATTCTGAATTAAAAGAAAAGTCTATCAAATGAAACAGCAAAAAATCTAGTTCAGCCTAAATAAAATTTAAAATTTGTATCTTGTTGTTATTATATAGGTTCAATTTTTGCTGTTTTACTCTATACTAATCGACCAATTGAGCAATTAATCGAAACTCCTATCATTTGCCCAAAAATATAGCCACATTTCGTAGAAATGTAAAATGTGTGAGTTTCACATTGAATGAGAAACTAATAGGAGCTGACTACGCATTACTAGAATTTGATCGACTTGAAGGTCTTTTCCTAAAATTCAACCAAAATCACAAATTCTGCATTTTTCACGGCGATCAATATCAAAATTGAAATAAGCAAAATTAATGTATAACATTTTTAAATAAATCAATTTAGCGGGGAGTTTCAAGTCTTTCGTTCTAGCCGTATTGTTGGATTTTTGGACTTCATGCCGGAATATCTAATCTCTAATCGGTTTTATCTACTTTTCAGCCCACTTCCGCAACCTGCTGGAGAACCGCACGGGTCACTTCATTATGATTAATTGTGTTTTGGCGGACGGGCTTCCACTACCCATGGAAAAATGATTGGTCGCCCCAGCCCACTTCTAAACATTGCTCTCGAGCGTAGTAAAGTCACTAGCTTGCCCCCTCTCCCTCCCTCCAAAAAGTACATAATACTTTCCCGGATATTTAAGGTCACAAGTTAAATCTTTCATAAAATAAACATTCTCGATATGGAAGTTTTCATAGATAAAATATGTATACGCTTATGCGTTACCCAAATTTAGTTGAATTGAATGAAAGATTTATTAAATTCTCGCCCACCTTATCACCGTTTGACTTTCAGTAGCATTTCCACCCTCACCCCCACTCAATTCCCAAAACCTTGTCATGCTAAATCATTTTCTAAACCGCATAAAACCCCCAGTTTGGGGACTACAGATGTGAGTACATTTATTCTTAATGATATCCGCATGAAGTTTGTGTGTACGATTTGCTACCGAAAATTTCATAGTCGATTTATTTTACACCTTGCAGAATGATTGTGCAAAGGAAGTTGAGGGAGGAAATTATCGCCACCAACTGCAAAGAGAAATCAATGTGTCGAAAGAAATAGGGTCGGGCCCTATTTTACATTTCGGGGGCTGTTATTGATGGCCTGTCATATTTGTGGTTTGATAAGAAATTTTTGGCAGAACTTGATGAGGGTCGTGGGAGCGAGCGGAACGAGCGAATGGGTTGGGGCAACCCTTAGTGCACTTTGGTATTTTAAGTAAGAAATGCTTCCCCAGGATTTTGTTTTGTTTGCCGGCTCCCAAGAAGCCAGACGGTGATTGAGGGTTTATCAACTGAAACATTTGTTTCGAGTTGTCGAGACAGATTTTTTGTCGCGATGATAGTTACATGCATTGACATGCATTACATTGAATGGGATTCCTATTTGCAGAGAATTCCACCGCTTGCATCTCCTTTGTTTGAAGGGTTCATTGTCTACAACCGGAATGCAAGTCCTGTGCAACTTTTTACACACCAATGATCACATTTCGCGTTGTCACTCAAGATAGAACATTTTTATCTCATTTCTGTAGACGCAGACTGGAAAATTACTTTCGCAGATAAGTTACAAATAATATTGTTTGCGAACTAAATGAATGTGACAACAATAAAAGTTATGGACAATAGTGAAACCGTACAGAACTGATAAAACTTTCGCCGAGGAACTGTCGTAACTTCTGTAATATAAAAATTATTATCGTCGGTAATAGTTGAATCCAGTTCTGAGTCAGTTTCCTTTTCTGATAAGTCCTTACTTTTCTTTGCCATGGTTCAGTTTATCGTCGTTCGGCCACTCATTTCATTAGTTATCCTTGACATGAAAGCGTAGCGGTCACTTAATGTTATTCGAATGACATGCTAATGAAATTTATTATTCGTGCTCCTGTTATGAACGAACGCGAACAGATTGCCTCAGATAAAAGTGTGCAGCGTTTTATCGGAGTACATAGTTATTCAATGAAAATTCGCTTTTGTTTAGTTGCGTAGATATCAAAGAAGTGTCCTGACCAATTCCGATGCATAATAAAGTCGTTTATGTCGGGGTGTAAATTTAATTACTGCAATAAATGTATGCAATAAACTTTATGGGAATATTTACAAAGTTATTGCTTATGGTTGGAATGACTGCGTATCTGAACATGGCATAATTACGGGAATGAATAATCTAAGCCACTGGGAAATTGTATAAGTGGACCAAATCTAGTTGTATAATTTTTACTCCGGTATACACTCGCAACTCGAGAGTCCTTCACCATGCATGTGATCCCGAAAATATTTGTTTTTGTACTGTAAAGCTGTGTAGTCCATATGAATTTAACTAAGGCTTACGGAAGATCTGAGATGTCTCAGAAACCTCCTGG
Source organism: Hermetia illucens (assembly GCF_905115235.1). Classification (NCBI taxonomy): domain Eukaryota; kingdom Metazoa; phylum Arthropoda; class Insecta; order Diptera; family Stratiomyidae; genus Hermetia; species Hermetia illucens. Next base: position 85,043,262 of record NC_051849.1, on the reverse strand, counting down.
AGCTACTGAGTAAAATTAAATCGTGAGCCAGTTTCAATGAAATACGTGCCTAGCAATTGGTGGCAAGGTTAAGATTGCCTAAGTTGTTAAAATAATGCAAAAGGAAGATTTGGAAGTAATTACTGAAAAGCAATATCACTGGTGTTGACCACAAAAACAAACGAGATTAGAGATGCTAAGTTGAGAAGCTTTTGTACGTCGGAAAAGTGACTGTTACGTACCTTATCTAATACGCTGCGCTGCGTTACAATGATGGTCTTCGATTCATACAATATAGAGCAAATTGCAGCATCTTCGGTGCCCTCTCCCACAATGGAGCTGCGCGCGGAGGATAGTGCATGTAGGGGCGGGACCCCCGTATGGGGGCTCGCACTGGTGAAGGGACTACAGGGTGAATTTTACCTGCTACTAACTTCTCCTACACCTTCCAAGGAATAGGCGGAATAAAGGGAAGCCAGAGACGTGAACGGAACTGACTTGATGCCAGTTCGAGTGATCGAATCTATGCAAACCGGACGCCGCAAACCAATCAAAGTCCTAAGTGGAAAACAGACGAATGCTCTGCAGGATGAGATGTGATTTTTCATGTATGACGACATGGGAACTGCGGTACCTCCAAGTGCGGCTTTTCTCAGAGAAATCAAATACGATCGAGTCTTTGGCGGTACGGTGTGGGGGAAACCCCTTCACACACAGATTGCCGCATGCGCTTCTAACTGTTTTCCATAACACAATGGACTAAGTTTATGTCGAAAAACATAAAGATTGGTCAAATCAACCTGCAGCTTGCCAAAGCTCCCTCCTACCTTTTGGCAGCGAGAATGACAAAGCTAGAGGACTTCCCCTACGTCTTTCTGGTGTAAGAGCCGTGGGTTCGATTTAACAGAATCTGTGGCATTGGATCAGTAAAGGGACCTAGGATCCTCTACGATGAAAGATCCATAAGACCGAGAGTTTGCGTCCTGATGTCAAGACGGTTAGAGGCAACCATGCTGAGATAGTGCTGTTCCCAGGACTTAGTTACGGTCATCATACAATCTAGTAATGGCGACAGAGAAAACATCATAGTTGCCTCCGTTTATTTAGCCTATGATTCTTTGTATCCTGCACCGACGCAAGAGCTTACTTTGTATCCTCCACCGACGCAAGAGCTTAGGGAGCTGGTGGCGTATGCAGAATCAAGTGGTCTAGAAATAGTTATCGTTTCGATGCTTGTAGTTCTTCTAAATAAAAATAAAACTAGGTAGCTTGCTCCAACTACAATATATTTTAATAGTTAGTAAATACGTATTTCGAAAGCTACTTAGTCTCTTCCTCAGTACTTAAGTACTTCCTCAGTAGCTTTCAATTTTGCCTACGAGAATAGAATTTCTTATGTTTTTCGGCGTTAGAAAGGCTATTATTTTATCCTTTTCCGTTGATTTCAACGTACCGTTTTTTTAAGAAAGCGGAACACATATAACTCCGGAATTTTCCTTCTGCGTAAAGTAGTCCAGATACAATCCCTGCTCACGCTATCGAAAGCTTTTTCAAAATTTATGAAGTGCAGGTGGAGTAAAGATCTAAACTCCGCGCTCTGTTCCAAAATGACCCGTAGGGTATTAATGTGGTTAATGGAGGGAGATCCGGCGCGGAAACCAGCCTGTTCTCTGTCGATCAGGCTTTTGAGATGTATTTTGATGTGTTCTAGGATTATTTTAGCTATTATCATTACGACGGCAGGGAGGATGCAAATACTCCTCCAATTGGTATATTCAAAGCTGGTCAGCTTCTTTGGATCTTGACGATTATCCTCTTCTTCCACTCTCTAGGAAAGGTGTCGGATTCTTAAGATTTTCGTACAAGTGGAAGCAGTACATTTGCAGTAAATGCAGGTGCAGCGATAAATAACTTTGCGGGGAAACCGTCAAGTCTAGCGGCTTTACTCCCGCAGAAATGATATCTCTTCTGTTTGGAGGAATAGTCCATATCCGCGTATTACGGTGATCAGACGTATCACCAGATGTAATACGGTTAAGAACCGCGGTGAAGTGTTCTTTCCACCTTGTTTGTTTATCATCGTGGGCGAGAAGTTGACCGTTGACGTCCTTCTCAGGAACATCGAAGGATTTGCGATCACATACGGGCTCTTTCGTGAAGCGGTATATAGTTTCGAAATCATTGTGTTCTACGGCAGCTTCCACTTCCCTGACCAGCGTAATAGCAAATTCTCTTTTGTCGCGGAACATATTACGCTAAATTTCTCGGGAGTTCGCTCGGTATCGGATTTGAAGTGCGCCACGCTCGCCATCACTCGCAGCAGTCAGTAGAGCTTTCAAGCTTTTTCGTTAATCCATGCGCTTCCACGGTTTTGGTATCAGCCAGGGCTTGTGACGCCTTATCGAGACGTGGGCGACGACCTGTGTAGCAATCCCGGCGATTAACAAGATAGGTCTCGCACTTTTGAGCGACAGTTGGATCACAGGAGTGTTCGGCGTTGGGGGGTTTTAACTTGGGGATCATAGATCTCTAATCCTGCGAGAAATGGCGGATGAAACACGCAAGTGAGGCCAAACGACTATTATATGGTGATTATATGCCAGTCTGATTGCTGGTGCGGTGTCGGTCATTTCAAACCGAACTGACCTTCTGGCAGGCACTCTGCTCGAGCAATGTGTCATCTTTAGCCTTGTTCCGAATCTTGCAGTCATAATCCTGTCAGAAACCGGCTCCCGCGCTTTTGGTGGCCCGTCAGAATCAACCCCACACTTGATCCGGGTCTGTTGCCATTTGGCTCACTTCAATAGAAAAACCTATTGCCGTAGAAAGGAGATGAGTACTCTCCAAAGTCCCACCCTCTTACTTCGCTTAGATCTAGAATGTCTAGCTTAGATGAAATTTAGGCTTGAGTTGGGGGAAGCGAGTAATCTGAGGACCCACAATACCGTTGTCGATGAGCGTGCGTACATTTCCGCAATCAATCATAGCCTGTTTTAGATAATTAAAGGTCTTCGGTATGAGTTTGGCCCCCATCCGAAGCGTTGGTGACGTTTCGATGGCAATGAAGTTTCAAAATGTTGATCATTTACTACTTTCGACAACATGCCGCCTATCATGTCCTTCATTTGAGCATTTGGGGTTCCAATTGCATCCCTTAGCAATATGACCTATCTCTCCACGCTTTCTGCATACCTTCGCGAAATGTTCAAATATGAGGTTTACCTCTTTATTGAAATCTGCTCTCTTAGATGACAAACAACCCAACCAATGTGAACTTTTATTACGACCAACAACTTCTGCGCTCTTTCCACTGACAGCCGCATTGTGGTGGTGGTGGTGTGTGGTGTGGGACTATCGCTGTAGGCTTCCCTCAAGGTCCCAATGGATGCATGCAGATTTCTTCTCTGGTTACCACCTCATTGAGATCGTTCCGCTATATATACATCCTGGTTTCCCCAAACGAGTTTACAACTTGGTTACGGAAGCCGCCTGTTTTCTCATGCTGGATTTTTTTTAATTCGAACAACGAATTTGCTAGAATCATGGAAATCATTAGTATCGCAATAACCGTTTTGTTCACTGTGGCTCCAAAAATGATATCAGCGAGGTGGCGGCTAACGTAAGCAGATGTCAAGAAACTTTTGGCTAAGAATTTTAAATTGCCCAGGTGAGTGTATAATATAGCTTTCGGTTTCACCGGTCGATTGGAAGAGGCTGCCCGGAAGTTCCCAAGGGTTTGCAGGGTCCCAGGCGGTTTCGTGTCAAAAATGGGCCCTGGGTATAAGAGGGTTCGTGTGGGGGTTTTTCGCCTCATCACTTTCGTCTTTACGAACGGCTTGTGTTCATGAGTCCAGCAGTAATTGAAGAAATTTTCAACTGGCGATTTTTCTGAATTATATATTAAAATTTGGTGTTTCGATCTCGCGTATTAGCTTACTTCGCGGTTCGGGCACTCACTATCTTGTAGAATCTAAGGGCATGAAATGAACATATCGTTTTAGCATGATACACCGGCTAAATTTTAGCATGGAAAAAATTTTTACCGATTAGTCAAATAGTTACAAAACTTGGACGGTCCCACAGACAGACAGAATTTAATTTTAGAAAATGAACAATTCGTTATTGTTCGCATAAACCCTTTCCTTAAAATGGGAGGGAATCCCGGCAGATGCCGGATTTTACCTAATATTACCACTAAGTGCCAAGCATTTAGGCTCGGACAATTTTTCCTTTTCTTCAGCCTTTGTTCTGTTCACAAGCGACGTCGGCTCCTCATGATCGGGTTCGCCATTTGGTTCTATCAAATGCCTGATCTGGATGCAGTCACGGGGCTTTTAAATCCCCATCCAGCATATCAAGCCACCGTTGTTTTGGCTAGCCCTTCGCTCGCTAACCATCGATTTCGATGTTCAGATTAATCTTGGCGAGTGAACTATCGTTAGAGTAAATTACGTGACCATACAATCGAAGACGCCCCTCTCGCAATTTTTCCTCGATCGGTGCAACTCGACATCGATCGCGGATATCCTCATTTGAGATGTGCTGAAAACGTATCACGCCACTAGTTCCACGCAAAATTTTCGTCTTCATTACCGCAAGATGCCATTCATTGTCTTTTGTAGTGGACAAACACTCAGAACCATAGAGAGCGACAGAACGGATCGCATTGCGGTGAATTTTAGATTTGAAACGTTCCCACGTCGATCACAAAGAAGATCAGTTGTAGAACGCCACTTCATCCAGGTTGTGTTAATGCGTGAAGCAATTTCATAACGCAGTTTCCATTGGCTGATAGCGTTTGACCCGGGGTATTTAAATCGCTCAGTTCTAGACAGGTCACTGCCACTGACAGTGATTGTGCCTGTTTTATTGAGATCGCTTTCTTGATGCACACCAGCAGACATGAAGCGGTCGTGATACACACGCCACGCTTCGAGCTTTACTTTTCGGATCGTAGCAGAGCAATAAAATCCAGCGAATGAGTTTAATTAGTAATTTTAACATTCTGCTGGACTTTTCTTTTTCCATATTGGAACAGTGGTACTTTCTTATCAGTCAGATGGTGTTCTACCTTCCTGAATAACCTGACCTGACCTCAATGCCTGACGATTGGCAGCGAGTCATTATCTGTCTCATAAATAGCTATCTTGCTAGGCCGGATAGCCCCATACGCCCGGAACATCATTGACCCTTACCAAAGAGGCTTCACTCCAGGCGAAACTGCAACAGATCAGATTTTCTCTGTGCGGGAAGTGATGGAGAAACTGTTGGAATATGGACAACAGTTGCACCATCTATTCATCAACTTTAAAGCCGCCTATGATAGCATATCCAGGGTAAAACTGTAAATTGGTGGTGAGAGAATTCGGTATCCCGACGAAACTGATAAGACTGACTAGGCTCACCCTGACCAATGTGCGACGCCAGATAAAACTCTCAAGACCATTCGACATCAACAACGGACTACGACAAGGGGATGCCCTATCATGCGTCCTCTTTAACCTGGCCCTCGAGAAAGTGATCCGTCATGCTGAGGTAACTACTGTCTTATGCTGACGAAATCGACATCATGGGAAGAATGACGCGAGACGTACAAACTGCATTCATCCAGATCGAACAGGAGGCGTTGGGCGTGAGATCTTGGGCTGCACATCAATGAAGGCAACACAAAGCATATGGTGGCAACGTCAGCACCGAAAACCAACCAATCAACAACAGCAAACCGCACTTGTCAAACGGGAAGAACAAATATAGGAGAATACAACTTTGAAACCGTTGATAACTTCTCCTATCTAGGGTCGAAAATCACAATCGATAACAGCTACGATGATGAAATCCGCGCACGGTTGCTGTTAGCCAACAGAGCCTATTTCAGCTTACAAAAACTGTTCCGTTCGAAACGTCTCACCATAGGGTCGAGGCTCTTACTGTACAAGACTATTATCTTGCCAGTCCTCATGTACTCCTCTGAGAGAGGGTTCTTAGCAAGAAGAATTGCGAACTCTTGACCGCGTTCGAGGGAAGAATCCTCCGAAGAATTTTTGGACCCCTACATGAGGATGGACGATTCCGTAGCCTACACACTGACGAAATCTATGAGCGATACCATGACCGTCCGGTTGTGGATAAAATCCGACTCAATAGGTTACGGTGTGCGGGTCACTTAATCCGTGTGGATGAGGATGATCCCACCCGGAAAGTCTATAAGGCCAATATCTATGGTAGAAAAGAAGACGAGGCAGACCCTGCCTAAGATGGAGTGATGACGTAGGCCAGGGCGCCAGACAGCTTTTAGGGATGTCTGGAGTTCCATATTAAGGCAGACCTAGACCGGATACCGGTTGTTGCGCCTTTGATGATGATGATGGTAAACTGACAGAATGTATAAACTCGCTTCTCTTGGCAGTGAATACAATACAACGATAATGGCGACCCGCAAGTATTCCGGTACCAACTTCCCCCAACACAATTTCGTCAATCGTTCCTCACGAATTGAAAATCTTTGAATATTACCGAATGCCTTGGACTGAGGTGGGTTTCTGAAATCAAGACAATGTCAGGCTATTGCCTGGCAGTGAAATTAATTAGCTCCGCTGTTCGATGTATTCCAACGATGGAATTCACATGATTCGCGATGATCCGGAGACCATCTAGTGGCACCGCTGTGACTGCAGACCTAGCAACGGGCATGCTGTTTGTGTAAATATTCTGTTACACTGTTTATTTTTATATTCTGTACGTGTAACATATGCTGCATGTTTTCACAAATGGTTAATATTTTATTGAGGATGGTGTTCATCCCGCCACTTACATCTTGTTGGGTCTTCTTAGCTCCCTCTTGTCCGACTACTTCTTCAAACGTGAGCTCCGGGACAATTGGTGCTGAAGGGACGATACCTTTGAGCGTCGCTGACACCTTCGTCCTTTGGGCCGATCTTGGCGCCTACTGCCTTATGACCTTAACGTTGCGATATGCAGGACATCCACCGTACGAAGCCGGATGCCCTCCGCTTCCGCAGTTGATACAAAATGCAGTATGGCCTTTCCCGCGCTATACACATAGCAAGGTCGTTTGACAGTTCACTGCTGAGTGACATGGTGCGGGCATCTTTAGCACTGGGCTGTGCCCCTCATCTGGCGCTCAAAACGAATTGCCTGGTAACTAAGTGACCTGATGCCGATCAGATCATTTCATGACTCTCCGCGCATATCTGGGCGATTAAGTACAACATAATTTGTTTTTCCAAGACGGATCTCGTCGTTCTAAAACGTGACACTGAGGGGAACTTGACCTGACTTCCCGGAGTATTTTGAACACCTCAACCTCCCGGAGTATTTTGAACACCTCAACGAGCTCTTCCTCCACATCCAAGCCATTCAGAAGGAAGGTTTGAACTTTCTCTTCCTTTGGGGTGTAGGTGAAGTAAGGAGCCTTCTCTCGTTCGAGGACCTCCCGTGCTTGATTTTAATCCGCTATTTTTTAAGGTTTTGTGTGAAACAAAACCTTATTAGAATCGAGACGGTGTCTGTCTTTTTTTTTTTTTTTTTTTTTTTTTTTTTTTTTTTTTTTTTTTTTTTTTTTTTTTTTTTTTTTTTTTTTGAGGAGGTGGAAATCTTCAAAAGACACTGGTCTGGACACACCAGCGTGTGGGATTTTTACCCACTAAAACCACCCCCGACTCCCTCCCTGCCCCGCGGAACCACCATAAGGTATTACATCACGGGGCGGAGTCAGCTCACTCTAGCTGAATCCCATTTCTTCTATACGCGGCGCACGTGACCGCGTTTTTCTCCTTTCCTCTGCCTTTCGCAATTTATCTTGAATTGATGCGATCATGGAGTTGACCGCATCCCAATTCTCTTGATGTGCTAGCATTTTCGGCACCAGATTTTCTGGTACCAGCACCTCTCCTAGAGTCTCCTCTAGGTTCCTCCTTTCTTCCACAAATCTCGGACAGTGGAAGAATACATGCTCTGGGTCCTCTGGGACTCCATCGCAATTTGGACAGTCGGGTGAGGTCTCCAATTTAAACCTGTGAAGGTATTGGAGATATCCTCCATGTCCCGTGAGAAACTGGGTGAGATTATAATTAACCTCACCGTGTCGTCTCTCCAACCACTCCCTGATGGCAGGAATCAGCCTGTGAGTCCACCGACCCTTTCCCGAGCATTCCCACCGCTCTTGCCATCTATTTATGGATCTCTCCCTCTCAGCCTTCTTCGTCTGCAATAAGGGAGAGATTGGCTTCGCATGGTATATATTCGCCATCTCATCTGCCAAGATGTCAATGGGCATCATTCCAGAGATGACGAATGCTGCATCATCTGAGACAGTCCTGAAGGCAGAGCATACCCTCAGGGCTGTCCTCCTGTAGACTGCATTCAGTTTGCTCGTGTTAACTGACATCCGCAACGCATCGCTCCAAACTGGGGTCGCATAGAGCATAATTGAGGTCACCACCCTGGCTATAAGCAACCTAGAGGTATGCCGTGGCCCTCCCACGTTCGGCATCATCCTGGCCAGGGCCATACTGGCAGTGGATGATTTATCACAAACATACTGTACGTGTTGCTTATAGCTGAGCTTCCTGTCTATCACCACCCCCAAGTATTTGATGGCCGGCTTGGAAGTGATGATATGATTCCCGACTCTAACACAGGCGTAATTTCTCTTCCGGCGCTTCGTGATGAGGACCGCTTCCGTTTTTTCCTCCGCAAGCGTCAGACCAGAGCTCTCTAACCAGCATTTGACAGCACTGATTGCCTCGCTTGAGTATAACTCAGCATCTTCGAGATGCTTTGCGACAACAACCAGTGCAATGTCGTCAGCGTAACCCACCACTGTGGCTTCCTCCGGGAGGGGAAGATTAAGTACATCGTTGTACATGATGTTCCACAGTAGTGGGCCCAATACGGAGCCCTGCGGGACACCCGCGGAAACGACGTACTCCTGCGGTCCGTCATCAGTGTCGTACCAGAGTCTCCTTTCAGTTAAATAACTATCGACAATTGCGGCGAGGTAGGCGGGAATACCAACCTTCGCTAGGGATTTCCGGATTAGATTCCAATTGGCCGAATTGAATGCATTTTTCACGTCCAGGGTTACTACCACGCAATATTTGCTGGTACTACCCTTTCCGTGGATTGCATCTTCGGCCAAGCCAGTAACCAATTTGATGGCATCAATGGTTGATCTGGCTTTACGGAATCCATATTGCCGATCTGAAAGGCCGCCTTGGCTCTCAACTACTGGGAGTAATCTATTATAGATTACCCGCTCTAGCATTTTCCCCACCGTGTCCAAAAGACATATTGGTCGGTATGAGGATGGTTCACCTGGTGGTTTACCAGGCTTAGGCAGAAGCACCAACTTCTGCCGCTTCCATACCGCTGGAAATATTCCCTCGGACATGCACGCTTCGAACAACTCAGCAAACATGTCCGGCCTGGATTTCACGGCAAGCTTAAGGGCCTTATTCGGTACTCCGTCCAGACCCGGTGCTTTATTGTCTCCTATTCTGCCGCAGATCTCGAGGAGCTCGTCTCTGGTGACTGGCGGGATTGCCGTCACATTCAGAGGTGGTTGGAATGTGTCGGTGTTCTCCTCTTGCTGGGGGAATAACCCCTGGATGATTTTCAACAAGAGGGCGGGGCACGTGATCTGCGGAGACGAACGGCCTCTAAATCGTCCCATCACGATTCCATAAGCTCTTCCCCACGGATTTACGTCCGCTTCTGAGCAGAGCTCCCTAAAGCATTTCCTCTTGCTTCGCTGGATGGCGAGCTTGAGGGTTTTGCGGGCTGCCTTGTAGGCGCACTCCTTCTGCCCTTGATCTACTCTACCTACCGCCCTCTGAGCCGCTCTTCTCGCTCGGTGGCAGGCTGATCGAAGGCCGGTCAGTTCATCATTCCACCAGTAGTTTGGTCTTCTACGGGGGAATGCGCACCTCCTAGGCATGGACGCATCACATGCTTTGGCGATGCATTGAGCCAGATGGACAGCTCTTTCCGTAGAGGCGCCTGCTATATCAGGTTGATCCAACCACACCTCTAAGAAGCTCTGCTCATCCAAAGATTTTGCAGACCAGCCTGAAATCTTTTTCGGTTTCGGGCATGATAGCTCTTTGCCCTGAGGTTCGACACATGTCTCAAAGAAAACTGCCTGGTGATCGCTGTGGGTGTAGCGTTCACTGACGCACCAGGACATACCACGCGCCAGCGAAGGGCTGACAAAGGTCAGGTCTACAACCGAGCCTGATCCCCCTTTCTGGAAGGTGTTTACAGCACCTTCGTTAGCTAAAACTATGTCCATCTGCGCAAAAGCTTCTAATAAACTGCGCCCCCTAGCATTTGATTCCCTACTACCCCACTCTAGGGCCCAAGCATTGAAATCACCAGCAATCACCTTTGGACTTCGTCCCTTCGCGTCGAGAACAAGGTTATCAAGCATTTGCTCGAATTCAGACAGTGTCAAACTTGGCGGGGCGTAGCAGCTGTAAACATATACACCACTTATTTTCGCCCACACGAAGCCACTGCCTGCCTGACTTGCAGTACATTGTATGGCCTGTCGACCGCAAGCCCATATCGCCGCTCCACCAGTCGAATCTTTGACCCATATGCCACCGTGACGGTGTCTATACGGTTCGCTTATGATGGCGATTTCCATCTCAGATTCGAACGTGGCCTGCTCAAGTAAATCCTGAGCGACCCTACAATGATTCAGGTTTATTTGAATAAACCTCATTTTCTCATTGCAGTGAGCGCCTTCCTAAATTCTGGACATTTACCACTCCCGGCAATATGCCGGTTATCCTGTCCCTCTTTTACTTCGCACAATAGGCACTTGGGGTCCCTATTGCACTCTCTGGCAATATGGCCTTTCTCCCCACACCTTCTGCATCGATCGGATCGATCAATGCTGCTGGTGCATGCCTTCGCGAAGTGTCCAAACATGAGGCATTTAAAGCACCTCTTCAGTGAAATTTGTTCCCTTAAACGGCAGACAACCCATCCAATCCGAACCCTTCCGGCAGCCAATAACATCTGTGCTGCCTCCGCTGGTACTCGTATTGTGGCTGTTTGAGTACCACCATAGGCTTTTCGTAAGCCCACAATAGACTCCTCGGTGAGTTCTTTCAACTTGAATTGCTCCTTCAGAGCAATACAAATTTCTTCTTTCGATGTTACTTCATCGAGATCCTTACATTGAAGGTAGATCTCATGTTTTTGGGCACGCACTGCGGCATTCTCCCCAAGTGAGTTTTTCACTTGAGTGCGAAAGTCATCAGTTTTGCCCACGCTGGATCTTTTCAGCTCGAACATGAGATCCCCTTTCTGGGTTCTTCGGATTCGGTTTACATTTCCGCTCAGATCTTTTAGGCCGGGATCCGCTTTGACCTTTTTGAGTATCTCCGCGTAGGACAGATTGCCCTTACTGGAGATAACAATTACATCTGGACGAGTTCGCACTTTTGCCTTTCGTTCCGCTTTTTTGTTGGTAACTTTAGTCCATCCATCGTTTTCGCTGGTCTTAGGCTTCGCAACGCTGGTCGAGTTTCCTAGATTCGCTGTACGGTTTCCTCCTTCTGACCTGTTGGTGTTGGTTTTCCGGATGTCCTGTCCGCCTTTTTTTCTCTTAGGCGCCTGCTGATTACTTAAAGGATCCCCCTCTTTTTCACGTACTCGCTTATTTCGCTGGGATTCGATGGTAGTACGGTTAGGCGTCACTTGGGTCGCTTGTGATACTGTTGGCACAGCGTGGTTCGGCGTGTTCTTATCGTTCTTTTCCTCCATCTGTGATCTATTATAGAGAACTCTAATAGCCCTCACCATATTCTTTATGGCTTGGTGCACGTTGTGCTTGTCCTTGATAAACTCGGACAGCTCAACTATTTTTGCCCCAAGCTGGGTGAAGGGTAATTCCTCCAGATCAGGACTCTGTTCCCTATAAGTCCCGGCAGGGTTACCCCTTTTACACGGTCCTTCACTTTTGGCGTTTGTTGACCTTGCCTGTACTTTGTCCTTCATCGTCTTTGGCATTGGTGGAGATCTCAAAGTTGATGAGCTTCTTTTGAATGGATCTCTTCCTTGTTCCTGGAGCACCTCCTGCTGTCGAACATCTTGAACATGTGCGGTGGGTGTTGTCACGGTTTTTGTTGTCCAAAAAGCTGCTTTTAGTTCATCTTTGTTTGGTCTTGTTATTGGTGTTCTCGGTAAAGTCGTACTTCGCTTGAATACTTCCTTCTCCAGATCCAAATCACTTGTAGCATTATATGCCAAGGTGGCCAAGTTGTCCACCACCGAGGCACTGCGGTCGAGGGATATCGACGACCGGGAGCCCGCTTGCTCACTCCCAAAAGCCGCCGGTACTGGGGTTCCGAGTCCCTGCACCGTAAGTTTCCTCCTTCTCTCGTCTTCCATGGTGGTTTTATGTTCTGGGTATCCTTCCCATAGCCATTTTGGTCCGCGCACCAGAGATGAGCAAACACTAGCCCATGCACAATCAAAAAGAAAAGTGCATGAACACATATTTACACATCAATAGGTATGCCCCTATCCGCCAGCTGGGGTCGCGCCTGATGGGAGATCTGGCCACTCCTCACAGGAGACGGTGTCTGTCTGTCCGTCTGTCCGTCTGTCTGTCTGTCTGTCTGTCTGTCTGTCTGTCACACCTGATTTATTCGGAAACGACTTGACCGATTGTCACGAAAATTGGTGAGAGTATGTAATCTGGTGATCCCATACATGTGAATGGAGGGTGCGAATTTTTTTTTCACTGAATGTAGCCATGTAGGGTATCAAATGAAAGGTCTCAATTAGTACTTTTCGAATCTGGTTCAATATTTGATATTAGATGAAACATAGGGGTGTGAAGGTTCAAAATATGACCCACAAAAAGTGTAACAGGTCTCGTTCTCAGAACCTATCCAACCGAAAAATCTGAAAAAAACACAGTGGTGCATCTCTACGAAATCTAGGCCTCAAAATATATCCGGTTCCAATATCTGCACAAATAAAGTTAATAATAGTATATTTCCACATTTTAGAAATTTACCCGGCACCCCCCCTTATGTTCATCCCAGAAGTACAAAATTTGGCATGCGTGTAATGAAGTACATAATGCACAGTTTGGTCAAGTTTGAAGAAAATCCAACAATTATTAACAAAGTTATAGGGGGTGAAACTTTACAATTTTTTGTGAATTTCGTGCATTCTACAACCTGCATGACGTCATCATCACATATCAATTCGTCAATACCACAACGAAATGAGTTCTTATGAATTGGGTCCCAGAGAATTATTTTGTTTTAGTTTTATAGTTTTTTGTCAACCAGACATGTGTGTATATAATATATGCGTGCTAATGAACTTTGCGGGTAGTGCCTAATTCAAATAGATATAAGAAGTAAATCGGAAATATGGGTACGATCAATTTATATACGTGCATATATATGTGCACGGTAATAAGCAGTTTGTTTTGTTTAGGGTGAGCGTGATATCTATGGCTGTAATATGTACGTATGTCTCGTAGTTTGGAAAAATATGAAGGATTATGTTGGCTTTGTAGCTATATACGGACAGAAAAATGTGCGTTGAAGTTTCTCACATAAGATGAACACAAAACCTTTATACCCGAAGCGCGAGTTTCCGGTATTCCGACTTGTTTACATTTGATGTGAACGCGCTCTCATTAAGCAGAGTGACTAAATCTCTACCACCTAATTCATATACATTAATGGGGGCACTCTTTCCCCCTTTTCTTTATTTCGGGTGCTACTTGTGGCCACGGTCGGACCATTTTTTAAATTCCCAGTCCTACTCGTGTTATTCTTCTCATCAGTTGACATTTTTTCTTCAGTTTTGTTTTTCTTTTTTAATTTTTAAAAAAAACTGTAAAAACTCACCCAGTTTTCCCTCTTCAGGGTTATCATTTCGGCACTTGTCACTACTGCAACCAGCCTGATTAGCACCCTCTTCTGGGAAATTTTCACCGCCACCGTTGTCACTATCTCTCGTACCGTCAACTTGATTGTTTTCTATGTACTCCATACGGACAGATTCTCTCTCTTCAGCCTGGCTCCCCCATGGCTGCCACAGTACACGAAGAAACCTTCACTTTTTTCCTGGCTACCTTTGGAAATGGCGGGTCCGCCTCCCCAGTCATTAGCTGCTTTGTAAACTTTTCATTTTTTCTTTATCAATAATGACATTTGATTTTTAAGATCTTCGAGTATCTTCGCCAGCTCGCCGTTTCTTCTTTCAAGGTTGGCTATCCTTACTTTGGCTCGTTTGTGGTCTGGATCCTCCTCTTGACAGAGTGCACGACCGATCCGGGTGCTCCTAGGCCTCATGGTGAGGGGCCGGTCTAGCCACGTCGACGTCTCGCCGCTCATTCCTGTCAACAACACACAAGTAAAAAAAAGATTTTTTTCACAAAACCTTTCTGGGAAAAAATAACTTGAATAACAAATTAAAAGTAAGCTAGTTTAAATTAAGTTTTAAACTATATTATATTAATTAAGTAATATAAATATCTTTTTATATTGTTGATAAAATTAAATTTAATTTAAATTTTAAATTCGCTTTATTAATAGTATTAATTTGTAGACACGTTCTTTCTCTACAAATCCTACTACACGTTTACATCGTTATTATATGTTCATATGTGAAACATAATTTTCCCCAGAGAGCGGAGAATAAAATAAAACAAACTAGACAAAGCGACTTACGCGGCGAAGTACTTGGAGGTTTAAAAGAACGCACTAAAGCTCAAGCAATCGTTAAACATATAAAGCTCTTTAGAACAATTCATATTCAAAGCATAGTTTCCCATGAAATATTCACATAATACATATTCATCTGGTCGCATGAGGCTAATGGGAAAATGAACATATATGCATATGTATGTGTTTACATATAAAAACCCTTAATATCGTATACGCCATCCCTACGAAGAGTGACTGACTGACGTGCACTCAACAATTTGTTGCCCTTTAATTGAAACAAGCGTGTACAATGTTAAACTTTGAATAGCCATTTTACAACAGCCATTAATCTATACATTTGCCAGTATGTCGCCTAACGCTCTTCCAACAGATATTCACACTTGGTGTGGTTAAAGCCTAGACCTTCCATGTAACATCACATTTAGCACAATGTAACCGTTTTAGAGTTGCATTTCAATTGCTGTACATTTAATGTCGCATCTCATTTATTACTTGGATAAGGTTCCAGAAGCGTTTAATTGCTTTGATATGGTTGTAATGTAAACGAATTAAATGATATTATTCGTCATTAAGGAAATAATTTAATTTTGCATTCTCCTGAAAGTCACGAACGTAGTACCAGAAGCTCTATGGATTGTTGGAAATATGTCTGAATCTGAGAACCAAATTCATCTTCATGTCCCTATTATCTAACAATTCATGTAGATGCAAAAAAAACAGAAGAAAAAAGGAAATAATAAATTTAAAAAGAAATAATTAAAAAGGAGGCAAATTAAAAGTAAAAATAAAGTTAGATCAAAATATAAATAGTCATAACACTCCGGCGTAGCTCGTTCCAATCCCGATTTGGAAAAGAAGGAGACGATTCGACTTCTAGGCGCCACGATGACAAGGAGCATTGCTCCGCCTGCTGAGGCTATTCCGGCACAATCTGTGGCGACCACTTCAGCAGGTTCGCGTAGCTAGCGAATGAAGTGGACTGAAGAAATGAACTGCTTTATCATCCGCTCCTACTACGAAATAACGGCGGAGGCAGGGATAGCATCCTACCGCTTATTGGTGCACCAGAGATTCTTCGAGCGTTTCTCACAATTCGCGCACGTGACTGTGTAGCGAGCCGCAGACTAGTACGGCTTTATTACTCACAGCGACACAATTCCACCCATCATCAGTAAGCATGGTCGAGTTGAAGTCATTGCGGAAACTCGTGACCGAGAGTCGATGGGGGCAGAAATGGCAGCATCAATAACACCACGCCGAACTGCAGTCAATAGTTTCACCGTCCAGTTGCAGTCTCCGCTGAGGTTCGGGACGAATTCCTCCCTATAGCATGTATTTGGCCGCAAGTTTAAATGATCGCCACATATCGCACAAGCCTGACGTTCTATATTATCGATATCACTCAACCCATAATAGCAACATTGAACGGAAATACGTGGAGAAGAAGGTGAACTATGAATCACTGGCTCGGGAAATCAAAAAAATTTGGCGTCTCGAGAAAGTGGTTGTCGTTCCCATAATATTGTCAGCTACAGGTCATCATCATCAATGGCGCACCAATCGGTATCCGGTCTAGGCGTGCCTTAATAAGGAACTCCAGACATCCCGGTTTTGCGTCGAGGTCCACCAATTCGATATCCCTGGCGTCCTGACCTACTCCATCGCTCCATCTTTGCCTCGTCTCCTTTTTCTACCATAGATATTGCCCTTATAGACTTTCGGGGGGGATCATGCCCATCCATACGTGACCCGCCCACCGTAACCCATTGAGCTGGATTTTATCCACAGCCTAACGGTTATGGTATCGCTCATAGATTTCGTCGTTATGTATGCTACGGAATCGTCCATCCTTATGTAGAGGGCCAACAATTTTTTGTAGGATTCTTCCCTCGAACGCGGCCAAGAGTTCGCAATTCTTCTTGCTAAGAACTCCGAGTCTCCGTGGAATACATGAGGACTGGCAAGATCATTGTCTTGTACAGTAAGAGCTTTGACCCTATGGTGAGACGTTTCGAGCGGAACAGTTTTTGTAAGCTGAAATAGGCTCTGTTGGCTGACAACAACCGTGCACGGATTTCATCATCGTAGCTGTTATCGGTTGTGATTATCGACCCTAGATAGGAGAAATTATCAACGGTCTCAAAATTGTATTCTCCTATCTTTGTTCTTCCCGTTTGACCAGTGTAGTTTGATGTTGTTGATTGGTTGGTTTTCGGTGCTGGCGTTGCCACCATATACTTTGTCTTGCCTTCATTGATGTGCAGCCCAAGATCTCGCGCCCATCCGCCTGTTCGATCTGGATGAATGCAATTTGTATGTCCCGGGTGGTTCTTCCCATGATGTCGATATCGTCAGCATAGGCCAGTAGTTGGGTGGACTTAAAGACGATCATACCTCTTGCATTTACCTCAGCATCACGGATCACTTTCTCGAGGGCCAGGTTAAAGAGGACGCATGATAGCGCATCCCCTTGTCGTAGACCGTTGTTTTTGTCGAATTTCTTGAGAGTGTTTCTGCTGCTTTTATTTGGACTCGCATATTGGTCAGGGTCAGCCTAGTCAGTAATCAGTTTCGTCGGGATACCAAATTGCACGAACTGTTTCTCCTATACGTGGTGGTGGCAGTATTTGTCCGCCGTCTTCAGTTGGCGGGAGCTCCAACTCGCCAATGTTCTGGTTGTTCAGTAGCTCATCAAAGTACTCAATCCATCGCTCCAATATGCCTATTTTGTCGGAAATCAGATTTCCCTCTTTGTCTCGGCAGGATGAGCATCGAGGTGTATAAGGTTTCCTTCTACTGACTTGTTGGTAAAACTTCCGCGCTTGGTGCGGTTGTTCCCTATAGTTTTCTAGTTCACTGACTTGTTTGTTCTCCCAGGTTTCCTTTTTCCGTCTGTGAAGTCGCTTCTCTGCTCGACGGAGTTCGTGATAAGTCTCTGCGCGTGCCCGCGTTCTTTCAGAATGCTACATTACTCGGTAATCGGTATTCTTCCGTTTAGTTACTGGCTTACATTTATCGTCAAACCAGCCGTTCCGACTCCTTTTGTGGCTGGGGCCAAGTATGTTTGTGGCCATATCCATGATAACGTTCTTCCGGTAGTTGTGAAGATCAATTGTTGATGCTTTATCTCCAGGTCCTTTGTTGACTGCGGTTATTGCGGCATCCATTTCCCCTTATAGGAGGGCTGTGTTGTGAATGGCTTCAGTGTTAACTCTCACCTGATTGTCAGAAGGGACTCTGGGTGGTGTTGTTATTCGAGCTCGGAGCACCATGCCAACAAGATAGTGATCCGAGTCTATTGGCGCCCTTATATGTTCTAACATTCATCAAGGCTAAGAGGTGGCGGCGTTCAACACGTGGTCAATTTGGTTGAAAGTGGTCCCGTCTGGAGAGACCCATGTATGTTTGTGGATCGTTTTCCGCGCAAACCAGGTACTTCCAACAACCATTTCGTGTGACACTGTTAACTGAATAATCCGCAGTCCGCTATCATTTGTATTTTGTTGTAAGCTATGGGAGCCAACGTATCGCCTGAACATGGGCAACTTCCCTACTTGGCTGTTAAAATCCCCAAGTCTGATTTTGATATCGTTTCTGGGACAGGCTTCGAGGGTTCGTTCCACTGCCTCGTGGAAGGTATCTGTCTCCGACTATGCAATCTCCTCTGTAGGGGCGTGAACGTTAATGAGGCTTATATTTCTAAATTTACCTCGCAGGCGCAGAGTGCATAGCCGTTTGCTTATGTTTTCAAAGCCGATAACAGCAGGTTTCATTTTTCGGCTGACTAAGAAACCTACTCCGAGCGCATGGTTTACTGGATGGCTACTATAATATATGGTGTAGCGGCTCTTCTCCAGGAAACCGGTCCCTGTCCAATGCATCTTCTGTATCGCTGTTACATCAGCCCTATATTGGGACAGGGTATCGGCTAGCTGCTCATCAGCTTTATCTCTGTACAGGGAGCGCACCTTCCATGAGAAAATGCGCAAATCGTTATTCCGTTGTCTTTGCCGGGTTCGTCGTTGTGTAATCCGTCCAGTGCGACGCTCCTGTTGTGGCTTCGTAACAACCCTTAACAGCCCAGCCCAACCCCTAACCCACCCAATTTGTCCCTTTTTTAGGCGCGGGAGCCTTCATCCTTCTCCGTCTATAGCTTTTCGTTAAGAAAGCGCTCCCAGCGCTCACCACGTGGAGGTGGAGATAGGGTTTGGTAGTAGAGCTGTTGGTGTTGGTTCAGCAGGCATTTCGCAGGTTTTATGCTCCATCGTGGGTACCAATCCACGTTTTGCCCATGGACCTATACTACCCTTTGACCACCTCAGATACTGAAGAAGGACACAACTTCATATGAAGAGCATAAATGGGCTATATCACCCCTTTTAGGAAGTTAACTATACCCAGCCAGGTTGCTTTCTTTGACAAAAAAAAACATTAAGTAAGTCAAAAATGAAATACACTATCAATTTCAATTCCTTTCGCCCTCTCCCAAACTATTTTCATTATTCCATTAATTTTGCAACACATACAAAAAATTTGACTCGAAAACTGGACAATGTCACAGTGGTTTACGATAATACTATATCACTAAGTTTTCGGAAAATTCCGTGGGGACCTCCTTAAGTTTATCTACGATTATACAATCTTGCAGGAAAAGTTAAATGAATCAGAATGCTTTTCCTTAAGCTTATGATATCTGCGTCTACGATCATCGGGTCATGGATTTTGGACGAATGACTGTGCTCTGAAAGCGGATTTCTGCTAGTGGATGTGATGCTGCTGATATCTGGCAGTCCATTGGCGCTCCCTAATTACACGATGGGCACGTATCATCTTGGATAATTTCTATTCTGAACATATGCCCAGCTAGTCAATTAGAATGACCACAATACTTCTGCAAGATTGCCTGCTTTTCGACACGATACATTTTCCCCTATATTTATTTGGTTCTGACAGGAAGAGTATGGTTTGCTTAGCAGCATTAGTCATTATGGGAAGCTTGTTCTTACTTTTCCAGTAGCATTAGTCAACGCTGCTGATACTCCGATTACTGGTTCCGGTCCAGGGATGAGAAAATTGAACCTCTTTTGAAATTTCATTTCCTGTACACTACAATGACCGGGTGCCCAGAGTAGTTGCACCGTATTGAATCCAGAAACAGCGTTCAATTGATTTTTACATTCCTGAACGATTTTCAAAATGATCGCAGGACTAATCATCGCCGTCTGTGCATCTTGACTATCGCAACAGATTGCGATGCATCTGCCCTTCAACCTGGCAGGCATTAGTAGTTAGAGCGCAAGGCTGTCGTACGGAAGGTGGCGGTTCAAATCTCACTGATGGCAGTGGGATTTGCATCGTGATTTGACGTCGGGTACCAGTTTTCTCAGCAGTGAATGAGTATCTGAGTCAAATCAGGGTAATAATCTCAGGCGAGCGCAATGCTGACCACATTGCCTCCTACAGTGTGCACCGTTACGGTCTTGAATGAAGTGCTCTAACACACTTCAAGGCCTTGATCCAATTGGATTGTTGCGTCAACGATTATTATTTTTATTAAATAGATGTATGGGGATTTGAGAATCAGAAAGCATTGCAAAAATTGGATTGAATTCTCTCAATAACTCTTCCAATGCTCCGTGCTCCCACGTCTGCAAATTGAATAATGCATTTAGAGCTGCGCCGGATGTGTTGCATATGGCACCGCTAATACCCAGATACACAGTTCTTTGCAGGGTAGTATACTTTCTATAAGCAATTGAACTCAGTTCAGAGAAAGCACCCCTTGTGACTAAAAATATTGTATTTAGATTTAGGAGCTACCTTCTGAATCACCATTACCAAAGGTGCCTTATTATATTATCATGTGGCTTTCGCTTGGGAGTCGTTACTGCTGTCTTTGAGTTACTGTGAATTGTTGACGGGGCAGGTGTTTTGAACAACTTGCCAACAAAAAAGACGTTACAATACCTGGCCGATTACGAAAATGTGTGGGTTTAGAGTTGCGAACAGGGGTAAGCGTGACCAAGAACCACTTGTAGGTAGCACACATGTTTACTATTCGAATTTCAGAGTATCTTTAGTTCTCTTCCAGCCTTTTTAGTGGTTTTACTTGAATGCAGCTAACTTCTTTTTACCACCCAAATTCATCCTAGAGCCATAATACCAGGTAGTGATATGGCGCTCGATACTGGAAGCTTTGTCCAGAACCTTACTATTATTAACAAAATTGCAACAGATCAAGCCCCATTGCGTTCTGGTATACTGGAATATGATCTCAAGTTCTTTACTTTTTTCAATAAGGCCACTAATAGTTTCACAATTAAATGGCTTACTAATCTTAGCCGTTGCCCAATAAATACATCTCATTCCGTTTTCAACTATTTCACGACGATTTGGCAACAATTTTTGGAATCCCACCGACGTCATTTAAAAATCATTAATTGATCGCCACAACAACAGCAAAAGACTCAGTTGCGGTCGTATTAAACCAAAAAAATAAATGTGTTGACGTACCATCTGTATCGCATCGATAAGTAAGTCGTTGTGGTGGATATTGACATTATTTTGTTGCTACCAAAGCACCAAAATTAACCTGAAGCACCTTTTTCTTATTATCCAATTACTCCTTTAGGGAAATTGGAAGCTGTGAAGTGTAATATATCAGTTTTCTTTTTGCGGAAGTGGATTGTCTCTCGGCAAGCTATTTCTGTTGATGTAGTAGCAACGCCTGTACACCGCGTTGGAGAAGATGACTGCCAACAGGCTCAACTCTGCTGTGGGGGGGAGGTGAAGTTTCCCTTCAGTAGTTTTCTCTAGAACCCCGAATAGAGGTTGCAATCAAAAAGGTGATAATAGGCGCCAGGTCCGGATTTTCTCTCGACGAACCTGTAGATGAACTGAATTAGAGTTCAAATTAATTTAGTTCAATTGAACTGTTCAAGCTAGGTTGATCGTAACTATTTTTCGAAAGAAGATATCTTCACAATTGATGTTACCTAGTGACCTTTATATATAAATGCGTTCAATTCAGCGCACGGTTACAACTCAGTAAACTCTATCCCTATCTCTCATTGATAGGAGAAAATACGGGGGAGATTCGCTGAAACTCGCGGAGAAATAAATGATTTTGTGGCAGTTAATGACCATGAGAATGTTTTGAAAATAGTGGTTAGAAACAAATGAGGGTTCAAGGTAACTACTACTTCTGTACAAGACAGTGATGTTGATAGTCCACGAGGATTGTGTTGTAAAGTGTGCCTAGAATGTCTTTCTACCTTACGAAATTAATGGCATTTCTGACGTCAAACGTTACGAGGAGCACCACCCGACTTAGCGGCTGTGTACCTCCGCTTAATGAAGGGCATCTACGACTTGCATGACGGCATCGACTCTGGATTTCCCTGCTCTAAAGCCAAACTGCCATGGGCAGCACGTATCGTTTCAGCGAGTCAACTTCTAATAGGTTTTTCGACCGCTTTTCCGGTAATGTCAAGCATATAAAGTGGTTCAACGCAAGCCTCGACACCTTCCAAAGAGAAAGGAAAATGCCGTCTTTCGGACAAAAGTTGAATGAGCCGAGCAGTAGAACTGGTCGATATTGAAGATCAGTTTGTATACCTCTGCCGAGATACCAACGGGTCCTGGCGCCTTCTTGTTTTTCATAGAGAGGACTGCCTCTTAGAATTCTCTTGTAGAGAAAAAAAGGGGCAGTCCCCGACGTTTACCCCGCTGCCGTCATCATCTCCTACGCGCTACGCAGGGAATAATGTCCGTAAAATATGACCGCAGCATCCAGCTCGGCTTCAAGTGAACAGGGTTTCCGCTGGGCTTCAATTTTTTGGGTTTTCAGTTTGTAACCGAGTTCCCACTGATCTCCATTCACCTCGTCGGCCAGGTCTTGCAAGCTTCGTTCTTGTTTATTGCGTTGTGGAGTCTCGTTCTGGCTGATCTGTACCCTGCCATTATGGTTCATGTCCTTTAAACGCTGCATCAAGCGGCTGAGTCTGTGAGACTCCTTCAGAAGCTCTGCAATTTCCGTCATCAACCAATACATAGAAGGCTTGTCACGTCTCGAGGCCCTCCTGGACATGGAAGCTCCGCAGGCCATCGCTGTCAGGTTCATAATTAAATTTACGACAGTGTCAGCTTTAATACCGCCACCTCCAGGAGTGCCCTCCAGTGCCGCCCGCCCTGCTTCAAGAGTTTCGGCAAACATCTCGGTGTTCATCATCGCGGCGTTCCACGCATAGAAAGAACGTCGGGGTGGGGTCCACCGATAGTTTGTGTCAACCATTTTGAAGGCAATGTATTGATAGTCGCTTGACGAGAAGTCTTTAAGGACTCGCTATCCGTCCACCAGCGACACCAGTTATTTCGACGCGGAAGTTACGTCGATAATTATTCACTGGCAGCCTGGGCAGATCCTGTTTTCGCTGTAATTTCGGGGAATTCGTTTCCCTTTGCAGTCTGGGTCAGGCAAGTTACCCATTTAGGGATTGACTTGAATAAAAAAAAAAACAAATTTTAATTAAACTGAAGACACTTCGATTTAGTAAAAATTTTATTTGCGGAATGCGGAACATGTTGACCGCGTCGTACCGCTTTTCAGTTCTGCCCTGAAGACTGCAAATCGCTCTAGTGTGAGTGATAGGTGCTAGTGATGTTAAATTGGTGGACCCTGATGCAAAATTGTGATGTTTCTTTACTAAATCTGATACCAGTAATAGATGGTTTATGCCTTATATTTGTTTTATCCATCCCAAAACGGGGTCCATGTTCCTGTGGGGTCCATGTTGTTGTTTTAAGTTAGTGGATTTGAAGAGAACAGTGCCTCTCGGATCTACATTAGCATCTCTGATCACTTTTCTTAGCGCCAGGTTAAAAAGGATGCTTGATAAAGTATCCCTTCTTGTTGGATCATTCTTAATGGTGAAAAGTATCTGGTGTTACCTGGCTTCGCCTGGCTAGGGTTAGTTTAGTCAATCAAATTAAATGCATTAAATGGATAGTCGGGATACCGAATTCTCCCCGGATTCGCAGTCCTTGCAGTCTTGAAGTCAATGAAAAAATGGTTCAACTAATGGCCATATTCCAACAGTTTTCCTATCGCTTGACGCAGAGGGAAAATCGGATGTGTTGCTGACTTGCCTGAATGAAGCTGCTTTGGTATGGACCGATGATGTTCTGGTCATATGGGGCTATCTGGTTTAGCAGGATCGACGGTAGTACAATTTAATGGTATTCAGCAACGTCATATCTCTATAAGTTTTGCGCTGTGTGATATCTTCTATTTTTATGTATGGGCCAGATTATGTCTTGTTACCTTGGTGCCATCTATTGATGAATTGCGTAGTTGCCTCCATGGCTAATGGTGGAGTATTTCCTGCTTCCCTGCCAAGCCTTGCATACTTCTTCACAGGACCGAAGTCTGTCCCGTGAACCAAAACCGAAGGCAGCACCTCCTCCTCCCCTCTTCTTACGGACATATATTAGCTTTTAATCTCCTCTTTGATGATGACTAGTAAAAGTGAAATTACAATTAGCCTATTTATGTTGCAAAATGTCGGTATATTAATTACTAGGTCATCACTGATCCACTGTAAAGTCGGTGTATATTTGCTCATTAAATGAAAAGTTACTAACTGATGTTTACGTCAGGAAACCATCCTTTATTAAAAATCCTGTGAACAAACCATTCAATGCTGCTCGATTTTATACATAGTGCTCATTTATAAGCTATTAGTATATTTATCTAACAATCCACGGCAATTGTACTAATTGGTAATATCCACTAAATTAGTAGCTCCTAACCTGAACTTTATTCAACTTTAGATACAGATATCCATCGGCGTTACATCCGTGTATCCGCTTGCATAATGGTACAAGTTAAATTATTCACAGGCAAAATAATGAAATATTAGTTCTGCATGCGGTTGACGATTAAGCTCACTAAATGATGTAGCTTAGGACTAGCTGCTTTCTATGTAGGAAACTCTCTTTCGGTGTGAAAATATAAATATATGTACAGTGTCCCTGAGGCAAGTCCGAATTCGACTTAATTGCCGCCCTTTGGAAAGCTATTACTTCACAATATTATTTCCGCATGGCATTTCCAAACTACTTCCTTATAAAAGAATTCAAACTGTTCAAGTTTATTGCTGAAAGGCTCAATTCAACTGCCAGTTATACGAATCCAATGTAGTTTAACATCAGATGGCCTGACAACTTTATGTCTTCTCATTTCACAAATCCAATTAAATTATAATGGCAAGGGTCGTTCTTGTTCTACAGGAAACTCAGAATCAAATTTCAGTTCAAAATTTCACAAACACAACCATAAAATTGGCTGAATGAAATATGGCATGTAGGTTATATGCCTCCTCGTAATATGCTCTGTAACATTTCGTTTTATATCCACAAGGACAAAATCTATCTAATGTTTGATACGTTCCAGGACATCGGCACATATGTACGTACATGCATGACGTTGGAGTAATAAAACAATTTCAGGATCCATATAAATTCACCTTCTCTCGGTTACATGTCATTCCAAGTCATTCTTGTTGTCCATTTACGACTTTTCGTAAATCACTAATCCATGTGTCCCGAATTCAAAACCCATATATGGACATCCTGCCGCCTTCCATCCTGTTGCGCCCCTTGGCTGCTTCCTGTATGGTTACTCCTGCTCTTCCTCACAACAATCATGTACACACCAAATTTCAAAGAGTCGTTTTCGCATATACGTTCGTGCAAGTATATCTTATCCTTAGACATCCAAACAGTGATTTCGGAGCGTCGGTACTAACGACCTGGTTATTTATGGACTCGAACACGGATCAACTAAATCAAGTCTGAAAGTCAGGCCAGCTGAATACCGGTTGCCCCCTTCCTGCCTTGTCTTCCCACCTTTTGTTCTCTCTCTTAGATTGGGCCTTATTTATCATGGCAGGACCCAGGACAGTATGCTCTACGCTTCCATCCCTGCGCAGCATTATATGCAATTCGTCGAAGACTCGTTGATTTATAAGGCGAAGGACTTTAAACATATGCAAAGTACTGAGTGATTTATGAATCGCTATAACAAAAAAGAAAGTTTTCTGAAACCGAAATAAAAACCAAAGCTGGAAAATGCACAATACCCTTTATTTATTCCATTTTCTCTAGGCAGATGTGATGAAGGCAAATGGGCTAATGGATTCCATAGTGGGAAGTTAGTGAGTCGACAGACAAGTGGAGAGATATTCTATTATCTACGAATGTGAAATGGGATAATCAGATTGTAGACTCCAGGGGGTTGTGGGAAATCTGAAGCGTTTGCGGTGGTGGAAATGACCATCCCTGTATGTGAAATCTGAGCGTATTCTATGAATATGAAGATTCTTTATTCAAATTAAGTTAAAGCATGTCGTCCCATTTGAGATAGTACTACCAACTCTGCTGACAAGTGATGAATTTCTCATTTTCAGCCGCTTTAATGTTTAAAGCAAACTTGTTTCTTACAAGTGTTACGAAAATATCGGTATTTCCCGCTCTTTAACTAATAGCGTAATCTATGCTTCCGGCAGACGAATGCATCATGGGATATAGAAGCTTCGGAGCACCAATTGTAAGGGTTGAAATTGATTGGTTGTCCTTCAATAGAAGGCAATGCTTAATCAGACGAGAAGTTATTCGTATTAGAACATCATTCCATATTACATTTTGTGTTTCTACATATCTGCCTCCGATTCTCCTTGTTTTCTACTTTTAGTAAAAATGTGTTTCTTTCCCAAAGGATTCACGAGCTTATTCATCAAACACCAATCAGTGTGACAGTGTGGCCGGTCCTTTAGCAAGGTGAAAGTTTATTTTGACGAAAAATTTAGATCTCCATATTTTTGTGAACTGATTTTGCATAACATAATATATGATAAATCCTGTAGTGTGAAGAAAACTTATGCGATTGGAACCTGAAATATCAAATGTCTGCCATTGGCTTGTGATCGTAACAATAACGGTGAGTAGTTTGAACGCTGATCTAACTTTCATCGCCTCGTCATTGGCGGACATTGTTCGAGTATAGAGCCTGCCATAAGGGGGTCATCCCGTGTGTCGGGTTGGAGGAATCGATTTTTTTTTTGCATGAATTGTATCTATATATATATTGGAGAATATGTGGGCAAAGGGATTTTCCGATATTCCGAGTCGTTAGTTTTTGCCTGAGCCTTATAAATTCGAACACAGGTATAAATATGAAAAGATGGAAAACCAATCAATTGTCTAAACTTATTTGCTGTTTGGAATAAAAAGGATAATTTAGTCTAGAGTGAGCACTGAAAGGCTTTCAAGCTATACTCAGTTATACAGGGTGCGGCAGCATAACTTCCTTTTTTCAAAACTCAATGAAAACTATTGTATGCATCGGAAAGTATTTATTTATTTTTTATAATGTAGGTACATGTCTAAAGTTTTTATTTATATTGTTTTGAAGATCAAATCTGTTAGGTGACGTCCCCCATTCTCCATACATTGCGTAAACCGATTTCTGGCGTTTGTCATGACTCTTGTTAGCATAGCAGGTGTTATGTTGGCAATTTCTTCTTGGATGTTGGTCTTCATATCTTGTAGGCTTCTTGGACGGTTCACATAAACACGGGATTTCAAAAAACCCCCAATCACAAGGGGACAGATCGGGAGAGCGTGCCGGCCATTCCAAATCGCCTCTAATTGAGATAAGGCGCTCTGGAAAGTGTTCCCTCAAAACAGCCATCGCTGCTCTTGAAGTGTGTGCTGTTGCACCGTCTTGTTGGAACCAAGTGTCCCCCAAATCCAAATTTTCTAGCCGTGGGAAAAAAAATTCTGTAGCATGTTTACATGCCGGTCCGAATTCACTGTCACTGTAACCTCATTTTCCTCAAAAAATCAGGGACCAATAATTCCAGCTGAGGAAATTGCACACCACACTGTGACTTTGGGTGAATGCAAAGGCTTTTGATGCAATTCTCGAGGGTTGGTGTTAGCCCAGTAGCGCATGTTTTGTTTGTTAACCGACCCACACAAATGAAAATGGGCTTCATCGCTAAAAAAAATAATAGCACCCTCGGGAACGACATCAAGAAGAAGTTCACACGCGTTCATCCGAGAATTGAAGTCACATTCTGAAAGTTCCTGCAGTATCGTCATCTTATAGGGATGAAAATGAAGATCATCACGAAGAATTCTTCTCACAGAACGATCGGATAGTCGAAGGGCAGATGCGTGTTTGCGCGCAGAACGCCGTGGCGATCGCAACATTGACGCACTCACTGCTTCAATGTTCTCAGGTGATCTAACGGGCCGAGGGACTCCACTTCTTCCTTTTGTCGCACTTGCAGTTTGTCTGAATGTAATGACCCATGTAACAATTGATTTGCGGTCTGGGACGGGAGCCAACGGGGCTAAATTAAAGCGATTCCGAAATGCACGTTGTGTTGCAATAACCGAACATCCGCTTGAAAAGTAAACCTCAACGGCAAAGGCACGCTCCTCACTATTCCAACGCATGATGGCGACTGAACCGTGTCGGGACAAAACTTTACAGTATCCCCTCTTGAACGAGACCACTAGCGCTCCGCTATAACATCAACTAACTGAGTGGCGCGCACTTTAAAAAAGGAAGTTATGCTGCCTCACCCTGTATTTTGTTGTAAGTATTGTGCTGTTTGTGTGTTCAGTGATTTTTGTAAATGAATCGTACGAAGGGAGATCGCTTTAACGTTTAACGTCATGCTCGTACTAAAAAACAAGTATTTCATGGGAATCGATACTTATCAGAGAAGAAAAACATGGATGTTCCAATTGCGACAAGTTTTGTATATTTTATATTGGATTTTGCTAGAGTTTTGCCCGGTATTTCTGCAAATTTCTGCAAATAATAAAATATACGTGGTAGTAAAAAAGGAATGCTTAGGACATGTCGAGAAAAGAATGGAAACGCGGCAAAGAAAGGCAAAGAAGAATCACAAAGGCATTGGTGGAAAAGGGGCTGGAAAACTTACTGATAAGGTTATTAACGACCTCACTACAATTTTTTTTGGGTTAGCTATTCGTCGACACACAAATTCGATAGAAGGAATGAAGCAAGAAATTTGGGCAACTTTCTTCCATAAATGTTCTACAGACGAAAATCCTCAGCATCAAAATTTTCCAGCAGGCGAGGACAGTTGTTGCAAATGGCGCAAAGTGGAAGCTAAAGGAGAACTGGATAGTTTAGACCACGAGAAGGCACCTTTGACTGAAGAAGTTCAAACAGTCATCAAACCAATCTACGAAGATTTGTCACGCGATAATTTCTTGAACAGATGTTTAGGAGCAGAGACCCAGACTAACAATGAGTCGTTAAATGCATTGATCTGGACTCTCGCTCCTGAACACCTTCATTCTGGAGCCAACGTCGTAGAAATAGTCACTTTTCTGGCTGTAATTATTTTCAATGAAGGATTCAATGGCATTCTCCAAATCCTAGTGACAATGGGATGTGTCAGGTTTATGTCGACCGCCGTAATGAAGCGCGAATTTGGCGGTCCGAACGACGATCGACTGACCTCGCTAAGAAAGCCAGAATTGAAACCAGAGAGCAACAATCGGCCTCACAAGACTTTTTGAAGAATCGGAAGGTGCTTTCTATGGACCAGGTATAGCAGATTAATGGTGAGTTAAAATTTTACTGTTGATAATCTCATTTAAATTTTCAAATGCGTTTTTCTCGAAACTTCATCTTGGAAATCGGCTGCCACCATAGCTCAAAATCTATCCAACCAAATTCTTTGAAATTTTCACGACTTCTTTAATACATATTTCTACGGTCCGCAAACTAGCATAATTGGATTCGGACGGGTCGTTTTTTTTATTCATAAAACAGACGTAAAAAACACCAAAATCCAAAAAATTAAGTTTAAAAATTTACCTTTTAATATTTTCTAATTATCCTAGTTTACGGACCATGGAATATTGTCCACATTAAAATGCCGTTTAGTTTTTTTCCCGCAGATGAACACAGCGCCCTCCAGCGTGGCAGCAGAAAAACACCTTTTTTTGGAGATGGGTGCATAAATTGGCCCGTATTCCGAAAACTAGTTGAGATATCACATATACTAGAGATAAACATATGGTGAAAAAATCACGTTCCTATCTTTATCCAGTCCTCCAAAATAATTTTTCAAAAAAAGACAAAAACACGGCCTTCGCTCGGGATGACCCCCATAAGGTTAGTGGAAAGCCTGTAGTCAGTGTCCACCAGAAAGGAAAGTACGGCAGCCCTATAATGAGAGCAATTGGAAACTTGACTACGGCCAGTCTGTTAGTGTCATTTCCATCTATTTCTTGCAGAAAATGGGAGAGGAAGGATCGCCAGAAAAAACTTCAGTCGCAAAGGGGAGGGAACTAAATCTTGCATATCAGAACCTTTGGTTCTGTCTCTACCAGGAAAACCGGAAGAAAAGGAGGCTGGTAAGGCGAACGAAAGCTTCTTAGGAATGAGGACATGGGCGTTTTTGCATCACCAAGTGTGGTAATATCCATAGAAAAGGGACACTAGGAAGCGCAACCTTCGCCGGTAGGTGGGGACAGGCTAGTGACCCCTGTGAAACATAATTAATGGAGTAGAATCTTTAGTTAGCGGATTTCACATTAGACTACATTTATGTCTGAAAATATGAAGATTAGTCAAATTAGCTTGCAGCATGGCAAAGCGGGCAACAAGGCTAACAAAGTTACAAGACAAATATCTCTGATTCAAGAGGTATAGATTCGTTTTAATAAAAATCTGTGGTATTGGTTCAGTAAATATGGCTATGATCTTCTTCAATGGGAGATCCTCAAGACTGAAAACTTGCGTTCTGATGTCAAAATCGTTAGAGGAAATCAAGCTGACTGTTTTCTGTTCCCAGAAACTAGTTGCGGTCATCTCATAATGCCAGCTTATTGGTAAGAGGTGAAACGTCAAAGTTGCCTTTGTTTATTTATCCTAAGAATTACTGCGGCGGAATTAAGTGATTTGGAAGTGTGTCTGATGACTGCGAACGCATTCTTACTTTCGTGGAGGCAACAAGTTATTGACTAAATAATGTGTATTTGAAAGCTGTTAGTGCTAGGCGAAGTGTCAATCTCAGATTATCGTTACTTAGAATTTAGTCTGATTACTGGAAGCAAATACACCATAATACAAAGGTGGGATCTGGCGAAAAAATTCGGGCAAAATTTAATGGCTAACGACTTCTTCGGGGATAGAAGACCAATCATCAACAACATTAACAAAGAATAACTACCATCCGAGTCAAAAGCGGTGAAATGGTTCCGCGGTGGAAGTTAAAATTGCAGAAACTTTAAAAATCAACCAGAATCGTGCTGCAGCTAAGACTGTTTAAATTTACTGTGAGGAACTGGAAGGAGAAATGGAGATTTCTAGGCGGTGTAGAGTCCTCAACTTAAGTGGATGGAACTTTCGCGAATTCCAGGGTTAAGTCTGAACAGACCGTTTTGAAAGTACACCATTCGGGGGAACAGGCAATAGACTGGGAGAGGGGAGAATTTCAAACTTTTAACACGAAACTGTTGCAAGGGAAATCGTAACACAGCGGGAGCGGTGGCTACCAATGAAGAAGCGAGAGCGGCTATAATGTCCCTTGGACAGTTCAAAGCACCTGTCATAGATGGAATCTATAGCCCAATAAAAGACTTAGAGCGACATATTAATATTTTTCGAGGATTTCTTGTTCTGGGTTACGTGCTTACCTCTTGGCAATCAGCTTAACATCATTTTGGCTGGAATGTCTGGAGAGCCTGGTTGAACATCACATTTGCGAGAAGACCCTAAAGTCCCACCCACTAAATTAAAACCCACACACTTACCAGCGTGGAAAGTCACTCTCCGGTTTTAAAGATACCCACACACTTTCCAGCGTGGAAAGTGTGTGAGTCCGCTCTTCAATCTTTGGCTTTAAAGACAGATGACGCACATCCGAAAGGCGAGTACACGCCGGGGGTGTTCGTGATGCCGCCAGAGAGCATGGTGGTGATGAAACTTTAATTAAGGGGATTTATGCTGGGCTAACGCGGAGATTGCTGTGTGCTGGAACACCAACAGCAGAAACGAAAAGTAGGAGGTATGCTGTTACCGCTTCTATGGAGTATGCTGATCGAATCCCTATTATGTGAACTGTAAAATCTGCCAATATACGTCCAATCCTATGTTGATGTCCTGGCTGGTGTAAAGGGCGTGGATAATCGGAAGAATTATAATATTATGAGAACGTAAATTAACTTTGACTGCATTGGCAAACGAAAGTCATGGTTGGGTGGGTCGTCTGTAGGATTCGGGAGAAAATATCTCCTGTTTTCTATTTTAGGTGAATACGGTCATATAGCCAGATCTTGCACAAACAACCGCGATAGATGTGTTCGATGCAAATAGTTAGGCAGAAAATAGCATCTGACATCAGATTGTTGGACAGACTTAGAATGCATATTGCAACAACGGCCACGCCATACGAAGAGGGGCAAATGAGATTTATTCACAAAACCTCAACCACTGTGAGACCGCACACGATCTTTTTGTGACAGCCAGTTCAAGCAGCGATTATTAGCGAGTCATATGAAAAGGACAATGCGGTATAGGGCACCGACAAAAGTCAAAAGAGTGTTATTTCGATGGCAGGAATATAATCATTCGGAAAAGTAACAGTTAAGTCTGCAATGGGTTTGTAACATCGAAATATGACGGAGTGTCCTTATGATCTGCCAAGCGAGGAATATGATCGAATTTTACAAGAAGGAATTGTAGACCTAGGCGTACAATATCCCATTGCCATCACAGGGTCTTCAGCGCATGGAAAATCTGCACAAATTTCTAGCAGTTACTAACGCGCGAATGTTTAGTTGAAAATTACAAGAGTTAGGCGATATAGAAAGCTTGCTAGGAAGAGTTGGGGAAGGCAATCCGTGAGAGTAAACTAAATCCCTTCTCCATATACCTGAGAGTTGTTAGTGAAAGGGAAAAGTTTGAGCTTCTCTTAAGAAGATCCTTACAAATGGAGATGGTTATTTTACATATTAGAGTTCGTACATAAGAGCGGCAGCTAGAGGAAAACTCTCACCATGCCGGTAGGTCTTTAAACATGTAAAACCTACCACCTGTTACCTTTCCCAAAAATTTTTAAAACTCATTTACACATATATTTAACTACAAATGCCCAATCTGTACATAATAACGACATTTAAATAATATGACCAGTCGAAAGAGATTGGTTCCTATATTTCGAAATGCAGGCTTAACGGTTGATCTGGTTGAGACGGATGAAAATGCACTTTGCACGAAATAGGCGGGACCCAGACCGGCTGATCGATTGACGGCAGAAAAGCTGGACCGGGAATTGATGATTTGTAGATTGAAACTTGAGACGGGAAGTTTGATAGCAAAACTTATTTTTAAACGGATAGATTTGAAGGCGTTATGAAAATTGATAATAATTACTGAGGATTATAATAAAACGAACGCCAACCTATAGTTTGATTTTCTCTAAGTAAATAGCGGAGGAAGTGAGGAGAGTTCAATTTGGCTATAAGGAAGAGCTCCTTTTCGAAAAGACAATTTGGAGAGAAAAGGCTCCGGAAATGGAAACTGGGAGTTAACTAAGAAAAAGTTTTTGGTGTCCTTCGATTTGACTATGGAACAAATCTATTTCCTTTTAATTCGTAAATGTACATATTCATTTACGCATAGGGGAAGCTCTCTTTTCTTCGTGAGAGTGCGGTCTTGGAATCCTTAGGAACTTTAGAGGGCCACCAACATTCCCGTAAATCGAAATTGACTGCAGAAGTCAATGAAGTCGTCCGCATCAGGCGTTCGCTGATAGCCGATACACTTTGAACTCGACTCCTGCTCCGAATGCCTGAATTAGTTTAAGAGCTTTATCGTGTTAAAGTGTTTTATTGATTAATTTGACTGCAATAGACACATCTCAGAAGACTTTCAGTTTTATAAATTAAATCGCTACGGATTAGGGCGCTGCCCTTGCTATCGGTTATGAATTTATTAATGGTGAATGTTATTCGTTAATTAAGATCTCTTGGTTGAATTATTGAGGCAATGATGGATAGATTTTGATGTCAGCGTGTAGTAATAATTGTTGCGTTATGACATATATTCCTATGAAGGTGCGTAGGTCGTAATAAATTTTAGAGGAGAACAGTGAAAAACTTTGTTTAGAAAAAATTAATTAAAAGATACTTTGTGAAGAAAGAGAAGAGAAAACCAATTAGGAAGGAAGAATGATAACTGTCGCAGCAAATAAAAGGACTGGAATCTGCAGTGAATAGTATTTGTATTATATTTCTGATAACTGGTCAACACCAGATTCCGCTGCTGGATTCCATTGATTATTCATCCGCCGTTGTTAAGAAAACTGGGACAATTCTTTTCTTTGTTTCTGATTGTGCCTTTGTGTGAAAGAGTAGAGGGAGTCGGATTTTGGTAAAGTGAACTTCACCTTTGGAGCTGTAAAAAAGGGGAGGGCCTGAATTCGTGCATGTTTCTTCTTTCTTTGATGTTTTTTATTTATCCTTTTTTTATTATCATCTTACTTAATATCATTCTAAACCACTGAATTTTGGTTTGACTTCCATTTATTTGTTTATTGTTTTCCCTTTTTATTTTTTTGTGATTATTATAAATTAATGTATCAAAATTTAACCATTCCTATAAATTATAATTTTATATTTTTGTTTTGTTCTTTACGATTCTATTTCATTTTTTCGTTGAATGGAGTAACTTCAATTTAATTATTATAAAAATATACTTTTTATTGAACTATCACTAGACACTTCTGATTTGAGGACTTCCTTTTATCCTACTCCTTCTTTGCCCCGCAAAATTCATATACACTAAAGGACATCCTCCACAATAATGGCCGCGTGCGGTGGAGCCTTTTTTTGAATTTTAGTTTCAGATTTAGTTTGCGTTTTGTGAATTTCGATAGGTGTACGCAAATTACCATGATTGAGTAATTTTCAGGATCCGGTCCGGAACCACGCACCGGAAAGGATACGTGAATCTTTATGAAAATTACACGTGAGGAATCGAAGCGCTTAAAGGTCCCCTTTGCCACATTCCCGAGCCTGCCTATTACAGAGGCGTGCAAGCACGAGTCGACGGAGCTTCAATATTTCCAGGCGGACGCGCACGGTCCATTTCGCTATCTTATTTAGGTTTTCTTGGTTAGCTCTCCCCTCTTGGTCGCCTCCGGTCACTCAAGATGATCTTTTGACCATCGCAATTCCTATTTGTCATTACAAACCGCAGCACCATGTCATGTCTATAGTTTCGTGCGGCAAAGGAAGCGTAGTGAAATGGTTTAGTGGGTTAAAATCCATACTGTGCCTTTGCACGCTCTTTAGAAAAAACCTGGTTTTGTTTTACATAAATCCTTAAAAAGGTGACTGCGAATGCAAGATAGCGGGCATGCAGTATCTATTAGATAGATTTGAAAAACTACTATATTAGAAGTATAAACTGAAGATCAATCAAACCCTCGTTGAAAGCATTCAGTTCGTAATTTCCAGTTAGATGGACCATTCAAAAATTACAACAAATTGGATTGAATTGGAACGCTTGAAATAGCAGTAACTTTACATGATATAGATATGTGTGTTTGCATCCTGGTAATCTTTGGATGATACATGGGAAGCATGAAATTTCAGCAAATATTTTACAACGCATTGTTGTAAATGTAATAAGATTGCGAAAACTGTGGAAAAAATTGCTCTAAATTTGAGTGCAACATCACTTTTCCGCTAGGAAACTGTAATTAGGGTTGAAAAAAGGTGGACTGTGAATAATGTTTTTATTCATTCATGTTTAACAAAATGGTTTTTATAATGTTTTCATTGTTTGCTTTTCGGTGTGTTCCAATTAAATAAAAACGGAATGAACTTCAAATTGTTGTCGGGTTTGTTGTTCTGGGGATAGAAATGAAGTTTCTGTCTTGTAGGAGGCGTAGCCAGTAAAAGTGACTATCAGGTGAGACCTATACGGTTAGAGTATAATTGGCAATAATTGAAATTTTTAGGCCCTGGATTCATTTTGAAAGAAGCTTTGTTCCGTTTTGTGTAGAAACAAAATCTTGTTAATCGGTTTATTCTCCATTTCAATGTTCAAGTTGTTCAAGGTATGTAAGGTATGTAAGTTTAAATTTGGTGGGGACGATAGATATTCGGTTAAGAGACACAAACCTTTGAATTTATATCTAGGTATAAAACCAATTTTCTAAGGTTTCCCTTTGAAACATAGTGAGAGAACATGAATAGAAAGTCGACGAATTGATGCAGGTCTAAGAGAACTCTTTTCAAACAAAATGTAACCCCTTAAAGTTAGGAACTGAAATTTCACTAGGGACACGAAAAAACTTCATATTCGTGGGGAGATTAAAGCTGGCTGGAATAGAGCAGAGCAATTGTTTCCTCTTTGATTTCATCACTACTAGATACTTCATCGTCCAGGCTTCCTCGGTACCCCAGCTCTTGAAAACTATTCTCCTAAATCCTTTGTCCACAGATTCATAAAAATTTTCCGGTTTTTCGTTTTCATCTCTCCGAAGTTTTTACTTTCCCGCATCCTTGATGCAAGCGCAGCCTAAAGTTTACTACTCGTCCACTCTATCCCAGCCCTCAATGCCGTTAATTTCCACAGCATAACGTCAAGGATAATTTGCCATAATCCAACTAATTGTCCAAGCAATATTAATTTTTGTATTTACACATACATGTAGTGTTTATTATGCATATGTTATACTCTTTATTGTTATACCTTACCCGGAGTACAGCGTATCAACCACGCCTACGAGGCATAGCTACTGGTTAGCCGAAATATCCTTCCAATTCGTCCCGAGAAGCTTCATCGGCCACACTGAGGCACCGAGATCAGATCAACGAGAGTGAGCGTCAGACTGAGAATCTTAGTTTTGTTGGTATTCATTTCGAGTCTAACCAATCTTGCCTCAGTCTTTAAATTGAATACCATTACACCAGAGTCCAAGATTTGAGGGAGAGCAAGTAATTCCAAGAAAAAGCAACTAACTAAAAATAATCATCAACAACCAAATGGCAACATTCCGCGCATTAGCCTGAAACGAAAGCTAGACTGTATTTAATAATATACAGTACTATCAAGTCTATGTTGAAAACAACAACAAAAATATTAATGATCATTTTTGTAATATTTGTCAGTATTATAAATATTTAAATTAATTTTACGAGGGTTTGTGAATAAAATTGTGGAAAGAAAATTAAAATGATCATCTATAGGTTTATATTTTAAAACAAGTGAATGTTGGAATGGGATTTGGTAAACTGAAAGGAGGATAATGGAGAAGTTAATGAGTGCTAAATAGTGAAAAGAAATAAATCTTGCATATTAACAAATGAATCTCTAATTAGCTGGTGGCAGGATGAAGTCCACGAAATTATGTACCTGCTGCGAAGCCGCGATTACTATTATACAAATAGCTATTATTTCCTCGGGAATTTCATTCATACGTAGAGCGTTCCATATATAATCCCTGTCCACCCTGTTGCAAGCATTCTTGCAGTCGATAGAGAGCAGATGAAGCGGCGATTTGAACAACGTGAATTGCTCAACGATACGTAGTGCGTTGATGTTGTTGGCGCAGGGCGATCCAGATCGAAATTAGCCTGCTCCCTGTGGATCCAACTACCAACATATTCCTTGTGTTCCGATCGAGAGCATTAATGGCTGACGTGATTTTATCTCAAATTGGAGAAGCAATCCGTATCCGCGTGTTAAGGTGACTAGTCATTTTATTCACAAGAAGAGGATCTTTATAAGATGTTATCTGGTTATAAATCATGATATAATGCTCGTTCCACTTGTTAACGTGCTCACTATCGTAGTTAAGAAGTTAAAGTCGTTCAGCCGACCATTGAAAGACCTGTGACCACCATCAAATGCGCTGCAATAAATTCGTTTTCGCTACAGTGCACGCTACGCTTCATTTCGTGACATTAGTCGCGACACCGAAACTCAAGAGATCTTATGGTGCCGCAGTCTTCCTCCGATATGATAGTCGCTTCTGACGGGCAAATAATATTGGATTACTACCCAAATAATCTCTTTTCCATTTAGTCGCCTTTGATGACAAACTGAACTTACACCTTGAAACACCCAGGTATTACATGGCTATTCAGACTATAACAACTCTTCCCTCCTCTTCTCTCAAACACGCTTCGAACCGTTGATTATGGAGCATCATTAGCTAGCTCAACGTCAGCTCACTTGGTGAGCGAATAGTTGAATTTCAAAACGAAATTAAAAAAAATGTTTAACTGTCGAAACCTCTGCTGATTGATATGCGTACAATTAGTGTACAGGTATATATCGACTTTAACTAGAAAGTTGAAGGATTACAGTATGGGACGGAGTAGAGGAGGCCTATAAGTTCTTAAAATTATCGATTTTTCCTTATCGAAACCTTAAACCTATTTTTCTCAAAACAGTGTTTTCTTAGTAGATTTGGCATTCCGATTATGACGTCCTTGAAACCAGTGCAAATATTTCCGCCATTTTGTTTTGTTGAGAGTAAAACAAAAATGGAATATTTCATTTAAGTGCAACTAATTAAGGCCACATTATTTAAAATATAACATTTCTTTAAGAGGAAAATCCTAAAAATTGGCTTAATTTTCGTAGTTTACAGGTAATTCTCTGCTTAAGATTTTTCTGAATTTCTGAATCATTTCGTAAGTATGGGTTTCATTTTAGAATTGATAGACAAGGGGTAGCTTGCTCCAAACTACAATTTTTAGTTTTAAATGTAAATATATATTTCGGGAGCGATTTGCCCCCTTCATCAATACAAGGCTACATTTTAAAATTAAAGAGGAAAGACCAGAAGAAATCCGTCTATATTTCTTTTTAAGCAATTTTTAACACGCTGACGCTAAAGTTTCTTCTCATCATCCCTTATGGATGGTATGGTATAAGTGGGGTTTGGTTGAGGTGTCCAGTTGATGGTTGTAATGGAGAAAATTAGAATGTGAAGCATGACTGAGGTATAAGGACAAGTGCTATTCTTGATTCTTGTGATTTTTTGAGTGAAATTTCTTTACCTCATCACCTGTTTTCTACAGTATAAAAGACGGCGGTATGAGAGCCAAGATTTTATTTAAAATCCCCCAATATTATTGAGTAGATTTCTTCTTAAGATCTTTTTGCCTGTTTCCGATTATTATTACTCTGTTAAACAGAAAACGCACTATATCCTTGAAGAATTATTGTGCTCCCTTTACTGGTTATAGTGTAAATATTGACTATAGTATGTATAGTAAGCCTATAACGGCGAGGGATTT
The DNA here is from genome assembly GCF_905115235.1 of Hermetia illucens. Lineage (NCBI taxonomy): Eukaryota > Metazoa > Arthropoda > Insecta > Diptera > Stratiomyidae > Hermetia > Hermetia illucens. The sequence goes on along the minus strand of NC_051849.1, from coordinate 85,004,176 downwards.
TAATATATTCCCTACTTCCAAGTATTTCAATTTAGCATCTTCTCTCAGGTGCCTGACCTTACTTTGCCCAAGTGCCGGACACACTCGCAGTACCGGCAGGTAGTGTCTGTAGATATCCGTAGCTTCCCTAAGTGATAGTTTAGTTGGCATTGATCAGTGAGAATTCCCACTATGATTCGAAAATTCTTCTTGGTTAGATTTAAACAGTCCTTTGTGCGCTTGGATTCGTATCCCCCAATAAGCAACCCGGGACGGCTCCATTCCAGGTTGCCCAGTATAGTTCCCTCAGCTGTTTGTCTCTTCACCTTTTAACGTCATAGCCATCTCCTTTCCGATTCTACAGAAGGGTTCTGGCTCGTGTAAAGGCGTCCTTGTTCCCTTCTTGGCCAGTTCATCCACTGCCTCAATGCCTTCCAACCCAACATGGCCTAGAATCCAGAGTATCTAGACCTTATTGAGTGAGCCGAGCATAATCAGTCTCTCAAAGCATTCCTATATCCGTTTAGAGTTCACCTGGCTGGACCTAACTGCCCTGATCGCCGCTTGGCTCCCAGTCAGAATAGCAATCTTCTGCCCCCTGTAGTTCCTTTGGAGATAACAGGAGGCACATCTGTCTATTGCGTACATTTCCGCCTGGAACCTGCTAGTGTGCTTACCTATTGGCTCCAAGTATAATACATTTAACTTGGGCTACAGATCTCGGAATCGGCTCCGACTACTGTGAGGGATCCCTCAGCGAACCAAGTAATTAGCCAAGTTTAAGCCGTATATTTCAGTTGGCATTGATACTCCAACGTGTTTCAAACTTCTTATCGAAATGAAACCTCGTTGTCATGTTATCCCTTATATGATTAATAATCGTTGGCGCAAGAATCCATATTGTATTAAGGCCTTGAAGTGTGTTAGAGCACTTCATTCAAGACCGAAACGGTATACTACAGGATTACAGTATCCTGCAGGAGGCAATGTGGTCAGCATTGCACTCGCTCGGGATTGTTACCCTGATTTGGATCCGGTACTCATTCACAGCTGAATCGACTGGTATCCGACGTTAAATCACGATACAAATTAAACTGCCACATGTTATCCCTTGGTATTAATAATCCGGGCTATCGCCTAGAAAGAATATCAACCATCCTTCGATTTAGGGAGTACCCCGCTTTACTGATACTCCCGGCCATCCTGAAGATTGCGTTTCCATGCTGGCCTCTACATTTGCTAGGCATCATGAAGAAGACAGGTCTCAGTGGCGCAGGTGCTACATGGTACTTGCGTTATCTGAAAGAAGGTTAAAAACCAGAAGGTGTTCTTAAGAAGGTTCAGGACAGACATAAACTGTCTTTTTCGGAGCCAAGAAAGCGGGAAGCAGCGGAGATTAGCCCGGATGACGGGAACTCTCCCAAAAAAATACAAACCCTAAGCCCAAGGGGGGAGAAAACCCGAGTAAGTCAGGGGTGAAGGCAGGAATCAGGAAGCCCGTCATTAGCTATGCTAGTGCATTCAAAGGCATTCGACTGGCCATGCTGCCAAAAATGTTTCCCGAGCAAATACTCACTTGTGAGGAGCAGAAAAATATCGAAGACCTTGTTATCAGGTAGATGTCCAAGGGATGGACTGCGAAACTTGTGTTGACCGGGATACACTTCGACCAGGTCACTTACTGGTTTTTAAGGTTTTGTGTGAAACAAAACCTTATTAGAATGGTGACGGTGTCTGTCTGTCCGTCTGTCCGTCTGTCTGTCTGTCTGTCTGTCTGTCTGTCTGTCTGTCTGTCTGTCTGTCTGTCTGTCACACCCAATTTATTCGGAAACGGCTACACCGATTGTCACGAAAATTGGTGAGAGTATGTAATCTGGTGATCCCTTTACATGCAGTAAGTGGCGCCATCTTGCGTTAAGTTTAAGGGGGGGCTCTCCGTACATGTGAATGGAGGGTGCAAATTTTTTTTTCACAGAATGTAGCCAAGTAGGGTATCAAATGAAAGGTCTCAATTAGTACTTTTCGAATCTGGTTCAATATTTGATATTAGATGAAACATAGGGGAGTAAGGGTTGAAAATATGACCCACAAAAAGTGTAACAGGTCTCGTTCTCAGAACCTATCCAACCGAAAAATCTGGAAAAAATCACAGTGGTGCATCTCTACGAAATCTAGGCCTCAAAATATATCCGGTTCCGATATCTGCACAAATAAAGTTAATAATAGTATATTTCCACATTTTAGAAATTTACCCGGCACCCCCCCTTATGTTCATCCCAGAAATACAAAATTTGGCATGAGTGTAACGAAGAATATAATGCACAGTTTGGTCAAGTTTGAAGAAAATCCAACTATTATTAACAAAGTTATTGGGGGTGAAACTTTACAATTTTTTGTGAATTTCGTGCACTCTACAACCCGCATGACGTCATCATCACATATCAATTCGTCAATACCACAACGAAATGAATTCTTATGAATTGGGTCGCAGACAATTATTTTGTTTTAGTTTTTTAGTTATTTGTCAACCAGACATGTGTATATGTAGGTATATAATATATGCGTGCTAATGAACTTTGCGGCTAGTGCCTAATTCAGATAGATATAAGACATAAATCGGAAATATGGGTACGATAAATTTAGATACATGCATATATGTGTACAGCAGGTAATAGGCAGTTTGTTTGTTTAGGGTGAGCGTGATGTCTATGGCTCTAATATGTACGTATGTCTCGTAGTTTGGAAAAATATGAAGGATTATGTTGGATTTGTAGCTATATACGGACAGAGAAATGTGCGTCTCTTACATAAGATGAACACAAAACCTTTATACCCGAAGCGCGAGCTTCCGGTATTCCGACTTGTTGTTTTTTGCAAGTAGGGTAGGTGATAGCGTTTACGCTCAGAGTGTTGGACTCCCGCAACAGCACGCTGTCGGACTGCCAACCAAACACCTCCCTGTCATCAGAGAACTAGCCTGGAACCGTTTGACACATTACTTCGGGCTAGCCCTCTCGCTCTCCCGCTTTGGAGCCTTCAGGTCAGGGAATTCCTTTCACCAACGGGAGGGGAGGGGAGGAAGGAAGTTGTTGTTAGTTCAGGGAACCTCTTACCGTCTGATCCCTCCACCAGTCGAGTTCAATCTTCTTCGCAATAAGAAGAGCCCGAACATAATGCTCAATACGATTCCAGCTCGCAGTGCTCTTCAACATCTTTCTGACGCGACCCGCTTCAATTACGCGGTGGTCGGTCTGGATGAGGAGTCCATCCTACTGGTGTCGGACGTGATAAAATCGGCCTATACGCTCCTAGAAACCGAGTTAATCAAGCACCTGCCGGTAAGTGAGTTAGCAAAACTGGATCATTTGCCTGCATTGGGTGATCGAACTCCCAGCCAATTGCTTCGCGAAATGAGGCAATTCGGTGGGTGGCAAGATCGACGATGACCTACACGAATCGGGCTCCTGGAGAGCACCCAGGCGGTCCTCGCGTGCGTCTCCGGTTCTTTCGAGGCACTGGCAGCTTCGGTCAATAAGGTGCACGAAGTGCACGCGCGCCCGACCATAGCGGCCGTTAAGCAGCCGTCGGACGAGGTAGGCGAGCTAAAGCACGAGACAGCCGCTTTAGCAGCCAGTATGGTTTAAGTGCGGGCGACGCTGGACGCTCAGCGTTCGGGCGCCAGATCGCGAGCGGTCTGTCGCTCGAAAAGGGCGATCGGGCAGCAGGTCGCCAGGACAGCCTACGGACCGTAGCATTTGTTGATACCATCGTAGATTCGGCGATAAAGCTACCAGATGTACGCTCCCGTGTAAATTCGCGCCTGGCACACAAAAAACTAGCTCCGCAGGGGGTCCTGGCGACGGCCACCCAGAACGCAGCGCCACGTCGTCTAAGGATTTTTGATACCTTCAGCAGGCGCAACTACTTCGTAGATACTGGTGCGGAGGTTTCGGTTCTTCCCGTACCCCGACACCATGTGCTATTTCCGCAACCTTTGAAACTGGCAACAAATTCCTCCCGAATCAACCTACGGGTATAGACAAGTGGACGTGAGTCTTGGCTTACGTAGGACGTTTTCGTGGCGATTCATACTGGCGGATGTCAGCTTCCCCATACTAGGCGCAGACTTTTTGTGTCACTATGGGTCGCTGGTGGACTTGCAAAACAAGTCTCTTATAGATCCCATGATCAACCTTAATTCGTCGGGCCAAATGGCATCTCACCCAGACAACAATCTTTCCGTACTTTTAGAAGACATTACCGACTCTCGTGCTCGGGCACTTCTCCAAAAGTTCAGCCAGATTACTACAGAGTGTAGTCTCTCTAACAGAGTGAAGCACAATGTGCAGGGTATCTGTAGACTTTCAAACAGCTGTTGGTCTTCCCCACTGCATATGGCCAATCAGTCAAACGACGAATGGCGCCTCTGAGGGGATTACAGAAGGCAAAATGCACAGACTGTTCCTGACCAATATACACTTCCACTCATCCACGACTTTGCGCATAATCTCGCAAATTGCCGCATCTTTTCGACCTTGGACTTGGCCAAGACATATCATCAAATCCCTGTAGCTCCAGAAGACATACCAAAGACGGCAATATGGACACCCTTTGGACTCTTCGAGTTCACCCGGATGATTTTCGGATTGTGCAATGCGGCGCAAACCTTTCAAAGGTTCATTCACTCACTCCTGCGAAACCTCGATTTCTGTTTCGTGTACTAGGATGATGTTTTGGTCGCTTCTTCCAGTGAGTCTGAACACTTAGCCCATCTCGAGTGCATTTTTCAACGTCTCCTTAAGGCCGGGTTAGTCCTAAACGATGAGAAATGAAAATTCCTTCAAAAACAGGTGAGATTCCTCGGCTACTCCATTTCCCCTGAAGGAATACAGTCGGACCCAGACGAGGTGCAAGCAATTACAAGCTTCCCTCGTCCGAAGACAGTGAAGGAGTTGAGAAGGTTATTGGGCATGCTAAACTTCTATCGTCTTTTCCTGCCCAAGGCCGCCCAACCCCCGTCCGTTTTGAACGCGTACTTGTCTGCCCCAAAACAAAGGACACACGAGAGATTGTGTGGTCTGAAGAGGCTGTCCCCGCGTTCGACAAATCTCGTCAACAACTGGTCAACGCTACACTCTTAGCAATTTCTCTGCAAGATGCACCCTAGCCGTTGATGCCTCTGACATCGCAGTAGGTGCTGCTCTTCACCAAAAGGTAATCAGGTAATCAGGTATGGCAGCCGTTGAGCTTCTTCTCGAAACAGTTGAAACCCGCTCAACGGAACTACAGTACCTACGATCGCGAACTGCTCGCCGCATACTTGACCATCAAATACTTCCGTTTCTCTCTAGAAGGCAGGTATGTTCACAGTGTTCACGGACCATAAGCCCTTCACGTATGCTTTGAAACAAAAGCCCGACAAAGCGTCCCCTCGTCAGGTGGAGAGATGTTATTCCCGGAAGGACCTCAAGTAGGCCTCATAGGTTTCTATTTCACCAGGGTGCATCGCTTGATGACTTAACTGTGTTAGCCGGACAGCTGGCCTCATATGCGTCAATGATGACATTATTTGAATTTTCTATCGGTGTTTCTGGTTCCAGCTCGCTTCAGATGTCACCGCCCTATTGAAGGTGAGCCATGTTGTTGCTCAGGGGCGTTCCATTGAAATCCCAATCCGTTCTCATGGGATTCCTTATTATTCTTTTTATTTCGGAGTTGCCCTCAGTGTCTAATTTGATTATTCTGACATAAGGGGCGCATCCGACAACTTTAACTTCCTGACCAAGCCGTTCATCAGAGTACTTCCTAGAATTATGTATTCGTGACCAGCACAAAGTAAGAGGTACTAGGCCTTTTGTCTAATGCTGATCACAAATGTTGGAGTGTTCCCTATGTTATATATTTCTAACTTATTGGTAAGAATAATTTCAAGAGACTACTCACATCTTTGACATTGCCGCCGAGGAGAAGTGGCAACGCCTTCTTCTCACAGTATTTCACCAGTTTCGCGAATAGCTCCGGTGGGACTCAGATGTTGTCTCCTGGGAAGTATCACGATGCCACGAGTGCCAATCGAGAGTGAGACTTCGATAGCCACAAGGTCAGGAACCCTGAAACACATATATATTTTGAATTACATATAAGAACGATTCAAGCTTTTGGTTTTTCGGAAGAAGGGTCCCAAATTACATGCACGCTTTCTTTCCCCCGCTCACATACGTTGAGGGGTGGGTTACTCCCCTTTCTAAAAGACATTATCAAGCAACAAGTGACGATAAATTTGCACTTTATTTATTTTTGAATATTTATCATTGATATTGTATGTATATGCCTAACTGTAAAGTTTACTGTCTGTTGCCTCAGCTACGCATTTCTGGTTTTCGGATTTTCAGATCTAAATATATTTCTTCGTAAGCAGCTGACTTACGTGCTTGGTTCCATCTCAAGGTCAACTTTGAAAGTTCCTACTCAGGTGAATCTGCTACCAATAAGCAATACAATCTACTTGATATCATTATTCCGAGCTCATTTTGTATCACTTGTTTCCTCCATCTGTGCGACAATTTCCATTTTCCTATGTCCTTTCGCCGTTGCCACACTAACAATGCACAAATGATTCGAGAAAATGGATAGACAATCTACACAAGTAAAGTGGAAGTGAACATTAAGATTAATTAGAATAGACCATTTGACTTGGCGTTGATTCGGCAATTTTCTTAAGCCACAATCTTTTCCAACATTTGGAGTTTGCTCTTCGTATGTACAATATTGCATGGAGAGAGATATTATGGCTTGTAATGTGCCACTATAATTAACTCAACCATATCGAAATTAGGGCTTTAGGTATTGGGCTGGTATGTGCTTTGGATTTTGCGAAAAATAAGCTACACTTGTTGTATACAGCTTTTCCCGATTTTCCTTGGGGCATTAAGAAAATTTATGCTTTGTAATAAAGGTTTGTTGTTATTCAGTTAATGATTTGAGAAAAGCCATAAAGTTGCAAGTGATTGCTAGTGGGGTGGGTGTAATAATGAGTCAAGACAAGTGTTAGCATAAATTGTTTGAGTGTGGCCACCATTAAAATGAAATAGACTTTATCTAGCACGTGGTTGCATACGGTTTCCAACATATCTTCTAGTTAGTAATGATCCTACCAAATTATATAAAGAGTTTGTATATTTGTCGCATCCTGTTGCGAATGACTTTTGAACTAAAAAAAATAAAGGCAAATTGTGTTGGAATTTTTATTTTCCATTTGTCTGGCATACGTACTTCACTGAAAAATGGCTACACGGATTGAAATGAAATTTGTTGGATCTATCCATGCGCCAAATATATTTATATAAGTACAAAATTCGAATACCGCCGGTACTAACGTTGATATATATGTATCTGGATGGGATACTACCCACCAACTTTATTAACGTATACATATGCATATGTGTGTCTCTAGTAATTGATACCGATATACGTTACAAATAACTAAAAAGAGCCAACAAAGGAAAACTAACATGAGCCCGGCGATCATGTGAGCTTACTTTGACTATGACATATCTTGGAGTACAGTGAATTTACCAGGAATATGGAAATTTGACCTTGTATAACTTTGTTAGTCATAGGCGGATTACCTTCAAAATTTCCACAATTATGTCTTATATTATCACTTATATGCTTATACCCTAACTTCTCACTTAAGGGGGATTTTATTGTAAATCATTATGGGTTTCGAGCAATATAAAAACAAGTCGGGAAGCCGGAAGCTGGACGCTTCAGGTATGAAAGGTTTTGAGGCTTTTTCTTTTATAAAGACATTTGAATGTGAATTTGTCCCATTAGTACGTGACAAGTAATATACGCATATATTATGCGAGAATATTCACTTTTGGGTTATATTGACATTCCAAATTATGAATTTCCAAAGAAGTGACAACTGTGACCTGTAATAACTTTGTTAGTAATAGTGCGATTTCCACCATCTATAGATTCAAGCTCTATATTATAGCCTACATTGCTGCGAAATTTCGTGGTGCTAGGATGAATGTAAGGGGGATGTGCAGCCAATTACTGAAAATTATTGCAATATACTATTATTACACACGTCGGCACGGAGGTATATAGTGGCAGCCTCTTTTTTTTCAGATTTTTCGATTTCCGAACTCCCTCTCCAACGAATTTCAAAACTAAGATAAAGTTTGGAAAGTACTAACCCAGACCTTTCATTTGATACTCCACATGACTATATTTGATGAAAAAAAATTTACACCTCCCTTTTGCATGTATGGGAACCACCTCTTAAATTCGATGTAAATGGATGCTGAAGTTTTATTTAATACAAGACTTTAAAAAATGTCCGGATAACTAAGTGGCTAGAGCACAGTGTTGTCACACTGAAGGTCACGGTTCAAATCCCACTCGTGTCAGTGGGATTTGTATTGTGATTTCACGTCAGATACCAGTCGACTCAGCTGTGAATGAGTACTTGAGTCAAATCAGGGTAATAACCTCTGGCGAGCGCAATACTGACCACATTGTAGTGTACCGTTATGGTCTTAAATGAAGTGCTCTAATACACTTCCAAGCCCTGATCCAATATGGTTTGTTGCGCCAACGATCATTATTATTATTATTAACAAGGACTGGAGAAATGTCGCTACTTCATATATAGGACCCTAGAATTTCACTCGTATGTCAGTTAATTATGATGTCAACATTTTATTTGCATGGCTCAACGGGGAAACCACATTAGAAGATTTGAGAATCGACAATTTTTTTATTGCTTAGATCGTTAGCCTAGCTAGTTATCCAGAATATGCTCCAGGAATTTCAAAGGGAAATTCGTGGTCCTTTAGATTTTATGGCGGTAGAAGTGAACGATTATCGGGTAAAGACACATGCCAGGCAGTAGTTGCTTTATGTTCTTACGACATCTGGCAACTTTATGTAAATAGTGTATTTATAAATACTTGGCGTCATTCCCTTGCACGAGTGCATTTATATTTCTAGTAACTGTATTTTGTTGGTTATTAAGAGTGATCAATATCTTCATATTTGAAGGGGTACTTTTCAAATTATTTTTTTCAAACCTGTTTTTCTCAAAACTACGTTTTTCAGATTTGCCGGAATTCTAGCTCAAAAAGTAATAAATCGATTATCATGAAATTTTAAAGGAGTACATTTGGAATGAAATTATCCAAAGGGATGCTTTATTTTGGGTAATTTACGAAACAAATGGTGAAAAATCAAATATTTTCATTGAACATCTGCACCTGCATTCAGATTCATATTTTTAGAAAATAAGTTAGTGATGTAAAATTAATTTTTTTTTTGGTTTCAGATCAAAATTGGAAAGCGACTCGCAGTTGGAGAACTCCAGTTACGACCTTCAGAGGAATATTGTCGTGTAATTCTTTTATTTTTAAACTTTTTGAAAAAATTCTCAAAACTTCTTCTAATATAATCTCCAAATTTGATTGAATTCCCAATACTTCTTTGCACTAAAAAAAATTTTGAAGAAGATCGTGAAAAAAGATTTTCCAATGTAGTTTCCCTCTGTAACGACATAATTGCTTGTCGAAGGTGAAAAGATCATACTAAGTGTCCGGAGACGACCAAGAGGGGAGAGCTGTCCCAAAAAACCTTAAAAAGATGGCGAAATTGACCGCGACGGTCCGCCAGCAAACATTGAAGCTCCATCGAAGTGCTCCGTCGACACGTGCGTGCATGCCTATGTACTAGTCAGGTTTTGGAATTGGGGGGGGGGGGGGGGGTCATTTGAACACTTTGATCCCTCGTGAGCTAAACCTTGGGATGCGCTTGACAGCGCACGTGGAACCTTGAGACTCAGGGCGCGGGTGCCGCGATCAGAGAGGAGGATCCATGACGGATGACATCCTCGATCAGATGCATCAGATATATTGTGAGGCGCGACTTCTGAGGTTCCCACCCTACCTCGACATCTTCAGGCCATGATCGTGAGGGATGTCCCTTATAACAAAAGTTCTACTGGGTTAAGGAGGAGGTGGGAAAAATGGAGTCCTCAAATGAAAGAGAGCACCATTTCAAATTCATGCTAAAACTTATATTCATTCAAATAATAAATGGGACATGCAGTTCAATCAGTCAAAGAAAAATAACAGAACAAAATAAAATAAATGAAAAATAATATAAACTGATATGAAGAAAAAAAGAAAATATTAAAATTAAAATAAAACGACAAGAATAAAATGAAGGAAATCTCACCCTACAGCGATACTACAACCGAATATTATCCAAAATTGATATAATCACTGTATGTAATGATACGATCGCATTAGGTAGATAAATTAAGGAGGTTTTCCGTGGGGTTCCGGTTCGTTGTTACATGTTTTGCGCGTCTTTCTTTTCTACTAAGAAGAGAAAGGGACCCTAATTGATTGCACAACGTTCGTTTGGTTATGTGCGACGGCATAGGAATCCTTATAATGCCGCGTGTTGTTTGCAGTCAGATTATTTAGGGAAGCAAATAAACAAGCACAATCAAAACTCTGGCACTGACTCACGTGTTCGGAGCAGGCGCTTAGACATTAAAATCAAGCAACCCTGCGAATGGTAGAACGCCATCAGGAAGTCTTGGGACAGAACAAAGGGGTGGCTGCAGCTGGAGCCCTACCAATCGGCGCAGGCCTTGAGTTAGAGGCGATCCGCAAAGTAGTGAAGCAGCGAATGCCAGATGCGGAGTACATCATCGACTTCTTCAACAGCTTTCTTGCCAATTCAATTTGTGTATGCTACTCTATGTATTGATAACTATTCTCAAAACATTATCCTCGTTGTCCTTGGAGATATCAAAAATATTCACTAAACTATCCGTTGATGAATGAAATTCAGATCTGTTGAATGAAACTTAATGTCTGTTATATTGTTTTCGTCGCTTACACAATAACCACCTAGCTTTTCCGTCAGAAGAATCGTAGAAACGTATCACTAATCACTCGTTGCGATCCAGCGCATAGTATTCGTCCATTTGGTATCGAAACACGTGATTGGTATTGATCTAGCATCCAATTCGTCTTGAATTCGTCCGAATCCTCTGACTCTTCCTGAATATTATCCACTATTGTTAGTCTTCTCTCACCAATTTTGAAAACTTTCACTGAGATGTCCCTGCACCCACTTGGACAAAAGTGTCATAAGCCGCATAAGTCTGTATCTACTAGTACGCCATCTTCCACACAATTTAAGTCAACGCAAGCACAAAGAGGACTCCTTGGAAAAAGGAAATTGGGAGAAGTATATTGAGGGAGGGAAGGGGTGTTAAAATGGAAGAAAAGGGGTGAATATTACGTATTAGTAAATGGATTTCCTCTTTTAAGATTTTCTTTGGAAGAGGCGAGTGAAGGACTTCACCTGTCGTAAAGATGCAGACGCTACACCCCCTTAAGATGCAGTAAGTTCGCACAAAGTTAATACGTTTGAGCTGTTACACCTTTGATACTAATAACCGCATTTCCACAAAACTATGCAGTATTGTGTGGGATGCAATCCTCTGTGCTCTTACACCTCGGGTTTCCCGGTCAACTTTAAAAATTTTGATTATACACTATTATTCTTAAGTTCATTCGAGTAGATATCGAAATGAAGCATATGTCCAGACAGTATATATACGCATATAGCCCTTAATTTGATGGGTTTTTGAGTTAGGCAGTTTTCGAAAGTAAGTCCTGTTTCACTTCAACTTTGTTCAATTTGTTCTTTCATTCACACATTCTGCAATTAACGTCTGAATCAAAAACTGCCTGTGAAAGTACCAATTGAGACCTTTCGTTTTATAATTCACACGGGTACATTAGGCGAAAACAGTGTCTGTATTCCCTATTCGCATGTACGGGGAGACCTCCTTTAAGTTCCACGTAAATTTCTGACTCAAAGAACGCAACCATGGTACTAACAACATAATAAACGTGAGCAGTTGGCATATAGTATTACATGAGGTATATATACCATATATGAAGTTGTTACCAATTGTTTTTTAAGACGCTTATTGAAGTCGGTGAAGATTCCCGTTTGTTGTGTGAAGATTTCCCTGTTTGTCTGTCTGTCTGTAGCACGTTGTTTTATAAGAAGCGGTTATACTTATTGACATGAAAGTGTTAGATTTCTGGGGTATCAAATGAAAGGTTTCGAGGAGTGCTTTCTGAAGCACGAATTAATTTTGGCATTGGTTGCAAAGGACCGAATCGAAAAATCTGCAAATAATTTTGGTAATCCGTGCACATGATATCTAGGTTTTGAAATACGCTCCGTTACTGTCAACTAACTTAATTTATACCTAGATCGGTAAAGTATGGATAAATACAGTTTCTAATTTGAAATAGCATACTGGAAAGCTAGGTCGAAATTTTAGCTATAACTTATAATCCATAGTAGGTCAAAGTTTTCTTTTTCGCATCAAATTATTATTCTCTGCGAGATGAAATGTTAATACCACATCGAATTCTACATCGAGTATATATAACGTATATACACTATGTTCTATATATAAATGGAACTATGTCTCAATGTCTCAATATTGTTACATAAAAAATCAACGGAATCTTTTATACCTAAAGCGCCTAGCTTCCGATTTCCCACTTGTTTTTTTTTTTGCAGAGAAAAGGTTTTCTTCTTGCTGCAGCAACACCAAACTTTACTATCCACAAAACCCTACGTGCTAAATATATTAGAGATCTGCTTGACATAGGACTTTTGCTGTCGGTGTCATAGTACTCTACAAGAAAGTGTTTTGTAGAATAACTTATGAATAAGGACGCCCAAAAAGAGGGGTCGGTGGAACAAACAAAGTGAGGGTTAATCGCTCTCTGATTAATGCCGTCCAAGATAAACTAATCTTGGTCAAATTTAGGCCTGAACAAGCTAGCTTGGCCTCAGCCGCGAAAAAGTCAGAAGGGCTGGTTCGACGATGAATGTAAGCTAGCAACGGAATGGAAGAATGTCGCATACCGAGTAATGTTGCATTCTCAAAGAACGCGGGCATGCTCGGAGGCTTATCACAAGCTCCGTCGAACGGAGAAACGACTTTACAGACTGAAAAAGGAAGCCTGAGAAAACCAATAAATCTGTGAACTCGGAAAATACAAGGAACACCCGCACCAGGCGCGTAACTTCTACCAACAAGTCAGCAGGGTGAACCCTTATACACCTCGATGCTCATCCTACCGAGACAAACAGGAAATTCTGTTTTCGACTGAATGGACATATTTGACTGACGGGTTGAGTACTTTGATGAACTGCTCATCAACTAAAATATCGGCGAGCTGGAGTTACCGTCAACTGAAGACGACAGACAAATGCAGCCAAGCATGGAAGAAACAATCCGTGCAATTCATCGGCTTAAAAAAAGTCGCAAAGTCGCCAGGAGCAGATGAAATTACAGTCGAATTGGTTAAATATGGAGGCGACCAACTACAAAAAGCAGTTCATCAACTGATGCTGAAAGTGTGCGACAGCAAATCAAAACCTGACTACTGGCAACAAGGCATTATCTGTCCTATATATAAAAAGGGAAATATTACGCAAGGCGCAATCATAGAGGTATCACGTTGCTGAGTACCATCTGTATGATATTCTCAGCTAGTTCGGATAGCCCCATACGCCGACGGTTCACTCCAGGCAAATCAGCAACAGATCAGGTTTTCTCTCTGCTGAAATATGGCCATGAAGATCACCGCCTTTTCATTGACTTTAAGGCCGCCTATATAGCCAGGGTAGAACTGTACATGGCCATGAGGGAATTCGGTGTCCCGGCGAAATTGATAAAATTGACTAGGCTAATCCTGACCAATGTGCGAGGCCAGATAAAAGCAGCTGGATCACTCTCGAGACCATTTAATATCCATGGCCGCCTAAGACAAGGGGATGACCTATCATGCGTCCTCTTTAACATAGCCCTAGAGAAAGTGACTCGCAATAAAGATGTCAATGCAAGAGGCGCAATCTTCTTCAAGTCTATCCAACTACTGGCGTACGCTGGCAATATTGACGTTATGGGAAGAACAACCCGAGACGTGTAATCTACCGTCATCCAGATCGAGCAGGCGGCGTAAGATATCGGGCTGCACATTAATGAATGCAAGCCTTTGAGACCGGAGGCTTGGGTTCTTAGGAAGAGAGAATACGAACTCTTGGTCGCGTTCGAGAGAAGAATCTTCCGAAGAATTTTTGGACCCTACATGCGGATGGACAATTCCGTAGCCTACATAACGACGAAATCTATGGGGGATACCATGAACGTCTGATTGTTGGTGAAATCCATCTTAATAGGTTACGGTCTGCGGGTCACTTAATCCGTATGGATGAAGATGATCCAGCTCGAAAAGTCAATAAGGGCAATATCTATGGTAGGAAGGGAGACGAGGCAGACCCTGCCTGAGATGGAGCGATTCCATAGGCCAGGACTCTAGACGGCATATAGTAATATCGAATTGGTGGACCTCGGTGCAAAGGCGAGATTTTTGGAGTTTCTCATTAAGGCAGGTCTAGACCGGATACTGGTAATTGCGCCATTGGTGATGATGATGATGAGACAATGAATCAATCCCTGATTAATGGTAGCGAGACATTACCTGCTCCATACATAAAAGGGGTATATCACGCAGTCATCACGTTGCTGAGTACCATCTATAAAATATTGTACGCTATCTCGCTAGAAGAGAACCTCGTTGGCTTACACCAAAGAGACTTCGCTCCAGGTATCGTGGTAGAAAAACTGTTGGAATGTGGCAAGAGCTAGCTGCACCATAGTTGTCCAAGATAAAACTGTACACGGCCATGAGAGAATTTGTTATCCCGGCCAAATTGGTAAGCCCGCAGCAAAACCACTTCCGGGAGATTTCACTATCAATAACGATATATGACAGCGGGCGCCCTATAATCCATCCGTTTGAGCCTGTATAAAGACTTAACGCGTCCTGTTTAACCTGGCCCTCGAGAAAGTGATCCGTGATGCTGAGGTAAATGCAAGTGGTACGATCCTCTTCAAGTCCACCCAACTACTGGCCTATGCTAACGATATCGACATCATGGGAAGA
Organism: Hermetia illucens; assembly: GCF_905115235.1. NCBI lineage: Eukaryota > Metazoa > Arthropoda > Insecta > Diptera > Stratiomyidae > Hermetia > Hermetia illucens. Next base: position 84,989,132 of record NC_051849.1, on the reverse strand, counting down.
ACCACCCGAGACGTACAAACTGCCTTCATCCAGATCGACCAGGCGGCGCGAGATCTTGGGCTGCACATCAATGAAGGCAAGACAAAATATATGGTGGCAACGTCAGCACCGAAGACGAATCAACCAACAACATCAAACCGCACTGGTCAAACACAAACACGAAGAAGAATAAGGATAGGAGAATACAACTTTGAGACCGTTGATAATTTCTCCTATCTAGGGTCGAAAATCACAACCGATAACAGCGACGATGATGAAATCCGCGCACGGTTGTTGTCAGCCAACAGATCCTATTTCAGCTTACAAAGACTGTTCCACTCGAAACGTCTCACCATAGGGTCAAAGCTCTTACTGTACGAGACTATTATCTTACCAGTCCTCATGTATTCCTCGGAAACTTGGGTTCTTAGCAAGAAAAATTGCGAACTCTTGGCCGCGTTCGAGAGAAGAATCCTTCGAAGAATTTTTGGCCCCTACATGAGAATGGACGATTCCGTAGCCTACACAATGACGAAATCTATGAGCGATACCATGACCGTCCGGTTGCGGATAAAATCCGGCTCAATAGGTTACGGTGGACGGGTCACCTAATCCGTATGGATGAGGATGATCCCACCTGGAAAGTCTATAAGGGTAATATCTATGGTAGAAAAAGAAGACGATGCAGACCCTGCCTAAGATGGAGCGATGGCGTAGGTCAGGATGCCAGACAACTTTTAGGGATATCGAATTAGTGGACCTCGGTGCAAAACCGGGATGTCTGGAGTTCCTTATTAAGGCAGGCCTAGACCGGATACCGGTTGTTGCGCCGTTGATGATGATGATGATGAAGACTTAACGGAGTCCAAGAACATCCTAAGCGGTCGCAGGGGCGAGCTATCCCAAAAACCTGAAGAGATGGAGAAATTGACCATCAAAGTCTGCTGGCCCGCGTGCAAATATGAAGCTTCGTCGAAGTGCAACGTCGGATCTGTCGTATCTGCATGCCTGCATGCCTCCAGACTCGAAATGGGAGGGGGCGGGGAGTGTCCTTTCAACACTTCGATCCCTCACGTGGCATTGTACAAAAATTGACGTGTCCTTTCCGATATGTGGGTCTGCACCGGATCCTGAAAAATAAACAAACAGGAGGATTCTCGCGAGGATACCGGATGTCCAACACGTGAGCTAAAACTGAAAACCCGAAATGGAAATAAAAATAACCGCGCGTGGAGCTGTAAAACTTCGGAGTGAATGTAGTGATCGAAAAGGCGGATCCACGAAAGATCGCATCCTCGAGCAATGTTCCTTGTGCCTCAGATGTATGATGAGGGCCGGCCTTTGAGGTTCCCTCTCAGCCTTGGCATAACTCACTCTATTATATCGGAGGCTAAAGGAATCTGAGGTCCGTACGGATAACATGCGGGTGTCGTCGGACTTGGCTCGCGGGCGCGTCGAAACCGCTAGTCGTGAGGCGGTTCGACGTTTAGGCGTCACGAGGATCAGCAGCATTGCTCCACCAGTTGCAGCTGTTTCGCCACAATCTTTGGCGACCCCTTCTATCATCCGCTTCTACTACGAAATAACGGCGGGGTTTTATAGGAACTGTGTGCCATCCCCAGTAAAACACCGGTCGTTGAAACTCTGGGCACACTAATTTAGAACATTCCTGTCGTAAGGGTTGTAAAGAGCATCTCATTATTGTTAGTTGTAGAATAAGCAACTAGAGGCCTATAGTTGCGATATCGATTATGCTAAGGCTTTCGACAGCGTAGCGCATACTTGGTTAATCGATGTTCGACGTCTGTATCGAATACTTCCCAAACTAATAAATTTTGGCGACAGTTATAGAAGGCTGGCATATCGCCCTATCAATGCGCTCATTTGATGGTGCCAATACTTCAGAGCGTATTCATATTCAAACAGGTATCCTCCAGAAAAACGTCCAGCGGCGGATACGGACATCTATGTCCAAATTCCGAATGCTTTTTGTAGAGCAGATTACGAGCTGGCTCCATTTAATTTGAAGAATCAATCTTTCAATTCTTTGATTGGGCAGAAGTCAGACCAACAGCGGATCGATGAATATAAGTCGAAGGCAATACACGATGAGAACTTGAACTGTCTTTGGCAGCCATTTGTCGATTTACTTTTGTGGAACAAATGGCTGTGTGCTGGAAAGCTCTTTGCTGAGACGAAGGCATTTATGTGTGCCATTCGGGACGGCGTGGTTGCCAGCCAAGCTATAAGAAGTTCATAATGAAAGAGCGGATGGAGAACGACCAGTGCAGAATGTGTAGCACCGGTGCACTACACGAAAAGGCGCAATGCTGGATGTAAGGTGATTCATCAAAACCTTGCATACAAGCACGAGCTGATCACGGGGACATGCTATGTACTTACGGCATCCCATAATAGCAACATTGAACGGAAATACGTGGAGAGGAAGATGAACTATGACCTATTGGCTCGGGAAATCAAGGAAATTTGGCATCTCTAGCGGGTGGTTGTAGTTCAATTGATATTGTTAGCTACAGGTATTGTACCTAAATCCGTCCCGGGGCCCGCTAATTATTCGTTCCGGCCTTGAAATTCAAATTCCAAGTCTGTCTCATTACAAATTACCTACAATACATTCACTCCAGCAGAGCAAAACATTACGCTGGCATGCAATAATATGTAGCCTGGGCAGGCTTATGTGCAAGAAAAACGGTCACCGTTCCTTTTGTGCCGTAAAAGTTCTGCTTGCAATATGTCCATATTAGGGAATTCGTGTTATGTAAAAATTGAAATTTTTTCAAATGGATATGGATTTTAGTGTTTAGGGGAAAGGTCCCAATTTGCAGATATTGTAAAGCTGCGGGCACTACACCTGGCCCTGAAAAAAGTGATCCATGATCCTGATGTAAATGCGAGAGGCACTCATCTTCAAATCCACCCAAACCCTGGTCTATGATGACCATATTATGGAAATAATATCCTGGGATGTACAACCTTAAGATCGAAAATCATAACTGATGACATCTATGACGCCAAAATCCGTGCAGGATTGTAGGCCACCAACTGATTCTATTCTAGCTTACAAAAACTGTTCCATTCGAAACGTCTTGACAAGGGTCAAAGCTCCTACTGTACAAAACAATGATTTTGCCAGTCCACAGGTTCTTCGGAGACGTGTGCTCTCAACAAGAAAAATTGGAAACCCTTATCCTTTTCGATTGCAGAATAATCCTACGATGGACGACCATCTGATTGTGGATAAAATCCAGCTGAATAAGCTGCGGTAGGTGAGTCACGTCATCCGTATGGGCGAGGATGATGCAGGCCGGAAAGTCTACAATGGCAATATGTATATATGTGTAGGAGAAAAAGGAGGACATGGCAGACCCTGCCTCATATAGAGCGGCCACGTAAGCCAGGATTATAGGCAGTTTTTAGGGATATCGAGTTGGTGACCTCTGCTCAAAATTGGCATGTTTAGAGTTGCTTAGTTGACATAGTCTATAGGCCCAGATAGGAAACAAATAAAAAAGCTAAGTTTAGTTTCACTGGTGGTGGTGGTAATTATTTTCAGACTTTTCTTTCTTCTATAAAAGGGGTAATGGGAGCTTGAGTAATATTTTCCATAAAAGCAGCAACAAATTAATACACAGAGGTAGAAAGTTTCTAAGAAGGCGACATCCTCATTATTGGCTTCCACTTTTTCATTTTTCTCTTCAATTTAGCTTAACATTCATCGAAGTAAAGAAATTCATATAATGCAAATTTCATAGCAGAATTTACAAACGCTTAAAAAGAGGAGAAGTCAATATTCCCTAGAAAACATATAAAACGTTTCAAACGATTTTCCAAGGTATTAATGACCTAAACCTCTTTGCTACCCGACGAGTACACTTAAACCACTTGAAAGTTCATTCCTTTCTTGGTTTTCAAGCCTCAACCGTAACCTGTTCTCCTTAAAACAAATCTGAGGAGAATGTAAACAACATTGTTCTATTGCAAAGTTGCAACCCTTTCTGGCGAACCGGATCCTATTAAAATCGTTTCGTCTGTAATTAGCACCAGCACTCACAGGTATCGCAACGTCAATGTTGTTTATCTGGTCCAGAGTTGTATAGGTGAAAGTATGTCTCTCCCTCGAGGTGAAGGATTCGTTTTAATCTGAATCGACACAGTTAGTACAAACAGTGCACTGTCTCTTAATCCAAGTCACCTGTGTTTGTACAGTCGTGTAAGACATAAGCTTAGTTACCAATGGTTACACTTGGTGTGTCTTATTTGAAAGCAGATTCATTTTCCTAAATGGCATTCTATGATTACCTGGCTTGGAAGTTTGATGAAGCTCCGAAGAATTGTTTTGGTATTTTAAGACTAACACTAAGTTTCAAAATAAAGTTCTGTTAATATCAGAGGATTAGCAGCTGACATTTCGAAGCATTTATAAAGAGAGAATGCCATCTGATTCGACAACTAGATTCCTTCGATCTAATATCAAAATGAGATTACTTAGAGCTACTGCGATAGCGTACAAATGCATAGACAGATACAAAGGTTAAGATTCCTGGCGGTGTAGCTGTCTAGCTTGACCTGAATTTACTAGGATATACCTCCACTGTCCCCATCCCAGACGATTGCTTTTTACATGTTTGCACTAGCATATGCTTATTGCATCGCCGGAGGTCAAATAAAATACAAACAAATGTGCTTTGAGGATAGAGAGGGAATAGGATTTAAGTTCCATTGCAATTCTAACCTACAATACATCCTTGCATTGGAAAGTTAAACATTCGCATTGGGGTCGACGTACCTTTTTGAAATAAAGATGACCAACGTCAGCTGGGCTTGACAAACGAATGGAGTAGTAACCTGCTGAGGAAGGATTGAAGTGTAGGCGATTTCGTCCCACTTCCAGATTCTCTGACACAAATTGTTAATTTGGTCAAACAATGTGACTGAAGTTTTTATTGCCTTGCAAATTGCCCTTGGTGTCCTCAGTGGGTTCTTGGGCAGCATTCGAATGTACGAACATATTTAAATAAACACAAACACTAACATAAATTCTAGCTGGAAAGTCTACATAAAGTCGAATTGAAGTGAAGCAGGCCTGTTTCTGCTTTGCTGTTTTCTCAAAAAGTAAAATTTCAATTCATTCAAAAGTGGTGGAAGTCGTGGAACGTTATAAGAAAACAGACGCATTTGTATAAAGCCCTTATCGCTGTATAATTGATATGAACGCTACTCATTTATTTTGTTTTGGTCTCTCTCTATTTAATGACTCTGGGAATTTGTAATTAAAAGCCTTAGGGGCTCAGGCGTATCGCAAAGTGATTAATGATTTTTCCTTTGGTTACGAGAAGGCAGAAGAGAAGGCGAAATAGAAATTCCCTTCGCCTTAAAGATTGGCATAAGGATTTTTCCCCAGCGATTATTGTTAATTCCAGTCGTTAAAAATTTTAGGACGAAGTTGTAATCAGTTTCTTGATAGGTTGTTTTAATATGGAAAAGTATAATTCGTTGCTTTATTGGAATTTGAGCATTATCGATTGTTAATGGATGTAAAATAGGATATACGGGTTTCATTTTATTGGCGTCTCAGGTGTTATCATTGAAATCGTTATACAGATTTTCCGATTATGGGGTAGATGGCTTTTCAGTCGTTGGTTTTGAATTCAGATTTTATATTGGGCGTTTAAAGGGTAGTGTAGTCCCAGGGCGAAACGTGGATTAGTATCTACGATGAAACATAAAGCCTGGGAAACGTCTGCTGAACCAACACTAACAGCTCTACTACCAAACTCTATCTCCACCTCTACATGATGATCCCTGCACGTTCTCCGATACCTGAAAACGGGACAAATTGTACCAACTGGTCCTTCAGGTTGGGGGCTGGGTAGAATTAAGAACCCTACCCGGAAAACCGGTTACGAACTCACGGAAGAAGCCTCGGACAGGATAGATTTTCCAACGACGAACCCGGAATAACGGTTTGAACATTTTCTCATGAGAAGAGCCACTACACCATATATTATAGCGGTCATCTAGCAAATCACTGCGGCACCAGTCAACTCAGCTGTGAATGAGTACCTGAGTCAAATCAGGGTAATAATCTCGGGCGAGCGTAATGCTGACCACATTACCTCCTACATTGTTCTGTAGTGGACCGCTACGGTCTTGAATGAAGTGCTCTAACACACTTCAAGGCCCTGATCCAATATGGGTTGTTGTGCCAACGATTATTATTATTTCCGAGTTATCATAATCTCGGCAGATGCCGGATTTTACCTAATACTAGCACTAAGTGCCAAGCATTTGGGCTCGGACGATCCTACCTACTTAGAAACTAAAGGGGCACTGGTGGTGGTGGCCGGTGGTAGGTCAGTGGGAGAATCCGTCGAGTACTCCCCACAACATCGAGCACGTATGCAGAATGGTGTACTTCTGCATGGTTTGAACCACACTGTGCGAAAGTCCCAGGACATCAAGGGAAGCCGTGAGGGATTTAGGTACAATACCTGTAGCTGACAATATTATGGGAACTACAACCACCCGCTTATTATCTAGCAAATCATGTGTTCGCATCAGGTATCATTTTTTTCATACGCATAGTGAGGAAGCACAAAGTCATGCAAAGAGCTCTAATGTTGCAATGGTTATCTCCAGAGAGAGCTACTGATATATATGTAGAGTGTGACGTCAGTGCAATTTATGCGATGGGCGCGTCGATTACTTCATCCCGGAAGGAAGAAAATTTACTTTCTCAGGAATGAGGAATGGGTATAGGAGGACATTCTGTTTGCTATCTTCTATTTATTTAAAGGATTAACCTGTGATATTTATAGCTAATTCAGTAAATCATGTTATCGTCGGGAAACCAATACAATGCGCCAACCTGCAAAAGACTGTGTGTGAAACTTAGGTGGGGATCAGCCTGGCACACCATATATGCATATATATACATCGTATAATATTTTCATAAACTTAATTTGAGTAGATACCGATATGGGGGGGGGGGGCATTTCAGAAGCTAGATGCCATGTGCAGGCATCACAATGATTTATTTCAGATTTTTGGTTTCGGTGGTTTCAGATAAAAGAAAAATTCAGCAGGAAGTGCAAATGAAGTAGACCAACATCCTTACAGAAAAGTGGTTATTATTTTTAAGCTGATGGAAGTCAAATCAGAAGTCACGTACGAGAAATAAGAGTAATGGATTTCGATCCACTGAACAAAGTTTATTTTTCCAAGAAAAGGAATTCAATTATTGGAGCGGTAAAATGAACGTCTTCCAAATCAATACTCCAGATAGGAGTATAGACCAGAGACATAAATATGGCAGTGGAACACTTTCGAGATGGGAAGGAAATATTAAAATGCCGCAAAAGACACAACGAGCGAAAGAGCTTGCGTACGCGGCAATCCTGCGGATGGTCAAGCCAGGCACTTCCCTACTGGACTTAGGTGGTGTTAGAACCACAGAAGGTATTCGCAAAAAACGACTTGTTACTCGAGCTCGGGTCCGTCAAAGGTAAATCACAAGACCTCCATTCCAAAATTGAAACATTCCTAGATGAAAAAGCGGAGGCAACATTGAGTAGGGTGGTTGAATGGGGGGACTTGGGAGATATCACCACAAAAGCCAAGCAGGAAACAGAAAACAGTAGCATCCACTATATAAAAGGCAGCAGTAGGTGTCCCGCAGCAAAGAAGGCTATTTCAGCTCTTCGCAAATTAATTTCAGCTGAATTAAAATCATTGCCAGCCAGCTTTGGACCTGTTTCTCAAACTCTGCCCGAAAATAAAATTGATATGATACAGATACATGGTGTTGTTGGGATATCAGATTAAAGTAGCAAAATTGTAATATGGAGCTACGGAAATCGAGCCATCGAAAACATAATTAATAGCCTAGATCTAAGGTACGATATTTCGTTGCTAGGCAGTGCCAATCTAATAATAATACCTAGTGATTTTGCAGCTTGGACCGTAGATTGACGAAGTCGTGTAAGAATCAGAAGAATAAATAATAATAATAATCGTTGGCGCAACAATCTATCATATATTGGATTGGGGCCTTGAAATGTGTTAGAGCACTTCATTCAAGACCGAAATGGTACACTACAGTATACTGTAGGAGGCAATGTGGTCAGCATTGCACTCGCTCAAGATTATTACCCTAATTTGACTCAGCTACTTACTCACAGCTGAGTCGACTGGTATCCGACGTCAAATTACGATACAAATCCTACTGCCACCAGTGAGATTTGAACCCCCACCTTCCGTACGATAGCCTTGTGCTCTAACCACTCAGCTATCCGGACAGAATCAGAAGAAGCTGGATATTACTCGAAGTATTTTCTTACCTGAATGTAATTTTGACAAACACCGGGGGAGTCAATACTTTTCGCAGATGGAAAATGGGGTTGACAATAGACCGTACGTTCATTAGTCATTTATCGAAGAACCTCCAATGGAAGATAAGCGAAGATTATGTGCACAATGACTGTCAAACTACCATCTTCTGGGTGAAGCGTAGGACGAGAAGAATTCATGCTAAGAAAACTGCCGCAGCGGGTTGGACATCCAGGCAATTTAATAAGTAAATATTAAACGATGTACTATTATAAGGGAAGGTGATAATGAGAATCGCGTACAAGTTGGCAATGTCATCAATTAAGGATAAACACTGAGCACCAATCATCACCATTGATTTTCTACTGGATATTATTAGCATCCTTTTCCAACATGTTGTAAGTGAATCGAACATAGACATTGTTCGGGTGGATTTCGATGTAGATAGTTCAAAGCTGTTTCGCTCAAACATTTAAAGGGTGCTTGAAGGAAGGAGTTTCCCTCAAAGTGGAAGCAAGAGAAACTAGTACTAATTTGGAAGCCAAATAAGACTCTCGGCTCTTATAGGCCTATATGCCTAGCAAGGCATCAGTGAGCTGCGAGAACGAGTCATCTACAACAGGCATATGCCATTTCGTAGTTCGGATTCTAAACGAAGAATTCTACTATCAGTCTGATTAGTACGAAAATTGCGAAGATAGCAGTGAACGCCAATAAATCTTGCGCGGTAATTTTTGGCGAAGTGAAAACGGCCTTTAATTCTGTGAGATAGAGTAAAATAATTGAGCCAAATTGGAGCCAAATTGGGGCTTCCAAATATCTGATGTGTCCCGTTATATAATTCCTCCTCGTCATGGAGCTAAGAGTGTCGGTTTTGTGCGGTTCTATAAGGTTCGGCCCTCGGTCGTCCCTTGCGAATATCAATCTATGACCACGAAGCACTGCGATAGATAAGATCTGGGGACTTTCACTACAACCGATTCATTGGCGGCTGGCGCAGATTCAAACGGTCGGTTGTTTAATGAGAAGGATGCCAGATCGGCTCGTTAAGGGTCTGAATCTATAGGGGTGGGGACAAAACGAGCTTTTGACACCTAGTCATCTACTGACAAGGTGATAATAAAGGGTTACCGAGACACTTCTGTTTCAATTACCACATGGGAAAAGTGGCCATTGCCATCGCCATTGAATAGGCGAGTTGCGGGAATAGTCCAATGGGTCTAACAAAAGGGCTGAGTGCTTGAAGCTGCGGGCCAAGGCAATACCGTCGCTTCTTTATTTCCTGTCTGGGGCTCGGATTTCGAGCAAAAAGTAGATAATTTCCTATTCACAGCCCCGTACCAATTAAGTACGTTGCGAACGCCGTGCACCTATATCAGAAAGAGAAGCATGTGCTTACATTGAAGGAATAGCATGTGTAACAGCATCATAGTCACCATTGATATCTTCGCAAACTGGGTTAGACGCTTCTATAATGCAATCGGCGAGTTATGTACTTATTGTCAGCAATCAGCATGGACTGAAGTTATCTTTTAGCGACAAAAAAAAATTGGACGATTCATCTAACATATTCTGAACTTAAGAAAATCTTCTATACATCTCAAAGCAGATTTGAAGGCGGCAAAGGCAAGTTAGCTACAACGTTTCACAATTCCTACTGGAGGGTCAGCTCCAGGCATTTCGAATTAGAAAGGACGAAATGATTCAGACTTGCGTTTTACTTTCGCTAGTAATATTTATTAACCTTGCAAATACTGATGTTTCGGGGACCATTTTTTCCCTTCACAAGTGCTACAAGTTCCTTTTGTAGCACTGATTTCCAAGGTTAATAAATATTACTGTCGAAAAGAAAACAAAAGTCTTAATCATTTCAAATAATTTAATCACTAGAGACATTGTAAGATCACACTTAGATAGAATAGATCTTCGTTACGCTGTCAACGATCTGAAATTTTAACCCAGATTCATATTTTCGGCGTCTGCACCGAGTTTTTAACCGACATTGGGTTTCCAGTAAGTCACTCGGATCTAAATGAACCCGTATGACACCATACCATCCATCCTCTAATGAAGTCATCGAGCAATGGTAAGCACTTTAAAGCCTGCAATCATGAGCCCCGAAGATAATAATAATAATAATCGTTGGCGCAACAATCCATATTGGATCAGGGCCTTGAAGTGTGTTAGAGCACTTCATTCAAGACCGTAACAGTAGACTGTAGGAGACAATGTGGTCAGCATTGCGCTCGAAGATACGAAGATACTAGCCATTAAGTTGATATCCTACCTGCCGTCCTATTAGAGCTTTGAAATAGCCTCCAAGATTATCTCATCGCCTGAGTTACTTTATGAATCAATTCTGCGATTACTCGGAGATTGGTTTACCGATGGCAACGCAGACGAGTGTAATATTTACCTTTTCTTGCTAAAGATTGTATGTATGTGCAGTGGGAGAGAAGCTACAGCTTCTGAGTACTGAGGCCGTGTTGGCTCATTGTACTCGCCATCCCCGTCTAACGGAATATTCCGGATTCGTTAACGTATCGCAGGATTTTCGTTAGTGGATGTGAGGCTGCCCGTCGCAATTGGAAAACATCAGCACCCAAGATATGATGTCTGATGCGTCCATGGGATTCCGCTTCCTCATTACAGGAGCACACATATCATCTTGAGTACTTTCTATTCTGAACATATGCCCAGCTGGTGAACTATGGCCTGTCAGAATGCCCATAATCCACTTGCACTCCACTTCACAATAGTGAACGACGGAAATCAAAGCCCGGATTTCCTGCTGGAGCCACTTTAAGGCACCTAGTCAGTGCACTTAAAATGGAGAAGCCCATAGCGAAAACCTTGATTGTTATATCTTGGCTTCGTTCCAGGCTCCAGCATTTTTTCCACAGGCATTCTCGGAAGATAGTATATTGTCCCTCTGACGTATTGCCATCTGCTTCCTTGCGTCCGATTTCTCTGGACGTTACTGCATCTAGTAGTACAGTCACGTCCATGTCCTCATTCCCAAGGTGCTTCATTTTCCTTGGCAGTACTCTCTTCTGCCGCCGGTTTGGGGCCTTTCTAGGTTCACGGTGTCCGGGCCGCTTGGATCCATTTCCACATACTGGCCTTAAACCAGTAGCGTCCACGTCACCAGCTTCCCTTCCTTCAGCTCTTCCCGGCAAGGGTGAAGGAGAAGGTTCTGACAGGCAGGATTCAGCTATAGTTCCCCCTCGTTAGTGGCCGAAGTTTCCTACTGCCGAGCCTTCCTCTTCCGTTTGCGGGTAGATTTGGGCTGTTGTACCGCGGACGGGCCGGTCGTAGTCGTATTTCCAGTTTCTCCCAAATTGAGAGTTACCGTACTTTCCTTCCTGGGTAACTTTCTGTAGGCACTAAATGCAAGCTTTCAACTGAGTCGGAAAGCATGCCTTCTACAGATTTATCAATAGGGGGTATGAATGTGGTGAGGCCTCTAAATACGCGCCTCGGCCGCGACATGATTGTTCATGGTTGCGGGTGGATTCGAAGTCTGTGATTTCCTACCACTTGGACAATTTATATCCTTCATTTCCATATTCATATTTTGGACACCCTTAGTGTAGTAGTAAACTACTACATTCTCCCCCACCACGACAAGGTGATGTCCGAGAGGGAGCTAGGGATTAGAAAACACATGGGAGACCTTCTACCGAAACCGATTTCCCATCGTTCGATTAGGGCATTCCCAGGGTGTTCTTCAGAATGGGCTCCTTCAATAAGTCGTTGATGTAATAGGTCCTCGGTGAACCGACAAATTAGTAACACCGCCATCGAAAGCTTAAAACCGGCTTATCTTGCGAAAAATCCGGGGAGTCGTCTGCCGTCATTGACTTTTCCGTTGGACGGAGCAAACTTGTCAAGTTAAACCGCAGTTTCAATGGGCCAGAAATCGCCAGTTCTTTCGCGACTAAAAACCAAACCAATCAGTATCCTGGACCCTCATTTGGCGAAGTTTCATTAGCCAATACCAGCAATGTCACCGACCGTCCAACGGAGCTTCTCAACGATACGGAAGTTACCAGTAGCCATATTGCCGATCAATCCTCCTCTAGTGCAGATCGTTAATTTATCTATCAATATCACGAGTTTTGGGTGACATCGAATAAGTTATAATAATATCAACTGGGGTAACCATTAAGAGCAATATTCACGACGAAGTGATGTAGCGGAAACTTCCAAATATTCGCTGCTATGTTCGCTATTGACGTTGCTTTCAACTTGAATTGGATTGACGTCACTCTTTTCTTCTCTAGCCGTCAACCAGACAGTGTGCCTCTCTCAAACTACGTTTTATGAATTAATCTTATAGTTAATATGTTCCACACACATTGCAGATATTTGGAGTATTTTCACCGGCACCATAGAAGTTGAAGAGGTAGTTGACGAAATCGCAGCCGGCCTCTGAAAAGTGAAGAGCTAGGACTCAGCACTCTGACTCAGTGAATTTCTAAATCGCGTTACTAGGGAGAGTAGATTGGTAAGACAGCATTACCACATCAATATGGGAAAGAAAGGAAGACCACCAGATTCGGTTGTTATCCATCACATGTTCCCATGCGTCCTTGAAAATTGCAATGCAGACATTGTTTAATTTATCCTAAGTAAAATCGGGTTTGTCAAGACCTCTGGAATTACCGGCGTAATTTACGCTGTCTGGCTACTTATGGGAACATTTATTTTGCATGGCTAAATTTAGAGAAGGGATTTGACTTTGATCCACGTAAATTAATCCGGTTTTCATTACCTAGAGGGCGAGCAGTTTGTGATATGGGTAGTTAGCTGAATTTCAAGAGCAAAACTCAAAATGAGAAAGGGATAACAAAACTGCTTCGTGCTTCTATCGGTGTTCACCAAGGAAGTGCCCTCTTGCCACTGCTTATCGCTTTTGCCATAGAGATTGTCATCGGGTCATCTAGCGTTCTTACATACTGCTTAGGATAGATGATGTTTCGTTTGTTTCCCACCACAAACCTGAACTTGTGCAAAAATGGAAGATTTGCTTCACGCCGTACGGTTTGCACTGTTGGTGGCAGCTACCTGCCGCGAACTAAACGATTTAGCTATTTCGAATCAATGCTCTCAGCCAAAAGTAATTCACGGCACCATGAAATTATTTTTTTATTTATTGGATGACGAGACGCCCTTTGAATGTTTTTTGGTATTGATGCATCAACGATCGTCTCAAATTTAAAATCACCGCTATAACATTCGCCGGGTTGCCCTCTATGATTTCGTTATTGGCCAGTAACTAAAACTGCGTACCCTGGTTCTTAGTAATGGAAGTAGAGGTGGTGCATTGGACCAGTTGCTTAATACGCTATTATTATGTACATCCGAAGAAACTTGGCACCTGTTAGATGCTAGATGATGGTATTGATTGATTAGGGATAAGAGCGTCAACCGCAGCTCGTATGGAGAATAAGAAGAAGGTTCTCAGCTTTTGAATCACATACTCTGTCCTCAGTTCATCAGTGAGAAACTAATTGGTATGACGCCAGAGTGGTATGGCACAACTTCAGGTTTGAGCCCCGATGGAGCTCTGTCCTCCATTTGGGCGCAACTACAACCATCATGAAACTCCCGCAAGAGACAAATCGCGAATAACCCGGTCATGAATTCATACTGACGGAATTCTCCTAGAGCAGCTTCCAGATGACTATTCCAGTTCTCATAGTACCAGATAACTTTCACCATTTCAGATGAGTTCCATTTCAGGCTCAGGCCCGATCGCTCTCCTCGACTACGCGGGCGTTGAGGAGAGATGAAGCTTTCTCGTTGGGCGGTTGATTTTTTATAACTTTTATTGACAGCAACCTTAAGTATATTATTCATAGCGATTTATTATTTCTGCATTCATGTATACCATATTCAAGCAGAACTTTTAGTAACAAATAAGTGAAACTTTTCCGATCCAAAGTGACATTTTCTATTTCTAGTTTCACTGAAAACTTCCAATTATTATTACTCCTTCCAAACTACACTAGAGTAAACATCTTTTCAAAATAAATTATTCAAAAACTTTTCGATACAAAAACTTGTTCAGTTCGGATATGTCAAAGAACTCGTAAAAAATATATCTTCCTATGTACGTCTGAAAAAGTCAATATTCATTACGTTTATCTGGTGAAGTTTCCTTTAGTGGACGAAGCTATTGCTATTTTAATGCTTTGGGTGAGAAACTTTAACTTTGTTGATCTGATTTATCTTCGGTGGCTGGCCCAAACATAGCTGACAACTAGCGGAATAATCATTATAGAGTTGAACGGAACTTGGTTAGTTTCCAATAGAGTGAATCAAAGCCCACGCCAGCAGTGAAGTAGGAAGCAAAATGCAATTCTTTCCAGATCAACCTAAGAAGGAAAATACGAACCAACTAACTAATGACCGTTACTTATAGAAAATTCAGAAAATTTGTTATCAAAATAAAGTTTTCATGGATTTGTGCTCTTTTAGTTTGTTGCTGGGGGAAGTTTTCCTTTAGTTGAACTTTGCCTGTTGAAACTACCACCGGATATACTCGTCTCATGTTTTCCGCTCATGTTGCTGCAAATTTGGCTCGGCTTCAGCACCGCAATTATAAGAACAGGGTGCACAAGTATAAAACGCTTTCCAAGTATTTTTCGGTCATTTTCCTAACAACGTCGTTTCCTGTTTGGAATTCGGTTTAAGGCAAACAACGGCAAAGGAAAGCTGAAAGAAACTTTTTACCTGAAAATCCCATTATTCACTTTTTCTGAAGGCTTCCTACCATAGCTGAGGTGGAAATTCACTTTGGAAGGGTCGCTGATTAATGAAACATTACAGGGAGGGGAGAAAATTGGAGTGTGAGAGGTAAGCAGAATACTTTACATTCCATTGTTTTATATGCTTTTTAAATTGCTAGCGAATATCTTTCTTATACAGATTTGTCAAAGGCTGATGCTTCTCTCTGCCAATTGAGCCTAACCTAGTTAGCACATAAGTCATCTATGTACAACTATTATCATAATCTATAACTGACGACACATAATACTCTAACAAGGGTATGCAGCACTGCCAAATTTATAATTTTCAACAGAAGTGTGACGGTTTCGAGGGCGCAAAATAACTTTCGTTGAATTTTTTCATTCTTATACTATTTGCAATTCTACGAACTTCCAAATTTGTTTGTGAAAGAAGGAGGGGCGAGTCTCTATAGTCGGCCGTGTAACACATCGGCGTTTTAAGGAGAAGGTGGGGCTTGCTTGGTGGTATTTTGTAGTGTCCACGGCTTAGCGGTAGGTATTCCATTCTCTTTTTCCGGGGCCAATTTGAGCAAATAATGCATTCGATAATGTATAATAGTCTAATTATTCTCACATTTTTTGTTTACTCTTTTACTCTTTCCCAACTATCACTCTTTATTTCACAATTTCCATTTTGTCCTTCATTTAGATACAATTCTGCTAACTAATTAAATTTCCAAAACTACACCCTTTCCCTTAAATTTTATAATCCAATTTCCCTTAAACCATTTCAAATTCTTTTTTTTTCAAGCTTTTGTTTGCAAAAGAAAGAGACGATTTCTTTAAAGGACCCATTCTCAGAAACTACCCAATGGAAAAATCTGAAAAAATTCATGAGGCTGCCTCTATATAGTGCCCAGGTCTTAAAATACTCTCCATATCGATATCTGCTCAAACTAAGTTAATAATAATATATTACCATATTTTTGGGGATATTGAGTAAAACCCCACTTAAGTTTATCCCAGTGTTACAAAAGTCAGTAATAAGTATAATAAAGTATAAAATATAATATGAAGCATATTATCCCCAAGTTTGATCAAAATCATACTATTAGTAACAAAGTTACAGCAGCTCAAAGCTGACTTTACCGTGTAAATTTACTGCACTGAATATCATTATCGCACTAAATTGGGTAGTCAGACATGCTAAATGCATATACATAACGGGATACGTACAAATAGGATAGTTCTTCACTCGGATATACTCACAGAAGAAGCAAACAAAACCTTTCATACCTGAAGCGCCCAGCTTCCGGTTTCCCGACTTGTTTATAAACTTACTTATATTGCACAATATATTGGAAGCAGGCAGGCGAGTGTTCCTGGCTGAGGGGAATGACCTGTCGCGCGCTTCAGCAACAGTGTATGTTGCTGTTGACGCTGAGCCGGCATGGACTATTAAATTTAAAGCGATGGACCGGGCGCGAGATTAGCAGGACCGAGGACCGGCTGATTAGAGGGACAGCTGATGAGCTGAACACGTTATTTGAGTTTAGTGCTTCGAAGATAAAAGAATAGTGACACGGCTAACACAAGTACGAAGAAAGGGGAAAAACGTTTTTGGTCTTTTGAGGACACGAAGAGTAGAGTAACACGGAAGTTTTGTACAAGGGGTGCATGTGTGTTTCCTCCGCCTAGGTTCTTATTTCGTCTCGTCGTTCTTCACAAATGCGGAGACATCTATTCAAGTGCGCCGACGAAATATTAAGTTTGAGCATATGCAAACGGTGGTCCGGATGGCTCACGTGCTTAGAGCGCTGGGCTGTCGTAGTGGAAGGACGTGATTCAAATCTCACTGATGGCAAAGGAATTTGTTATGGTGACTGGATGTCGGATGCCAGTCGGCTCAGCTTTGAATGAGCACCTCAGTCAAATCAGGGTAATAATATCGGGCGAGCACGTTGCTGACCACATTGACTCCTTAAAGAACTGTAGTGTACCGTTACTGCCTTGAATGACGGCAGGATTCGCGGCGTTTGAAATTTATTTCGAATGTTGCGAATGTGAGCGGCGAGATGACGTCACCGGCGTCTCCACACATTTTTTAGAACTCGCTATAGGATTGGAGAGCGTTCTCAATAAGTAGGCGGCAGAGAAAAAATTAGGATAAGAAACAAATAAAAAACTTGAGTCGACTTCTGGCTACGACTTTTGGAACTGCCCCAGGACACGACTACGACTCCTAACTAATTATTAATTTTAAAAGTATATTAATTGAACTTAATCAAATAATTAAATAATTAAGTAATAAACGTAATTTTATCTTCAATTAATAAAATGTAATTTTATCTGCAATTAATAAATGTACTTAATAAAAAGTGATATTATCTCTAAAGATTGTTGTGCTAACGATGATTAATGTTATAACGGTGGTTGTGGATAGGCAAAATTACTTTGTTTCTCCGCACGAAAGTCGATCGGCGTGAACTTAACTCACTCAAAATAGATACTGTTGTTTTCGGGAACATGTTTCCGAAGGACATAGACTTTGCGGGCTTGCGGACAAATTTAAAGTATTGACCTGCACCCCTTACTTCTCCTTAGCCCCACAAAACTCTTACAGCAAAGGACGTCCTTCCATATGATGGCCTTAGGATGTCTAGGTAGGGTGGGATCCCCAGCGCGTCTCATTATACATCTGAGGCAGGTAAAATAAGGATCGAGGATGTGATTCGTGGTGGATCCTCTTTTCCGATCGCGGCACTCGGGAGTTTAACGGCTCCTCGTGCGCGATCGGGCCGTTTTTTTATTTTTATATTCAGGATTGGCACGTGGGTTGGTATTTTGATTGATGGATGCGAATCTTTGTGTTTTATTTATTTTTCGAGATCAGCAAGAGGCATGTGAGTGATCGAAGTGCTCAGAGGACCCCTCCCCTCCCCTCACATTCCCGAGTCTGGCTAGCACAGAGACGTGCAAGCACGTATCGACGGAGCGCTTCGATGGAGTTTCAAGACTTGTTGGCATGATAAATTTTGCCATCTTTTTAGGTTTTTGGGATAGCTCTCACCTCTGGGTCCTCTTCAGCAACGAAAGATGGTCTTTCCACCATTGACAAATCTTGTCATAACAATCTGCTATCAATCTATTGCGTCTAAGTTAAATAGCTTGGTTTATTGTTTGAGTCGAAGATGAGATTCTTAGAGCAAATAAAAGCAGCAGTGGATAAGGTTGCTACTGGAGCCACGGCGTTGCTTCTACTAATAGTGGAATTTGGAGGCCCTACCAGGAGACGTCTTCTTATGGAAGCAACGCAGTCCGTTCTGCTCTGCCCCGTGAAGGTATGGGCGGATACCCTTGCAAGGAGGTGTATTGTGGACGCCTTGCCCAAGTTTAGAGACGGGGAGCTTTGCGAGTGGTGTCGGCTTATCGCACTGCGGGGGTGATCCTGTTGCCTTTCGTGCTAAGGACCGTAAAGCCATCAACATCCACAAGGGTGAAGACTTAAGAGAGGTGATTGCCCGTGAAGAACGTCAACGCATACGTACGAAGTAGCAGCAGGCTTGGCAAATTGAGCCAAGAACCAGATGGACTGCGCGTCTCATCGGCAATTCGTATCAGGGACTGAACCGAAAGCATGGTGAGATTGATTATTTCCTTACCCAACTTCAAAGTGGGGAACAGAAGGATGGCAAAGAGATGAACGCTTTCAGTCTTACCTACACAAGATTGGCAAGGCATGATCTCCTGATTGCGTGTTCTGCAATGAAGTGACGGACGACACCTTTTTCTCCAGTGAAAGGTGGAATAGATTTCGTCAATTAATGTAATGCAAATTTATGTAATGCACAGCGGAGACCTCTCTAGACAACATTGCCAAAAAGATACTGACGAGCACTGCCAGATGGAGTCATGTTGCACATTATGCTCTCCTTCTTGTTACGATGAAGGTTGAGTTCAATCTGTAGAGGGACCCGATGGTAGAGGATGTCCCTGAACTAATAGATCCTTCCTCTCACTCCCTGTTGACATTTTTTAATATTAAGAAACTATGCTATCAAAAGCCATTACCAGAATTAGCGAGATAAATCTAGTGTCCGGATGGTTTAATATTTAGAGCACCGGGCTGTCGCAGCGTAAGGGATTGAATTTGAATAAAAATGTAGTAAATAAATAAATGCGTCCAATACAAAGAGAAAGGAGGATCTTATGAACAATTCAATTCAGTCCAGGAGAAGCTTACTAGAGGCGACATTGTGATCGTGATGGATGACTTGAATGCTATTTTGGACTTATTTGGTCAGACATTTGATGGGAAAACACAGTCTTGCGACCGTAATTGCAATAGTACAAGATTTATGAATGTCTGCATTTTCTACCGCCCGGTCATTGGTGGGACCTTGTTCGAACACAGAGTTTGCAATAAAGTCAGTTAGGTTTATATCGACCCGCAAGTAACTCTAGCTCTAAACAGTCGACGGGTGCATCGTCAATTTTGGCTTCGAGCAAAATGAAGGATTACTATTCTAAGTCAAACAGATTAATAGCTTTTTTTACAGAGTGACCTCCATTCTTGTTTCGCACATTTCGGGATGTTTAGGAAGCTTCTTTGGCCTAAGTCTTTTACCACCCTGAACATTCTAGGAGATTTTATAATCGTTGAGCTTCCCTTGAATGGATCCAGCTTTTAATCCTGAGAAACCTCCTATGCCCTACTTCGTTCAGATGCGGTTGGTGCGATTACGGCTTGTGACGCCCACCCTTCTCCCCCGAGTGCATTTTCTGGCGCCTTAGTTATGGTCCTTCCATAGCTGTTACTATTCAAATAAAGTTAATTCACAGAAAACCGTCTGGAGTTTTTCCCGTAACTGTAATATTTGTAACAGTATTAGGAAGCTTAGGTGGTACTGCGGTTCAAATTTCACTGGTGGCAGTAGGATTTGCATCGTCATTTAACGTCGGACACCAGTTTACTCAGCTGTGAATGAGTACTTGAGTCAAATCAGGGTAATAATCTCGAGCAAGCACAATGCTGACCACATTGCCTCCTACAGAGTACTGTAATCCTGTAGTGTAGCGTTAGGTCTTGAATGAAGTGCTCTAGAACTTCGAGGCCCGGATCCAATATGGATTATTGTGCTAACAATTATTATTATTATTTAAAACCTATTTAAATGACATTTCTGTCGCGCAAAATTGCAGATTTCTTATCGTATTCCGTTAATTAAAATGTATTTGCTGTTTGGTCATTTTGCAAAATTATTTTCATTTGCTTTGTAAGTATTATTTTTTCACGACATACGCTGTATTTCTCTGCCCGGCTTCTCCGCCGGTTCTGTGCCTGTTAACCTACTACCAACAGGTAGGCGAGCCACTCATGCAGGCAAGTTTCGTTACTTTGGTGTTTAACTCGAATGAATCTCCGCTAAGCGGCTTGACACTGCAGCGTCTCCATTCAGGCGATCATCTGGCGGAAACGTCACCCACCTAGTCTCCAGGATTCAAAGAAGAAGGCGAAGGGGAACAAGAGGAAACAACATGCCGCATCGTAGGACATTGTCTGCCTAAAAAAAAGTTAAGGTGGACACGATTGGTGGAGTACCAACAGAAAAGGTGAGGGGAAGAAGAAGGATTAGATCGCTAGCTCTGCTTATCGAGCCAACTGAACTTTTGCGGAAAGCCTCAGCCGGAAGCATTATAGAATCGAGCCCGAAGACAGTGGAGCAGATGGGTCTTCCATTCGGAGTAGAGAATATGATCGGCACCCTACAGGTCAATATGCATTGGAGTGCAACCGCTCATGAATTACAAATGCAGTTCGCTGTGGAGGTTGAAGCTGATATTGTGATCATCAGTGAATAGCACCGGAACAAAAACCTGGCTTCATGGCATTTCGAGTTATCAGGTGCCGCTGGCATCCGGCTGACGGCTTTTCTCCAAAATTGAGGGGATGGCTCTCTCTGGACTCGATGCACAGGCATACCAATTTTCAGCGTCTACATAACATTGAATGAGACGATGCCGGACTTTCTACGTAGCCTTGATTATCTGGGCGATGCTGTATTGGGCATGGAAGGGCGGATTCTTGAAATGGTTTTATATACACGATCCACCCCAACGTTGCCGCGTCTGGGTTCTGAAGTAGGAATTCCCGCCGTAATTTTCGTTTCGAAATGACTGATGTCGTTGGTGGACAGGTGGCGAATCCTGGAAGATTTTTCGGCAAGCGACCATCAATACATCGCACTCGAAGTTTTTGATGCGACTTGCCGGTGTGCACCAGTCCGGCGCTCTTCCTGTGCGTGGAATGTCGCGAAGATGAATATCGGGAGATTTTTAGAAGCTCTTGGAGCAGCTGGAGCAGCGCCGAAAGGTATTCCGGAGAGTGATGGCGTTTCAACTGACACTGTTGTAAACCCGATTATGCACCTGATAATGGCAGCATGTAGAGCTTCCATGCTTAGGAGGGCACTGAGTCATAGCAAACCATCTATTTATTCCTGGACGAAGGAAATTATCGAGCGTACACACTGTCACAAACTCCGCCGCTTGACAACGCCCCCAATGACCTGGAGGAGACATGTAGCATAAGAACAGAGTGCAGATCAGCCAAAAGGAAAGTCCACATCACAATAAACTCAAGTAAATCTCGCTGCTGGCAGGACCTAGTCGATGAGGTCAATGGGGATCCGTCGGGACTCGGTCACACGGAAAATCGTAGCTCTGTGGAATATTTGTTCAATTAAGACCGAGTGGATGGAATAGATGGACCATAGGCGCCAAGGATAACCCAATTTTTTCCTTAAAAAAATTGGTAGAAGTAGTTCTCTCTATGAAAACAAGAAGGCACCATGACTCAGTTGTATCCTGGCTGCGACTATACCTACTGCTCAGCGCATTCAACAGTTGCCTGAAGGAGGGCAGTTTTCCTTCCCGCTGGACAGGGGTACCTAAGCTGCCATATGAATACCGGCCACTTTGTATGCTTCACATGGCCGCGAAAGTGCGGGAAAGGCTCATCAGGAGTAGACTCGTTGAAATGATATTCGCTTTCAGAGACTTATCTCTGAGAAAGTTTTGTTTCAGAGCAGTGAGATCCACCGTGGTTGTTGGCATGTAAGTCGTGGATTGTGGTTCAGCATGCAGAGATACACAGTTGCCGTGCTGGACGCAACGCTTGATGTTAGAAATGCCTTCAATTTCATAAGACAGATATGTTAGGTACAATGGGCAATTCCCAACGCCGAACTATCTCTTATGGACATTGAGAGATTATCTGAGAAACCGCACCCTGCTCTATGGTAAATTAGAGGATTACATAGCACGGTTCGCATAATTCCTTGCAGAGAGAGTAGTGTTTTTCGACTCCTCAGGGTCACTTCGTACAAGGTGTAGCTATAACCACGTATTAACAGTCACAGGAAGAGCTTAGTTTTGGGAGCTACATATCGACCGTCCAGAGAGCGATAGGTTGCCTCCAAGAAAGCAATATTCTCCATCACTGACCCCAATTGTGTACTACAGAATAATCGAGAGCGAACCCAGGTTAACTGTTAAGTTAAAGCGAATAACTAAGAAGCGATGATGTCCGGATAGCTCAGTGGTTAGAGCACTAGGCTGTCATACGGAAGGTCGCGGTTCAAATCTCACTGATGGCAGTGGAATTTGCATCGTGATTTGACGTCGGATACCAGTCGACTCAGCTGTGAATGAGTACCTGAGTCAAATCAGGGTAATAATCTCGGGCGAGCGCAATGCTGACCACATTGCCTCCTAGTGTACCGTTACGGTCTTGAATGAAGTGCTCTAACACACTTCAAGGCCCTGATCCAATATGGATTGTTGCGCCAACGATTATTATTATTATTATTAACTAAGAAGCGACCGTCATGGCGATTAATAATTATCACGACAGCCTGTGGTATATATATAGATAATATGTGCGAGCATATTATATTGCATATGCACTGTATTTCCAAATAAATTTCGTTTTTCGTCCTCATAATGGTACAAAAATTTGAACCTTTATGTGCAGAAATTCACTCATGTCGAACTGTTCACTTGATGCATGTTTTCAATAAAAATTATTTCCTCTGTACTTTGCTCGACAAAATTGATTCATGTCGGAAAAGTCCTTGACATATGCCATTTTGAACTAACCACAATTCTGAAAAACGACCACAACGCGAATAAAATTCAAGCAATTGAATTAAAACCCAAGCATATCTTCACCCATTTTTATATTATTTACGCTATATTCAGATGCAAGTACAGCCTTTCCAGGATTATGCGACATTGACTCCGTTTCAGTTGCATAAATTAGAATCAGATAATGGGCCATGTTCCGAACTGCATTCGGAAAAAATCGTAGGAGGCGGTACTTTAAATGAAAATTTATAGTGAATAAAAGCAGCTGAACGTCCTTACAGCTTTGTTAAATTTCAGGATTTTAGGAGTGCTTATCCTCTTTTATATGAAGGTCTTGTCCTACTTCGCCTCAGCTCCAAGGATACCAAAGGCTTACGTTTGGTTGTTCGTGTGGAAAATCCTTACAGCCAAATCGAACCGCACCAGCACAGAATTCCAGTGGAGGTAACAAGGTAGGGCCGGTTGCAGTCGATTGGACGTCCCATTCGATGATTTCTCGAATTCACTCGAGATTGTGACGGGAGAGTGCACTTGGGTCGGAGCACATCGACATTCCGATGGTGCTAGACCACATTGTAAGGTTTCGGATGGGCTGGTGATTGCATTAAACCGTAATAGCATACATTTCCAGTTTCGATATTTATCACATACTTGTTGGAAAATTTGCATAGGTTTTACAGTCAACCGCTTCGAAGGCGTCATACAAGATGCAGTTAGCAGTAAATGTCGAGTTTAGTGATGGCCCCTGTACTTATGTATAACTTACTCATGGAGAATCTAAAATTACTCTAACAAACCCATCGAATCTTCAAGGTACAAGTTTGACATTTATTCCGAAGTACCATTGAAAGGTTACATGGATTAGGTGGGCAGAATGGTGACAGATACTTTGGGATATTCCTGCAACTTCTTAAAAATTGTATTGATTTTAGGGGATTTTCACTGGCTGTAACTCCGAGCATTCTTGCAGAAGTGCACTTTAAATGCATCCGTGTCGTCATGACCGCTTGGTTCTTCCTGCAGCTTTCAGTATTCTGAAGAGTTCACATAATATCCCAGGAAACTTAGCCCACATTGGATGCGATCAATTGAAAACTTTCTCGTCCTTCACTAGGTCTCTGCTTTCTTTTACTTGGTAGCTTGGCCGAGTTGCCTTATCTTGGGACATCTTGCTACTGTAATGCAGTGCTTCGAATGAGGTTGGTGTGAAAATTCTTTGAGAGAAATTTTCACTATTAAGTTGTTTATATGGGTCGGACAAGTATGTGGTTGAAAGTATAACAAGGAGCAAACCTTCAAGTAACTGTGTTATCGTCCTGGTAGAATTTCTCGTAATTTTCCTGGTCCCACTGGTCTCTAATGTCATCAAATAAATTCCTATTGGTTGGTAATTTATTTGAAAGCTTCGCTCTCGACCTATGGACATACATATATGTATCGGAAAATTGATACGATCAACACTTGATAAATTGAGTTTTGAAAAATTGCACAAACTGAATGCAGTCAATATTGTGACCCATTTTGAGAGCCGTTCATGGGGTTATGTGGGTGCATTCACTGCACACGAACAGGAGAAATGTTGGGAGAAAAATTTGTTATTTGGCTAAATTCTTATACATAGGATTTCACTTTTCTGTGTCAAAAAGGGCACTGCTTGCATACAAGGCGGACGAAGGTCATTCGCGTGGAATCCTTTTCGATTTAAAAGCTTTGCACTCGAGGCGTCTGTGTCAGGGACATAATGTCGTTCGAAAGCACACAATAAACTTTATTGGAAATTTGATATGACCTCTTGTAGTTCTTGTATGTGAAGGAAGAACATTGCTCTTCCGTTGTATTTCTATCTCTGTTGTAATCTATAGGGAGACCAGTCCACGCCCCAAAAATGCACTGACCATAATACAGAATGAATGGGAGTGTGGTGAGAGAGATGTGGGGTCGTCTTAATCAAAACTGAACGGCAGCAAAGGCTTGCAAGGAACGGAAGTCTCTATTGCTGTAAAATGAATACCCCATCGATGAAATAGAAAGAATCTGATAAGAAAAGCATTTTTGACATATTGTATTCAAAAAAATAGTATTGTGTCTCATTGTAAGGTGATGCTGTGGGTAGTCTGAATCTGAATCTGTGGGCTTGAAGAATCCGGAACTTCTGGAACGTCTGAAATAAAAGTCGTGGAATGCATCGTTGGCTAATAATTTATTTATTATTTTCAGGTTCATATGCAATATTTTTTTTTACAATGCTAAGTTGGATTTTTCTGTTGATCGCAATGGAAAATCCCAATTTGGTGATTTACACCGAATTTGCTCACCTGCCATGTTTGGTTGATTACGTGAACAACCAACTATGTACATTTAGGGAATGAGTTAATTGCATTGGTTATTCGGAGTTACCATTTTAGTTTAGTTTAGTTTACTGGGGGAGCCGCAGCTCCGAGCTCTCAGGCCATTGTTAGGCCCATTGCACTATGCCCGTAAATTGCCTATTCAATGGCTTCCCGCTTACGGTGCTCGCAGGCTTTAGCGAATCTGAGAACATTCTCCAGAGGCTCCAGAGAGTGTGCAGATTCTTCATTGAAGAAAACCTTGCCAAAGTATCTTCGTCTAAGATCTGAGGATGCTGGGCAGCTGCGTAAAAAGTGCAGGACCGTCTCCTCCTCCTCCTCACATTGGCTGCACATAGCCGAAACCACTACCCTAATCTACTCCATTCGTAGTTTAAGGAGCAGTGTCCCGTCAAAAGCCCTACTAGGGTCTCCAATGTCGCACTTCTTAAGGGACAACAAAAATGCCGCCCTAGTGGCCCTAAGCTGTTTCACAAGGATTTTCGCTTGCCGGCAAGAGTCCAAATTTCTCCACTCGGTTGTGAGAATCTAAGAGCTGGTTCTGGCGCCACCATTGTAAATCCAGACCCTTGGCGAGCTAGTCTGTCAGCCTCCTCATTACCGGCGATGTTAGAGTGTCGGCACCCACATCAGAAATGTTTCGTTCAGGCCGCCAAGTTTCAGCAGCATCTGATGACAACTCCACACCAACTGGCTTGATATGTCGTTGCCCGAATGGATTATGGATGTATACATCCAGAAAACCGTTTGGGTGAAAGTCCTCAAGTCTTCCCTTTCGCATTCCTACAGCACCAGAGCAATCTGCAGGATTTCTGACCCCGCTTGTGAACGGGACAAAGGCTGAAGAAAAAAAGAAGTTCCTGGATATGATGCTTCCCCGTTAACTTGGAGTCGAAATGTACTCCTAAGTACTTGACTGCTTGTGCAAGCTGGATTTCCGCCCCCGCTAAGTTGGGTAGCGCAAAGCTGCCCCACCTGACGTTCCTAGTGAACATAACTAGTCCAGTTCCTAGCGTACACCGTGAGTCCATTGCGGAGGCACCAGCTGTGGATTTGATGCAGAGTTGCATTCAAGCGGTCACATACTGTGTCCGCAAACTTACCTAGCCGTAATAATTGGCTAGGTCGTCCGAAAATGCTTGCGCGAAGACTTTTTTATCCTCCAGGAGCCACAGTAGGGTATCCATTACCAAGAGACATCCTGCTTCAATAGACTTCTGGCCGAGCGATATGTGGATTTTTCTCGACTCTAGCATGTGAAGGATCCAACTGATTAGCAGCGGTTCGATTCCAAGCTGTCTTGTCGCATCACAAATTGCCGTGAATGAGGTATAATTGAAGGCACTTTCGATGTCCATGAATGGGCTCAAGACGTATTCTTTTTCGTTCATCGCCTTTTCAATTTTCGCCGTAAGTTCATGGAGTGCTGTCTCCGTGGATTTGCCTTCCTGGTAGGCGTGGTGAAGTGGCCACTTAGGAATGTGTGTATCCCTTATGAACCGATCTACTAGTCTTTCTAGTTCTTTTAGCAGAAAGGACGTTAGACTGATCTGTCGAAAGCTTTTAGCGTCTATGTAGGTGGATTTTCCTGGTTTGGGAATGAATAACACCTTCACGTCACGCCATTTAATTGGAATATAGTGTGCTAGGCCATTTAATTGGAGTATAGTGGGCTAGGCATGCGCGGTATATATTCCTAATGTGTGGACCCAGGGCATCCATTCCCTCTATTACTACCTGCAGACTTCTATCTAGGGAACGAGTTAAATGTCCATTTTATTCGCTCCAGTGATACTACTTTGCACGCCAGATTCCAGTCTCTCGGTTGAGGGCTGTATGCACCTGTTGGCTCCGAGATTGGTTGGCAAATGGTTTGCCGTTTCTTCATCGCTTTCTGTGTACCTCCCGTTCTGTAAACGTAAATAACCCAGTTTCTGACTACGTTCTTGGACCAGAAACCGGTTCAGCTTTGAGGTTGCCTCAAGAGAGTTAGCCTCCTTGCAAAAGCATCTCCTTGATGATCGTTTAGCCGATCTTATGCTCTTCTTTAGAGTCTCTTTATAGCGGTTCCAGCTAGTTCTCCTCTTTCTGCCGAATCCGAGTTCCACCATGGTGGTTTACCCTTCTTTGGCATCTTGAGTGGACAGCTTTCTTCGAAACCTTCTCTCATGCCAGATGTGATCATCTGCGTTGTCTTCTAAATTCCAGCAATGGATTTGATGCGCTTCTCAGGGATCGTGACTCGGGTGCTCAATTCTATTTTATACATCACCTAATCTGTCTTCCGTGGATTTCGAAATGGAATGGGTGGAGGCGGATCCATGCCCATTACGAAATCAATGCGTCTGTGATCCGAGAATGTGATATCGTTTGATACTCTCCACTCTCCGATCATAGACGCGATGTCAGGAGATGCCACCGTGATTTCGATGACCTCTCGTCTGACCACGTTGAAGAAAGTGGGTTCATTACCCAAATTTAGGATCTGCAAATCGGTTCCTACTACATACTCCAAGGGTCTCGATCCTCTTGCGTTGATGTTCGAACTTCCCCAGCATCTGTGGTGAGCGTTGACAGCCAATGGAAGCGATCGACCCCGCACCTGCATGGTAGTCTCAAAAGACTTCCAGGCTAATTTGGTTAACGAACTATATTATGGCGACACCACATCGGCTAAGCTAACCATAAAAAGTCAACAGGGAGATAAAGAGATACTGTGGGGCTCTGCATATTTTCCCTACGACGCAGAAGACGTTCCCAATGGAACATTCATCAGAGCTATCCAATATGCCAAAAGTAGAGGCATGGGCGTAATAGCAGGACGTGATGAAGGCCTGGTTGTTGCCGGCCGAACCCTCTTTGCTGCCATTTGTGTCGAAGAGTTAGGATCGTCCGAGAACCGTTGCCACTTTGGTTTCCCTTTAGCCGCAACCAGGAGTTACCATAAGTGCAATGAGTTTACATATAATTAATTCATTTTAATTTATTTCCAATACCATAATTCATATGTACATACAATTACAATGTATAAAAAAACAAACGGCCGAATGAATCGCAATTATTATAGTTTGAGAACCGTAGAAATGTGTTCTGAATAAATAAATTTCAAAGAATTTCGTTGGATAAATTTTGGCCTATAGTGGTACCTGATTTTCAACATGCAGTTTCTTGAAAAATGCATTTAAAAGTTAGAATGTCATTATTAGCCGTAAAATATTAACTGACCGTTAATCTGCTATAACTAGTCAGTAAACTTTTGAACCATTCGGAATATCGAAAAATCACTTTGCCCAAATATTCCGCAATAAATCTAAATACAATTGAGGCGAACAAAATTAATTCATTAGATCCGACACACGAGATGACCAGCAAAAATTTAGACCTTATCCTAACTTAACCTACTATACAATTACAATCCCTGCCAAAAATTGCAAACGCTTGGAAAATCAGATAATATGGATGAAGTGGACTGAGGAAATGAACCTCTTTATTATCAGCTCCTAATACGAAATAACGGCGGCGGCAGTTACAACATCTTACAGCTCCTTGTTGCACTAGAAATTCATTGATCGATTCCCGTAATACCCGGACGTGACTGTGCAGTAGGCATGGGCGTTTCTGCTGTTTTTGAAAAACGTTAATTAACAGTTTTTTTCAAGAAAAATAACAGTTAAAAACAACAGTTGAAAAATAACGGTTGAAAAAATAATGATTGAGAAGGCTTATTTATTAAGCATTATTCAACTATATTTTCGATTTTTTTTAGCAACTGTCTTATATGGTGAATCCAGGCATTCTTACAGCACCAGAAAAAAGGAATAATTTGTACAATAGATATACCTCCTGTTATAGGTGATAGTGATACATTAATAAATAAAAAAATTGATTTTTCATCAATCTTTGTTGGATGGATGTCCATATTTAGCTTATAAAAGAAGAGAAAATAAGGAAATACATCAGCAAAAAAATAAAGCATTATACCTTTTATAAATAAATTAATATTTAATCGAAATTCAGTTCAACAAGCAATACTCTTAATTCAATCAACATAAATAAAAATAAAGGAAAAAAAAACAAACATAATAAATGAAAGGTGCTCCTCTCTGCTGCTCAAACAATTCAATTCATTGATCTGAGGACTCCAAATTTGCATTCAAAAACAAAATTAACTCAACTTTCTCAGATGATAGCCTGGTACGTTTTTCACTAATAAGGTTACCAGCTTTTGAAAATATACGTTCACAAGGAACGGAGGTTGCGACGATATTGCAGTTAATACGAAATATTTTGACTAAATTGGGGTAAATATGCCGGAATGTTTTCCACCAATTTAAAACATTACTGCTATTTCCATCGTCATCCCGACGTGGGAGAACGTCATCTTGAAAATAACTCTCGATCTCTTTTTTCGCTCGTGATATTGGAGATGCTTGTGGTTGCTTATCGCCCATAATTTCATCTAAAATGCCCCAAGCACTTGGTTCATTTCGGAAAGGAATGGTAACAGAGGATCTAGAAGTGCACGATCCGCCACTATGTTGCTCACTTGTGTTTTTTTCGATCATTTCTATTGTTAAGTTCTCCAAAAAAGTTTTAGCCGCGGAAAGTGCAGAATCATCTTGAAAAACATGATGCTTATATCTGGGATCTAGAAGGGTGCAAATCGCCAGCGGGATAATTTTTTCTATATTTCCAAATCTATCAGTCAATCCCCGACGTAATGAGCTGACAACTTTTTCTGTCGCTGCAGAGAAGGTAGAATTTCGGGCAAATAGTTCGCAAATACCTTTAAGACACCGGGTGACCACAATCGCGGCGCTTCCTGTCATGTATTTTTCGCCACTCATCGAATTGGTCATTTCTTCGAATGGGCTCAATATGTTGCACACTTCCTTGCAGGTCTTCCATTCCTCTCCTGTGAGAACGGGCAAATTCCTGTCAACTAAAGCTATAGTCGCTCGTATTGCCTCCTCTAGCTCTATGAACCGACGTAGCATATAAAAGGTAGAATTCCACCTCGTACTCACATTCTGAATCAAACGTTTTGCTTGAGAAACACCTGAATTTATTTGAAACTTCAAGAGTTTCTCATTGTTCAACGAACTTCTTTTAAAAAACGTTACGATTTTTTTAATTTTTTCTAGTGTTGGCTCCAGTTCCTTAAGAGCTCGTTGAACAATTAAATTAAGGTTATGGGCATAGCAGCCATAATGCTTCAAACTCAATATATCAGCTAACGCTTTTGTAATATTTGTTGCATTATCCGAAATAGCATAATTTACCTAAAATATACTTCTTTTTCATATTAAAATTGCAGGTTGAGACTTGAAATATTTCACACAAGTACCTTTCCCTCTAAATTCCATTCCAATATTATATTTTTTATCTCCTCCGCGAGATGAACGGCCGTATGACTCCCACTTAAATAAGAGCATTTCAATAATACAGTCTTAAAAGTAAACCCTTCAGTTATGAAATGAGCGGTTGTTGCCATATAATTCTCATTGTTGGCAGATGTCCAGCAGTCTGTCGCCAAGCAAATAGATATTGCCTCGCGTGACACCAAATCTCGAACATTTTCAACACAACTTTGATACAGGGTATCATTGTTGTTGAAATTGTCTTCCTTGAAGGAAGTTCGTATCCGGGAATCCATTTGATCACCTTCCGAAAGGAAGGTTCTTCAACAATACTGAATGGATGAAATTCCTTCACAAATAAATCGAGAAGATCCCGATCAATTAGATTCTTTTGGTGTGAAGTTATTTCTTCAGCAATGTAGGAGCCAATTGTTCGTTGCCGTTTTACTCGATTTTGGCCGCTGGATGCTGAAGGTATTACCGGTACGGATACATTTGGCTGAGGAATCGTTTCTGCGCTTTCGGTGTTAATGGTGGCTGTTTCAGACTCAAGAGGTATTACTGATCCGCTGCTATTCTGCGAATTATCATTTGCACAATTTTTGGAAACAAGTTCTGTATAAACGCCTACGTGCTTCCTTTTTAGGTGGCTTTTTAAATTAGTTATTGTACTCTTAAACGAAATTTCAGCTTTGCAGATATTACAAACTGCTTTTACGTTTTCTTTTTGTGAAAAGTAGCTCCACACATCGCTTCGTGCCTACCGCTCACTAAAATTTTTTTTAAAGTAGTCGATTTAATGGAAACAAATTTGTTACTTACTGATTATTGTTTTATTTTTATTTGGTTCTAATCTATTTTCAGCACTTAATATCTTTGTCTAAAATAATCTCAGTCTATAATAACTAATTAAAATCAAAATTCACGAAAAAAATCCCATATACACCCATCTCCATTGAAATTGAAAAATCAACTGTTAATCGTTCTTCAATAACTTGCAACAGAACAGTTGAAAAATCGAAACAGTTGTTTTCATTTCTTTCGTTTTGCAATGAAACAGTTCATAATAAAAAAAACAGTTGTTTCTTTCGTATAGTGTCGCGATTTCGCTATTTGTCGTTTCGTTGCAATTGTAACCTGTTGCCTGGAAGGCTCATTGAGAATCGCGTGATGCTTCTGTATTGAAAGAGAAATTCGCTCTCGGTTGTGGTTCGCGCACGTACTGCTGAGCTGTACTGGTGTGTGTGCGGTGTTTTTGTGTGCATTGCATACGCATCGTATGTGCGGATATGCTCGACTCGACCACAGTAGATCTACTATAGGCAGTACCCTTACAAAAGTGACCCCACTTGCAAATGTGCTTGCAGAAGCTTATCTGTACACATCAGAGACGCTAAACAAGGAAAAGGCATAATCTTCGTCAAATCGTATTGGTAAGAGAGAGATCGGTGAGCTTTTGCTATTCTGGTACTACGGCGTGCTCACCCATATAGCAAAAAGTTGTTTTACGTATTCACTTATACATAAGCAAAAACTTGCCAATCTCACCAATACATTGGCAAGTCCGGGCAGTATGTCAAACACAGCTGATCGGGTTTTCGGTACATCTCGCAAGATACAAGGGCAAAACAATTTGAAATCGTGTGTACTCGCACTGATTTCCCGCCTTGAGGGGCAAGGGGGAGTGAGGTAGCTGTCTAGTATCTAACTGTGGACTCGACATTGTCTAACTCATTCCCATGAAGAATAGCCGAAACGACTAGCTAATCGTTTCGATGCGATGCGTTTTTAGTTTTAACAGAAAACGTTTCTTTTCACTCGTTATCGTTAACAGTTGATTTTGTCATACGTTAAATGTTATACGTTACCGCTTCATTTTCATGTTTTATTTAGGCAGAAAAATGTAGCTGTTGTTTTAAAATTGAAAAAACGATTAATTCGTTTTTGATGAAGAAACTGTTATTTTTAACAGTTTGGTTATTTTTTGCCCATCTCTACTGTGCAGCAGAGCAGTACCGCTTTATTATTCGCACCGACACAATGCCGGCCGTCCTCAGTAAGCGTAGTCGACTTGTGGTCATCACGGAAACTGGTGACCAAGAGTCGATAGGGCCAGAGGCAACCACATCAGTAACACTGTGCCGAACTGTACGCAATAGTTTCAGTACTCGGTGAAGCAAACTTCTTCACCGTTCGGCTGAATAATGTCGATGCGGATCGTGTGAAAACGCTTGGTAGACCCAGGGAATGGCCCTATTTCTTTTTGTAGGTGCTTGGTGACTTTGCAGAAGAACCGGATCGACTGTCTGGTCCAGCAGTTAATATCTTTATTCATTGAGAGCCAGGAATATTTGGTAATGACAAGTCGATTCATTGTCCCAATGCCTGGGTGCGCAACATTGTGTACTGTATGGAATACTTCTTTGCGAAAAGTTCCCGAAATATATTGCTCTATGTCCCTTTTCGGAGATTTCGTAGAGTATTTCTGAGGTTGAAATGAAGACGGGTAACTCCCAAAATTTGTATCTGGAGTTGTCGCTGAGGCTCTGAAGCGATGCGTAATTTTTCTGTACCTCGGCGATTGCCGAAAAATCGACCATGGCACGTATTTTGACCAGCATCTGTTTGATGGTCTTCAAATCATCATTATCATCATCGACGCAACAACCGATATCCGGTCTAGGCTTGCCTTAATAAAAAACTGCAGACACCTCGGTTTTGCGCCGAGGTTCACCAATTCGATATCTTAAAAGCTGCATGGCGCCCTGACCTATGCCATCGCTCCATCCCAGCAGGGTCTGTCTCGTCTTCTTTTGCTATCATAGATATTGCCCTTATCTTTCCGGGCTGGATCATCCTCATTCATACGGATTAAGTGACCCGCCCATCGCAACCTGTTGAGCCGGATTTTATCCACAACCAGACAATCGTGGTATCGCTCTTAGATTTCGTCGTTATGTAGGCTACGGAATCGTCGATCCTCATGTAGGAGGCCAAAAATTCTTCGGAGGACTCTTCTCTCGAACGCGGCCAAGAGTTCGTAATTTTTTTTGCTAGTAAGTCAAGGACTGGCAAGCTCATAGTCTTGTACAGTAAGAGCTTTGACCCTGCGGTGAGACGTTTCGAGGGAAACAGTTTTTGTAACCTGAAATGGACTCTGTTGGCTGGCAACAACCGTGCGCGGATTTCATCATCATAGTTGTTATCGGTTGTGATTTTCGACCCTAGATAGGAGATATTTTCAACGGTCTCAAAGTTGTAGTCTCCTATCTTGATTCTTTTCGTTTGACCAATGTGATTTGATCTTGTTTTGGCGCTGAATTTGCCACTGTGTACTTTGTCTTGGCTTCATTAATGTGCAGCCCAAGATCTCGCGTGGCCTGCTCGATTTTGATGAAGGCAGACTGTAAATCTCGGGTTGTTCTTCCCATGATGTCGATATCGTCAGCATAGGTCAGTAGTTGGGTGGGCTTGAAGTCTTCAAATACCCTGCTTTAAAAGTGTGCCAAATTATTTGTTAGCAACACCGAGCTTCTGGGGTGGTAATGCACCTTCGAGAAGACATGGCAGCCAGTAGTGCGGATGTGGTGCTGTATATCATTTTTAGCTGGCTGCGAGAGACTACTTTCGGTAGTTAAGCTGCAATATTTTTGAAGAAGCGCGTGAATGTGAGGGTCGGCTACTCCCTCAAAAGTGATAGAAGAACTGACAATTGAGCAAATGGAAAGTTTTTCTGAAGGCCTGAGCGAGGTTACGGGGTCTATAGGAGACCTGTTCTGTAGATTCACTAGCAATCCATGGCAGCCCCGTAAGTCTGCGCCTAATATGGGACTGCAGATGTCCACAATAACAAAACGCCATGAAAACGTTCGTCGAAGCCCCAGACTTATATTCACTTGTTTGTAGCCGTAAGTGTGTATGGTAGAGAATCCTTTAACTTTGAGTAAGAGCATTCTTCAAGCACGTCGGCGACGAGGACAATCGATTCCTCGTCCAGGCTTACGAACGTATGGTTAAGTCGCTTTGTCTCTATCGTCCGAATCACTATTATGATTTTATCTTACTAAATATTAAAATTGCAAAGTTATAAAAATAATCTTCAAAAAATCGCGTCCATTTTTCGTGAAAAATCCAGAACAAAAATAAGAAATTACTAAGGAGGAGAGCAGAACTACTGGTGCGTAGAATAATATGTATAAAATTTCAGCCTGATCCGTTGGACAGACTTTTGGTTAGTTTGGTTAGTGCTTCCTACCAGTTGGCAAAATGTGGTTTCGAAGAAAACGCATTTAAATGTTCCATTTTTTGTGTACGTCAACATGGCTCGTGCTCTTTAGTCCAGTCATTAAAGCTGAAAATCAGGTGCGACCTCCGAATTTTTCAGTCAAGTTCGATTGACATGAAATTTGGAGTGGGGGTAGAGAGTGGTTTAAGAAACAAAATTTACAAAAAACGTGGTCTGCTCATATAAATTGAAAGAAAGTCGAATCGTTTGAGAATCTACCGTATTTAATCTTTCGCAATAAATTCTGAAAATTTGTGGATTTAGAGTGCGTAGTTTCGAAAAAAGTGCGATTTATCAAAAAAAAAAAAATAAACCCACCGCTGTATAGCTTTTGTTTTTTATGCCACCTTCTACCCCCACCCAAAATTTCATATCAATCGGTCTTGACCCGAAGAGGGGCTGAAAGCTTTAATGACTGGACTACTTTGCATTTCGGTCTGAAGTTTCTGCGGTATAAAAGAAATACACAAAATCTTTCATATCTGAAGTGATCAGTTTCCGGTTTCCCGACTTGTTTTTAGTGCAGTCTTGCGACGTAACCCGTCAAAGAATTCGAATTTGGATTGTAATTTATCTGAATGAGGAGAGTTGGTCTTAGTGACCGGAACAGGAACGCCGGAGTTTTTCGAAACTTTTATCATCTGCCCCCAATAGCACACTGTTCGAATACAATATCTGCCATTAGGTCAGTTGGTTCTCAGTTGGTGCATGTAAACAGCATCAAATCGGTTCGACTAAATCCCGTTCAGCGATATCTGTAGGAGTTCAGTCCCTGAATGTGCGAAATAAACAGGTAGCTGACCTGAAAGGGACTACCTTCTGATGGTCACTTTCCTCCGTTTGTATGTCTTCATTGCGTCTGCTCGCAAAGTTGCATAACACCGCAATTTTCAAACTCAATACGCACTGTTCGGTTGATATACAAATCGTTCGCCCACTCGATATTTTGCCCATTAACGGAGATGTGAATAGGGCAATGATTAGTTAGAATAAGAACCTCGGTTTTGTTTGTTATTTTCAACCTAACCTTTCATATTTCCTTTTCTAAATCCGAAATCATTTGATCAAGGTGATGTCAAGGAATTTAAGGGAGGATGGTGTCAGACATTTAACTGTTCCACGTCCATCAGCCAAGGCAGTATGATGAGCATTTTCTGTAGCGAGAGAAAAAGGGCGGTTAAAAAAGCATCTGCTGTCCACGGTAATCAGATGTAGAGTAAGCACGAGTATGCTCTACTCAAGAACGTTTGATACTATTTAATTTCGAAGGCATAAGTAGACCTATTGAAATCTTTCAACTTTAAAATGCTTTAACGGTGATTTTTTCAGACTTTTCGGTTGGGTAGGTTCTGAGAATGGGTCAATGAAAGAAATGACCAATTTTTAGCCCCGATCTCCCCCTTGTGCATTAAATATCAGAACTGAGACCAGTTTTGAAAAGATTGTAGACGTCGAAAGATTGATTGACACTGCATGCGTGGCTATTCAGAGTTGTCACTTTCTTACCACATTTGGAGTTAATCGGCAAATCCATTTTCGAGAAAACTGCATCTGACCGACAGACAGAGAAGCAGTTAATTGGTTTTATACAAAACCTTAGAAACGAACAGGCGACTAGAAACTTTAAACGGCAACAAAGGGGTGGGGGCCTAAGGTTCACGGGGCTGTGAATATAACGATATGCCATGTTTTCGAGGATTTATACAAAATTTGGTGGGATTCAAAAAATGTCGGTACAGTGGTGAAGGATCTGCTTTTCCAAGGATCTGCTTAAGGAACTCCAGACATACCGGTTTTGCGCCGAGGTCCACCAATTCGATATCCCTAACAGCTGTCTGGCGTCCTGACCCACGCCATCGCTCCATCTTAGGCAGGGTCTGCCTCGTCTTCTTTTTCTACCATAGATATTGCCCTTATAGACTTTCCGGGTGGGATCATCTTCATCCTTACGGATTAAGTGACCCGCCCACCGTAACCTATTGAGCCGGATTTTATCCACAATCGGACGGTCATGGTATCGCTCATAGATTTCGTCATTGTGTAGGCTACGGAATCGTCCATCCTCATGTAGGGGGCCAAAAATTCTTCAGAGGATTCTTCTCTCGAACGCGGCCAAGAGTTCGCAATTTTTCTTGCTAAGAACCCAAGTTTCCGAGGAATACATGAGGACTGGCAAGATCATTGTCTTGTACAGTAAGAGAGTTGACCCTATGGTGAGACGTTTCGAGCGGAACAGTCTTTGTAAGCTGAAATAGGATCTGTTGGCTGACAACAACCGTGCGCGGGTTTCATCATCGTAGTTGTTATCGGTTGTGATTTTCGACCCTAGATAGGAGAAATTGTCAACGGTCTCAAAGTTGTATTCTCCTATCCTTATTCTTCTTCGTGTTTGTGTTTGACCAGTGCGGTTTGATGTTGTTGGTTGATTCGTCTTCGGTGCTGACGTTGCCACCATATATTTTGTCTTGCCTTCATTGATGTGCAGCCCAAGATCTCGCGCCGCCTGCTCGATCTGGATGAAGGCAGTTTGTACGTCTCGGGTGGTTCCTCCCATGATGTCGATATCGTCAGCATAGGCCAGTAGTTGGGTGGACTTGAAGAGGATCGTACCTCTTGCATTTACCTCAGCATCACGGATCACTTTCTCGAGGGCCACGTTAAAGAGGATGCATGATAGGGCATCCCCTTGTCGTAGACCGTTGTTGATGTCGAATGGTCTTGAGAGTGATCCTGCTGCTTTTATCTGTCCCCGCACATTGGTCAGGGTCAGCCTAGTCAGTCTTATTAATTTCGTCGGGATACCGAATTCTCTCATGGCCGTGTACAGTTTTACCCTGGCTATGCTATCATAGGCGGCTTTAAAGTCGATGAACAGATGGTGCAACTGTTGTCCATATTCCATCGCTTGCCGCAGAGAGAAAATCTGATCTGTTGCTGATTTGCCTGGAGTGAAGCCTCTTTGGTATGGGCCAATGATGTTCTGGGTGTATGGGGCTATCCGGCCTAGCAAGATAGTGGAGAATATCTTATAGATGGTACTCAGCAACGTGATACCTCTACAATTGCTGCACTGTGTGATATCTCCCTTTTCATGTATGAGACAGATTATGCCTCGCTGCCAATCGTCAGGCATTGATTCGCTGTCCCATACCTTGAGCACAAGTTGATGAACCGCTTGGTGTAACTGGTCGCCTCCAAATTTAACTAATTCGGCTGTAATTCCATCCGCTCCTGGCGACTTATGATTTTTTAGCCGATAAATTGCACGGACTGTTTCTACTAAACATGGTGGTGGCAGTATTTGTCCGTCGTATTCAGTTGGCGGGACCTCCATCTCGCCGATGTTCTGGTTGTTCAGTAGCTCATCAAAGTACTCAACCCATCGCTCTAATATGCCCATTCTGTCGGAAATCAGATTTTCCTCTTTGTCTCGGCAGGATGAGCATCGAGGTGTATAAGGTTTCATCCTGCAGACTTGTTGGTAAAACTTCCGCGCCTGGTGCGGTTACTCCCTGTACTTTTCTAGTTCACAGACTTGTTGGTTCTCCCAGGCTTCCTTTTTCCGTCTGTGAAATCGCTTCTCCGCTCGACGGAGTTCGTGATAAGTCTCTGCGCGTGCCCGCGTTCTTTGAGAATGCAACATTACTCGGTATGCGGCATTCTTCCGTTCCGTTGCTAGCTTACAGTCATCGTCAAACCAGCCGTTCCGACTCCTTTTGCGGCTGGGGCCAAGTATGTTTGTGGCCGTATCCACGATAACGTTCTTCAGGTGATTGTGAAGATCATTTGTTGATGCTTCATCTCCAGGTCCTCTGTTGACTGCAGTTATTGCGGCATCCATTTCCCTCTTACAGGTGTCGCGGAGGGTTGTGTTGTGGATGGCTTCAGTGTTCACTCTCACCTGATTGTCAGAGGGGATTCTAGGTGGTATTCGAGCTCGGAGCACCATGTCAACGAGATAGTGATCCGAGTCTATATTGGCCCCCCTATATGTTCTGACATTCAACAAGGCTGAGAGGTGGCGGCGTTCGATCAACACGTGGTCAATTTGGTTGAAAGTGTTCCCATCTGGAGAGGCCCACGTATGTTTGTGGACAGCTTTCCGCGCAAACCAGGTACTTCCAACAACCATTTCGTGTGACCCTGCTAATCGAATAGTCCGCAGTCCGTTATCATTTGTTTTTTCGTGTACGCTATGGGAGCCAACGTATCGCCTGAATACTGGCTCCTTCCCTACTTGGCTGTTAAAATCCCCAAGTATGATTTTTATATCATATCTGGGACAGGCTTCGAGGGTTCGTTCTACTGCCTCGTGGAAGGTATCCTTCTCCGACTCTGCAGTCTCCTCTGTAGGGGCGTGAACGTTTATGAGGCTTATATTTCTAAACTTGCCTCGCAAGCGCAGAGTGCATAGTCGTTCGCTTATGTTTTCAAAGCCGATAACAGCAGGTTTCATTTTTAGGCTGACTAAGAAACCTACTCCGAGCACATGGTTTACTGGATGACCGCTATAATATATGGTGTAGTGGCTCTTCTCCAGGAAACCGGTCCCTGTCCATCGCATCTCTTGCAACGCTGTTATATCAGCCCTATATTGGGACAGGGTATCGGCTAGTTGTTTATCAGCTTCATCTCTGTACAGGGAGCGCACGTTCCATGAGAAAATGTGCAAATCGTTGTTCCTTTGTCGTTGCCGGGTCCGTCGTTTTAAAATCCGTCCTATCCGAGGCTCCTGTTGTGGCTTCGTAACAAGTTTTTTTCCGTGTAGGGTTGTCAGCCCTACCCAACCCCCAACCTGGAGGACCAGTTGGTACAATTTGTCCCGTTTTTAGGCGCGGGAGACTCGCCTTCATTCTTCTCCGTCTGCAGCTTTTCGTCAAGAAAGAGCTCCCAGCGGTCACCACGCGAAGGTGGAGATAGGGTTTGGTAGTAGAGCTGTTGGTGTTGGTTCAGCAGGCATTTCCCAGGTTTTATGCTCCATCGTGGGTACCTATCCACGTTTCGCCCCGGGACCTATACTACCCTTTGACCACCACATAGTTTTACAAGTGGGTAAAAAGGGTCCTTTTCACCCTAAATCTTTCAGACCAATCTGCCTAACATCGTTCGTACTCAAAACGGTGGAGAAGGTTATAGACAACTATATTAGAACTAACGTTCTAAAGCGTAATCCCCTACATCACTGTCAACACGCTTACCGGGCAGGACGGTCAACTGAAACTGCTCTGTATCCGCTGACAGATGTAGTAAGGGATGCCATAGAAACAAAAGAAATTGCACTGTGCGCGTTTTTGGATATCGAAGGAGCATTCGACAACAGATCGCACACAGAGATACAGGATGCCCTGAGCCGCAAAGGAGTGGGAAACACCCTGGCACTCTGGATGGGCAAAATACTAGAAAGCAGACAAATAGAGGTACAAACAGGTACAAATTCTATTATCATGAACACCACTCAAGGCTGTCCACAGGGTGGAGTACTATCGCCGCTGATGTGGAGTATGGTAGTGGATGAACTCCTGGACGTGTTAACTAATACTGGAATACAAGTCCAGGGCTACGCGGAAATATGAAGATACCCTATGTGATAGAATCCAAACTGGATTAAGGGTTACCCAACCAACCCAACTAAAACCACCATAGTACCATTCACTAGGCGGCGTAAGCTGGATCACCTGAAAGCCATAACATTACATGATATG
This sequence comes from Hermetia illucens, assembly GCF_905115235.1. NCBI lineage: Eukaryota > Metazoa > Arthropoda > Insecta > Diptera > Stratiomyidae > Hermetia > Hermetia illucens. Next base: position 84,948,224 of record NC_051849.1, on the reverse strand, counting down.
GAGGTGAAACGAGAAATACAGGTCAAATATTTGGAAATCACGCTAGACCAAAAATTACTCTGGAAGACACATGCCGGAAAAACTTGTCGGAAAGCCACGAGGGCTCTGATGACTTGCAGATCCATAGCGGAAAAAAAAATGGGGTTGCAGCCCGAAGATACGACTTTGGATATATACTGCCATAGTAAGGCCAATGTTTACCTATGGAGCGGTAATCTGGGCAGAAAGAACCCAACTCAGCACACAAGCCAGGGAATTAGCTCCAAAGGCTGGCTTGCGTTTGTATTAGTGGGGCAATGAGGGCATGCCCAACGGCATACCTGAAGGTCCTCCTGGGATTAACCCTACTCCATCTGCACATACAGGAGATTAATATTCAGGATGGCCGGTAGTATGAATGAGGCCGGGTGCTGCCTAAATCGAAGGAAGATTGATATCCTTTCTAGGCGGTATCCCGAATTACTGATACCGAGGGACAACATGACAACGAGGATTCATTTCGATAAGAAGTTTGAAACACGTTGGAGTAACAAGGCAAACTGGGAGAGCGTGGCTGCGACATACGGCTTAAACCAACAACTGATTACTTGCTACACTGACGGATCCTTCACAGCAGAGGGAGCGGGTGCCGGTGTCATTGGTCCAATGTCCAATGTACTTTGAGCCAATGGGCAGGTACACTAGCATATTCCAGGCGGAAATATACGCCATAGACAAATGTGCCTCCTTTAATCTGCAAAGGAACTACAGTGGCAGAACATAGCTATTCTCACCGATAGCCAAGTAGCGATCAAGGTACTTAGGTCCAACCAGGTGAACTCTAAACTGGTATGGGAATGCCTTGAGAGACTGAATACACTCGGCTCGTCCAACAAGGTCTGGATACTTTGGGTTCTAGGCCATGCTGGGTTGGAAGGCAACGAGGCAGCGGATGAACTAGCCAAGAAGGGAGCAGGGATGCCTTTACACAGGCCAGAACCCTTCTGTGGAATCGGAAACGGTTTCATGGCTATGAATCTAAGAAACGAAGAGAAACGGTTGAGGGAACTATATTGGGCGGGCCTACCAGGGATGGAGCAGTCCAGGGCACTTATTGGGGGATACGAACCCATGCGCACAAAGGATTGCTTAAACCTCACCAAAAAGAACCTCCGAATCATAGTGGGAATACTCACTAATCATTGTCGGCTGAACTATCCACTAGGGAAGCTAGGGATATCTACGGACACTGCCTGCAGCTTTTGTGAGGAGGAGAACGAAACCTCTATACACGTCCTGGGACAGTGTCCGGCACTTGTGCAAAGTAGGTCGAGACATCTGGAAGAACACTTAATACCAGATGCAAAGCTGAAACATCTGGAAGTGGGGAACATACTAAAGTTCCTAACGGTTACAGGCCTGCTTGAGATACTATGATCAATAGGTACACTATAACTAGTAAAAGCGGCACGATAGTTCTTCAAGGACGCGGTGCGACTTTCCCTTAACAGAATAATAATAATCTGTTGCGATATACTCTTATGTTCGTTTATAGATGTCTTGGGGGATGTCATTCGGAAAGGAAATGTTGTCCGCATTGCGCTCGCCTGTGAATATTACCCTGATTTTTCTGAGGACAGCTGAGTCGGTCACTATGTATCTGATATCCAGCCCTTTGCCTCTGATATCCACCCAGCACTTTAACTACTAAGCCACCCGGACAACGGTACCCTTTAAAGTTTTATAAAAAACACAGGAACGTTTAGCTATTGCTAGAGTTCAATAAGAATATAAAGTCAGCAAAACACTCTCTTTAATCAATAGTTTTATTTCATTGCTTTCACAAGCGTAAAGTTCAAGCATTCTACATTTTGAGGCATTTAAAAGATCGATATCACAGACAAAAAATCAAATATTTGCAATCCCCTTCCATCTGGTTCACCAGCAGTGATTTCGCCAGAATGCAAATCTACTGAATGCTTGATTGTATTTGCACTATTTGCACTCCAATCTCCGTCTTTTCCGTGGATGCTCAACATATTGTTTTCTATTGTGGTTGCACTCCAATTCCAATTTTTCTTTAGTCGCTGTGAAAATTCCAATCTAAACTCTAATTGTTATTGGGGGGAGCCAATCAGGATAATTGAAAAGTATTTCAGTGCATCAAAAACCGTCCGAGAGGAGCAGCAACATTTCACGGACATTGCTCATTTCCTCTCCTATGTTCACTGAACTCCATACTTGATTCGTAGCGTCGTCGTTGGGAATTTCAATTCGAAATCGAATGCGATTTCGCATTCAAGCTTAAGTTCGTATTCGTATTTGGTAAATATCGGAACTAAAATTTTCCGCAAAACCCATAGTACGAATTGAGTATGTAAATTGACGTTTTTGTTTACTATCCATTTTCCGCTTCTCCACGGACCAATAGGGTTTCCAAGTTGTGTTGGCTCCAGTGGAAATACGTTGTTCGCTCCAAGTGGAATTGCGTGAACAAAAAGACCAATCGCTTTGCCAAATGTTGGGTAACTTTTATGTAATACACTTTTTTGCGCTACCACGATTTTTTTGCTTTCTGATTTAATTAAAATTGCGAAATGCGTTACAAAAAACGCTGACCAATCCAGCGAATGCCATGATTTCAGCCTGTGGTAGTAAGAGTACGTGAGTGGCGGAAAACAGAGGTTATTGGGACACCATTCTCTTTTACTGCACGTCTCCATCCTGCGTATTGTCCAAATAATGAACATCAATCCAGGTATCTGTGAGAATAAAATATCTGGTCCCGAAAGACATTTGGGTCTTTCTGAGTTGAATATGCTGTGGTTCGAATAGCTCCGGAGAACTATTCTGAATGGGCAACGAATAAGGGAATTTGAATGTAGAGTGGAATGTGTAATCAGCAGAATTGTGGACAAGCTTATCTATCTTTTCCCTAGAAATTTCATTTTACGTATTTGCTAGGAATATATAGGATATGTGGGCTAGGACCTGAAATATGTTCCTTCGAAAGCTATTGTTGTGCTATCCAAAACAACTTTTTATACAAAACAACAGCAAGTTTTAATTAAAAAACAGTAAGGGCTTATGAAAATGATAATCACTCTTCTTGGTGATTTTGCTGTAAATATATTTAAAATTCCACTTTACACCAAAATAGATTTTGAACCCCGTGAAAATGTGAAAGTAAGTCCAGAAGAGTATCCTGATGCCGCTTTTAAATGTGTTCATTAAATATGGGTCTTTCTACTTTAAAATATTTATCTATCCCACATGGGGCGAAAACATTTTGGGTTTCGATATAAATGGATGTCCTAAAAACAACCGCCTGTGATGTAAAATTGTAAATGTTTGTCGAATTAGGTAATTTTTTTGGCACGATTGCGGGACACATAAATATGTCTTTTAAGTTAGATTCTTCCAGAGAAGAGCTCATTAGACACTGCATTGCTTCTGCCCTATGATTCGCGGTGTAAGAAACATTGCCCTGCAGCCCGTAAAAGGCGACTAAAAGGATTAGAAATTTGTAGGCTAGTGATCTTTAAATGTTAAAGTGTTAAAGGCGCTGACATCGATCTTGCGAGAGGCAAGCATCTAATGGTTGCAGAAGCTGCTGATTTCAGTACCGTGTACCGCGTCATGAAAGAACGTGCATGTGGCCACAAATCTCTCTATGGTTAAGTGTTTATTCACAATGACGAACACCTTAAGAGATGGAAGGAACGCTTCTTAACAATATCAAAATGTGAATTTTCGCCTCTGGTCGATGAAATCCAAACGTAGTAAAGCCGCAGAGCTTGACAGTTTCCCAACAGAGCTATTCACCGCTGTGCCAGCAGTTACTGCATTTGCTATTTTCAACTTATATCAGAGGGTGTATGAAGGGATGATTGCTAATTATAATAAGAATCTCTGGCGCAACAATCCATATTGGATCAGGGCCTTGAAGTGTGTTAGAGCACTTCATTCAAGACCGAAACGGTACACTACAGTACACTGTAGGAGGCAATGTGGTCAGCATTGCGCTCGCCCGAGATTATTACCCTGATTTTACTCAGGTACTCATTCACAGCTGAGTCGACTGGTATCCGGCGTCAAATCACGAGAACAAATTCCTCTGCCACCAGCGAGATTTGAACCGCGACCTTCCACTACGACCGCCCAACGCTCTAACCACTTGAGCCATCCGGACATAGGGTAGATAGCTGCTGTCTGAAAAGGGCACCCTTCTACCCTCCAGTATTTGTGTGCTCCCTGGTGGCGCAAAGTTAGTGACTTAAATAATCCATGAACGCATCAAGCTGAGTGTTGAATAAAAGCTGCTGTCAGATCTTTCTCCGAGCCGAGAATGCCCTGGTTAACTTTAACTTCGTGCAGGACAAAACAGTCTAATGCTAGTTTTAAACAAGTTGGTAAACCGGGAGCTGGGCGCTTTAGGTATAAAATGTTTTGGCTCCGCGTGTATATTGTTAAAAACCCAATTGCGCACTATTTTTTAAAAAGCCATTCACCCAAATATTTTCATCTGAAAAGCCCTATATTCATAATAGTCAACTTCATACGCTTCATACTAGGAGTTCAATATTATTAGCAAGTGCAAAGAAGTTCACCTAAGTAAAATAAAAACAAGTCGGGAAACCGGAAGCTGGACGCTTCAGTTACGAAAAGTTTTGTGCATTTCTTAGTACGTAGCACGTAATATATGCATATACAATATTATGTGAAAATATCCACTTTCGGATGATATTGACATTTATAGTCTTGAATTTGCAAAGAAGCGACAACTTTGACGTATTATAACTTTGTTAGCAATAGTAGATTTCCACCAAACTTGGTAACATTATGCTCTATGTTACACCCTATATTGTTGCGAAATTTCGTCGTCCTAGCATGAACTTAAGGGGGGTTTTGCAGCGAATTACTAAAAATTATAGTAATATACTATTATTAACTTTATTTGTGCAGATATCAGTGTGGGAGGTATTTCGGAGCCCAGGCACCATATAGTGGCAGCCTCTTGATTTTTTTCAGATATTTCGGTGGGGTAGTTTCTGAGAATGGCCCCCGTAAAGGAATGGTCAATTTCAACCCCCCGCACTCCCCACCTTTCCAACAATTGTCAAAACTAAGCCCGTTTTCGAAAAGTACTAACCGAGACCTTTAATTTGATACCCCACGTGACTATATTCGATGAAAAAAAAAATTACACCCCCCTTTTGCATGTATGGGGACCCCCCCTTGAATTCGACGTAAGAGGATGTAACTCACTGTATGCGTGAGCGTTCACAGTTCCCACCTTTCTACCAAATTTGGTGTCAATCGCTGTAACCGTTTCCGAGAAAAATGCGTGTGACGGACAGACAGACAGACAGACAGGCAGACAGACGGTAAACCGATTTTAATAAGGTTTTGTGTTTACACAAAACCTTAACAAGTTGAGATGCCGGGATCTGAGTGCTTCGGGTGTAAAGGTTTTGTATTCATCTTGTGTGAGGAACTCTCTTCGCATGGTTGCAAAATGCAAATGCAAAATATTCCCTCATTTATTGTTCAATTTCAGACCTACATATGTACATTCATACTAAAGACAGAAATATTGTGCTAATCGTAAATAAACAAACAATAGGCTAATTAGCACATACATGTTCATACATATGTCTGTTTCAAGTAGTTCGTACTGATGCATAAATAACTAAAAATCTAAAAATAACTAAATAAACAAGTTGGGAAACCAAAAGCTATACGTTGCAGGTATAAAAGGTTTTGTGTTTCCTATGTGAGGAGCATAAAGCAGTTCTCCATTGGTTGATAGCATTGACTTGAGATATTTAAATCGCTCAATTCTTGCAGCGGCAGTTTTCTGCCAAGAACTGAGCGATTTAGATATCTCAGGTCAATGCTATCAATCAATAGAGAACTGTGTAATGAAATTGCTTCACGCATTAACGGAACCTGGATGAAGCGGCGTTCTACAACTGGTGTTCTTTGTCATCGACGTATCAACGAACGTCTCAAATTTAAAATTTACCGCTATCTCGTCTGTCCTGTCGCTCTTTATGGTTCTGAGTTGGCCGACTATAAAAAAAATGAATGACGTGTTGCGGTAATGGAAACGAAGATATTTCGTCGGACTAGTGGCGTGACACGTTTTGATCACATCTGAAATGAGGATATCCGCGATCGATGTGGGGTTGCACCGATCGTGGAAAAACTGCGAGAGAGGCGTCTTGGATGGTATGGTAACGTGATTCGCGCTAACGAGAATTCACTTGCAAGATTGGTCTTGCCATCGAACAATGGCGGCTTGATACACTGGATAGGGATTTAAAAGCCTCGCGATTATATCCAGATATTAAAATGGTGAAACCGATCACGATGCTATAACTTGTGAACGGGACAAAGGATGAAGATGAAGAAAAAGATATGAGGAGCGGTGAGTGCAAGATAGTTGCGTGTCTACATAGTTAAAAATTCCATACCTCTCTATTTTCTAGATAGTAATTTAAGTAAATATTTTGATGGAAAAGGCTGTATTGGAAACAGTCAACCTCATACGATGCATATGCGGAGTTTAATCTTTTTCTTCAGTCTTTGTCCCGTTCACAAGCGGGGGTCGGCTCGACACGCGGAGTTTATTACAGTAGATACAAAAAAGGACTGGGGAGAACTAGATTCTTCATGAATGGAATTTTAATATTTCACTCAAATGTCAATGTAATCGTGGCGTCAGCATCTTATTTGTATGGTTTAGGGTGCGGCAAATTCGCACGAAATTGATAAGTTTGAACTGCTATAACTTTGACAATAATAGTCGAATTTTCACGAAACTTGGCATTCGTATGTACTACTATACCAGTGCAAAATTTAGTACTCCTAGGATAAACTTAATTGGGGTTTTTCAGTCAATTTCTAAAAGTTGCTGATATACTATTCGTAAATTTATCGGAATGAGAGATCTTTCGAGACTTAGAGTTAACATAAGTGTTTTACACAAAATCTTAAACAGGGCTGGGGAGAAGTAGATTCTTCATAAATGCGACTTGAATATTTCACGCGAATATCAAGTGTTCTCGTTAATTATAACGACAGCATCTTATTTTCATGGGTTTAGAAGCAGCAGATTCGCGAAATTGTTAAGTTTGAACTGAGATTTCGATGATATTTGGCATGTGTATACGAAATATTGTCCTCAATGCTCGTGGTAGTCATAGGATGAACTTAAGGAGGTTGACGGTTTCCCAGTAAATTTCTACAAACTGGTAATATATTATGGTAAGTTTATTTGAGCAGTTATCGAAATGGCACGTATTTTGAGACCTAGATTTCATCTAAGCGTATCACCCTATTTTGTTTTCGGATTTTTGGATTGGGTACTTTACGAAAATGAGTCGTGTCTCACTTTAAGTGTGTACATTTTGACCCCTTACTCGCGCATTTTACAATTCACGTCAAAACTAACATCATCTGATACCCCACACGACTATATCCGGTGAAAAAAAATTTGAATCCTCCCTTTGCATGTAAACGTAAATTTATGTCACTCACTGTATGCGTGGGATTTCATAGTTCCCATCTGTCCACTAAATTTCGTTCGAATCGATTTAGCCGTTTTGGAGAAAAGTGGGTGTGACAGTCAGACAGACCGACAGACAGACAGTGAATCGATTTTAAAAAGATTTTGTTTCACATAGAATCTTAAAACGGTAAAGTAAAATATCGTCAAGGAGCCGCCATTCATACCAGTTCACTTTATATGATGATGGTGTCGTAAACGTGTCAGAGAGCAATAATTTGCGTGGAAGGCAAAATTTTGACCATCTGAAACTTTGTTTATAGCAATTGAAATTCATTCAAACTTCCCAAGGTTATGCCTTATATTATCTCCTATATGTAAAATGAAATTATGATTAATTTCATTTGAGCAGTTTTCGGAATGCGATGCGTTTTGAGGCCTAGATTTCATATAGATGCACCATTGTAATATTTTTTTAGATATTTTCGGTTGGATAGATTCTGCGAACAAGACCCGTTACACTTTTTGGGGCACCCATTGTGAGTCCTCACTCCCCCATGTTTCATCCGATGTCAGAAATAACATCAGTTTAAAAAAGTGTTAATCCAGCCCTTTCATTTGATAACCCACATAACCATACTTTGTAAAAAGTTACGCCCTCGTTTCGCATGTATGGGGAACCTCCCTTCAGAATCAACAGAAAATAGCTCTACTCGCTATATGTAAAGCGACTCACACACCAAACCTTCTCATTTTCAATTTTGTGATAATTAGTTCAACCATTTCCGAGTAAATTTGGGGTGACTGACAGACAGACATTAAAGCGATTCACACAAAACCTTAACAAGGGCTGAGGAAAACTTCATCATATCTGGGACCTTAGAACTTCACTCGTACGTCAACCACGTGGGCATCTCATTTGAATGGCTTAAGATGCGGTAAATTCATGTGAAATTGTGCTTGAAATGCTATAACTTTGATACTAATTGGTGGATGTCCACGAAACTTCGCAGTATTATGCGCGGTACTATCTTCTAGGCAACTGCAATTTGGTAAACCTAGGATGAACGCAAGGGGATTTTCCAGTCAATTTCAAACAGCTAGCAATATGCTAAGATCGGGTTTATTTAAATAAATACCGGAGTTGGACATATTTTGAGGTAGAGATTTCTGGATAGTTTGGATGGATAGTTTGCGAAAATGAATCCTGTTTCATTTAATGTTTGGGCATTTTGACCTCTCACTCATCCATTTTGGAGTGATATGCTCCACCGTAAAGACGTTGTCCTTCTCTTGCCAGAATATCAACTGGGATCATCGCCGCTCTTTCGCAGGCTGCCTCGTTGGATATTGTTCGATAGGCACAATATGTTCGGAGTGTAATAGGGCGTTGTTTTGCAATGTATCCGCCTACACTGGGGCTGGATATATTAGGATCATGCTGATCACCTTTGAAAGGAAGTGACGATTCGGCCTTGGTACACCTATATTCGGTAGCGTTCTCACCAGCAGTGTTTCGGTGTTACAAGCCTTAGTGGCTGCACCCTCCACTTGAAATTTGAAGTTCTGGTCGATCATTATGCCTAAACACTTCAGTGCAGGCTGTGAATGTATTACCTATGGCCCAACTTTGATCTTAATAGACGTTCTTTTCCTTCGCTTAGTGATAAGCACTATTTCCGTCTTATGCTCTGCGAGCGATAGGCTTTCGTTCTCTAGGAAAGACTTAATGTCGTTTCATTGGCGTAAATCTCGACCTCATTAAGGAGGTGTGCAACAACTGTTAACACAATGTCGAACACGAAGCCAATGGTGGACACGCCCATAAGGAGATCTAAAGTCAGTACTCTATTACACATAATAATCCAGAAGAGCGGCCCTAGAAGGGACCTGATTTATTGTGGCAGCCTAACGATTAAAAAGTCGGCAATGATGGGTGCTAGGTATTTCGGTTCTCCCAATTTAATGGAGGCCTCTCGCATTTTGCTCCATCTCGCGAAATTAAAGGTCAAGTATTATCACTGCACAGCATTTGTCCTCTTTGAGAGTGTCTTTAGCTAAGTTAGCCACCAGGTTAACCGCATCGGTCGGGTCAGAAAAATTACCTTTCTTTTCGGTAATCGGGACTCACATGTTGTAGATTACTCGTTCATATAATTAACCAGTATTATTAAGAAGGCATATCGGTCTGTAAGATGAAGGTTCACTCAGAGGTTTTTCTGGTTTATTCTTTTTCTTTAGCCTTTGTTCAGTTGGCAAGTGGGGTCGGGTCGTCGTAATCGGTTGCCAAATTTTATTTGATTAAAGGTCTGATCTGCATGTCGTCGCTAGGCCTTCAAATCACCATCCTGTCGTTACTTTTTCCATTATGTAGAAAATGCTCGTTTCTTTAGATATGCGGTAAACACCCTCAGCAAACGTATTTAGCGCTATATTTATTGCTGCCTTTCTTTGCTTTGTTGGGGATATTATCGAAGCCAAGAGTCTTATTTGCTGCTATTTTCCGTGTGTCCGGATAGCTGAGTGTTTAGAGGACATGGCTGTCGTACGGAAGGTGGCGGTTCAAATCTTACTGGTGACAGTGGAATTTTTATCGGGATTTGACGTCGGATATCAGTCGACTCAGCTGTGAATAAGTACCTGAGTCAAATCAGGGTAATAATCTTGGGCGAGCGCAATGCTGACCACATTGGCTCCTACAGTATACTGTAGTGTACCGTTTCAGTCTTGAATGAAGTGCTCTAACACACTTCAGGGCCCTGATCCAATATGGATTGTTGCGCCAACGATTATTATTATTATTATTACTATTATTTTCTGTGCACCTTCGAAAATCTCTTCCGTTGACATTGGAATTTGGCAATAGAAGGACTAGCGGGGTTCACATTTTGTGGCAAAAAGGTTCACCACTATTCCATACCTGTTTGTGTCAGTCTGTCACACGCAATTTCTCAGATAAAGTTACACTAATTGATATTAAGATAAAGATAAAGTTACACTAATTGATATTAAGTTTGGTAGAAAGTTTGGAACTGCGAGCCGTAACGAATGCGGCGAATTACATTGACTCAACTTAAGAAGGGGTGCCGATACTTCTAAAAGAGGGGTGCAAATTATTTTTCACAGAATGTAGTCATATTGGGTATGGAAGGGGGATTTCAATTAGTTCTTTCCAAAGTAGATGTTAATATTTACATTAGTTGCAAAGGGGAGTGGTGTGGAGTCCTCATCAGGTCAATTGCTTCATGGACCAGGTCTCAGAAACTAACCAACCAAAAAATCTGAAATAAATTATGACTCTGAAATACTATCAGTCACAATATCTATCCAAATAAAGTGAATAATAGTATCGCATTATGTTTTGAAAATTTAATGCGAAGCCCCCTTAAGTTCATCATAAATCGGTAAAATTGTGTAGTAATATAGGTTTAATGTGAATAATGTTATTAAAAAAGATATAGTAGGTCGAATTTACTTTTTTCGCATCAAATTGTTACTCTCTGAGAGATAAAATGTCAGTAAAACATCGAATAGAATAACGGATATATTCATTTATATATGTACATAAGCTACGAGTTATATTTAAATGGAACCACCGTGGACGGAAATATTATTACAAAACAAAATCCACAAAATATTTGATGCCTGCAGCGCCGAGCTCCCGGTTTTCCATTTGTTCTTCGTCGTGTGCCTGGACGATGTTATAGACTAGGTTTTTACATATCAAATCATATTTCGGATTAGGTAACATGTGAACCTAACAAAAGAAGGCTACAATTGATAAATTTGCTTTATTTTGTCAAATTTCCAAATTACAAGTTCGATCTATACCTGAGTATTGACAAACAATTCAACCATTTCTTGGCTCACTGAAAAATAGCCTACAAAATATGATTTAAAGATGTTTATAAAGACGAGCAGCGTCTTTCGAAGAACATCCGTAAATTACGGTGCCTTTCTATTTCCTCTACGGGGGACATGCGGTAAATACTTCAGCAAACATATTTAGTTCTCCTTGACTACTGCTTTAAGAGTTTTTTTGAGATCCTATCCCGACTATTTTCTTCGCAGCTTCTAGAGCTTCGTTTTTTCTACTATTTTTACTTCGGCGGTATCATTTCGACAAACGTTTTGTGGGAAAAGATTCGTCGCTTTTTCAACAAGCAGGTTATGGCAAAAAATGGTAGAGCGTGTTTGTCTTCGGGTTTCGACATTATTGTTTTGTAGACGCCGTGTCAGCTTCCTTATACAGTGACCTAAAGTCTTCGCTCACAGCCATATGCGATTTCCTCGGGGTCTGGGTCGGATTCGGTTTCACTAATTGCATCTTCTGGCCTTCAGGCAGCCTTTGCGGAATTTTCCGATTTCAGAGTTTCACCAAAAGTTCAGTACCTTGGCATGGACGGGTAACATGCTCGTCGAAACGTTTCACCAATTTGTGTGTGGCTTTATCATCAGTCCGAGGAATAGATGTAAAGTAAGAGCTTTGACAATATGGTGAGACGTTTCGAGCGGAGTAGTTTTTATAAGCACAAATAGCCTCTATTGGCAGCCAATAACCGCGCAGATTTCATGGTTGTAATTGGTGTCGGTTGTGATTTTCGACCCTAGATAAAAGAAAATATCAACCTTCTCAAAGTTGTAACCTCCTTCTTTTCATTTTACCAGTATGACTTGACATTGTTACTTCTGTGTTTCGTGGTACTGACACTGACATCATGTATTTCGCCTTCCTTTTATTAATGTGCTGTTCAAAATCTCGCGCCGCCTGCTCCATCTGGATGAAGGTAGAGTGTACATCTCGCCTTAAAACGTAGATAATGGTGAATGCTCTCGAGAGTGATCCTATAGCTTTTATCTGGCATCATACATTGGTTAAGTATTCTTATAAATTTGATCGGGTTACCGAATTCTCTCATGGCCATGTGCAGTTTTATCTCGACTATGTAAAGATGTTGCAACTGGTGCCCAGTTTTCTATGGCGCTTGGCGATAGTTTTTTTATCGTTTAACGTAGGCTGCGATATTGTATTAGGATTATGGTCGTTTATATTTATCGCTGAGTGGCAGGAGGTGACCAAGAGGGGAAAGCTATCCCATAAACCTAAAAGATGGTGAAACTGACCATGACCACATCGAAGTACTGAGATTTTCGCGAGCCTACTCAAATAATATCAGGCGAGCTAAACCTGAAATGAAAATAAAAGAAGTTACGGCTCGACTGCGTGTGTGGAGCCGTGAAACTCCGGAGCTCAGCGCCGCGATCTAAAAGGAAGATCCAAGACGGATCACATCCCCGATCAATGTCCCTCCTACCTCAGCTGTATGATGAGTCGTGGTCTTAGAGGTCCCCACCATGCCTTGGCATTCTCAGGCCGTTCTAGTGGAGGATACCCCTTTCAAGCCAGAGTTTTGCGGAGTAAAAGCAGGGGAGGTCCTCACATCAAAAAGATTTATTTGAAATGCATGTTCCTAATATATTCAAACCAAAAATAAAATAAGAATAGTGAAGTAAGTAAAAAGATAAACAAAGGTAATATAACTAATAACTAACTAATAATAATGAAATAATAAATGATTGTATCAGATTATAAAGACTAAAATAATATCGGAAAGAAACAACTAATAATCAAGGAAAATATAACGAAAATAAAAAAAAAGAAAGAGGGAAGAAATAGGTACAATCCCGCCCATTATAATCGTGTTCAACTGGAGGTCATTGTGGAAACTGGCGGCAGCATTAACATAGAATAGTATAGAATTCTCGGAAATGGACTCTTTGCACAGACTAGGTATATATGCATGCTCTATGCATCTCCAGCAACTCCGAGAATTCTATCTCAAATCAATGCTGAGATTGCTTGTCGACTGGGTGGTGATATGTCGCTGCTGCAATTACAATTACTTGCGTATTGTGGTGCAGTTACGGCTATCAGATTGCATGATCAGAAGATTTGCTTTCCCTTTATTGGTTTGAGTAACCGAAGAGATCCACTATGGAAAATTCATCTGGAACGTCGGGGGACCCACTAAGGCAGGACACTGTTAGGCTGGTTCGAATCGACACTGGCAACGCCAGCAAACGGGTGAGAAATAAAGTGCAGAGGGTTTGCAGGAACTATTTCATCCGCAGTGAAATACCCGTATTTGAAATTTCTGTCATATGTAGTTGGTTACGACGGTATGGCGGAAGTCTGGTTCAAACCATGGATATGTTTGATGTTGCGGGGAGTTCTCGGCGGATTATTTCACTAACTTACCACCGGTCACCACCACCGGCGCCCCTTTATCTTTTAAGTAGAGAGAATTGTCTGAGCCTAAATACTTGGCACTTCGTGCTAGTAAGAGGTAAAATCCTGCACCTCCCGCGCTTACGACAACTTGGAAACGAAATGTAGCAAACTAATCTGACCTTCGGTAATCTCCTACCAGAGTTCCATTGGATCAACTTTTCAATTGTGTTAATTTTGCACATTTGTTTCTTTATCTTATAAATAAACGCGAAATTGCTTCTTCTCTTTGTTAAACATTTTAGATAAAAATTAGGAATTGAAGAAAACGTGTGTTAGTGTCACCGTATATAAGTCGTTACACATGCAGAGAGCAACATTCGTTGACACCCTCCTTTTTAAATCGATTCAATGTCTGTCTGTCTATCACACCCGATTTACTCGAAAACGTTTAAATCTAAAAAAAGTCCCAGTGGTGTATCTAAATCTAGGCGTCAAAATACATTCTGCTCCGACATCTGTCCAAATAAAGTTAATTATGTAATATTTCCATATTTTAGTAATCTAACAACCTCCGTTAAGTTCATCGTAGAAGTACAAAATGTGGCACTGGTATAAGGAATTGCATAAGGGACAATTTGGTCAAGTTGGAAGAAAATCCAACTATTACTAACAAAGTTATAGAGGATGAAACTTTTCCATTTTTTGTTAATTTCGTGCATTCTAAAACTGGTATGTTGACATCATCACATATTAATTCATCAATACCACACGAAGGGAGCTCGTATGAATGTAGCGTCGCAAAGAAACATTTTGGTTTAGTTTTCTGTTTATATATCAATATCAATTATTTTAGGCAGACATATGTGTATATATAATATATGTGCTAAAAAATTTGCGGGTAGGGCCTACCCAAATAGATATATTTGTATATTAAAGGGGCGGCATTCAATATTCATACTGTATATATATATACATATGTATCCTTTTGGGCATGGCAATGTTTGTTTGTTTAGGGTGAGCATAATATCTATGGCTGCAATATGTACTTATATCTTGCAGATTGGAAAAAATGAAGGAAAAGTATGTACAAATCCAAATTTTTTACATAAGATGAATACAAAACCTCCATACCAGAAGCGCGAGCTTCCATGGGACATTACTAATCATAATCGTTTTTCTTACTTTAGCTGTCTTTTGGAATTACAATTTTGCGGCCTCAAAACTCATTTTAGAACAGCTACTGAGGCACAACAGTCACATTACCGCCTCCATGTAGTAGAGTGCGCGATTGTTTGGTATTTTTAGGCGCAGTTCTGTAGCCCGTTCATCGTAAATGTTAGATCCAAACATTATCAAAACATTCTTGGTAAATCGTTTTGGGAAATGACAGTCAGCAAATACTTGCTCCTAAGGCCGTTCCAAAGTTTAACATCATTTTTTAAGGTTGTTTGAAAAATTGTCAAATGTTTCAAATATTTTGCAAGGGATATATAGTCATGTGGGGAGTCAAATGAAAGGTCTCGATTAGTACTTCTCGAATAAGGCCTTAGTTTTGAAGCGGGTTACGAAGCGATGACTCTCCGGAATGCCGTCCATACCGATATCTGCTAAAATAAAGTTAATAATTGTATATTGATATATTTTTAAATTGTACTTCCAACCCTTTAGCTCATCCTAGACCCATAATGGATTAATATAGGATTTAATACGGAGTAGCCTACTGGAATGTTTCGTGGAAATACTACTATTATTAACAAAGTTGCAGTCGATCAAAGTTACATCTTTCGCGTCAAACTGGTATACTCCCTAAGAGATAAAATGTCAGTTTTCCCGTCAGTTCCGATTTGTTTTCACATTAATTCCCAAAAAATATATATCAAATTCAAACTTTCCTCCACTTTCGTCTGTCATTCACGAAGAAATTGGGATCCAACTACTCCCCGCAGCGGATCATTTCATCCCATTCAATAATCAGCCGGTCCCTGTTCCGCTAATCTTAACTGCGCCGTCCACGGCCTTGAACTTCAAAATCCACATCCGTTTAGCGAAAACAACAACTACACCCTATGGCATTGTATTATGCAGCATGCAAATCCTTCCCAGTAACGATAAATTCCCTGCCTGCATCGAATAATATGTAATATGGGCAAGATTATGAGGGTCAACTAACCATTGACCCGGACAATTTTCGCTTGCACCCTTTGAAAATTATTAACAAATAATGCTATTAACATAGTATGCTGGTCCCAAGCCCAGGTAAAGGAGGAGGGTTTGAGGCAACGTACTCTGTACTATCCTCAGTAAAACAAAAATAAAATGCTGACATCAGGGAAAGAGATGGTCCCAAGCCCAGGTAAAGGAGGAGGGTTTGAGGCAACGTACTCTGTACTATCCTCAGTAAAGAAAAAATAAAATGCTGAGATCAGGGAAAGAGATAAATAGAGTATTGTTGGAGTTATTCTACTATGCTAAATCCGGGCCCCAGTCCTGTCGAGAAATGAGCAAGGGTTCTTGACGCATGGACGGCGTCAGGAGGTAAGCAAGTTAGTCCGCACACAACGAACAAAACAAATACGTGTCTGCACGCTAAATGTTGGTACCCTAACCGGAAAGACGGAGGAATTCGCAAGAGCCCTTCGGAAAAGGTGCATTGACATCTGCGTTCTGCAAGAAACCCGACGGTCTGGTGCCAAAAGCTGCGACATTGAACGCGAACGCGGTAAAAATGGCTACAAACTTCTCTATTTTGGTAACCCACACACTCAATATGGTGTTGGCATTGCCATCTCAGAGGGTTTCCGTGATGCCATTAAAGAAGTCGAACGATTTGATGATCGGCTGATGAAGCTCACCATTATATGAGCTGATCGCACTATTCACTTTTTCTCCGCGTATGCACCACAGACAGGTCGACCTGATGCCGAGAAAGATGCGTTCTGGCAACTTCTCGATGAAAAGACTTGTCACGTGCCTGCTGACGATTACATAATCATTGCCGGCGACCTTAATGGTCATGTGGGTGAAAAGGCAGACGGTAACAGGTGCCATGGGGGAAAGGGGTTCGGAACGCGCAATGAAGGTGGCGAGCGTATAATCGATTTTGTACTTATGAATACATGGTTCATCAAACGATTGTCTCATCTTCCCACATTTTATAGTGGGAACAATAAAATGCAAATCGACTATATCCTCATAAGACGCCAACATTTTACCGCTGTCACTGATTGCAAAGTCGTTCCCTATGAGACCATCGCACCTCAACATCGGCCGTAGATTGCCGTCCTGCGAAATAAGCCACCGATAAAACAGCGTGAGGAACGCACTGGCCCGCCGCGTATTAAATGGTGGCGATTTGGTGAGAAGAAAGAAGAAATGGTCTCACTCATACGATTGCCAACCATTACGAATGTGGAAAGCGGCCTCTGCAACCCTCGGGGTCACCAAGACGGGTAAGCGGTACATCAACCGAGATACTTGGCTTTGGAATGATGATGTTGAAATGAAGGTCCGTGAAAAGAAACGCCTCTACCACAAATTTCTCGAAGATAAAACGCCTGCTAATTGGCAAATTTATAAGAATGCCAACCGGGAAGCAAAGAAAGCGGTCGCTGTCACCCGAGCGAACCATTTCAAAATTCTTTACGATAAACTGGACACTCGAGATGGCGAGAGAGATCTGTATCGACTTGCTAAAAGCCGTGATGAACGCACACAGGATATCGAACACTTCTGTTGTGCTACTGACAAGAACGGTATTTTGCTTACCAACCGTCGAGCTGCAACGGATAGATGGCGAGAATACTTCGAGCAGATTTCAACTGAAGAATTTGCTCATCCTCCACTTTCACAATCATTGCCGACATTTGGACCAGTTCCACCAGTCAGCGCAACTGAAGTCGAGGAGGCAATAAAACAAATGAAATCGGGGAAAGCAACAGGACTTGACGACATCGCATCTGAGCTCTGGAAAGCGAAGAGCTGGGACCCAACACTGTGGCTCAGTGAATTCTTTAACCGGGTTATTCAGGAAGGAAGAACACCATCTGACTGGCAAGAAAGTACCACTGCTCCAATATGGAAAAAGAAAGGTAGCCCAGCAGAATGTTCAAATTGCCGTCCGATCCGGTTACTTTCCCATACCATGAAGATTTTTGAACGCATTCTTGACAACCGTATTCGCGAAATCGTTGAAATAACCGTGAATCAAGCCGGCTACTCATGGAGAAACATTGTGAGAAGCATCGCCCTCTTTACATTGCCTTTCTGGATTTAGAGAAAGCGTTTGACCGTGTGCCACACGAACTCATCTGGTATGCTTTACGACAACACTTCGTGCCAGAAGAACTCGTGCGCTGGGTTCAATTGCTCTACCACTATCCGAAAAGTAAAGTTCGAAGTATGGCGGGCTTATCAAAACCGCTTCGTGCCTCTGTTGGAGTTCATCAAGGAAGTGCCCTCTCACCACTCCTCTTTGTCCTTGTTATGGACACCGTCACACGGGATATCCAACGTCCAGCACCCTATACAGTGCTTTATGCAGATGATATTTTCCTAGCATCTGATAGCAAAAATGATCTTGAGCAACTTGTCCAAAAATGGAATGATCGCCTCATTCAACGCGGTCTCAGATTGAATTTAAACAAAATTGAATTTTTGACGACCGATCCCCATGAAACAGGCACAATTACTGTCAGCGGTAGTGATCTGCCTCGAACTGAGCGATTTAAATACCTCGGGTCAACGCTATCAGCCAATGGAGAACTGCGTTATGAAATTGTTTCATGCATTAACGCAACCTGGATGAAGTGGCGTTCCACAACTGGTGTCCTTTGTGATCGACGTATCAACGAACGTCTCAAATCTAAAATTTACCGCAATGTCGTCCGTCCAGTCGCTCTCTATGGTTCTGAGTGTTGGCCGACCATAAAAGACAAAGAACGACGTCTTGCGGTAATGGAGATGAAGATGCTACGTTGGACTAGTGGCGTCACACGTTTAGATCACATCCGAAATGAGGATATCCACGATCGTTATGGGGTTGCACCGATCGTGGAAAAGTTGCGAGAGAGGCGTCTTCGATGGTATGGTCACGCAATTCGTGCCAACGAGAATTCACTTGCCAAGATTGGTCTGAACGTCGAAGTCGATGGTAAACGACCAAAAGGCAGACCTCGAGATAGCACCCAAATCAGGCATTCGGTAGAGTCAAATGGCGAAACCGATCACGACGAGCCGACCCCGCTTGTGAACGGGACAAAGGCTGAAGAAAAAGAAGAAGAACAAATAAAATTTGAAATTGTTCAAATAAAATTGGATTCTGGAATTTATGGGGAGGAGGACCATTGTGGGGGGTGGTTTTAAAAATAAGTAAAATTACTTATTTCAAATGTTAGTTGTTGTATTTAAATAAATGATGGAATGGGAATTATGCAATTAGACGGGTAATTGGGAAAGCTAAGGGGTGTAGAAAAATGTGAGAAAAAAGGGAATAGTACACATTAATTAATATATTCTCTTATTTGATTGATTTTGGGAAAAGACGAATGAAATACGATCATGTCGCTAAGCCGCCGACACTACCAACTGTAGATGGATATACCACCTACTTTTGCTCTCGTGAAAGCGCTGTCGAGGATCTGCGTTGTTCTTTCTATGGCTCCATTTCTAAGTCTCTGTTTGTCGGTCTGTCCGTTCGTCTGTCTATCTTTCCGTCTGTTTCTCTGTTTTTATTGTCACATTCATTTTCTCAGAAACGATGATATGAAATTTGGTGGAAAGGTGCTTACCTTGAATATCTTCGCACGCAGTGAGTCACATCATTCTATGTTGAGTTTAATTAAAAGGGCCCTTGTACATGCAATATTGTTATGTGGGGTATGAAATGAAAGGTTGTCGAGCTGTCATTATTTTTGGCAATCGATGCAAGAGTTAGAGTGCGGAGATTCTCAGGAGCTACTCATGAAAAAATTTAGAAAAAAATCACGAAGCTTGCCTGTGTATAGTATCTAGGCATCAACATATTATCCATACTAGAAATAAAGGTAAGGAAAGTTAATAATAGTATGTGAGTATAGCATATAAAAGTTTTTACTATGGTAGCAAACATCCGTTAAATTTATCCTAGAATCATCTAAACCGGGTGTCAGTTCCGCACTAACTCTGACGTCTGACATACTAAATATTCGTACATCAGCATTACAAAGGTAGACGCAAATGGAACAAATACACACTCAAATATCCTTACGTAGGAAATACAAAGCACGGACCTTCTGGTTTTCGAATTGTTGTAATACATAAGCCAGCAGTTTGTGTTAGTTTTACGCTTCCTGCGGTTGTTATAATAAATTTGCTATTTCCGCGATATACTTAGGGAGAGGGATTTCTTGTCAATTTATAGAATAGCCTAACAATTAATAATGACAAATTAATTTTTTTTATTTCAGTAAGTTTTCAGATCGGATACATTTGGAGTTATCGATCCTATATGTAGTCACGCCTTCTTCCACATTTTCGCTTGGATAGGCTCTGAAAATGAGATCTTATTATAGTGTGTGGATTTTGGGTTCTAGTTTCTCCATTTTGAAATCGATGTTAAAATTTGGCTCAGTTCCGGAACCATCTCATGAAAATATCCTGAAAAAATCTTTTTGCATATATGCCAAGTCATCATTAGACTTATACTCGTACTTTCACCAAATTTAATAACAACAGCAACAGAATTAACCTTTTGCATAGCTTTCCATTAGTTCATTTTCAGAACCACTCTGAAATGATTGGAAAATAAACTACTAACAGACAAAAAAGGAAGATACTTTTAATGATAGTAACTGAGTATTTTATCGGTTCCGTGTTCATAAGTACTCTAACGAATATTTATTATTCACAATAAAAGCTTAGCATCAATTATTGTTGCCACGTGTGGTTCACTTTATACATTTGTATACCAATAAAAGATTAGTGTATTATTTGTTGACTATCATCAATCATGGAAACATTACCAGAGAGAAAAAGTATCGCGATTGTGTTTCTGAGTTATTATCCTGGACGAGAATAAAAATGTTCCCTAGTTGTATCATGGCATCAAAGTTCAAGAGCACTTTCTAGCTCATTCTTGCAAGGTAATGAATATATCTGATTACATTATTCACTTAATCTTCTAAAGCCTTAGAATGGGTAATTTTAAAATCATCTGATAGAACACCTAACTAGCGTCTAATGATCAACGCTTTTGCGGATTTCACTTAAAGTCAGTTACTTCAATGTGATTTGTATTCAAACTTCTTCAGAGTGATTCAGCTCCTTGAATACCTAATCGGTAAGAGTCACTATAATACAACCAGGTATTGTGCATTCTAATGGAAAGCAACCATTGCTACGTGGTAAATACGAGCATGAAACCCATCTATTTATTCCCGTTGTATCTCCTCAGACTGTAAGTACTTGACATGTGTGCAGTATTACGAACGCTGGATACCAGGAGCACGGCAGATGTCCTGGTATAATTCTTGCTCACCTTTCCACTGAATGTCTTATAAATTATCAATGATTCTCGGCACGTCCGTGTCTCATCTTACAGTGCCTGTAAGTGATACCTCACTTATTGAATATAAGCAGAATGTAACAAGACGTTTACACCTGGAAGCTTTTCATGTCCTTGGTTGAATATACACATATTATATATAAATACAGAGTTTCGGTTAGCTGACTGATTCACCGAAGCAAGTCATCGTAAAGTTTCCTGGGTATAGTTTATTTTCTGAGCTAAAAATAGATTTTCAGGTTTAAGAAATGTTAGTGGCTATACATAGGCATATGTTAAAAATTTTGCATTTGGTAAGATTCGCTCTCTGTACAGCACATTAGTTTATCAGATTTTAGTTTTTCATTTCAAGTTTTCTGGATTATGTTTCCTGGAAAGCTGTTGTATGTATCTTAAAAAAGAAAAATAGTTTGATACAAAAACCAAAGTTTTGATTAATTGATTGATTGGTAAAAAACAAAAAGTTTTAAAACAATAATTTTGCTATCTTGCAAAAATAATAAATATGTAATTTAAGGTTGATTTTCCAAGTATGAAATAGAAGAAGATGGATTTCGTTCTGTTGTTGTTAAATTATTTGTTGTTTTCTTTTCTTTTTAAGGGGTTGTGATGTCCAGGGATATCTCAAGAATATGCTCACCAAATTTCATAACGGTCAGGACATTAGGTTAATTATAGTTATTTACAAGGTATTATCCCTGTACTCCACCGTAGTTCTGTATAGATTTCCGAACCTTTGTCGTCATATATACTGTGTGTAGTTAATTCCAGCCACAAGAGAAACTAGAATGCCTTACAGGCAGTATCAAATCGATGTTTTTGAGTCTATAGATGAAGTCCTCGAATCGACGACTCGATGTAAATAAATAAATAAATTTTTAATGTGGAAAATACAAATTTGAAACTTTAAACGCGAGTATCTCAGAATCGATTTTTTTTAAAAGTACCTTCATGCCTTCGTACCTTTGTACCTTATCAATCTAGTCAGCGCCAAATTTCTACCACTTATTTATTATGATAATAGCTAGTCGCTGCATTGAGCGCTTTCAATTCTTTTAAAATACACTTTTGATCCAACCTTTGAAGTGCTCGGATGTGCTTTATCGGACGTATTTTGCTTCTTTTCCAAATTAACTTATCCAAGTGATGTGGTTTTCACCCCTATTTCAGACATTCTCAAAGGCACGTACGCGCGCAGATTTAACAGGAACTGGAGATTGCAAGTCTCCAATTCTCCGAGAAACGATGAACGCAGGCAAGCGGCCACTAAATGGTCTTCAACTTTGGGGCGATTTCAGCGACTCTTTTGTTATATACATCCAGAAGACACCTCCTAAATATATTATTATAATAATAATCCTTGACGCAACAATCCATATTGGGCCAGGGCCTTGAAGTGTGTTAGAGCACTTCATTGAATACCGTAACGATACACTACAGCATTACAGTACCCTGTAGGAGGAAATGTGGTCAGCATTGCGCTCACTCGAAATTATTACCCTGATTTGACTCAGGTACTTATTTGGTCCCGATAGAAATTCCAATGCCACGTGACCTTCCGTACGTTTAAGTAATAACAGGTTGAGAAGACTTCGTAACCAAGGACGACATTGGAATCAAGTGTGACAATGAGGTACTCAACAGAAGGAGCAGTAGGGAGAGGGAATGATAGGCGATGCAGGCTAGATCCACCAGCGGGAGGAAGGAGAGGAAATAGCGGCATCGTAAATCACAAGATAGTTGGGGGAGTTAGCAGCGGCGCCAGGGAATTTTCACCGGGGCTGACTTGAGATCTTCCAAGTTTACGATACGAAAGCTAAACTTGGCAGAACAGGGTGAGGGACTTCAGGAACAACGTAAGGAGGGCATTGGGGGATAGGGAAAAGTAACACTCAGGAAGGTTGGAGGGGAGAAGATCAACAGTGCGACTTGAGTGAATTCTGGAAAGGTTAAAACGATGGATGGGGCGTTCATGAAAATGTGTTCATGAAAATGGATAAAAGAAAGGGTGGTGGTGTTTGCAGGAGAAAGAAGTAGTTGGCCAAGAGAGCGTAGAAACGTTAAATTCGCCACAGATAATGAAAGGAAGAGAGCTGAAAAATACGGTTAGGATTTCTGATAAAATTTTGAAGAAATCTTCGTACAAGAAAGAAGGGCCGTGGTAGGGAAAATATACACAGGATATGATAAAATGAACGGCATTCGGAGGAATGCCTCCTATGTTGATAGAATTGGAGGTGGAAGAGAGGAAAGGATGTTTTCGTACGGAAAGGGAACTCAATCGTTATTAGAGCACATCCGACGGTTAACTTGCCAAGTGTACAAATTCTATTACAAAAAAAGAAAGAGTAACTTTCGAGGAGTTCGGAGTCTGGGATGAAAGCTTGTTGTTGGGCATGTTCTAGCCAGGAGACACCATTGGACTGGAGCAATCTTACAATATTTACCGTTGCACTGCATTAGTGAATAGCAGACAGAGGTGGCAAGGTCATCCAAGGCAATTTAGGTATCACGCCAGTTGTTAGACGCAGTCGCTTACAGGCTATATGTACGTTGTTACCCAATTGGTTTGGTCCAGCAAGCAACAGGATCCGCTCTATCCTGTTCGGAAATAATCCCTGGGCTAAGCACTGACCCAACAACGCTTAACTTTTATGAATGCATGTGCATCCGCTTTTCTCCAGAAGTCAAACGTTCACGTGGGTTTAAGAATAGAAAAATCATTTTCCTGATGGCAATCCAATCAAAATTGACCTGAGCATTCTTAGTCCACGTATAGTATAGCATGTGTCCTGTACATTCCTTTAGGGAGCTTAGCGCATCCACACTGTCTCTTTGCATTTTTTTGCCACATTTTCATGTTCAGTAAAATTGCGCTTCAATTTAAATATCATCACTCAACTGGAACTATTATATTAGCTCAAAGCAAGGGAACTGGCGCAAATAGCCATGATGACTGTTATTCGATAGGGTGGGACACCACCCCCTCAACGATCGCACTTTCAGCTTGTGAAAAGTGAAAGTTAGCAAATCTAAATGAAAATTTTTTTTAAGCGTTTAGTGAGTTAGACGATATTGGGTGCTTCAAACTGCCTGGCATCGCATTTTTGTAGTTGTTAATTATAACAGAGGATTATTACATGTTGTCATTTACCAGTTTTCTATTTTTGATGTAAACAGTTCAATAAATGGTTATTGCAATAACGGGTAATGTTTTTTAACATAAGCACAGTCGTTTCTATACTGGTAGTCTTGAGGCAGTATAGTATTACGTCTTTCTGTAAGGAAGTGAGACCAGCTGTCTTCCATCGATCTGAAAAGTCTTTCTATAACAAATTTCTATTAGAAGCAATAGTAAGGGGATTTCTCTTTTTCATTAGTGGATCTGGAACTCCGACATACTTTCCAATACCATGAAAATTTCTTAACGCATTCTTGACAACCGTATTCGTTTAAATAACAGTGAATTAGGTGGGCTTTCTCAAGAACTGCAGAACTACTGACGCAATACACATTGTGCGGTTACCCATGGCGAAACACCGTGAGAATCATCGTCCTCTTTACACTGCATTTCTGGATCTAGGGAAAGCGTTTCACCACGTGCCACACGAACTCATCTGGTACGTTCTATAACAACATTATATATACGCATATATTATGTATATCCACTTTCTGGTGATATTGACATTCGAAATCTTGAATTTCCAAAGTGACAACTTTGACCTAATATAACTTTGTTAGTAATAGTGCGATTTCTACCAAACTTGATAGGATCAAGGTCTATATTATTGCTACATTGTTGCAAAATTTCGTGGTGCTAGGATGAACTTAAGGGGAGTTCGGTAGCCAATTACTGGAAATTATAGTAATATACTATTATTAAGTTTATTTGAGGCGATATCGGTATGGAAGGTATTTCGAAGCCTAGCCACCATATAGTGGCAGCCTTTTGATTTTTTTCAGATTTTTGGGTTGGGCAGTTTCTGAGAATGGCACCGTTAAATAAATAATCATTTTCGACCCCCCGAACTCTTCGCCTTCCCAACAAATGTCAAACCTAAGACCAGCTTCGGAAAGTACTAACTGAAACCTTTCATTTGATACCTAACGCGACTATATTTGGTAAAAAAATTGCACCTCCTTTTGCATATACCCCTTAAATTCTACGAAACAGGATGTAACTTACTGTATGCGTGAGCCTTCACAGTTCCCACCTTTCCACAGAATTGGATGTCAATCGCTTCTACAGTCTCCGAGAAAAATGCATGTGATGGATAGACAGACAGAGAGTAAACCGATTTTAATAAGGTTTTGTTTTACACGGCCGGCTCAGAATTGAGCGATTTAAATAGCTCGGGTCAACGTTATCAGCCAATGGAGAACGGCGTTATGAAATTGCTTCACGCATTAACGTAACCTGGATAAAGCGGCATTCCACAACTGGTGTTCTTTGCCATCGACGTATCAACGAACGTCTCAAATTTAAACATTACTGCAATGTCGTTCGTCCTGTCGTTCTCTGTGGCTCTGAGTGTTGCCCGATTATAAAAAACAATGAGCGGCGTCTTGGGATTATGGAGGCGAAGAAGTTGCCTTGGACTAGTGGCATGACACGTTTTGATCATATCCGAAATGAGGATATGCGCGATCGATATGGAGTTGCACTGATCGCGGAAAAATTGCGAGAGAGGCGTCTTGGATGGTCTGAAGATTGAGGTCGATTGTAAACGACCAAAATGACGGCCGAAACAGCGGTGGATTGATACGCTAAATCGGGATTTAAAAGCCTTGAGATTGCATCCAAATCAGGCATTTGATAGAGCCAAATAGCGAGGTAGATCACGACGAGGCTGAAGAAAAAGAAAGATCTGGACGACAGTTATGAGGAGAAAAATTACCATTAATACTCAGGACTAGAAATTTGACAATGGAAGAAAAAAGAAGTGAAAGGAATAGAGGTAAATTATGAGGAAAATGGTCTTGAAGAAACTGCTAGATGAGAACTCGAAGTAAGATCACCACAGTAGGAGTAGCAGACGGGAAGCAAGAATGTAAATTCTTCAATGCTCATTAGATACACCACTCTATAGAAAAATTAAGGATCTTCGGTACAGCATGATTGATGAAATTTCTTTCAGGACCGGTGTTCCGCACGCAGGGAATAAAGTATTTCTATAGTAATACCTTATTTCATTCATTGCAGAAATACATAGGTAAGGACAAGAATTTGCATAAATTAATTTGTTTAGCCAACTATTGAAGAAAACCTACTGAACGGTAGGAAATTAATCGTATATAAGGTAAATTGGGAATTGTGCTTCGCATCAATCTTATAGTTCAGTCGAAAACGGAGCAGCAATTTTGAAGAGCACTTACTTTCTGGATATCCGACTTCGTTAGTTGGAGCACTGCATTTGCTAAGAACTTCTTTCTGCTACTCTCAAGGAAAAATTCTATAGCAGTTTGATCCGGCAGATGTTTTCTCCAAATTTCAGATAGATCATACGAGCTGTTTTGGACACGATAAACAAATCGAAAAGAATTCATCTTTTATGCTCGCCCCAACCACGTGGAAAATTTCTAGAGCTGTTTTTTTGGCGTTTCTTTCTTCAGTCAGTAAGGTCGTAGGTACTTTCTGGGCTGCGTGGTTAGCGGCTTTTTAGCTTTTTAATCTCCGGACCAGTTGCTCACTTTTTACTCCTCTTTTAGGATTTCCTGCCATTTGTCCTCGAAGGACGAGAAACGAATTACTAACATCCGAAATCTGCTCACGTGCTTCGTGTTCTATTGCAGCCTTTTTTTCTCTATGCCTCTATATTTAGGTTTCTCTGAGAACTCCCCCAACCCCACCTTTCGCCGTCTTTGCCATCAAGGTAGATTGTATGATTCCAGAGTTGTTTAACCCCAACTCCTGCTGTATCACTCATTTTTCTTATTTACTAATTTTTGATGCCACTAAGTTTTGGCTGATTTTTCTAAATATTATGATGTAAGTCAGTACAAACAACCATTCCCAACTTTAATACTATCTACTATATATCTCTTGGCTCCGGGGGGATATTTTACAACTGCTCTTTGGAACTTTTTTCCAGTGCATTGAACACGATGCCAACGGCGAACTTTAAATTGAGAAAATATCAAAATGTTTATCAATAAAACTGATTTCCTCATAAAACTTTTTAGTTTCGCATTCATCTTTCGTTGTTACTGTCCTCTTGTAAAATTGGATATCGACTGGATCACTTGATACTGCAAAAGTTAAAAGTAGAAGATAGTCTAGTATAGAATCTTCATTGGATTTATTAAGTGTGCGAAGACATTGCGATATGAACTTTCCCAGAAGGAGCAATATGCAATAAATACGACCAAGTTTTTAATATTTTGAAAATTGTCCCAATGTTTTTTGTTATTAAGTTTCATTGTATTTAACTACTCCTTAGATAAAATAAAAATCGGATTAGAACTCAGCAAATTCCTCGACGAAATTTGCAAATTTTCGCGATGAATATGGAATGCGTCTTGGTTTAGGTGCGAAAAACAATTGACCAATAACACTTGGATGGCGGATGCGATGCATTGGGAAAGTTTTCGACCAACTAGTTGGGGAAAATGCTAAAATTCCTGTTCTTCATGTGCTTCAGATGCTTCATGGTATATATATCCTTATTAGTATTCTCTATAATTTATCCCGTCCTAAAGTGATAAAAAATATCTATTTATGCGAAATTCTTCCGAGAATGGCATCAAATTTGGGATTAAAAAATGAAAGCAGTGTGAAATTGTGATTTTTTTGGGAAGGTCACTCTTTTTGACACTACTCACAAAAAAGTCTAGAAAACGGAAGCTAGACGCTTCAGGTACGAACGGTTTTGTGTTTTTCTTTTATAAAGCCGTTTGAATGTGCATTTCTCCCATTAGAGCCTAGCACGTAATATATGCATATATTATAGGAGAATATCCACTTTCGCGTGATAATGTCATTCAAAATCTTAAATTTGCACAGAAACAGCGATTTCAACTGTGTTATAACTTTGTTAGTAATAGTGCGATTTCCACCAAACCTGGCAGGATCATGTTCTATACTATAGCCTATATGATGTATTCTAGGATGATCTTAAGGGCGGCTTCTAGTCAAGGAGTAAAAATTATAGTTAGTTACAATTATTAACTTTATTTCAACAGATATCGATATGGAAGATATTTCGGAGCCTAGGCACCATATAGTGGCAATCTCCTAATTTTTTTCATATTTTTCGGTTGGGTAGTTTCTGAGAATGGGTCCGTTAAAGAAATGATCACTCTAAACCCCCGGCACTCCCTACCTTTTCATCAAATGTGAAAACTAAGACTGGCTTCGGAAAGTACTAACCCAGACCTTTCAGGTGATCCCCCACATATATTTGGGGAAAAAAAATTTACACCCTCCTTTTGGATGTATGGGCACCCCCCTTAAATTCAACGTAACTCATTGTATGTGGTTTCTGGGGGGGGATGATAGAAGATGAGTTATGCTAATAAGATCAGGTTAGAAAAAGCTTGAATAATCATTTGCGGAGGAAAAAATACAAGGGGTGCTCATCACCATCAGCGAAATCTTGTTTACATTAAAATCGGGAATGATACCAACAAATACTTGGGGGATAATAGACGCCAAAATCTGCTATAAGCAACACGTGCAGCACACTTGTGATAAAATACCCACGAGGAGTATGGCTCGGCGGAGGGGCCGCTCTAAGTTTGGGGGCTGCTTACAATGAAGGCGGTGGGCTCGAACTTCTTCTGTGAAGCAGCAATTTAGGGAAAGGCAGTGAGTATCTCACTTAACGCTCATCAACTAAGTGCAGTCTATGGAAGGACAACCCTATAGATGGGTGGTGGCTGATAAACATCTTAGCAGACAGACCCTAAGGGTGTGTTCTGATTGACTGACATATTTGCGGATGTAATGTTCAGTTCATCTGTCATTCATTGCAGACGAAAAAAAACCAAATCTGAAGAGATCTTCAAGTGGATGGCATTGGAATACAGCCAGCAGCTGCATAAATGTGAACTAAATGCCTTACCGGAAAGTCCAAGTTGTGATGGATTCCATCACAAAATTCTTGGAAGAAAGGAGCAATTACTCCAGGAGAGAGCAAACTACAAAAGGCAGAGAGGACCAGGAAAGTGCGCTTACAAACGCCGCGAATATGAGGAAGGAAGTCTGAGTGAACTAATTCCGACCTGTGATGTTATATCTGGTGGTAGTTCCACAGAGTAGAGGGTAGGCGAATCGAGGGTCGTTTTAATGGGTGAAAACCTTACATACTGGTCTGTTCAGTGTCTTTTCAAGGTCTCCACCTCCTCGTAAAAAAGACAGACAGGCGGACAAGTGGACAAAAAACAGATTCTAATTATATTTTGTTTAAAACGACACGAAATGCTACTCAAAGGTTTTCTATTCACTTCAAATGCAGTGGCATCCCAGCAACAAACCCAAAAAAAAAATAAATTACAGTTACCTCGTAGAACCAGGTTATAAGCCCTGGAGAATCCCAATATATTCTACATGAGAAATTAACAAAAAAATCAAAGCATGATTGTTATGTAAGACACAGTGGGTTGAAAGCTTATTAATGACGAAGCGTAGTGCATTCCGTTTGGAATTTTCCAAAAAAGGAGGTGTTTTGCTATATAAGAGTGACACTATTTAATGATAATTACGTTATTGTCGAAATTTATAAGTGCACTTTGTGGGAATTGTTAAAGTTTGGTTTGTTACTTTTGATTTTGTGTGTATATCTACGAAGTTTTGCACCTACACAAACAATAATTCTACTCTTCCTTAAATCAACAACATGTAAACATAATATTTATTTCATTGCTTCAGCCTACACATTCGTTTACTGTTGCTTGAAATATTTTTCGCAGTTCTGAGATTTTTTCTTATTTGTAGGGACTTTCACGCCCTCATTTCTTCCTGGAATATGAGTGTGCGGATTCACAGCACGATGACAATATCCACCTATAAAAGACGTACTAAACTTCTACTATTCAAATAATAAATTCTTTTCCATTGAGATTGAATTATATTGGGAAAACCCCGAGGAAATTTGCATGAAAATTACTTTTAGAAATCCCTCTTCACGTTGGCGTGTAGAAGATTAAAATTTCGTTTGTTTTTATTTCTGCGTCTACGAACTAGGATGTAGTTCGCCAGCGAAACCTAATATATTGCATCTTAACTAGTTGCTGTGGTTTTGTCTTTTTCTAGCTCAGCAACTTGCAAAGCAAGGATGTTCAAGGCGGTTTTTCGATCAGAGGCAGCAGAGTAATCATTTTCAGGAACGAAGATGGATGCCTCCCAAAAAAAATTATTTAGAAGAAAGGGTAATAACGACGAGGTACCCACTCAACGTTATAGTTCGAATAGAAGTATGAAATGTTATAGAGGACGCAGCGTCCTCCTGTCAAAGATTTTTGGCTACCACAATTCGACTTGAAATTCTCGATAATATTTGTCCCTTCTGCCAAATTTGAAAAGATTTTTGAAAAAATAAATCAAGAGAGGAACAATCGGACTAGTCGTCGCTTTACCTTATTGCTCCACACGGTAGCTAATATGTTCGCCAACGATTTAATAATTGCGAATTATAATAACTGAGGTGAGAATGGTAAGAGGGTTTCAAACTACTAATTACGTTCTTCGTCAGGTGATCCTGGCGACCGACGCTAGTGATCAGATAAGAATGAAAGGAAAATAAATTTAAATAAAACAACAACGGTGTGGGGTATTAAATTGATTGTCGATTATTATTAAAGCTATATTTTCGTCAAAATGTTCCTAATAGCAGATCAATCAAATGGCCACCTCTGCTTCGATGGCAGCACTTTGAGCGAAATACTGGCTCGGGAAATTAAGGAAATTTGATATCTCGAAAAAATGGTTGTAGTTCCCATAATATTGTCAGTTAGAGGTGTTGTACTTAAATCACTCACGGTTTCTCTTGATGTCCTTGGATTCTCACACAGTCTGGTTCAAACGATGGAGAAGTACATCACTCTACATACGTGTTCGATGTTGCGGCGGGTTCTCGACGGATTTTCCAACTGAGAAGTTGCCAATACAAACTACGAAGACTTATTCTAAACAAGTCGGAATACCGGAAGCTGGCACTTCGAGTATAAAGGTTTTGTGTTCATCTTATCTAAGAAATTTCAACGCACATTTTTCTCCCCGTATACAGCTACAAAACTACGAGACATACGTACATATTACAGCCGTAGATGTTACGCTCACCCTAAACCCAATTCATACGAACTTACTTCGTTGTGGTATTGACGAATTGATATGTGATGATGACATCATCAGGTTGTAGAGTGCACGAAATTCACAAAAAATTGTAAAGTTTGACCTCCTATAACTTTGTTAATAATAGTTGGATTTTCCTCAAACTTGACCAAATTATGCATTATATTCTTCATTATACCCATGCCATTTTGTACTTCTGGGACGAACATAAGGGGGGTGCCGGGTAAATTTCTAAAATATGGAAATACACTATTATTAACTTTATTTGTGCAGATATCGGAACCGGATATATTTTGAGGCCTAGACTTCAATGAGATGCACTATTGAGATTTTTTTCAGATTTTTCGGTTGGATAGGTTCTGAGAACGAGACCTGTTACACTTTTTGGGGGTCATATTTTGAGCCCTCACTCCCCTATGTTTCACCCAATATCAAATATTGAACCAGTTTCGAAAAGTACTAATTGAGACCTTTCATTCGATACCCCACATGGCTACATTTTATGAAAAAAAATGTTGCACCCTCCTTTCACATGTATGGGGAGCCCCCCCTTAAACTTAACACAAAATGGCTTTAGTTGCTGCATGTAAAGGGAACGGCGGATTACATACTCCTACCAATTTTCGTGACAATCGGTTCAGCCGTTTCCGAATAAATCGGGTGTGACAGACAGACAGACAGACAGACAGACAGACAGACAGACAGACGGACAGACAGACATCGAATCGATTCTAATAAGGTTTTGTTTCACACAAAACCTTAAAAAGCACTAAGACAACAAATCCACTATAGAGAATATGCAACACCGACACCGAATCTAATCAGAGGAAGAGCTCTATTTCCATCAAAGTTAATATAACCAACGCTGGGAAAATCGAAATAGCCTAGTTAATGCACGACGGCATAACCAATGTCAGAGCAAATTCAACCAATATGGAAAACATTACCAGGTTGGGCTTGTTAACTACAAATCTAATATAATATGTTAATCCAAATAATGATCTGCATGACCTCACTGAAAATCAGATGTCCACCATCAAAGCTGCCAGTACAAAGCGCAACAGGTTCAAAAGAAGAAAATGTTGGGGTAAAAGGAGCCGACAGCCAAGAGAATCCAAGCCCAAGAGAGAATAATTCTTGAACAAAACCGCCAAGAAACGCTATCCAACATTCTTCTCAGGGTTAAGGCAGGTACTTAGGGACAGCGTTAGCGAATTAGACGAATAGAAAGAGGAGGACACTGTTTGAACAATCAAGGAACCAGAAGCGCCACGCTGAAGAACATGGAAGCCTCGCGAGTAAGCCACCGTCAGCGGCCATTGTTTCTGAAAGAATGCAAAGTTGTTGACGAGGGTACTACAAAAGTAGAAATTTCTACATTCGTCAAAGCTAAACTGGAGAACGTGCAGGAAACGGATGTCAAGAGACTGCGGAGCGCAGACAACTTAACTGTATCTGTGACATTAGCTAGCCAAGGATCGCAATTGCAACCATATAGCGAGTAGTACCAGGTGTACAACTTTTAGAACCGCTTTACGTACGCTACATAAAGGAGAGTAAGTTTGTGGCGCGGTAGGATTCGCGGTATTCGAAATTTATTTCGAATGTCGCGAATACCAGCAGGCAGATGACGTCACCAGCGCTCCACTCAGTTCAGACCTCGCTACAAGTAAACACAAGTAAAAAAAGACAGTTGGCAGTCATTGTGAAAAGAACGAGTTTTGTGCAGAAAGAAAATAGTTTCGGACGGAAATCAGTATAATTTCTAATATCCCGGATTTATAATAGGAGTACTTTTTTGAAATTGTGTATTGAACTTTGTTAAATACGAGAACTTTGTAAAATACAAAAAAACATGCCAGAAAACTATTTCAAACGTACCTGGTTTGTTAATTTTACCTGGAATTCCGGACGAATTGTCTAGATATTATTAAGTTTTCATTAAAGTAAAGGGATAAACATCGGTTCAACTTGGAAAAGAATACAAGCTCCTAAATTGGTGACCCCGGACGAACATCGCCGCAGGAGTCAAAGCACCAGCTCAGCCACCGTACCACAGAATAATCGGGAAAATTGAGGAGATCTTGAGAAGCCTTTCGTGGTGCCAGCAAGATTCCGTGATGCAAATCCTGAGTGTGTGATGTGCATTTTATCGCTGCCGTTTTAGAATAGACTCGTCGCCGTCGTCCCGGCAGCCCCGCTGTCGCCGTCGCCGCCACGTCTGTTGTTACGGACGCAGCAGCTGCCACCGCTGTCGTCACAGACACCGCAGCCCCAGACGCCATCACCGAAGCACCAGACACCATCATTGCCGCAGCCACTTTCGCCGCCGTCACTGCAGCCCCCGCCCTCAAGACCAGAGTCATCGCCGCAGGATTTGAAGCCACCGCAGTCACTGCAGCCCCCGCCATCAAGACCAGAGTCATCGCCGCAGAGTTCGAAACCGCCGCCGCCGCGTCTTGCGGTAATGGGGACGAAGATGTTGCATTGCACATGTGGAGTGACACGTTTTGATTACGTCTGAAATGAGAATATCCGCGATCGATATGGGTTTTGCACCGATCGTGGAAAAACTGCAAGAGAGGCGTTTTCGATGGTGTGGTCACGTAATTCACGCTAACGAGAATTCAAGCAGCCCCGTCGTCAAGACCAGCGTCAACGCCGTAGCCGCCCCCACAACCATCAATAAAACAGACACCGCCGCGTTATTATTATTTATAATTTTATTAAAATTTTGTTGTTTGTTTTAAAAAAAAGGTGGTAAGAATAAAAACAAAATCGCTGGAAGAGACGGCGTCGAGGCGTTTGCATCGGCATCTTTTCGCTTGCTCTCCGCTCTTTTAGCGAGTTTTTTGCTTTGGGGTGCGTCGTTGGTGTCGCTTTATTTTTTCGCTCGTGCGTGCATTTGTGGGTTCGGCCTGCCGTGTCGACAAGATCAGTTTCACCGCGTCTTCGCTTTAACACTCGCGTCGAAAAGAAGTTTTATTTTTATTAGTCAAGATGTCGATCGACAACAAAGGCGCGGTAGGCCCATCGGACCCGCAAATGACCGCCCTCGCCGTGCGCGTCCGTCCGTTTTGGCGACGGAACCCCGAACTGTGGTTCGTGCATTTGGAAGCACAGTTCCAGATGTCGGGGATCACAGCGGACGCGACCCGTTTTAATCACGCGCTGGTCGGCCTGGACGAGGAGTCCATCGTGCTCGTGTCTGACGTAGTGAAATCGGCTTCATATTCACTGCTCAAAACTGAATTAATCAGGCGCCTGTCAGTAAGTGAGTCAGCAAAACTGGATCACTTGCTGGCAGGCCTAACGTTGGGAGATCGGACTCCCAGCCAATTGCTGCGCGAAATGAAGCAATTGGGTGGGAGTAAGATCGACGACGAGTTGATGAAGTCCCTTTGGCTGCGTCGGCTCCTGGAAGGCACCCAGGCGGTCCTCGCGTGTGTCTCAGGTTCCTTAGAAGCACTGGCAGCTGCGGCCGACAAAACGCACGAGGTGCACGTACGCCCGACCATAGCGGCCGTTCAACAGCCATCGGACGAGGTGGGCGACTTAAGGCGCGAGATAGCTGCTTTAACAGCCAGTGTGGCTGAGATGCGGGCGACGTTCGGGCGCCAGATCACGAGCTCACTCGCGGTCTACCACCCGAAAAGGGCGATCAGGTAGCAGGTCGTCAGGACAGTCCACGGACCGAGGGATTTGCTGGTACCACCGCAGATTCGGCGATAAAGCCACCAAGTGTACAATCCCTTGTAAATTCACGCCTGCCGCAAAAAACTAGGTCCGCGGGGGGTCCTGGCGACGGCCACCCAGAACGCAGCGCCACGTCGCCTAACAATTTACGACCCTCTCAGCAGGCGCAACTACCTCATCTCTTATAGATTCCACGACCAACCTTAATTCGTCGGGACAAATGGTATCTCACGCAGGCAATAATCTTTTCGTTCTTTTAGAAGACATTACCGACTCTCGTGTTCGGGCACTTCTCCAAAAGTTCAGCCAGATTACTACCGCGTGTAGTCTCTCCAAACCAGTGAAGCACAATGTGCAGCACCACATTATCGCTACTGGTTCCCCGATCTTTTCGAAGGTGCGTCCTCTACCATCCCAGAAACTGGATATTGCACGGAAAGAGTTTGAACAACTCGTTCAACAGGGTATCTGCAGGCCCTCAAACAGCTGTTGGTCTTCCCCACTGCATATGGTCCCTAAGCCAAACGGCGAATGGCGCGCATGTGGGGACTACAGAAGGCTAAATGCACAGACTGTTCCTGACCGATATCCAATTCCACTCATCCATGACTTTGCGCATCACCTCGCGAATTGCCGCATCTTTTCAACCTTGGACTTAACCACGGCTTATCACCAAATCCCAGTAGCTCCTGAAGACATTCCACCCTTTGGACTCTTCGAGTTCACCCGACTGACTTTCGGATTGTGCAATGCGGCGCAAACCTTTCAAAGGTTCATTCACTCAGTCCTGCGAAACCTGGATTTCTGTTTCGTATATTTGGATGATGTTTTGGTCGCTTCTTCCACTGAGTCTGAGCACTTAGCCCATCTCGAGTGCATTTTTCAACGTCTCCTTGAGGCCGGTTTAGTCCTAAACGTTGAGAAATGCAAATTTCTTCAAAAACAGGTGAGATTCCTCGGCCATTTCATTTCCCCAGAAGGAATAAAGCCCGACCCAGACAAGGTGCAAGCGATAACAAGCTTCCTGCGTCCAAAGACAGTGAAGGAGTTGAGGAGGTTCTTGGGCATGCTAAACTTCTATTGTCGTTTCCTGACCAAGGCCGCCAAAGACCAGTCCGTTTTGAACGCGTACTTGTCTGGCGCCAAAACTAAGGACACACGAGAGATCGTGTGGTCTGAAGACGCTATCCGCGCGTTTGACAAATCCCGTCAATAACTGGCCGACCCTACACTCTTGGCATTCCCTCTATAAGATGCACCCCTAGCCGTTTTTGTTGATGCCTCTGACATCGCAGTAGGCGCTGCCCTTCACCAAAAGGTGGATCAAGTTTGGCAGCCGTTGAGCTTCTTCTCGAAGCAGTTGAATTCCGCTCAACGGAACTACAGTACCTACGATCGCGAACTGCTCGCTGCGTACTTGAGTATCAAATACTTCCGTTTCTCCCTAGAAGGCAGGCCGTTCACAGTGTTCACGGACCATAAGCCTCTCACTTATGCTTTGAAACAGAAGCCCGACAAAGCGTCCCCTCGTCAGCTTCGACACCTGAGCTTTATAAGCCAGTTTACGTCACACATCCAGCACGTGTCCGGCAAGGACAATATAGTTGCTGACGCTTTGTCTCGTGTTTCCGAGGTTAACATCCCCGCCTCACTCGATTTCTCAGCTATTGCCAAGGCGCAGGAGGATGACAGAGCACCTCAGAGCCTCAAATTCAACCCCAAATACAAATTTCGGGAGTTACCCATCTTCGGCTCAAACCTCTCTCTCTACTGCGAAGACTCGGAAAAGGGACCTCGGCCATACATTCCGGCCACCTTTCATAAGGAAGTGTTCCACGCAGTTGACGACTTGGCGCATCCCGGCATCAGGACAACAAATCGGCTAGTCACCGAGAAATATTGCTAGCCCTCTATGAATAAGGATGTCAATTCCTGGGCCAGAGAGTGCATCGCATGACAGTCTCCAGGCATGTAAGGAGAGAAGTGGGCTCATTCCCCCGCACTACCAAGCGGTTCCACACCATACACCTCGACATTATAGGGCCTTTGCGAGACTCGTACGGTTATAGGTATTGTCTCAGAATCATCGACAGGTTTACGCGGTGGCCTGAGGCAATACCTCTGAAAGACATTACGGCGCAATCATGTGCCGAAGCCCTCTGTCGAGAGTGGATACCTCGCTTTGGCGTCCCTGCAGAGGTCATCACTGACCAGGGAATGCAATTTAAGTCCACCCTTTTCTCGGAGTTAGGCAACCTCCTAGGGTTTTAACGCCAGCGGACTACTGCATACCACCCGCAATCCAATGGGATGCTAGAACGTTGGCACCGGACACTGAAAGCCGCCATTATGGCACGGGACGATCCGTCCTGGACCCAAGTCTTGCCTCTCGTCCTACTCGGCCTACGTATAACCTACCGAGTGGAATTTGCTGCCAGCCCCGCGGAGCTGGTATACGGGGAGAACCCGAGACTTTCCGGTCTTCGACAAGAGATCGGGTCTCACAGAATCGGGGTTGGTGCGTCTGCTGAGGGACAATCTCCGACGCATCAAGGCCACTGGCTCCACCCAACACTCGTCCGCACCTGCATGTGCACCTAAGGAACTGGACACGTGTACGCACGTCCTGGTCAGGACGGATGCCGTCCGGAAGCCGCTGCAGCCTCCTTACGAAGGCCCGTACCGCGTTCTCGAGCGGGGAGAACATTTCTTCCAGCTCGAGATCTGTGGACACAAAAAGGTCTCCCTGTCCAGGCTGAAGCCCGTGTGCAACCCTAAACAACGGCGCGTTCGCTTCAAGGACTGATGGGGAACACAGTTCCGGATTCGGTCGCTGAAACCCCTCGGTTTCATCTGGGGGCGGAGTGATGTGGCGCTGCAGGATTCGCGGCATTCGAAATTTATTTCGAATGTCGCGAATACCAGCGGGCAGATGACGTCCCCGGCGCTCCACTCAGTTCAGATCTCGCTACAAGAGTGAAGAATAGAGTAGGTGACGAGAACCGTCAGATGATAAAAATAATAAT
This sequence comes from Hermetia illucens, assembly GCF_905115235.1. Classification (NCBI taxonomy): domain Eukaryota; kingdom Metazoa; phylum Arthropoda; class Insecta; order Diptera; family Stratiomyidae; genus Hermetia; species Hermetia illucens. The sequence continues at coordinate 84,909,947 of NC_051849.1, read as the reverse complement.
TATAAGTAAAAAAAAGACAGTTGGCAGTCATTGAACGAGTTTTGTGCAGAAAGAAAATAGTTGCGGACGGAAATCAGTATAATCTCTAATATCCCGGATTTATAATAGGAGTACTTTTTTGAAATTGTGTATTGAACTTTGTTAAACACGAGAACTTTGTGAAATACAAAAAAACATGCCAGAAAACTATTTCAAACGTACCTGGTTTGTTAATTTTACCTGGAATTCCGGACGAATTGTCTAGATATTATTAAGTTTTCATTAAAGTGAAGGGATAAACATCGGTTCAACTTGGAAAAGAATACAAGCTCCTAAAAGTTAAATTTAAACCACTGCTAAGCTGCGTTGGACTTGCTTTCATAGGAAGCCAATGAACAGGAAATCAATGTTGGTATTGTCTCCAAGGCATCCTATGAAGCCTTACGGACACGACTTTACGAGGGTTCGGATCGCCGACCTTTAAATTTACAGCTGTTATGCCGCATCTAATATGACAATACCAAAGTATTGTAATATGATAGGCAGGCTAGCGAAAGATGATAAAAGGCACACAAAACGCCTGGACTGAGGAGTGAGAAATCAGGAAACAAATGTAAAGCGAACAATTTTGCTTGATGTGTTCCCTAGCCTAAGAATCACCCTGGCTAATGTTGGACACTTGAACGCTTTTATGCTGGCCAAGTATCTACACTGGCATATCAGCAAAGACTATGTACACGTATAGTGACCACCAGGGGATATATACCACGATTGTTAAGTGATGCAGAACAATAAATTCTAACCTGAAGAGACCAGAAAATTACTTAATGACAATACATTTTTCGAGGTATTGCGGCGGAATTTGCTGGTGGGACGCCTCTAGATTAGTTGTCCCAGAAATCCAAACAAATACATCGAGACAAGCACACTCTCAGAACCGCAACCCCAATTACTGTTGGAATGTTGAAATAGCGAAATAATGTTCGGAAGTGAAGGTGAAGTCAACGTCAAAGAAGCAGGTTGGTATACGAATAACGATGACTGAACGCGAACGTGCGCTTAAAAAGTTGATGTGGCCCATTGCAAAAAATGAAAAGTATTGCTACAAGCGACTCTGTGATGAAGTAGATTCCGACAAGCCGGTAGTATTGGCAATAAAAGATAAAAGTCAGCCATCCATTATGTGCCTCGATTACTGGGGAAATCAGTTTCGACATTGTTTCCCAAACATCAACAAGTACCGAAAACTTCTCTCAAATAACTAAATACAAAGTTCTGAGCAAAAGTAGCCCGAAATAACGCAGCGCTTGGCATTGATCGAATCCGTAAGAAGGTGCTGAAATTGGTAACTAGAAGGGCACTAAATATGCTTACATAAATATTGACAGACTACGCCTTTCCTTGAAAAAGTGGAAATCAGCTTGTGCCGATCATGAAGCCGGGTAACTCGATAGTTCGACCAATATCCCGTAGACCTATCTATCTTCTTAAGGGAGGAAATTACAGTTTTCCGTAGAATGTCGCAGGCACCTTCAGAAATATAATATGATTCCAAACCTTAGTTCATATTCTTCATAATAAGGGCCGCAGGGTGACATTTGTAGAGAAGCGACGCGACGTTTCTACAAATTAATATTATTAATATCAAGAATTTTAAAATGTAAATCAAATTAAATTAAATTTTATTAAAAATATATAAATATGTTATTATTAGTAACAACTTTACTTAATTAATACAATATAATTTAAAAGTTAGTTTAAGCTGGCTTCCATTTGATTTGTTATTTAAGTTACTTTTCACAGGAAAAATTTTGTCAAAAAGTTCGTTTTTTTACTTGTGTGTTCCATGATGGGAATGAGTGGCGAGCCGCCGACGGGTGGCGGACTAGACCGGCCCCGCCACCATAAAGCCTAGGGGCCTTCGGATCGGCCGTGGAGTCCGTAGCAAGGAGGATCCAGATCTCAGAAGACCCACAGTAAGGGCAGCCAAGCTTGAAGAAGAAGAAATGGCAAGCTGGTGAAAGTACTCGAAGATCATAAAAATCAAATGTCAATATTGATAGAGCAAAATGGAAAGCTTACGGAGTAGCTAATGGCTAGGGAGGCGGGCCGTCTGTCTTCAAAGGTAGCCAGGAAAAAAGTTAAGCTTTCTTCGAATACTTCTACAGCCATGGAGGAGCCGGGCTGCGTTTAGGGTGAACAAGTTTTCGGCGGCGGATCTGTGCGTATGGACAGGAACATATGAAACCATCAAGCTGATGGCAAAAAATATGTGATAGGGGAGGTAGTCTCGGAATACTGGCGGGTCACCATTATCGCTTCAGGCATATTAATGGAAAAATAAAATATTATATTAAACAATTAGAAAAGCAGAGAATTTGACTAAGAAAGTAAAAAAATTGTCTGTTGTTTTATTATCATAGCTTTGAGGGCATTAGTCTTTTTCAGTTTAATTTAAAAACATTTTTGTTTTAGTTTCAAATAAATTATTGATAGAGATAGAGATTAAGTAAATAGTTTTAATTATGTTTGTTTCTAGGTCAACAATTCAAGTTAAAAGTATGCTTTCAAACCACTAAACATTTATTGTTACTTCCATATTTCTTTATTTGCCAATAAGGCGGGTTTTCGACCATTTTTCGGGAACTTATTAGATTAGATTTTTGTTTCTTACTGTTTCTCTTCATACAGCAATTTTGTCTTTAAACCGTTACCAAAAAATTTTGAGAGCCCACAGTGGTCATTAGATTTAATTTTTTTTATAATTTAAAAGATTGTTTTTTTGTTCATTTTTGCAAGCTAGATATTATTGTCACCTATTTCTTGAAAATAAAATTATCTGAAAAACTAAAAAAAACTGACTCCTCGTAATTTGGTAAAAAGTCACAACTCTAAATATCATAGTGATCGATTTATTACCTTTTGAGTTAGAGTTCGAGCAAATGTGGAAAACGCCATTTTAAGAAAAACGCCTTTGAAAAAAAAATGTTTTAAAAGTCCCCTGTCGGATATATATTTAATTCCAGACAAAATACAGTTACAGCAAATATAAATGCAATAGTAGAGGGGATTGACGCCAAGTATTTATAAATACGCTGGTTACATAGCGCTACAGAATACGAATCTAGACCTGCACTCTATAATCGTTCGGTTCTACGCTAATAAAATCTCGCCTTGAAGTTTCTGCAGCGTATTCTGGTATAGCTAAGTTAACGCTCTATCCAATAAATATTCGATTCTGGAAATCTCCTAATATGGTTTCCCTCTTTAAAATATAATAATAGGCAAGGTTCTTGGCCGTTATGGAAACTAGTAAGTAGAGCTGTGGTATTTTCCACGCGCTTGTGACTCCTGACAACAAGAACGCGTTCAGTTCTGCGAGATGGAGACGTATTTTCGAAGCGTTGAGAACGGCACTAACATCAAACTATATATTAAGTATATTTTGTGATTACTTCTGACAGCGACTTACAATACATAAACAATCTTGATGAACTTCGACAAAGATCTGTTCTCGGTCCTCTGTCATGGAATATAATGTATGATATCGTTTTACACCTCCCAGTAAGCAGGCCGTTGTTGTTGCATTCGTAAATGATGCGAGCGTAGACAGAATAACTCATCATCCTGAAAAAGTAGAAATCTATGTTAGCCAGTTCATCTGAACATTTTATTCACATACAGCCTTCCCGCAGATACCTGCGAGCAACCACAACCATATTTAAAGATTATTAGGCAAAAAGCGGTTATCCTCAGTTCAACATAAACATAAATATGTCTAACAAGTCGGGAAACCGGAAGCTGGACGCCTCAGGTACGAAAGGGTTTGTGTATTTCTTAGTACGTAGCATGTAATACATGCATATATTATGTGAGAATATCCACTTTCGGATGATATTGACATTTATGGTCTTGAATTTGCAAAGAAGCGATAACTTTGAAATATTATAACTTTGTTAGTAATAGCGCGATTGCCACCAAACTTGGTGAGATCATGCTCTATATTATACCCTATATTGTTACGTGTCGGCGGGAAAAGGAAAGACGAATAAAATAACCAAAATCAAGGAAACACCGGCGCCGACTCCATTGTCCCAAAGGAGGTAAAGCCCAAAAAAGGAACCAGGGTTAGCAGAAAGAAAAGTGCAACACGTATGTTAAAAGAAAGATAAAGAATTAAACAAGTCGGAATAGCGTAGGATCGCGCTTCGGGTATAAAGGTTTTTGTTCATCTTATCTGAGAAACTTCTGCGTACATTTTTTTATCGGTATATAGCAACGAATCCTACATATTTTTTCATATTTTTCCAAACTTCAAGACATGCGAACATATTACACCCGTAGATATTATCTTCACCGTGAACAAACAAACTCTTTATTCCCGAATACTGTACATACACATGCACGTATATAAATTGATGGTACCTATATTTCCGATTTATTTCGTGCACTTAAACATACATATGCACATATATAGTACGTACATTAAATACGGCTGGTTTAATGTACAGATATCTGAGTTAGATGCTATCCGCAAACTTTATTAGCACGCATATTCAATATACCTACATACATATATGTCTGTTTCGAGTAATTGATATTCATATACAAATGACTAAAAAACTAAAACAAAATAATTTTTTGTGACACTATTGATATGAACTTACTTCGTTGTGGTATTGATGAATTGATATGTGATGATCATGTCATACACTTTGTAGAATGCATGAAATTCACAAAAAATGGCAAAGCCATCTATATAACTTTGTTAATAATAGTTGCATTTTCTTCAAACTTGACCAAACTGTTCACTATTGTATCCCTTACACCCATGCCAAATTTTGTAATTCTGTAATGGACATAAGGGGGCTTGCCGGGTGAATGTCTAAAATGTGGAAATATACTCTTATTAACTTTATTTATGCAGGTATCGGAATCGAGGCCTAGATTTGATAGAGATGCACCACTGTAATTTTTTCAGATTTCCCTGTTGAATAGGTTCTGGGAACGAGACTTATTACACCTTTTGGGGATCATATTTTCAGCCATCACTTCCCTATACTTCAACCAATATCAAATATGGGACCAGTTTTGAAAAGTACTACTACTAAAGCCCTTTCATTTGATACCCCACATGGCCCCATTCTGTGAAAAAAAATTAAGCTCAACACAAAATGGCGCCACTTGCTATATACAAAGGGAACAACAGACCACACGCTCTCACCAATTTTCGTGGCAGCCATTTCCGAATAAATCGGGTGTAGCAGACAGACAGACAGACATTGAATCGATTCTAATAAGGTTTTGTTTCACACAAAATCTTAGAAAAGGTGAGACGACGCAGCCGATATCTTCAGGAAGGCGAAATCCAATCTGAAACTGATAAACTTTGAAGAAAGCGCCAGCCAACCAAACGTTCCTCAAAAGAAGATTTGATGTTGAAGTTGGAAAAGTCTTCGGACAAAATGCCTGAAAATTTCCTCGGCAAGGTGGAGAAGTCTTTAGGGGAAGAGTCACAACTAGAAAAACTGTTCGGACTACTCGGTTTGCACGAGTCTACAGTCAGAAGACTCAGAAAGACGTGATCGGTAATTTTAAGCTTACCGGCTGAAGCAGCGTTCAAACTGCTGGCGGCTCGTGAAGTAAAAATAGGTTTGGTCGTTTGCTGGTGTCTCTCGAGCGCTACTTTAGATGCCTTGGATAGCGCAATATAGCGGCGAAACACTGGTGACTGTGACATGTCAAAAGGGTTCAGAAAATGTGGGGGAGAAGGTCATGTGTTCAGGGAGTGTAAGAATGACTTTGAATGTATCTTTTCCCAATGGTAAAAGGGCGCAGACTGTCGGTACATTGCAGCAAGTAGCAGATCTTTAGTATTTGGGAGAAGGAAATCGAAGCGGTCATAATCAGCCAGCCTTACCGCAACAATAGAAGTAGTGCTTGAGTTGCAAATGTAACTAGCAAGGCGGCAACATGGGCGTGGGAAAATCAAGCTATCCAAGATGTGATAGAGTTTCCAGAAGTTGCAGTCGTCTGGGCAAAAATAGTTGATATTTACGTACATAAATGCCAGGTATACTGCTCTCGGATGCAAGAAGTCGAAACCTCAAAATCATAGCGGGTGATTTCAACGTGACTGTGGATTGAGTCACTGGAAATACGAACATCAGGGGCGGTGTTTTGCTTGAGGCTTTTGCGGAGCTAGACGACTATTGACAGACCCGGATTCAATAGTCGATTTGATATATGTGAGCATCACATTGACAAGGAGAATGGTCTGGTTTGTCAGTGAGCACTATACTCATAGTAACCACCAGGCGATTTTTTTTCAGATCGAATATGTTCCCGCGCAGCTTGAAATCAGGGCTGGTCCGTGAAAAATTTTGAAGACGATGCACTCATAAAGACGCTAGGATGAACTTAAAGAGGCTTTTGCAGCCAATTACTAAAAATTATAGTAATATACTATTATTAACTTTATTTGTGCAGATATCAGTATGGAAGGTATTTCGGAACCCAGGTACCATATAGTGGCAGCCTCCTGATTATTTTCAGATTTTTCAGTTTGGTAGTTTCTGAGAATGGCCCTCTTAAAGAAATGATTACTTTCAATCCCCCGCACTTTCCACCTTTCGAACAAATGGCAAAACTAAGACTTCGAAAAGTACTAACCGAGACCTTTAATTTGATACCCCACATGACTATATTTGATGAAAAAAAATGTACACCCTTCTTTTGCATGTATGGGAACCCCTCCTCCCTTAAATTCGTCGTAAAAGGATGATGGGCTGTATGCGTGAGCGTTCACAGTTCCCACCTTTCTACCAAATTTGGTGTCAACCGCTGTAACCGTTTCCGAGAAAAATGCGTGTGTCGGACAGACAGACAGTAAACCGATTTTAATAAGGTTTTGTGTTTGCGGCCCGAAACAAATCTCGGTGATCCCTCCTTAAGTTCCGCATAAAATCATGCCTTTTACTGAGTAGCGTTTCCGAGAAAAGGGCGCATAACAGACAGTCAGACGGACAAACAGACAGACAGACAGTAAACCGATTTTAAAAAGGTTTTAGTTTTACATAAAACTTAAAACGTTTCGAAAACGTGATTAAAAATCTCCAAGAGACCCACATTAGGTGTAGTAACCAGATTCTTCTTCTTTTTATATGAAGTGAAGGCTTTATTTAGCATGCATAGAATAACCTGATTTAAGTAAAATATTTCAATAATTTGTTTCGATTTCTAAGGTGCGGTCTGCCTCACCGACGCGTTTGTCCCTATTGTCCAAGGAACTGGGTCAACCGGTTTTCATAATCCTCTTTTGGACCGAATTTTTCGTCAGCAAAATTGTTTACCCTGAACCGGATAGGTAGTAACCACATGGTACCAGGACCTCATTATAAGATGGATACATAAGAGCCTCCTAACTAAGCTGGCGCAGCTTCTGGTGGATTCCTGTCAATGTGTGCGGCCTGGCAGCCTTTTGATGGAACACAACTCGTCGCTTGATGATTATTTCCTTCAGATGGTCTAACTGCTGACAGCGTAGGTGCGAATTAAGAGCCTACCGTAAGAGAGCAGTTCGTAGTAGATAATTCACTGTCAATTCATCGGGAATCCTGGTTTGGTCACAATTGGTGTCGGCCCACCTTTCGTTTGACCGCGCTCGTTATCGTTCCGGTAAGTGAGCTACCTTTCATCACCTGCCACCATCCATTTCAGAAATTAGTCGATTGTGTTGCGATTCAGCAGCGGGTTGCAGATGAAACTTCGGTCCAGAAAATCCAGAGGTCAACTTGTGCAACACCCATGTATCAACTTTCTTTTTAAATCGTACGATCAATTTAAATGCGTATTATGTATGCACAGACTAGTAAATGGTAATGGACAATTTTTGTTTAAGATGAGCATAATAATTGTTTCCGTTAATTATATGCATATAATATTCGAGTTTCGAAATTTGAATATGAAGGAATATTTTGAATTTTCAGTTATGTGCGAATGAAAAAATATACACTGAAAATTATGCGTTTGTTTTCCTGACTTATTAAAATTGGTTTACTATCGGTCTGTCCGTCTGTCACACGCATTTTTCTCGGAGGCGGCTATAGCGATTAACATCAAATTTGGTGGAAAGGTGGAAACTGTGAACACTCGCGCATATAGTAAGTTACAACCTTGCATGCAAAAGGAGGTGCACATTTTTTTTCACCAAATATAGTCATGTGGGGTATCAACTAACTACTCAACCGGAAAATCTAAAAAAAATCAAGACGCTGCCACTACATAGTGCCCAGGCTCCGAAGTACCTTCTATACCGATATCGCTTCAAATAAAGTTAATAATAGTATATTACTATAATTTTTAGTAATTGGCTATGAAACCCTTGAAGTTCATCCTAGAATCACGAAATTTTGCAGTAATGTAGGGTATAGCATGGACCATGATGCTGACGGAGTTTGGTGGAAATTCCACCATTACTATCAAAGTTGTAACAGGTTAAAATTGCCGTTTCTGAGCAAATTTAAGACTTTGAATGTAAATGTCGCGCGAAAGTGGATATTCTCACATAATATATGCATATATTACGTGCTACGTACTAATGGGACAAATGCACAATCAAATGTTTTTTCAGAAGAACTACACAAAACCTTGCATAACTAAAGCGTCCGGTTTCCCGACTTGTTTGGTTTTATCCAGGGAACTCTTTCCGTTTGAGTATGTAAATTATTTATACAACAGGTCAACTACTTCTGCTATCCTTGTTTCCATTACTGAGGAGCCCCGTTCCATGTTTTGGTAGCTGCCTCATTCGGAAGTGAAAGTCCGGCAAGTTATATGACGCTTCAGATTTTCAAATGTGTACGCGTCCAATTCTAGGTTGCAGTTGCTTCCATGGTTAGCCAAAGTACCAATGCCAGGTATTTATGGGCCTCAATTCTGAGAAAGGAGTGTTGAAGTGATTACTATGTATTACATCAGAAGCATAATATCTTTGTTGTGTTCGTGAGCTTTTGGAAATTATTTCGGAAAATCTGTTTTAGATGACCCCGTGAAAGAAATGTGGGTCTATACGCAAAAGCTCATTTACATCAATCCCTAGTTTTCTATTGTTGATAGTTTAAACATATGCCTCCTTCGTTTCATGGGAAATATGTTTGTTTATGTATTCACCCAATATGACGAAGCAAACAGAATTTCAACCCTTTCAACAAAGCTGCATCTAAAATATGCCTCGAAGGTAAACTCCGCTTTCAAGATGGCTTGCTTGAGCGTATTTGTTTTCGTTAGTGCAGACTCTACAAGATTATAGCACTTTTTATAAGCAACACAAATATGGAACAGCTCACAGCATTAACATATTTCCCAATTCGGGCGGATTTACCATGAAGCTTATTTAACGGAGACTGACAAAGTGAACTGATTTGAAGTAAGAACGTTTCGTTCATTCCTCATGGGCGAGATTTTCCGCTAGCTAAACTTCTCTACGTATTGCAAACACAAGTTTTCATCAGCGGAGAACTATATTCAAATATATTGCGAGTTGGAAATGAGATTCCTGCTTCGGATATCCTTTTTCTTCACTGCAATCTCATACCCAAATTTCACGTTGGCGTACAGATTCGATATAATATAATAAAATGTACTGACAGGGTGAGTTGCTCGAGACCATAATGTACCTAACCAAAGTACTAGTTCGTGCAGTAATCGTCTTTGGGGTGCGGAACAAAGGGCATGGACTACAGTTGCTGCTTTCCTCGTTTACCTGTCCGCAACCTATAAAATTCTACCTCAGCTCCGTTCTGTAGTATATTTACTATAAAATATTTTCTATTCGTGATTTTTTTCCCGGGGAATTTGAAATAAAACGATTTTCCGGTTGCGGCAACTATGGTGCAACGTGCCAGGTGGGAAGTATTACCTTAAATTTGAGGAGCTGCAAGGATACAGTCGATAGTAAAATAGATGTTTTGTTAGAAACATGTATACTTTATAACTGACTTGTTATTTGCTGGTGGCTGCTCTGTAATTGTAAAATATAAAGATGGATTCTTTTATTGAGCAAACAAATAAAAAACACAACACAATATCATAGCAACTGAATAATTCCGAATTCGTCGAACTGCTTGCAAGAAGCTATCAGCAACGAGCTGTAGAGGGGATGTAACAATGATGAGATAATTCCTCAAAGGGAAATCGTCGGACACATACCTTTGAAAACACGCAGAGTTGAACTACCACGAAACAGAGTTCTTTACGGATATGGTGGTTATTGGAAGTATTTGCATTCCTTCAGATGAGATGAGTCCCCCGGCTGTGCCGAAAGCGCTACTATACCCGAGGACTAGGCCCATGCTATGTTCTATTGTCCGAGATTCGCGGATGCGAAACAGGGATTGAATGATACCCTCAGTGTAGTTATCGGGCCCCATAATCTCGTGGAAGAGATGCAGACGAATTGGAGCGCATAACGGTAATTTCACCGTATCCGCAACGATAACTCCACCGTATCCGAGCTTGACCGGGTTATGCTCCCCATCAGTTCCAGCAATCAATGGAGGTTATAAATCCTTTCGTTCATCAATCCGCTTTCATGATTCCGCTGCCGGCCAGATTTTGTGACATTCCTTGAAGACGTTGCTGATGACCAGCGTAGCACCGACCAAAGAGTCTTTTCATTGGCGGCCCAATGCTCATCAATATTCTTAAAGGGACTACTCAGTGTATCTGCCTTCCGATCAGCAAGATATCATTGTCGTGCGATAGTTGGATCATATAAGCGGCTGACATTGAACTTGGGGGATCGTAGCTCTTCCATCCTGTAAGAAGTGGTGGACGCAATACTGCCTCTAAATAGAGGCGGCGACCATCGAGGTCGATGTTAATCTGATTGTGCGTACGGTGTCGGTCAGTTATTACCCCGTCATATGGCAAATTCTATACCCATATAATACACCACCAATGACAAGATGGTGGAAGGTGCAGAAGCCCACAAACCCCCTATCGTTGCGGTCACCAAAACCGTTTTTCCCCCTAACTTGCGTGATCAAGGTACTATCAGATGGCACCTTGGCATTTGGGCCACCCATCACGATCACAATTTCATTGTCTCTAGTGAACAATATTGAATTGCTCACCGGAAGCTTCCTTTTCTGAATCGGAAGTCTCCGTTGATTCAAAACGCTGCTTTTTTTACATGTTCCTAATTCTGGACCAGAACTTGGCAGTCAGCATCCTGTTCGGAACTAGTTTTTATGTAAGGAGGACAAGCCCTACAATTATCGCCAACATGCTGCCGGTAGGCTTTTCGGAAGAAAACAACACAGTGAATCTCAGACTTCATATCACCGCTTCCAAGACCTTTTCTCTGTGTGGAGTACACATGTAAATCAAAGCATGTGATAGTAAGATCTCTCCATCTTTCCTCGACTTGCGTGTGGCGTAGCCGAGGTACTTCGGCAGGGATGTTTCTATGGCCGTAGGGCTTCGCTGTCCAACATTCCGACTGACCCAGTCTGGCAGTGCTGCATACTGTAGAATATTTAGAGTGGAAGTCCAATGGGGTGCAGGAGTACATTTAAGGCATCTGCCGGGCAGATTTACAGACCCACAGTAGCACATGCACACGCGATTCTTTGAATCTAATTAAGTTAGGTTCCACATAATAGAACCGTACGCTAGGATGGAATGATCCATCAGACCCTATTTTCTTACGAAAGTCCTTTTGTGGGCGTTGAAGGCTACACAAATTCTATGTTGAGTCTCTAATGTATAGGTTCAGTCTCCATTTTAACTTAGAATCCAGGATCACACCAGATACCTCTGATTGGAGGAAAGAATCAGCTTTTATTCATTTAGCGTCGGGAGGTGGAATTCAGGTCTTGTCTTGCTGGTTAACATTGTAGGAAACAATTATGATTTTTTTCTGTTACTGAGTTAATATTTAGCATCGACTAATTGACATAGCAAGGTTTGGATTGAAAGTACACTAAATGTTAAATATAAGTTCTCTCAAACGGTAAACACTGATTCATTTTTAAAGTTTGCATAAAACAAAACTTTATTATTACAAAATCGTTTTATTGTCGGTTTGCGTATCGTTGGAAAGGGGAGAGGTTCAAAACCTACCGTTAGCTCCTGGTAGATTGTTATTTACTAAAACCGCCCCCTTCTGCTTCCACTCTCCCCGCAGTACTGCTTAAAGCATTGCGGCGCATGGTTGGATCAGTTCTTAATTGCCCTTCTTGCTTTCTTTTGCATTTTTCCTATCTGCTGAAGTTCACATGTAGTTTGCAACACCTTTCTCACTTAGTTTCAAGCCTCCTTTGTCTCGAGAATATTTTAAGGTATTAAGTGAGTTTCTGTATAATCTTCCAATCTCATTCGGCGTGGATAACAACATGCTCCATATTCTCAGCCATGGTACGGTGGTTGAAACCAAATAGGTATGAATGATAACCAGCATGTTCGCTCAAGCATTGTGTCAGTTGGTATTTTAAATCCTCGCAACTTCGTGCAATGTATCGTCAAATGTCCGGAACGTTCTCTTTCTCTTAACTAGCTTGGAAATGAGAAGATGTCGGCTTTTTTCGGTTCACCAGTGTTCGGTAATGTTTTCGAGATCGTTACAGCAGCTGAAGGCAACCCTGAAGCAAAACCATATTTTTCTTTGACATTTGAGGGAGTCCTAAGTTCGGACCGGATCATCAATCCTCAAACATCAACAATTTTCTTGCTGAATCGCAACTTCGATCCGATACTTCATTGACTCCCCGAAATTTTTGACGAATTCTTGTGGGATATCTCCCATTCACTTTTAATGTGCGAAACGAAACCTTATTAGAATCGATTCGATGTGTGTCTTTGTGTCCATCTGTCTATCAGTTGTCACGAAATTTGGTGAGAGCATGTAGTCTGTGAATCCCTTTACATGCAGCAAGTGGTGCCATTTTCTGTTAAGTTTAAGGCTCCCCATGCATGTGTAAGGGGTGTAAATGTTTTTTTTCACAGAATATTGTCGTGTGGGGTACCAAATGAAAGGGCTTAATTAGCACTGATATTATTTCTGATATTGGATCAAACATAGGGAGGTAGGCCTCACTTTTGACTGTCCCAAAAAATGTAATAGGGCTCTCAACCTATCCAACCGAAAAATCTGAAAAAAAATCACAATGCTGTATTCATACGAAATCGAGGCCTCAAAATACATCCCATCGGAATGGAATGGAATGCTTAAATAAAGTTAATAATAGTGTATTACCATATTCTACAAATTTACTTGTTTAAAATTCATCTCATGAATACTTGATCGGATTGAGGACTGGGCTTCAAGCTGGCCATGGATTTACCAGGATATTCAAGGCCTCCAAATACTACATTACAATAGAAGTGGCGGTGACAACGCAATCATCCATGAAAATAATGGTTTACCGATGAATCCCGGAAAAGGCATGATGTGCACCTGTCCTGCTCTCTACCTCTATGAGATAGTTTAGCAAAATAATTTCTCGTCATTTGAGGCGGCTACTTGTTAGAAATTAGTTATTGGTTGCCATGTTTGCTACTATCTGCCTAGATGCGACCACTAATAAAACTATGTACACCTCGTGAATCTAATGTCCGGCTCTATGTTCCATATGCCTTCATATACCTACAAAGTTTTCTGTCGGCAATATAATCGCTAAGTTTTTAAGGATATTCAAGCTTCTGATATGTCTGAGATACCTTGGGGGCATTTATATAAATATGTAGCATGATGTCAGTCGCACCCATGCGCCTTCGTTGTTGGTTAATTAGAATGATTTTCAATTCCCTCCAGGCCTTTCCGTAAAATCTACCTCCTACCCTATTGTTTTGCGCCACCTAGCTCCTATTCTTCCGCCGCTCTGGGGTATATTGCAGCACATAACCCACAATAGGGTTTTCGTCTTTTCCCAATGTGTAATAAATCCAATGGCAATTCGCCTTCTTAAGTTTACAAAATATTCGAAGTCCTCAAAGCTCTGTCGGCTCAAGCAAATGAGAAGAGTGTGATGACCAGTCAGACTGGAAAACTTGGCTTGCCTGTGATAAAATGCAACCGCGCATCCGAAGCGGACTCCGCGACTTCAAATTCCTCTAAAATTATACCTGTTAAGTAAAAATGGCTATGTATTATTATAAGGACGTAAAAGGCTAGTTTGTTAAAAACTTAGGTTTTGGAATCCCAAAGATACCGACGTGAAAATTTGTGGTTTATGTGCATGTAATCCCGATACCTGCGCTTTGATCCAACAGTACTTTTGACTATCAATTTATTTAATTCATTCGTTTATTTTCAGGTCCTTCCAGATGGACGCACCAAGCCTTTTTTTCAAACATACTGTAATATTCGACATCATCTTTTCACCGGTCGTCTTCAAGTTCATACCGAAAAACGGAAAGAGAGTGGCAATTTGTAAAGTCAAAGACGCGAGAGACTCATAAAGTAAAGTTTGGATAGTGTTTTACTGCTTGCTGCAGCACAACATTAGATTGCATATGGACGACTCCTACAAGGACTGCTACTACTAGGACGTGATTGCAAACCTGTTTAAGTTTTCCATCTAGGATACGGCTCCCCACTCGGGACGTCCTGGGAACTTACATATGGATATGTAATGTAGAATAATGGCAAAATGGTGTGGTACACTACGTACTTTCGAGCACCATTCTGGACGGGAAATTCTTAACAGCAAAATATGGCCGGTAAGCCGATAAAATTGCTAACGAATAGTGCATGAAATGGTTTATGTTTGGAAACGTTTTGGGAGTATGACAAATATTTGGCGCCGATAGAGTGCAGTTGATTTTCGTTTTCATAGCAGGCAGCAAAAGTAAATAAATCAAACGAAGACGGGAAAGTGGAGACAGCGAATTGATTTCCTTGAATTGCAAGCTTCGTTATAATAAATTCCATGAGGACCACTTGCTTTTCTTGATTTGGACATGTGGGGGATGTAATTCGTTGGCCAAAGCCAAGACACCTGAAAATTGTGGCTTTAATATCACGTAAGCATGCGCATACCGTAGCTATCTTTATAAGTATTTAGCGAAAGTGCCATTAAATTTCCTTCCCCCATTTTCGTAGATTCATAAACATTTGCTTAGATTAATTGAAACCTACACTTTTATACTGTCTTCTATAATGTCATTCATATAAGGAAGCATCTGTAATGACATTATAGAACGATTTGTAGCATCTGGGGTTTCACAGTGTCCTTTTGTTATCAATTGTAGCAAATTTAGTACATTTTGAAGTTCGCAGTATGTCAGTACTCTTTCTCATTTTCAATACTTTTTCAGTTAAATATGTACTTTTCATCATAAACCGAAACGAAGCTATATTTGACAATATCAAGGTTTGTTGAATAACACAGTAACTGAACACTGCCTGTGGTCACTTCATGAAATAAGACTAAATTTGTGCAAAATTGCAAAAACTAAATAGCGGTTTCGGTGAATGAAGTCCATCACATCATGAAAGGTCTAAAATAATCCTAAAATAAAAAATATAAAGTGGAGTTCTACAGTGCAGTGTCATCAAATTATGAACTCTTAGACAATTTTGACATGTTGCCTTTCGAATTGCGAAATAAAATAAATTATGCTTCAAAAAAGATAAAAAGGTAATGAATTTACTAAAATTGACGATTTAAAATAAAATTATTATTTTTATTTTTATCTTGAAGTTGTTAATATTTTCTCCATCCACGTAATATGTTTCATATTACTCTTTCAATTCTGCGTGGCATACTCTGAACACGAGATTCAATGCATTAAGAGATCAGTAGATTGCCCAGACATGTTTCACGAATATTTTTGGTTCGAACTGACTTTTATTCACTACCACTGCCCAAACCATCACTGAAGGAGGGTGTTTACCAGTAACTTGAACGCAAGAAAGGCGGTATTTTTCTCCTCATTCTCCTCGAACGAAAGAGATCTTGTCTCTGGATTCATTACTCAAGAGGAGCTAAAAAATCAAAATTAGCTGGAGCTAATTTTTGCAAAAGCAAATATATTGAAATTACTTTTCATTAAGGTCCCTCCTTTTCCCAGGTAGCTGCAGTGAATGTTTTGTACTATTCCGCGAAATTCGAATGGATTTTTTTCATAGACTCTGTTAAATTTTTACCTTTCTGTAGGACGATTTGATTTTAGACCAGTTTCAGTACATTGAAATTTCAAATTTCGAAGGAGCAAAAACACCATATGTCTTCAATTTTTTTTTGGATTTTCTTAAAAGTTGCTTTGCAGTTTCATCTCGCAACGGTTTCGGGTTGCTTCTGACGGCTACCACAAGGCGCGCTTTCTTGACCTGTGAGCCAGTTTCTGACAGACTAACGCGATGAACGGCGTGAGGCGCTCGAACTCCGATACCGAGAGAAATTCCGCATCACGAAATGGCTAACATCTGGTCGCATGACGCTGAACAATGATGAACAATTGAAGAGGTTGAAAGATCACTTCACCATGGTTCTTAACAGTATTTCATCCGATGAGCCTCCTCCTCTTGTGGATGAAATGGCATGTGTGTTGACTTTTCTAAAAAAATCAAACTGAATATGGCCAAGTGCTTAGACAGTCTCACCTAAGCTTTAAACAAATTAAAGGCTTGCGTGCTTGAACCATATTGAAATTTTATTGCATTATTGGTAAGGTCTTGCTGTAAGGTCTGCGCTTCGTTGATTGTATCTCCGCCTGTTAGGACATCATCCACATAAAAGTCTTCTTTAATGGCTCGACATGCATTTGGATAGTGCACCTTTTCGTCATTGGAAAGCTGATGCAAAGTGCGCATCGCTAAGTACGGGTCGCTGGCCGTGCCATATGTAACTGTTGTTAACTTAAAATGTTTAATCGGTTCGGATGGATGACTTCGCCACAGGATTCGTTGATAGTCCTGATCCTGAGGATGTATACTTATCTGTCGGTACATCTTTTCTATGTCAGCTGCTATCATGTATCGATGCGTTCTCCATCTCATCAATACATGAGTAATACTATTCTGAATGTTGGGACCGACGAGCAAGATATCGTTGAGTGACTTGCCTGTTTATGTTGCTTGAGACGCATTGAAAACGATTCGGAGCTTTGTGGTGGTACTGTCATCCTTGCGTACGGCATGGTGAGGCAACTAATATGTCTGTTTTGTAAACTTATCTGCGACTGGCACTTCCACCATGTGGCCTAGCTAAAGGTATTCCTCCATGAATGCTACATATTGGTTCATCGTCGTTATTCAATCGTTTTTCCAATTGCGAGAAGCGAATATACGCTTTTTGCTGCGAGTTGCACACGGTTTTTCCGGGATCCGCATTTTGCTTAAACGGGAGCCGAACAATGTATCTGCCAGACCTCCCTGGTGGTCTGCTGATAACATCGTTCCTTGTTACCGGCTGTTCACTCGCAAACTCGTTGATTTCCCAAAACCTCTTGACCAGCCTATCCGTGCTGTCTTCAGTAGCGATAAATGTCAATATGTCCTCTTGATTGTTTCGAGCAGAAGTCGGACCGAGTAAAATCCAGCTAAATCTGGTATTCACTGCACAAGGAGATCCCTTTTTGAACCCTGCTAACACGATCTCGTTGTAGGTGTCTGCTCCAAGCGGAATGTCGATTCGCCCTGGAGTTCCGTATTGGGGATCAGCTAATTTTTTGACTGAGAGGCCCGCTGGTAGCTTCACTGGGGTTTCGGTTGACGAATGCAAGTTCGTTATGGTCGGTTTAGTACTACCGTTGACACGTTGGTTGTGAAGTCTCCATACTTTGCCTTGATCACTAACCCCACACTGCCTCTACTCTGCATTCTTGTACTTGCTTCGACTCCGCATATATGTATCTTTGAGAACCGTCTTCGTAGACCAAGCAGTTGAACCGCTGATTCCGTGATGAAACTCCTTTGTGACCCAGAATCTATTAAAGCTCTCAAAGTCACAAATTCGCCCGAAACACTCTGTACATCAACTCGAGCGGTTCCGAGTAGTACTGTTTGATCCTGCGTTCCATCCCCAGCCAACAACGCTTGGGTAGTCGGGATGAACGGTTTAGCATTTAAAAAAATTGGCAGTAGTGCCAATTTTTTTAAATGCTTGTCATTTCACTGTTATGTAGTAACGAATGGTGCTTCTTCGAACATGTCCGGCACCTGCCACTCGAGGGGCATTGATTGACGTCATGTCCCTTCCTCAAGCAATTAAAGCACAAGTTTTGTTACCTTGTTTCATTTTTCCGTTGTTGCTCGTTCATTTCTCTGAACTTGTCGAACTGATTCACGTAGTGGTCTTTGGTGCAAATGCCGCATGCCTTTGTCGTTGTAGTCGTCAGTGAGTCAACCTTAGAAGTTTTCCGAGGAATGTTCAACGCCTCGATTGTCCTGAACCGACTCGTCAGGAACTCCAAAAACCATTTCAAGGTAGGTAACTCTGCGTTAGCACCCAGTGATGCTTCCTATAATCGTCGAGATTGTTGGTCCAATTTCTGAGTTGTTTCGAAAATGACCAATAAGTCCCAATGCCCAGTGTTGACGCCGATACTGTTCATGTTAGCAATGAACTCTGCGGTGGCCTCCATTACTCGTTTGATAGGGGAATCAGAATCTTCCTTTGCCATTGGCAAGTTGTGGAACTTGTGCAAGTAATTCCATGCCATCGCTCGCTTGTTGTCATACCGTTCGCGCAGCATGTGCCTTGCTGCCTCGTAATTTTCGTTGTTCACATCGAGATGTTGAATGACTCTTGCAGCATCACCTTGAACATGCGTTTTCAAGTACTGCATCTTTTTAACCGCAGACAGCGTCTCGTTGCAGTGAATTAAAGAATTGAACATGTCATTGAACACTGACTGTATTTCCCATCAAACTTCGGGATAGTCAATCTTTCCAATTGCACCCGGTTCGCTGCCGCTGAACCGCTGCTGTCCGTATGTTGCGTGATGGGCTGGTATGCCGCCAAGCCCGACTTGAAACGAGTGAGCAAATCCAAATACGTTTCTTCGGCGCGCGAATATTTTTCCAAGTAGGACTTCTGTTTACTGGAATCTCCTGAAAGGTCATCCAGGACTGCTCCATGTCGTTCCTGACAAGCCTGCCACAAGTTCCTCCAGCCGTTGTGTTCTGGTTTGGAAATAGCCAAGGGAATGCCTCTCCTTGCTGTCCTTCAAATGATTTCGGCTCAGTCTGTTCAGACTGGCGAAATTATCCCGCTGTACTAAGATCACCTCCTTGCTCATCTTGTGACGTCACGGATCTACAAGGATACTGACGGATGGGTACTTTTAAGCTCTCTAACACCGGAGTCTTGCCACTCTTTTGCACCAAATTGATTTGTTCAATTTACACGGTGGAAAATATTGAGCGCAAAGATTGCGGTAAAGAACAATTTCTCCACCTCGTTCAGTATCCGGCTCGACGGACCAGAAAATGTTGACTTTTTTAAAAACTCAAACTGAATATCGCCAAGCGCTTAGGCAGTCTCACCTAAGCTTTAAACAAATTAAAGGCTTGTGTGCTTGAACCATATTGACATTTTATTGCATTTGAACAATTATTATATACACAATTTTTGCTTTCAGGTAAAATTCTTAGTAGACTAAAAAACCATAGGTACGAATATTACAAAAACAAGTCGGGAAACCGGAAGCTTGACGCTTCAGGTATAAAAGGTTTTGTGTTTCCCTATGTGAGGAGCATAACGTAGTTCTCCATTGGCTTATAGCATTGACCCGAGATATTGAAATCGTTCAGTTCTGGGCAGGTTACTGCCATTGCCAGAACTGAGCGATTTAAGTATCTCGAAGGGCAGGTTACTTCCATTGCCAGAGCTCAGCGATTTAAATATCTCGAGTCAACGCTATCAGCTAATGGAGAACTGCGTAATGAAATTGTTTCGCGCATTCCCGTATCAGCGCACGTCCCAAATCTAAAATTTACTGCAATGTCGTCCGTCTGCCACTCTCTATAGTTCTGAGTGTTGGCCGACTATAAAGGACAATGAACGGCGTCTTGCGGTAATGGGGACGAAGATGTTTCATTGCACTGGTGGCGTGACACGTTTTGATTACGTCTGAAATGAGAATATCCGCGATCGATATGGGTTTGCATCGATCGTGGGAAAACTGTAAGAGAGGCGTTTTCGATGGTGTGGTCACGTAATTCACGCTAACCAGAATTCAACAACCAGCATTGATCAGAACATCGAAAGTAATGGTAAACATCCAAAAAGCCGGCCAAAACAATGGTGGCTTGATACGCTGGATGGAGATTTAAAGATCTCGCAATTACATCCTGATGAGGCATTTGATAAAATAAAATGACGAAACCGATCATCACGAGCCGACCATGCTTGTGAACTGAAAGCTGAAGAAAAAGAAAAAGATGTGAGGAGCGACGAGTGCACGACAGCTCCGTGTAATATAGCTAAAAATTCCATTGCCCTCTATTTTCTAGAAAGCGATTTAAAAAAATCATTTGATGGAAAGCCCTGTGTTGATAATGGTCAACCTCATAAGCTTCACGCTCTGAGTTTAATATTATTAGCGAATGAAAACAATTTAACCAACATCAAATATAAACAAGTCGGGAAACCGGAAGCTTGACGCTTCAGGTATAAAAGGTTTTGTGTTTCCCTATGTGAGGAGCATAACGTAGTTCTCCATTGGCTTATAGCATTGACCCGAGATATTGAAATCGCTCAGTTCTGGGCAGGTTACCACCATTGCCAGAACTCAGCGATTTAAATATCTGGAGGGGCAGATTACTGCCATTGAAAGAACTGAGCGAGTTAAATACCTCGAGTCAATGCTACCAGCCAATGGAGAACTGCGTAATGAAATGTTTCAAGCATTAATGCCACCTGGATGAAGTGACATTCTGCAACTGGTGTTCTTTGTGATCGACGTATCAGCGCACGTCCCAAATCTAAAATTTACTGCAATGTCGTCCGTCTGCCGCTCTCTATAGTTTGAGTGTTGACTATAAAGGACAATGAACGGCGTCTTGCGGTAATGGGTACGAAAATGTTGCATTGCACTGGTGGCGTGACACGTTTTGATCACGTCTGAAATGAGAATATTCGCGATCGCCATGGGTTTGCACCGATCGTGGAAAAACTTCAAGATAGGCGTTTTCGATGGTGTGGTCACGTAATTCACGCTAACGAGAATTCAACAACCAGTATTGGTCAGAACATCGAAGTCAATGGTAAGCAACCAAAAAGCCGGCCAAAACAATGGTCGCATGATACACTGGATGGGGATTTGAAGGTCTCGCGATTACATCCTGATCAGGCATTTGATAAAATAAAATGACGAAACCGATCACGACGGGCCGACCCCGCTTGTGAACTGAAGGCTAAAGAAAAAGAGGAAGATGTGAGGAGCGATGAGCCAGACAGTTCCGTGTCCCATAGTTAAAAATTCTATTGGCATCTATTTCTTAGAAAGTAATTTAAATAAATCATTTGATGGAAAGCCCTGTATTGAAATAGTCAACCTCATACGTTTCACACTCTGAGTTTAATATTATTAGCAAATGCCAACAATTTAACTAACATCAAATATAAAAAAGGGCTAGGGAGAATTAGATTCTTCTTGAATGGAATTTTAATATTTTACTTGAATTTCAATTATTCTCGTTAATTATGACGTCAGCATCTTATTTGTATGGCTTAGGATGCTGTTAATAAGCACGAAATTGATAAGTTTGAACTGCTATAACTTTCCCAATAATAGTTGGATTTTCATGAAACTTGGTGTGTGTATGCACGAGGCTGTTCTCTATGTCTCTAGTTTTTTAGTCAATTTCTAAAAGTTGATAATATACTTTTAGTAAATTTTTTAAGCAGATACCGGAATAGGACATCTCTGAAGATTAGATTTCACATAAGTGTTTTACACAAAATCTTAAAAAGGGCTGCAGATAAGTAGATTCTTCATAAATGTGACTTTAATATTCCACGCGAATGTCAATTATTCCGGGTAATTATGACGTCAGCATCTGATTTGGAAGCAGTAAACTCGCGCGAACTGCTATAACTTTGGCGTTAGTTGCCTGATTTCCATGAAATTTAGCACATACATACAAAATATTGTCCTCTATGCTGGTACAAAACTTGGAAGTCCTAGGATGAATTTAAGGGGGTTTTCAGTAAATTTCTAAAAAGTAGTAATATACTATTAGTAAGTTTATTTGAGCAGATATCGGAATGGGACATATTTTGAGGCCTAGATTTCATCTAGGCGCACCACCCCGATTTTTTCGGATTTTTAGGTTGGGTAGTTTCCGAAAATGAGTCCTGTCTCACTTCAAGTGCCTACATTTTGACTCCTTACTCACGCACCTTGCAATTTATGCCAAAACTAATGTCAGTTTCGGAAAGTACAAATCGAGGCCTTTCATTTGATATCCTACACAACTGTATGCGGTGAAAAAATTTTGTGAATCCCCCTTCTGCATGTATGGGGAGCCCCCCTTCAAACTCCACCTAAATTTATGCCACTCATTGTATGCGTGGGATTTCATAGTTTCCATCTGTCCACCAAATTTCGTTTGGATCGGTTTAGCCGTTTTGGAGAAAAATGCGTGTGACAGACAGACAGAAAGACAGACATTGAATCGATTTTAATAAGGTTTTGTTTTACACAAAACCTTAAAAAACGCTATGTCAACCAATTTCTCATGCAATGCATTTTTAGCTGATTTTGTTCAAGCCTAATACCTTGCATGCAAATTATTGTGAGTTAACATTATACTCTAGATAAAGCGTTAAATAGTGTACAATGTGTTATATTTCTTAAAAAGACTTATTCTGATTATATTCGAAACATGTGGATACGGACTGTTCTTCCAAGTAGAAAAGAAATAATTTTGGCCATCAAGGCATTAAATCGAAGAAACGCCGCTGGGCTTGACGGTCTGCCTGCAGAGTTGTTTATCGCTGTCCCTGCAGTTACTGCTGATCTGCTGCTTCCACTCCTACGGAAATTGTGAGAATCTGGGACCTTTAGCAGAGAGTGGAAGAGGAGGATGATCGTTAGGATTCCGAAAAAGGGCACACGTTTTGAGTGGGCCAATTGGATCGGTAGGTACTTGTTCCCTGCTGTTGCAAGGATAATTGCTAAAATAATCCTGGAACGCATCAAACAATGTCTCGAAAGTTTAATCGACAGATATAAGGCTGGTTTTTGCTCCCGATCCTCCTGCATTGACTACATCAGCACGGATTGTTTTGGGACAGTACGCAGAATTTAAATCTACGTTGCATCTGCTCTTCATCGATTTCATGAAAGCTTTTGATAGCGTGAACAGGGAGTGTTTATGGAGTGCTTTATTGAGGGGGGGGGGGATTTCGGAGAAACTAATAGCATATGATGGCCCAAACGGTCACATGTTGCACCGAGCTAAAATCTTGGAGGATGTTGAGGTCCAAAACGGAATCGCCCATTCTGTTACCGATATTATTTCTTTTTGCTATCGGTGACGTTCTTCATGCAGCCTTGTCCGGAGGACATGGAGAAATTCTATGGACGATGACATCTGAAAACTTTGGTTTTGTTGGTGTTCATCTCCAGCCCAACGCTACTTTCTTCTCTTTCCAAATTTAGAGCTATTTGGTCAAGGTGCATGACTCGGTGAGAGAGCGCAGTCGTGGAAAGTTTTGTATCCACTAACACCATACCGGACCGTCCACTTTCCCGTGGAATCGCCATAAGGTATTATTTCATAGGGCAAACTTGGCGCACTCTACCTGCTTTTCTGGTCCGCTCTGTCTTTCGCAATTTACTCTGAATAAATCAAATCATCCAGTTGATCGCATCCCAACCCTCCTCACATGCTAGCATTCCCGGAAGGGATTTTTTGGAGAGCTCTCCTCAAAGTTTCTCCTTTTCTCCACAAATTTTGGATAAAAAATGGGGATATCTATTCAACAATTCTTAAATTGTTGATGGCTGCCTGGATAGGTACAATAATCCTCAAATTATTGTACTCCGAAGGAAGCAAAAAGAAAATACTGCTTTTCACTTTTCTTTGGCTTGTGGCATGGTTTATTACTATCACTTTGTTTTTATACAAGAAATCTTATAACTAAGCAATTTACAATTTACACATTTTGTTTACATGACCTATTGATTTGTTTCTGGCACAAGCGCATGTTCAGCATTTTTTTGAACTGCTATTATGTTGTAGTAATTAATACTGATTTGTGCGAAAGTAGACCAATGTGTCGATGCACTTATCAATTTTAGCTTACTGCTTACATAGTTCTTTTTGTGTGTGTAGCGTCCACGCCACAAAAGTATACAACAAATAAAATGTATCAAAACTACATTAAACATAAAATACGAACACTGTACACACCAAAAAAATAAATCTAATTATCGCCATATTTATTCATAGACTGGTTTCTCAAAAGCGATCATTTTATTTTTATCGAGCTTCCTCATACAACATATGCATACACTTTCTAATCTATTGTTTTACGGGAACTTGCTCGAGACATATTTAAACAATATTATACACCGGGTTCTTATTTTACATTTTTCTCCAAACA
Source organism: Hermetia illucens (assembly GCF_905115235.1). Lineage (NCBI taxonomy): Eukaryota > Metazoa > Arthropoda > Insecta > Diptera > Stratiomyidae > Hermetia > Hermetia illucens. The sequence goes on along the minus strand of NC_051849.1, from coordinate 84,885,402 downwards.
CATGCATCAGCATCCATGAATAACAGACACTTACAATACACATGAAATTGAACTGTATAAAGGGACTTAGAAATGTTAAAATGAGGTCAGTTTTACTACTACACCGAGATCGAGCACATCAATTCGTCGAGCGCGCCAAGTTCCTAATTTGATATCTCGCTATTATTCTCACACTCTGTAAAATCCCCATCCCGTTATCATTTTTATAATAAAGTTCAACTCGTGTGCTTATAGTCTTAATATAAGTTCCATTGAGTAGTTCTTATAACATAAAAGTGTAGAATTTTACTTATTTACCGTACCATACCTCCCAAAGTGTGATTCGAACAGGTGGTTTGGACAATCAGATAAGGGGTAAGATAATAACTGACCTCCCCATGCTTTCTCTCGTCTACCAAGATGTCAATCGACAACATTCCTGAAATGACGAACGCTGCAACATCTGAGGCGGCCCTGAACCTAGAACAATAGCTATTCTACTATAGACCACACTTAGTTTATGTGCGATATTTTAGATATGCAGCACTGTTCCCCAAACTGGGACTGTATGTCACCTTGGCGATAAGCAGTCTAAATGTAAGCAGTAGCCCTAATACATTTGACATCATTCTTGCTAGTGCCATACTTGTGGTAGATTTAACTTTGCATCTGTCATCACCTGCAAATATTGGATGACCGCCATGGAAATAATGATGAAACTCGTAATCCTAATGCATTCATAATTTCTAGTATGGCGCTTGGTGATGAGTACCGCTTCCGGTTTTTCCTCCGCAAGTGCCAGCCCAGCGCTCTCTAGCCAAGTCTTAACAGCATAATCTCAGAATCTTCTAGATATTTCGCAAAAACAACCAGTGCTATGTATCCTATCATCGTCGCCTCTTTCTGAACCAGAGGGTTAATTACATTATTGTACATGATGCCCCACCGTACAATATGGAGCCCAGATGAACACGCGCGGAGTCAAACTATTCTTTGGGTTCAATATCGGTGTCATACCAGATCCTCCGTTCTTGCAAATAACCATCGACAATACCAGGGAGATAGATGGGCATACCAATCTTCGCCAGGGACTTCTGTATACGGCTTCACTTAGAGTAGTTGAATGCATTCTTCACGTCCAGGGATACGCCACACAATATTTGCTAGTAGTATACTTTCCATGAATTGTCTTTTCGGCCAAGTCAGCAACCAATTTGATGGCATCGATGGCTGATCTGGCGTTACGGAAACCATACTGCCCATCTGAAAGGCTTCCTTGGGCCTCAACAACCGGGAGCTATGAGAGATATGTGAGCCTATATGTGGATGATTCAAATGGAGGTTTGCCAGCCTTAAGTAGCAGTACCAACTTTTATCATTTCCATGCTACAGGAAATATCCCCCCGGACATGTCTGGATCTGACGACGAACTTAAGAGGGTTTTTCCATATAACGCTCGATATTTCAACCTTTTCCTTTAGTTCTTTTTTTGACAATACATTTTTTATGTGTAATTTTTTATGTGTTATTATTGGAGCCTTGAATTATGATAGAAAATTTGTACTTAAGTGGACTTCCCGAAAAATAAGTGGATGATTGGTGGAAAGCACATCTCAATTCGTAGTAATCTGAAACCAAAAATTTAAAGGTTTTTATATTCTGTATACTTGCCACTGTGTCCGGATAGTTGAGGGGTTAGAGCACAAGGCTATCGTATGGAAGCTCGTGGTTCAAATTTCACTGGTCGCAGTGGGATTTGTATCGTGATTTGACGTCGGATACCAGTCGACTCAGCTGTGAATGAGTACCTGAGTCAAATCAGGGTAAAAATCTCGGGCGAGCGCAATGCTGACTAAATTGCCTCCTACAGGATACTGTAATCCTGTAGTGTACCGTTACGGTCTTGAATGAAGTGCTCTAACACGCTTCAAGGCCCTGATCCAATATGTTGTGCCAACGATTATTATTATACTTGCCACTATCGTTCGAACCGCGATTATAATTTTACGTCATTAAATATGATATAAGCGAAGTTGTAGAGTAAAATATTCAAAAATCGAACCTGCTTTTTAATGATAACGGACTGTGGGTTATTCAATTAGCATTGTCACACGAAATGGTTGCTGGAAGTACTGGTTTGCGCGGAAAGCAGTCCACAAACAAACGTGGGCCTCTCCAGACGGGATCACTTTCAACCAAATCGACCATGTGTTGATCGAACGCAGCCACCTCTCAGCCCTGGGGGGCCAATATAGACTCGGATCACTATCTCGTTGACATGGTGCTCCGAGCTCGAATAACAACACCACCCAGAATCCCCTCTGACAATCAGGTGAGAACTAACACTGAAGCCATCCACAACACAGTCCTCCGCGACACCTACAAGAGTTGGATGTCGCAATAACCGCAGTCAACAGAGATCCTGGAGATGAAGCATCAACAAATGATCTTCACAATCATCTGAGGAACGTTATCATAAATACGACCACAAACATACTTGGTCCCAGGCGTAAAAGGAGTCGGAACGGCTGGTTTGACGATGAATGTAAGCTAGCAACGGAACGAAAGAATGCTGCATACCTAGTAATATTGCATTCTCAAAGCACGCGGACACGCGTGAAGATTTATCACGAACTCCGTCGAGCGGAGAAGCGACTTCGTAGACGGAAAAAGGAAGCCTGGGAGAACCAACGGGTCTGTGAATTCGAAAAGCACAGGGAGTAACCGCACCAGGCGCGGAAATTTGATCAACAAGTCAAGAGGATGAAGCCTTACACACCTCGATGCTCATCCTGCCGATGCATAGAGGGAAATCTGATTTCCAACAGAATGGGCATATCGGAGCTATGGGTTGAGTACTTTAATGAATTACTGAATAACCAGATATCAGTGAGTTGGAAGTTCTGCTAACTGAAGACGACGGACAAACACTGCCACCACTAAGTATAGGAGATGGAAAAACTTTTGCAATATGGACATCAGTTGTTCCATCTTTTCATCGACTTTCAGACCGCCTATGATAGCAGAGCCAGAGTAAAAGTGAACACGGCCATGACAGAATTCGATATCCCGACGAAATTAATATGACCTTGCGGGCTGGATCATCCTTCTTCGTATGGTTTAGGTGACCCGCCCTTTGCAACCTGTTGAGCCGTTGCAGTAAGAGGTTTCACCCTATGGTGAGACGTTTCGAGCGGAACAGTTTTTGTAAGCTGAAATAGGCTCTGTTGGCTACCAACAACCGTGCGCAGATTTCGTCCTCATAGCTGTTATCGTATTATTTTGTATACTTGTCACTATCGTTCGAACCACAATTATAATTCTACGTCATTAAATATTAAATAAGCGGAGTTGTAGAGTAAAATCTTCAAAAATCGCGCCCACCCTTCATTGCAAATGCAGGATATAAAAAGTCCAAAAAATAGGCCGTTTTTACCAACGTGCATAATCGTGGTTCGCACCAGGACTATTGATGTGTGTAACGCTGTTTCGAGAAAATCACCCGCCCACTTTTTGCTATGAATGCACATCAAGACGTAAAAAAGAAAAAATCGATTTCTGGAAACCGTCACATAGGAAAACTCTCTTATGGGCCCTGTTCGCGATTCCATTGACACTCAGAGCTTTGGTACCATCTATTCTACTACAGATCTTGAACAACTCGTCTGTGGCTGCTGCCGCTACATTGTGAGATATCTAAAAGGTCTTATCGCCCCTCACTTGCAGGGGGAATAACCCCTGGTTTATTTCGATAACAGTGGGGTTGGACACTTGATCGATAGAGATGATAGGCCCCTGAGTAGTCCCATAGCAATTCTATAGGCGCTCCCCCACTGGTTTGAGTCTGTTTTCAAGCAGAAGAAGAAAGAAATTATGCCTTCTTGCTCCGCTGGGTTGAACGTTTTGCGAGCTTCCTTATAGGCGTGCTCTTTGTGCCCTGGTCGACCCTACCAACCGCCTTCCAAACTGTTCGTCTGCCACGGTGGATGGCGAGTTTACCATCCCACCAGTAGTTAACCTTGCATTGGGCAATGTTTTGGCGATGCATTCTGCCATATGACCTCTATGGAGGCTTGATCATCCAAAGCTTTTGCAGACCAACCTGAAATGTTTTCGATTGCTGGTTTCGGCCCTGTAACCTGCCAACTGCAGAGTTGACAAAGGTTAAATCTGTGATTGAGGAAGGCCACTTAATTATTATACTTTTAATAGCAGGTGCACGCGTGCCAAAAAAGAACATGTAATGTACCTATTAACCATAGTATGTGAAGTAAGCCTATAACTGACAGCAATGTTAGTATATTCCCTACTTCCAAGTATTTTACCTTGGTGTCTGGTATTGCCTCAGCCTACTTTGCAGTTGTGTTGTGTTACACTGTCCCAGAACAACTAAGGCGTTTCCTAATTCTCCGCACATAATCTACAGATACTGTTCGTAGATACCCCAAGCTTCCTCAGGTGATAGTTTAGTCCCCAGTGACCAATTAATATTCTCACTATGATCCGGAGGCATTTCTTGATGAGGTTCAAGCAATCCTCTGAGTGCTTGGATTCGAGTTCTTCCAGCCACCTGGACTGTCCATTCCTATTAAGTTCGCCCAGTGTACTTCCGTCAGCAGTCCCTCTTGATTTTTCAATGTCGTAGTTATGAACTCATTTTCGCTTTCATAGAAAGGTTCCGACCTGTGTAGCGACGCGGCGGCATTGACATTAGAAACAAAAACCATATAGCGCCGATGTTCGCCTCTCCGGTTTTCGAAATAACCATAGAAATTGATTAACTGGTCGATTCTAAACAAAAAATGTTTAGTGAAAGTTTTTCGGACAAGTAGTAGTTTTGGAGTTAGTCATGTTCAAACATGTGGTTTTTTTTTCAACTGTATGTTTTTTAACGGTTTTTCGAAAATAACTCGAAAACCCTGCACATTAAATAGCAAAAAGAACGAATTTTTTCATTTCTTTAGGTACACTATGAACAGAGTTATGGCTCGTCAAACGGCAATTCGTAATATCTAAAGCAAAAATTAATATTTTCAAGGTCAAATAGTACCAAATCAGTAACTTTTGAAGCAAATTCATCTAAAGCTCTTTTAAAGTGCTTGAAAAGACCTTTGAAATGAGGTATGATAGAAGTCAGTAGCATAAATAATAATTCCTTATGCTACCATAGATCCCACAGGGCTCACAGGAAATATACCCCTATACTCAATTGTTATGGCCTGAAGATGCCAAGGGAAGGTCGGAAATCCAAAGTCGAAGCTTCCTTAAAAATATGAAATAAGGGAAATGTCGATTGGGGTTGCGATCAGTCTTGGATCTTATGCCTCGATTATGGCACTCTAGTCTCGAGTTTTTCGACTCCACGTTCGCAGTTGAGTTAGTATTGTTTTGCTTGATTACCGGGATATTCCTTGTCACTGTCGAAAAAGATTGGTCACCACATATGGGAGCGTGGCTAGTATAGAGATTTGCAAACCGTGCCGACAGGGCACTTCAGTGGAGCTACATCATTTGACGTCAATTTCATCATTTATTTGAAGTGGAAGGCCGAATCAAAGTTTTGGTTGACCATCGTCGTAGTAAATAATGGAGAAGCTTTTACTGAATCACAGATTGGAAAACATTTTGAAGGCCGTGCGCAAAAAGCAAACTTTATTGTTGTGCGTATTACTTAATTGGGAGTCTCCATATAAACGAATAGGAAGTGTAACATTTTTTGTTCGGTGAACTACACATGCTGTTTCCCTACGAGACCGTGATTTTTCAACACGAGACTTTTGATCTTCAAATTTTGCAGATATTAAATAAATCACTTGGGCATCGGTATCTTGCACTATCCCTGCAAATTACCATCTGTTCTTCACAAAAAACTCCTTTTCACCACTCACAATAGGAAATACTAATATCATATAGACGGGTGGGATGTGACATTGGCTAATCTACACAAACTTTTAATAAATGGAATAGGACAGAAATCAGCGTCACGCACGTATTCATTCAGTCTGTTGAGGAAGGGATCTGTCTTTCCTCTCACAATTATCCTTTTGACGTGACATCGACTATTGTGTATTTTCGCTACCATGCGTAAAGGAAAAGAGCTTTTGTCATAGGGAGAGTAGCCTTCACTAGCCCATGCTCACATTTCACACTCCTATAGAAAATGGATGACGTTTTTATGTTCGATTATGCAGACACTTTCATGTGCACATACCTATCCTGCCTTTCAGATATTTTCACACTTGGAGACATACACAGGCAAGCAAACACATATATTGTCTAGAGAAATTTTATCTTTTGCCAGCCGGGATTTTTTTCGTTATCCTATTGTTATTTTTTCTCAGATATACGAAGGATATAGTTGAGAACTTTCCGCTCCTTTCAGCAAAGAAATAGTGTGCTCTGTATCAAGACACATATCCTGTTAATACAGAAGGAAAGAAAATTCCTTTTGTCACTTTCTACGTTCGGTGATAATCCTCGCACATAGTGAAAGGAGTGTTTTATTCTCTTCATAGTACGAAAAAAGTTTCCGCCTGAATGATAATTCTTAACACCAGCAGCGTAATGATGGAGAGAAAATGAAGGAGGTTATTTCATTGAATCATCTTTTCTTTAAGCTGCTTTTTATTCTGTAGCCTCTCTGGGTCTTCCACTATATGATTTTTGGATTTTGGTGTTGCCGGGAAAGGAGTTTTCAGGATGAATCTTTTGTTTCGGTTTTCGTAATGGTTGTTCACCAAATCTAGATCAAGGGATGGTAGCAAATGTAATGCTTCACATATAATGGTTGCCTACATGATGTGGTCTTCGTCTAGTTTTAGAAGGTATGTTTTTACTGCAAGAGATTACTGTTGTACTTACGAAATGGGGTCACCAAAGATGCTTTACTTTACACTTTTTTCTGAGATTGTGTCACTTTTTAATACTGAATTACATATCAAACGAGGAATACAATATTTTTAAGGTTTTATGCAAAACAAAACCTTATTAAAATCGATTCACTGTCTGTCTGTCTGTCTGTCTGTCACACGCACTTTTCTCCAAAACGGCTAAACCTATCCGAACGAAATTTGGTGGACAGATGGGAACTAAGAAATCCCACGCATACAGCGGGTGACATAAATTTAGGTGGAGTTTAAAGGGGGGCTCCGCGTGCATGCAAAGGGAGATTGAAAAATTGTAGGGTAACAAATGAAAGGTATCGATCAGTACTTTCCGAAGTTTTAGCGTGAAGTGCAAAGTGCGTGAGTTAGGAGTCAAAATGTACACACTTAAAGTGAGATAGGACTCATTTTCAGGAAATACCCAACCCAAAAATCCGAAGAAATGACGAAAGCGCGTTAGATGAAATCTATGCTTCAAAATATGTCCCATTCCGATATCTGCTAAAATTAACTTATTAATAGTTTATTACCAACTTGAGTTCATCCTAGGAGTATTATATACGCAGTTCTCTATTGGCTGATAGCATTGACCTAGGATATTGAATTCGTTCAGTTTTGGGCAGGTTACTGCCATGGACAGTCAATGCTGTTAGCCATTGGAGAACTGCGTTATGCTCCTCACATAGAGAAACACAAAACCTTTTATACTTGAAGCGTCAAGCTTCCGATTTCCCGACTTCTTTTTTTTTAATTACATTTCTAGGTGATTTTTTCCACCTTCTTAATTATATTATTATGTCTTTATAATAATTTAGGCTTATATTGATCAGGGCAATATGCATTGATGGAACTAAGTTATGATGATGTTCTGTATGGGCCTCCTATCATTCCTAGTTTTCAGCAATTTGTAAAGTTTTATAAAAAATAAAATTTTCTAATTACTACTGTCACTGCGTCCCATTTTATATTTACTCGAGCAGACAGATATAACTGCTTTCCTAGTACCCGTGTCATAGTGCGAGTGGTTGATCCACACCGGGGCACACTGAAAGTTCTCTATTGTCTAAAAGCGGGGCGGATATGAATGGCGGAGCAGCAAAAAAGGCGAAGGATGGAAAAGGAATTAAATCGCCTGCTCTGATCATTAGAGAATGAAGATTGGCAGATTGGATTCGAAGCCGATCGGCAGGCATTGATTTCTAGCTTGAAACCTAGAAGCCGAGAGACAAGCAATACCCAGGTGGACATCACTTCTGCAAATTTTCTGTGGTGGAAACCTGAACGATTGTCACGAAAATTGGTGAGAGTATTTGATCTGTTGTTCCCTTTACATGCAGTAAGTGGCGCCATTTTGTTTTAAGTGTAAGGGGGGCTCCCCATACATGTGAATGGAGGATGCAATTTTTTTTTTCACAGAATGTAGCCATGTGAGGTATCAAATGAAATGTCTCAACTAGTGCTTTTCGAAACTGGTGCAATATTTGATATTGGGTGAAACATAAGGGAGTGAAGGCTCAAAATATGACCCCCAAAAAGTGTAACAGGACTCGTTCTCAGAACCTATCCAACCGAAAAATCTGAAAAAAATCGCAGTGACGCATCTCTACGAAATCTAGGCCTCGAAATATATCCGGTTCCGATATCTGCACAAATAAAGTTAATAATAGTATATTTCCACATTGTATAAATTAACCCGGCAACCCCCCTTATGTTCAACCCAGAAGTTTGTACATGCGTATAACGAAGAACATAATTCGCAATTTGGTTTGAAGAAAATGCAACTATTATTAACAAAGTTGTAGTGGGTAAAACTTTACCATTTTTTGTGAATTTCGTGCACTCTACAACCTGCATGACATTATCATCACATATCAATTCGTCAATACCACAACGAAATGGGTTCTTATGAATGGGGTAGGAAAGAATTATTTTGTTTTAGTTTTTTAGTCATTTGTATATGAATATCAATTACTCTAACCACACATGTGTGTATGTAAGTATATAGTATATGTGTGCTAATGAACTTTGCGGGTAGTGCCTAATTTAGATAGATATAAGAATAAATTGGAAATATCGGTACGACCAATTTACATATGTGCATATATGTGTACAGTATTTGGAAATAGGCAGTTTGTTTATTTAGGGTGCGTGTAATATCTATGGCTGCAATATATGTCTCGTAGTTTGGAAAAATATGAAAGAATATGTTGGATTTGCAGCTATATACGGATAGAAAAATGTGCATTGATGTTTCTTACATAAGATGAACACAAAACCTTTATACCTGAAGCGCGAGCTTCCGGTATTCCGACTTGTTATATGGTTGGTGATGGCAGTACTAGTCCTCGTCTCCAGTTGGCGGAATCTCCTCGCTCGTCGATATTTCAGTTGTTGAGCGGTTCATCAAAATACTCCCTCTTTGTGTCGGCAGGATGAGCATCGATGTATATAAGGCTTCATCCTGCATCAGCAATTTGTTAGTCAAACTTTCGCGCCTGGTGCGGCTGCATTCATAGTTCTCTCAGGTTTCTCCACTTAACGCAGTTTGTGATAGACTTCTGCGCGTACCCGTGTTCTTTAAGAGTGTAGCCCGGTATGTTGCATTCTTTCGTTCTGTTGCTAGTTTACATTCATTGTTGAACCAGCTATTCTCACTTCTTTTGCAAGCATACGTGTGGCTATATCAATGGTAACGTTTTTCAGGTGGTTGTGAAGATCATTTGTTTCATCTCCGGGAAATCTGCTGCTGTTATTATTACGGCATCCATTTCCTCATTATGAGGTGTTATGGACTGCTTCCGTATTCCATCCCATCTGATTATCAGGGGGATTCTAGGCTGTGCTGTAATTCGATCCCAGGGCACCATGTCAACGAGATAGAGATTTGAGTCTATATTGGCCCCCTTATATGTTCTGACTTTCATCAAGGCTGAGAGGCGGCGGCGTTCAATAAACACGTGGTCAATTTGACTGTGGTCTCGCCTGGAGAGGGCCCTGTATGCTTGTGGACCGCTTTCCCTAAAAACCTACTGCTGCTCTACTGCTGCTTTTGGCTGACTAGGAGACCTACTCCGAGCGGTGCTACTGGATGTTTACTATAATATATTGTGTAGTGTCTCTTCTCCGGGAAACGGGTCTCTGTGCAGCATATCTCTTGACACGCTGTTGGATAATCGTCATATTGGAAAAGGTATCGCCTAGCTGCTGGGCAGCATTTAGTCTGTACAGGTTCATGAGAAAATGCGTAAATTGTTAGTCCGTTTTCGTCGCTGGGTTCGTCGTTGAGAAATCCATCCCATCCGGAGTTTCTTTTGTAACTACACAACTTCGATTTTCCGTGGAGGGTTGACAGCCCTACCCAACCCGCAACCTTGAGGACTAGTTGGTATAATTTGTCCTGTTTTCAGGCGTGGCAGGGTCGTCTTCATTTTTCTCCGTCTACAGTTCTACATTATGAAAGGAGGGTTTGGTAATAGTAGTAGCTGTTGGTTCAGTAGGCGCTTTCCAGATTTTATGCTCCATCGTAGATACCAATCCACGTTTCGCCCTGGGACCTATCCTACCCTTCAGCTGCCCCATTATTCTTTGTGAAAAACATGTTTTACGGGATTCTAGCTTTTTTCAGTGGCAAAAGGCTCAGACTGCATGGCGTCAGCTTCTTAGCAAAAATTATAACAATAAAATGTCATTGTGATACCAGGTGGATTCACAACTTGCATTATAAAATTACAGGCAACATTGATATCAATTAATGGAAGGTTCAAAGCTATATCGGGGACAGTTTCATTAGTAATTCATTTTTGCTTAATCAATTTACAATGAGTTTTATTGCCTTAGGTTCTGTATTTGGTATTGTTGAATGACGCTTATAATTACCTTCATTTTCTTTGATTATCTATTATGCCCAGCGCACCTTGATGTTAGGGCTTCTCATTCTCAGGAATTTTATGATAAAGTGTCGCTTAAATGGTTTTTTTAAAGTATTGTGTGAAACGAAACCTTATTAGAATCGTGTCGATGACTGTCTGTTCGTCTGTCTGTACACACCTGATTTATTTGGAAACGGCTCGACCGATTGCTACGAAAATTGCGTTAAGTTTAAGGGAGGGGCTCCCCATACATGTGGATGAAGGGACAGTTTTTCCTCACAGAATGTGGCCATGTTTGGTATCAAAGAGTATCAAGGGCTCAATTTGTATTTCGAAACTGGCCCCATATTTGATAACGGGTAAAACATAGGCGAGTGAGGGCTCTAAATATGATCCCCAAAAGTGTAACAGTTCTCGTTCTCAGAACCTATCCAACCGAAAAATCTGAAAAAAATTACAGTGGTGTAAATGTAAATGAAACTTAGGCCTTAAAATACATCCCGTTCCAATATCTGGAATGGAAAATGAAAAAATGTGCGTAGAAAGTTTTTCAAAGGAGATGAACACAAAACCCTTCATACCTGAAGCGCCAGCTTCCGGTATTCCGACTTGTTTTTATCTTGAATTGATTTGCTGTTTTTGCGTATAATTCCACTCACTTTTATAATTTACTACAATATAAAAGGCTGATGAAATCAATTTATTTGCAAGAAACATGAGTAAATCACGACAAAACCAATTTTGCGTTTTCTAAAGGAATTTTTAGGGCCAGCTCTTAACACGGAAATTAATAACATATTTTTAACCCTCAAATAAACTTTGAAGTTAAATGAAGAAATTCACTCCCAAATTACCTGCAAATCGACAGCAAGAATTTATTCGTAAAAGGCATATTTTCGCTCATTCTAAACATTGTTTTAACAAAAGTACTTTTGGTTGGAATTTTGCAGTGGAAAAAAATCGCAAGGTGCAGTAAATTTGCAGGAAAAGATAATTTCGAGCTGTATTATACTATAGCGTCTATCACTGCAAAATCCTAGGATGAAGTTAAGGAGGGTTTCTGCTCACTCACAAATATAGCGATTTACTATTTTTAATCTTATTTGCACAGATATCGGTATTTTGAGACCTGGATACAGTATTGGGGTAGCTTCGTGATTTTTTTCAGATTTTTAGGTTGGGTGGTTCTTGAGAAAGGCCCCGTGAAAGAAGTGCAAACTTTCCAGCCCCGCAATCTCCTCGTTTCTAACAAATGTAAACAAGTCGGGAAACCGGAAGCTGGGCGCTTCAGGTATGAAAGGTTTTGTTTGCTTCTTGTGTAAGTATATTTGAGTGTTTTTTATTGGGTGGGGTAGGTGAATGCATTTACGCACACAATGTTGGACTCCCGATTCGGAACGTCGTCGGACTACCAACTAAACACCTCCCCATCGTCAGAGAGCTAGCCTGGAACCGTTTGTCACATTACTTCGGGCCAGCCCCCGAACTCTCCCGCCTTGCGGAGCCTTCAAATCAGGGAATTCCTTTCATCAACGGGAGGGGAGGGGAAAAAGGGAACTGTCAGTTCAAGGAACCGCCTGCCATCCGGCTCCTCCACCGGTCGAGTTCTATCTTCTTAGCAACGAGAAGGGCCCGAACGTAATGAGCAACACGGTTCCAGCTGTCAGCAGTCCTCAGCATCTCTTCCACAATGTTGTCTGGAGAGAGATCCCCTGTGTTTAAATAGAGCTGCTGACGAACCCCACCCCACCTTTCACAAAAAAAAAAGTGTGGTGGGCATCGTCCACACACAATCCGGAGAACGCGCCTTTCCAATCTTGTGCAGGTAAGACTGAAAATTTCCATGCCCACTTAAAAATTGGGTAAGGAAATAGTCAGTCTCACCATGCTTCCGATTCAGCCACGCACCTAAGTTGCCGATGAGCCGCGCAGTCCATCTGCCTCTAGTTTCATTTTGCCAAGAAAGCTGCCACTCGTCTAGAGTGTGTTGCCGTTCTTCGCGAGCAACCACCTCCCTTGGCTCATCTCCCTTGCCCTTGTATATGGCCTGACGCTCCCTAGCAAGAAGAGCAACGGGGATAACTCCCGCGATCACCATCACGGCCGGTTCAGAGACTGTGCGGTACGCAGACGCCACCCGTAAAGCTCCGCGTCTCCGTACTTGCGCGAGGCGTCTACGATATACCTTCTTGTTAAGAGCGCCAGCCCATACCTCTGCGCCGTAGAGCAGGGCAGACTGCGTTGAGCTCATCAGGAGACGTCGCCTACTAGACGCAGGACCCCCAATGTTTGCCATTAACCTACTTAACGCCGAAACTCCAGCCGCAGCCTTGTTCGCTGCTACTTGGATTTGCTCAGAAAAGCTCATCTTTGAGTCAAGAGTCAACCCGAGGCGAGTATTTGAGTGTAGAACTATCCTATTTGTACGAAGCCCGTTAAGAATATGCACTTAGCATGTCAGACTTAGTACTTCAGGGTGTAAATTTACACGGTAAGAACAACTTTGAACTACTGTAACTTTGTTACTAATAGTATGATTTTGGTCAAACTTCAAGATAATATGCTTCATATTATGTTTTATACCACTACCAACTTTTATAACTCTGAGATAAACTTAAGGGGGGTTTTACTCAATTTTCCCAAAAATATGGTAATATACTATTATTAACTTAATTTGAATAGATATCGATATGGAGAGTATTTTGAGGTCTGGGCACCATATAGAGGCAGCTTTATTTTTCAGATTTTTCAGTTGGGTAGTTTCTGAGAATGGCTCCGTTAAAGAAATCATCACTTTGCACCCCTCCCATTCCCCGCCTTTTTAACAAATCTCAAAACCAAGACCGGCTTCGAAGTACTAATCGAGACCTTTCATTTGATACCCCCACGTGCCTATATTTGGTGAAAAAAATTTCTACACCTCCCTTTGACATGTATGGTGATCCCCTAAACCTCAACGTAGGAGAATATCACTCACTGCATGTCTGGGGGTACACAGGTCCCACCTTCCCACCAAATTTCGTGTCAATCGGTATAGAGAAAAGTGCCTGTGACAGACAGGCATCCTCAAAATCAATCCACCTGATAGGAACTCGGACTAGAGCTGATAATCTAGCAGTGGATCGCCTTCGTGAAAAAAAATAGCAGAGCCCCGCAAAAGGCATAGGGACGTTAATATAGGATCCCCAGAGCAGACTCCAAAGCGCAAGAAGGGCAAAGTACAGCAAGTGCAATCAACAAACTTTCCCGGTAAAAGTTTACCATCAGGAGATACGCGTCAGTGACTCTACTTGGACTAAAGTAGAGCGAAAAGGTAGGCCACAAAAGAGGTCACGGTTCGATGCGCTTATTATAAAATCAACAAGCGACCTGACATATGCAGAAATCTTACGGAAAGTAAAAACAGACAGTACCCTAATGGACTTGGGTGAACACGTGAACAGTATAAGATGCACGCAGAAAGGCGATTTGTTCCTTGAGCTTAGGCCAGGAGGGAGTAAGTTCCACGATTTACATAAGAAGATCGAGTCATCGCTGGGCAAAGTAGCTGAGGTAAAGGTGAGCCAGGACTCAATGCTAATTAAATGCAAGGACCTGGATGAGATCACCACAAAAGCGGAGATCTGCGCGGCCTTAAAGATTCAACTCGGGCTAGATTCGATCCTTGAGTCCAATGTGATAAGGCTCCGAAAAGCATATGGTGGTACTCAGACGGCCACAATAGCCCTACCATTCGAAGCAGCAAAAAAGGCTGTTACTGTTGGCAAAATACGCGTCGGCTGGGTCAGCTGTCGACTGCGAGAACAGATATCGCCAAAGAGGTGTTTCAAATGCCTGGAATTTGGACACATCTCGAGAAACTGTTCAAGCAAGTACGATAGATCTAAGTTGTGCCGAAGATGTGGAGAAGAAGGGCATATTGCCAAAGAATGCAATGCGAATCCTAAATGCCTGCTATGCAGAGAAACACAGGAGGGTGACGACGATCATGTCACAGGCAGTTACCGATGTCCGGCGTTTAAAGGCAGTTTAGGAGCTGCTTTCTCAAAACATGCTGGAACATGAAATTGACGTTGCCATTATATGCGAATATTACAAAGACTTCCACAGAGGTGTCTTTGTATCAGACAGATGCGGCTTGCGGAAACCCAACGATCGAAAATACGAGCAATAGGAAAAAGACGGATTCACACGAGCTAAGGTAGGCGGCATTCACGTATTCAGCTGCTACGCTGCGCCGAGCCTCACGCTAGATGAATTCGCATTGATGTTGGAAAAATTAGATTCCGAAGCAAGCTGCCACAACCCGATAAAAATAGCTGGCGATTTTAACGTTTGGGCCGAAGATTGGGGAAGTCGCGAAACAAATGCTAGAGGCCGCATATTGCTCGAAGTATTTTCACGTTTGAACGTTGTTCTGGCATGATCTACTGTCAATGCCATCAGCACGGTGACGGAAATTGCGGAAAAAGCAATGGAGACCAATAAATCTTGCGCAGTAGTTACTCTCGATGTGAAGAATGCCTTTAATACGGCAAAATGGAACAAAATAATTGCGGCTTCAACCAAATTGGGCGCTCCTAAATATCTGGTGCACATAGTCATGGAATTTCTCCGGGAGAGGATATTGTGTTACGATTCGGATGATGGACCTAAAACGTATACAACAACCTGCGGGGTTCCACAAGGATCAGTCCTCGGTCCTCTCCTGTGGATAATAATGTATGACGGAATTCTAAAGTTGCAACTACCCAAAGGAGTGACAATCATTGGCTTCGCAGACGATATCGGAGTAACTATCGTCGCACAAGACATTGATGAGATCGATGTACTCACAAACGAGACAATTTTTGGAATCAGGTCTTGGCTAGAGGAAGCTGGTCTGACACTCGCGGAGCATAAAACCGAGGTAGTTTTGATTACAAAGCGAAGGAAGCAGACGTCGATAAAGATCAGGATTGGAGAATACATAACACAGTCGCAGCCAACGCTTAAATACCTAGGAGGTATGGTTGACCAAAGACTGAAATTCAAGTCTCATTTTGAAAATTTAGCAACCAAGGCTTCCGGAGTGGCTACATTGTTGGCAAATTACGTACGTCATGCGCTTACCGTACAACTTCAGATGAAGCATCATATGCAATCGGTGAGTCTTATACCAATCGTCGGCAATTGGCACAAAGTGATTCTACTTTGGAATGGCAGAAAAGGTGCGATGATTCACTTAAAGGACGCTGGACACACAGGATTATTCCAGATGTCTCTAAATGGATCAAGCGAAGACACGGTGAGGTTAGTTACCACCTAACGCAATTCCTAAGTGGACACGGAGGGTACCGTGCATGCCTTTATCGCTTCGGGCGTGATGACTCCCCGTATTGCCCAACATGGGTGATGATTTCGGAAGATGCGGAGCATGCTGTTTTTAACTGCCCGCGGTTCGCTGCACACAGAGCGGAGGCGGAAATTGACGCCGAGGCACGGTTGACACCCGAGAATATCGGGGACTACATGTTAGCCTCTGAAACATCTTGGAGGGCGGTGGAAAAATTAATGAAGGCGATCCACCATCTGCTGAGGAGGGAGGAGCTTCGGAGGAAAGTGACAAATAACGACAGGAGCCGCAGTTCATAACTGATCCTGCCCCGCGATGTAATACCGACATGGCAGTCCCGCGGGGTAATCGAAGGAGGTGGTTTTAGTGAGTAAAAGTCTCACATAGCCGTATGGCAGGAGCCAGCGGTAGGTTTTGAACCTTTCCACCTTCCAACGTATAAAAAAAGAAAGACAGACAGACAAACAGACATTGAACCGATGAAAACTGGATTCGGAAACTAATAAGTGAGCCCTTTCATTTGATTTCCTATATGACTATTTCGCATGAATGGGGACCCTCCTTAAATTTAACCTAGAATAATGTTACTTAAGACAGCGTTCACAGATATCACCTTGTTTCGTGCCAATCTTTAGGCTAAGATGTTGAATGCATCAGAGATAAAGCCACTTATTCTGGCTTAATATTTTGCCAATATGCCTAAACCTGACTAAATGCCAACCTTTTGAGAGCAATAAGTACTACGAGTACCTTTGAAAGCTTCCCTTAACGAACCTTTATTTCAAACCATAACGTCGGATTATGTTATATCTTTCCTTATTTCATTTGAAAAGTATTATCTTTCAATAGGCTTTGAAGGAAAAATTCAAATCAAAAGCTAATCTAGTATCTTGGCAACATTCTACTAGTGATTGTGCAAACTTGAGAATTTAGAAGAGCACAAAGATAGAATGTTTAAAAAAAAAATTCTGTAGAAATGTTGTACTGGCCTCTGGGTGGAACGAAGTGTCCTCCAATGCCAGCATCATATCGACACAACTGGGCAGGGGACCTATTCTCATCGGATACAATGGCCATTACATTCATAAAAAGGCTCAATATTCCTTCCAATGTTTCGATTCGGCTAGACTTTCGTTGTCACTCTTGAAATCGTTGCGAAAGTTGTCATTGTGGAGAATTTCTTAGAATGGCAAATTGGCCAACCGTGGCAGTCGTTATTCCATAATTTGTTCCTTTCTGGAGTAGCACATCCTGCCCTTTCTCTTTTCTGGTTCTGGAGCGGGCAAGGAATGTGGAGGATAAGCATGATGGTCAGGAAGTAATCGAAATAGGATCATTTGACATCAGCTTTGGAATTTGGTTCCGGTATATCCAAGAGTATATATGTACATGCAGAACGTACATGAAAGAATGTTGAACGTCCTTAGCTTTGCTGCACACTTTTTGGGATAATTATTTTCCAGGAACGATTTTTACGCTTCGTATAGTAAATCGTCTAATTCGCTTCTCTCCCTTTGAACAAAAAGGGGCCCAATGGGAAGAGCGAATACTCGATTTGTATAAATTTAGCGAGACATCATTACGTTTACATCGTTAAGATTTCGAGTTAATTATTTTTATAACAAAGGAAAACGGAGAAAGCTAAATTGAAGCAATTTCAGCAGTTGAAGCAATAGCTCCCAAAATTAGATCAAGCACGAAACTGGACAGTATGTATTATCCAGATGTAAGGATTGTTTTACATTATCGGCTATGAGAAGTAGCGGAAGCGGTGCAATGCTAATGATTTGGATGCTACAGATTTGGTGATTTTGTTCATGTAATTTTATTATATTATTATATATTTACTCAGTTTTTCGGATAAATGTTCCCGCCGTCTTGGGATTCAGGTTTTTGAACATTTCGGGGCCAAAATGTCATTTAGAAAATTCTCTTGTTTTATTTCCTGGTGTATTTGGGATTTGCACGGAAATGGAACCGATTTTCATACATGTTGTGGTATAAATGTTACAATATATACAATTGTATTCGAATAAAGAAAAATATAGGACTTTCCATTTAAAAACATTTATTTATTAACTTGAACGTACGGCAATCAGTGTAGTTTAGGCGATGCGATGATATTAGTACAGCTTTGGGTGAGAAATTATGCGCAAGTGTGCTTACTTAATTTGCTGACAGTGCATTTAGCGTTTAGCTAGATTAATACTTATGTACACACTAAAGTAGCATGACTGCTAATTTTATTTAAATTAGGTTCATAAAAGAATAAATAACGTGCTGTCAAATATTTATAATGTTCTGTATTGCAACATTTAACAGAATTAATTGTCATTACATTCAACTCCGCGTTCTGTCGATGTGCCATTACTCAGATAGATTGGTTTGCACTGCGTTCTGGAGACTTATCTAAAGGGCGGGCATACTGTCAACTTCATCGAATATTCCGCTACCCGGAATGACTGCAGTACCAGCGCCGTCCGTTTAGTGGAAAGATACTGTGATTTTGAGCAACTTGTCGCCATTAGAAACTTTTTTCCACTGTTGCGGTAACAATTAAAATCATTGATCATCTTCATTGTCAACGGCTCAACTACTGATGACCAGCCTTGGTCTGTTCTAGTAAGGAAAACCAAACATGCTCTCAAATTGGATATTCCTAAAAGATGTCTAGCACCTTGGCCTATGTCCTCGCCTTGCCTCAGGCAATACCTACCGAATTTTCTTTTTCTACATAAATATGGTCCTTATAAGATTTCGGGGCGGGATTATCCTTAGCCACACGGATTAGGGACCGGATTTTATCCACAGTCAAATGGTCGTCGTATTGGCTGTAATTTCTGATTTTTCGTACTAAGACCCGAGCAGTACGTGATATCACTGTTTTGTATGGTAAGAACCCTATGGTGAGACGTTTCGAAGAAAATTAGCTGAAATGTGTAGTTCTTGTTGTCTTCCAACAATCGTGCGTGAATTTCATTTCATATCTGTTACCAGTTGTAATTTGCGTAATTATAATAGATAGGAGAAGCCATTAGCGGTTTCAAAGCTGTACTCTTTTATTTTTATTGTTTTCAACTGAGAAGTTTCGTTTAATGCTATTGCTGAAAATGCCACCGCAATCTCGCATCGCCTGTTTATAAACATCGGACGCTTACTCCCATTATGGCTATATTATCAGTACCGGCCAGTAGTTGGGTGGACCTATAGGGGAAGATAACATTTACACAGCAACTCAGATCACTTTTCTAACGGCAAGTTGGAAAGGATAAATGGTAGAACATCCCCTTGTTATAGACCGCTGTTGATAGTGAAGGGTCTGATTGTCAGACCTGCCTATCTCTCCCTCTTTCTCCCTCCTTTTTTAATGACGCGGAAATCTTTCAAAAACGTTAGCCTGAACCCGTCAGTATGTAGGATTTTTACCCACTGAAATGGCCTCCGTTACCCCTCCCGGCCCCTAGACTATACTTTAGCTAGAGGTCTCTATGCGCTGAGTTCGCGACCGTGCTATTCTGACATCTTCCTCTTCTTGTAGTTTACCTTAGATTGCTGCGATCATTGAGTTGATCGCATTCCAACCCATCGGACAAAATTTTCCTCCTTCCGTAAAGTCCCTGTTAAGTTGCCAGGGCATGTTTCGCAGAAGAGCAGAGAGAGTGATAAAAGTCAAATGCACAATTGAACCAGGTCAGTACACGTGTCTGCACGTCAAATGTTGGCCCCTTACCTGGAAAGACCGAGGAAATCGCAAGAGCCCTTCAGAAAAGGCGCATTGATATTTGTGCTCTGCAAGAAACCCGATGGTCTGCTGCCTTATATGATCGTCTTTTACAGCATTGATAGTTAGGTTAGTCCGGGGACTCTCCAAGTTCCTTGTCGATTCCCGCGACGAATATAGACTGCCCAGGGGTAATGTTGCCTTCATTGATAACCTCCCAAGTTTTGAGCTTTTGTGAAAAGGATCCGGTGTAGATCTCATTTCCACTCCACTCTTCTCTTGTAGCCAAATTTCTCACCACTGTGGCATTGCAGTCGCTGGATATCGACGGCTGGGAACTCGGTCGTCCACTCCCGAAAACCGCCGGTATTGGGTTTTCCAAGCACTCCACCTTAAAAAACTACTTTTCCCGTCTTCATATTAGGTTTGATTTTTGGGTGTCTTTTGCATTTTTATCCACGGGTGGGCGTTTACTTGTCACCTACTCAGCCTACACATAAGCATGCCCATGCGCGCACCTCTCCTGATGCGTGCATGTGTATGCCCATAACGCATTCAACGAGCGTACCCTTATTCGCACAAAGTGACGCCCCTGATGGGAGATTTGGCAACTTCGAACAGGATATATATATATACACATACCTATCTAAATTGTTAGCACGCATCTGAATATTTCCATTTCACTGCATGCATCACGGCATACATATGTAGATATAAAAGTACAAAACTTAAATACTTCGCTTCCCTGGGTCTCACCCAACATCGAAAATAAGATCAGTTTCCAAAAGTACCCTTTCATTTGGTACCCCACATGACTATACTTGGTATCGACCCCCCCCCCCCACCGTTTATTGCATTGCAAAATAATGCTCTTCGTTGCATGTAAAGGGACACACAGACCACATGTTTGCACAATGGCAATCAGTTCAGCCGTTTCCCAGTAAATCGGGTGTGAAAGACAGACAGGCAAATGGGCAGACAGACACTGAATCTATTTTGTTTCACACAAAGCTTAATATGTAGAATGCAGAGAAGATTAGTAGGTCAAGTAATTGTAATTGGAACCCGTTGAAGTAAACCTGAGTTTCTAACATGGTAGGTAGTATGAGAATATTTACTATTTATGTGTAAACCGTTTTTAAAAGATTAAATCAAACAGAAATGTAGCTACTTAAATGTTCAGAACATGTGATTTTCGGTTAAGAAACCAACTTCCTAATATTCAAAGTCTCCGCTTAAAGTTAGAAATCTATAGTAACGATTTATAGATCGTGCAAATGCTCCGAAAAAAATGCTTCCAGGCCAAGCGATCGGGTACCATGAAGACTAAGGGTTTCTGGACTTTTATCCCAGTTGAGGAAGATGGTAGCAACAGGTTTTTACTTCGTCCGTTTATTTCCGTCCTTATAAACTGTAAGAGTTCTTTGATTGAATTTAATTTTTATTTAGAAATTAATTTTTGTGGAAATAATAAAATTGGTGCTAGTGGCATCCGTAAGGTCTCCTCAAACTTGGCGTTTCATGCTTCACACGAAGCATTGCATTACCGTTAACGTAACTTACCAATAATAATAGCCTTTTCAGTCTCATAAACTTTCCAATTTGATGAAAACTGAAACGAGAAATTGTTCGGTTCAGTTTCGACGTAGCATGGCCCCGGGTACATAGTGCAGATTTTTTCGTAGTTCATTCATTCGTTCCTTTTTTACCGACGTAGCAAAAATGCCTCTTTCCAGGTCAGTAAACAAGCTTTGAAAGAACATAAAGTGCTACTACCATTTTCCATTTTCTCCATTTTGTTTGCCCTTATTTTTCCCTTGACCATGGAAAATGCTACAGAACGAGTGAGGAGAGAAGTGTTGACGGTGGAAATAGCTCCCTTTGGAAGGTGCCTGGGCATCCATATGAACTGGGTGGCGAGGCACCGAAGACTACCATAAAGAGACCTTTGCATCAGATGGGCCGCACGAAGCTTGGCGTAACATATCTTCATATGAATTGCTAAAAAGATGGAAAAAATCTGCAATGTTAACTAAAGTGTAAACTTAGCCGAAAACGTTTTGCTTTCGGTTGTATGATCCGGAGAGCTAGGATCTGGTTCCCGGCATGAACAAATGTTAAGTGAATTCGAAGCAATATGTGGATGTGTAGGTATGATGCTGGCCAAGCGTGAAACGTATTTCCACTTTTTTAATTCCGGCCCATATTGCATTTTAAGCATTTTCCATGGTCAGGTTGTATAATTCTGGGTTTAAAATGGCAGTAATTTTCTTGGTAACACTCTAGAGGTTGAATACGCTACATTAGTGTAAGCATACTTCATGAGCTCTGCTCCTAAAGCGTTTATTTCTCATGAGTTTACCAAAGAGAGGAAGAGATTTCCTTTTCCAGTTTTTGGATGGAGTTCTGCTAAAGAGGATTGTGGATTTATTTGTTGAGGAGAAATAATAAACAAACATCTGCCTGTTCCGTATCCATATTCACACGTGTCTCGGTATTTACGCTTGTAGGGCGCAAAGTAATTATGCGGACAGGGACTATCATCAGAATTGGATTTGGCATTATTGTTTGTTAATAATATGGAACCAGTAAACAACATTTCTTTTAGAATTTGTGTAGGCTTAGAGGGTTATATAAATCGTTCGTAGCGGAAACAACCTTTCTCCATCAGCATATCTTTACATTTAGTAATTCTTCTTTTTGACCACACCCCACCCCAATTTGCCTCATAACCTACTCAGAATTATTCATTCAGGCTCTTTGGGTTAATATGACCGAAATGTATGCAAATATGCATGCTAGCCTGCTCGCGAATGGGGACCGCAGTTTGGCCCACGCTGCACATTTAGCAAATTACTTCCGTATCAGCCATGCGGAAGAAAAGCTTTCATGGCATGAAATCATGAAATTGTAATTTAATTGCATAGCAAAATGTTTTAAATTAAATAAAAGCTAGACGGAATTCACTGGGGATGGTCACCACACTGGAAATAATTTCAGTTCGAGTCACCACCATTCGTTGAAAATACTGTTTGCACTGGGCGTGGAAGCAAAACTGGTTGGTGTTGGGCCTCCATTCCTTCTTTATTTCCGGATTATTCTGAATGCAATTGATGTTGCATAAAGATTTATATGTAGGAAGTAGGAAAGTGAATTATATATAGTATTGGGGGAGTATTTTTTCGCAAATGTCAGGGTGCAGTGGTCTTACATTAGTAATAATACACCCTTTTCATTTTATTCCGAGTTGAGTGTAGAAAAGATAATTGAGACGTATCATTCTTGTAGGATATCGCGCTATCCGCAAAGTAAACATTAAATAAGTCAGAAAAACAGGAGCTGGTCGCTTCAGATATGAAAGGTTTTGTGTTTTTGTTATGTGAGGATTTTTCAATGTACGTTTACTCATTCGCACAAAGCTAAAAATTAAAAATATTTCTTCCAAACTCGAAACTGAATACTGTATATATATGGTTAGCATTGGTCGCATATAGCGGGTCAACCACATCTACGCGCCCTCGTTCGCGATACGATGAAATGTTTTTCGGCTTTCCTCAGGACTTGCAGAGATACCAGCAATCTTTCTCTAATCCTCTATGCCAAGTGCTTTTGGGGCGACCTACTCGTCGGCAATCTTGGAAGACTGTGTTCCACTGTATAACGTGACACGTGTACTCTACCTCCTTAATGCGTGACCTATCCACTGCCACTTCCGCCTTCCGATCACATCCCGTACGTGTATGAAAATAGTTCTTCCTTCACTCTCTTGGAAAGCTCTCCGATTGCATCTACGATTGGGAGTAGTAGATCTGCGTAAACTGCAGAAGTGGCGATAAATGATCTTGCGGGGAGACCGTGAAACCCTACGGCTTTAATTCGTTGGCTGAGATGATTTTCTTCTGTTTGGAGGAGTAGTCCGTATGGCTATCCATTCCATTCACAAGAGGCAGAATTTAAGAACTCTCCTCCCTTCCATCTCTTCAGTTGCTTTTCATGGTGGATAAGTAGTCTGCCGTGAACGTTCTTCACAGGGCTATTAAATGATTTGCGACCATATGCAAGTTCTTTCGTGATGCGATATACACTTCTCAAATCAGTGCGTGCTCCTGTAGCTTTCACTACAAACTGATCAGCATAATAACAAACTCCCTTTTATGATGGTGCACACTACCCGGAATTTCCCGGAATTCCGCACGCTATCATAGCATCAGGCTCGCTACTATTCGCAGCGGTCAATACAATCCTTTCCATATGACGTTGCCGATAACCAGCGTAGTACACAAAAAAAGGGTTTGATGGAGGCCCAATGCTCATCATGGTTTCCGCCTTCCGATCATTAAGGCAGCTTTCCAGTGTCACTGCCAAGAGACGGGTGCATTATGCGGTCGATGTTGAGGGTTTCTTAGCTCCCGAACCCTGCGAGAAGTGGCGGACGCTACATGCTTCTGAAGGTAAGCGACCATTAGATGGTGATTTCTTTGGAGGCAATGAGAGCGGCTCTCTCGTGGCTTACGTGCAGGAGAGATATTGAAGGGATAATTATTTATATATATTAAACAAGCAAATATTGTCATTTACTCCTTATTGATGCGTACATTTTAAGAATTCTTTGAAATTTTATATCCTCTATTATCCTCTATGCTCTTGTCACAACTTTTTAAGAAGTTTATAAAATGTAGAAGCATACCATTACTAACTGTATCTAGGATGATAAGAAAATGAGATGTGGGGGCCTAGATATGCATGCATATTTGTCATTATTTTCCGACTTTTCGATTGGATAGGTTCTGAGAACGAGACTTGCTGATGGTACCTACATTTTGGGCCCTAATTTTCTTATCTTCTATGTGATATGAAAAGCTGGGCGTGTTTTAACTGGGCCCTTTCAGTTGATATTTCACATGACTATATTCTAATAAGAAAATTTAACCCAAATTTTTTATTTACGGTAATCTGCTGAGCCCGCCCAGCATGCAGACTGGATAAACCCGAAGGTCCTTCTCAATATTCTTTTATTTTGGTGTTAAAAACTGAACTTTCTGGAAGTTTTGTGGGGCCTCTTCGAGTGTTCTCCTTGTTTGGCTTGCATTCTGAACACGTCTGGTGTGGCTTTCCTTGCATAGTAGTAATCGACTGCCTTCGACGAAAAGTTTCCGGAAGCATAAATCTGGTAAATCTTCTGCACTCCACTGATGAAGCCGCCTCTGTCCCCGTCAACTGTTCGTCACCAGTTTCCAAGATGACCAATGAGGTTCATTTCCTAAGTCCAATTTATCTGCTGCCTATGCGGATCTGTAGAAGTGGTCGCCAAAAATTGTAGCGGAACAGCAACAACCAAACCATCAGGAAGAATTATCGTCGTACCTAGACGTCGGACTGCCTCACGATTAACAGTTTTAATGTCATACACTGCATTACGGGAGACCAATATTGACACCAAATCGTACGGTACGCGTCTGTTATCTGTATTAAACCTTAAGTTTTCCCTTCTCCTTATTTTAAGGATTTGCATTTTATATCTAACTGTTAGGTGTGGTGCTAGTTTTCTCTGTGACTAATCTGGAAGGCTACAAAGTTCTTGCACCTTCCTCACCTACCCTCCGAGATGCTGTGGTAGCCTACAGTCATTCAGACTGTAGCTATCCATCCCTCCTCCTTTCACACCGGCTACCAAGGACTTTTATTATTATTTTTTAATTGTTAAGTAATGACCAGAAATTGTTAATTACGCCGATATAAATTCGCATCTCGGGAGATATGGTGCGACGTGGTCTACAAATTTAAAATCCAACCTGCCTTTACTAAATATTTTTTATTTCGCAAATATGCGTATGCGAAATCCAAAATATTTAGCAAAAGAAACGGTTATGATTTTCTATTTGTATTATAGTTAGAAAACTTTACTAAAACGCTTTAAATGAAAATTTTGATTAATTTTATGTTTGTTATATGAAACATATACCTGCTTGGAAGTGATGCCATGACTCTCGATTCTTGCGTTGGAGTTGGTGCAGGGTGATAACCGCTTTCCTTTTTTTCCGCAAGTCTCATTGCAGCGGTCTCTAATCAACTCTTGGGAGAACTGATTGCTTTGGATGATTATAACTCAGTATTTTGGTGATGGCATACGACCACGACCAGGGGTATGTTGTCAGTGTAACCTTCTACCGTGGCTTCTTTTGCAATCGGAAGATGAAGTTATCATTATATATGACGATCCAAAGCAGTGGTTCCGGTGCCAGTCCTACGGCTGCCTGTTCCGGCAGCTTATTCCTGCGCCCGTCATTGGAGTCATACCTTCATTGTTACAAATTACTATCCACAATAAAAGGAAGGTAGCTGTGAACCCATACCGCATCCAGGGACTTCTGTATATGACTCTCATTGCAACTGCCATGGAATATCTGCTGGCATTAATCTTGTTGTGAATTGCATTTTCGAGTCAGTAAGTTACTAAAAAGGTAATAAGAAAAGGTCATTTATTGATGTGAATTCTGTCTGTCAACACATTGTTTTCAGAACTAATTGAACGACTATATGCGAAGATTGAAACGGGGAGTTTAAGATCTGCCTCCCACATGCAGGATATCTATTAGCACTTCCTAAAGTCAGCCAACTATGCACTCAAATATTCTAATGTTAACAATACTTATGACCTAAGCGGCGAGCTTTCGGCTTTCGACTTGCCTGACTACGTTTTTCCGGAATCATAGGAGAAACCAGTTGATCTTAAAATTCATACGTGAAATACGATTTGCTCATTCATATTCTTGTCGCTTTCTTGCGCAGCTTAACCCTCTGTCAACCCTGTAGTTTTTCGTAACAGTTGAGCTATTCCTCAAACTCTCTTCGCGTTCATTTTACACCTAAATTTGTCAAAAGGCCTTTTAGGTTGAATTAAGTATGACGAATTATTCACCGTTTTGTGCACAGATAGAGGATTTTTGTTTCAGCTAGCGTAACCATTTTGATCACTTTCACTTTTAAGAAAAATGCATCGCTCGTTTATCGAGATAATCGTCACAGACTCGTGAATATCTAATTTACTTCTACGATCGTAAAGACTGAAAATCTAACACAAAAAGTAAAAAGTCTGGGGTAAGTTGTCTAAAAAGTCTCAGGACTTCAAAATTCGCTGTTCAAAATGATAGTTGATTTGTGTTTTTCTCTGCGTAAATAAACGGTTATTAAAATTGTCTTACACTATTTTGGTTGACTCCCCAATGAAACCATTCGGCTCCACACGCGCAGAGTCACTCTCTCTCTCTCTTTGTTTTATTGAAAGATTAACTCCACTTTGATTGGGCTCATACGCTGTCAAACAAAGTACATAACAGAGTGATGCGCAACGTTGCGTTGCAATTGCATTTGTTATACACTTAGTAAAATAACATTAGTTACAAGTTGGGAATAGTATGAGCAACATGTCATCAAGTGCCATTGCATCTATCGTTATCGCGTGTGACTCCTAGCTAATCTAATTTAAGATCAAAATCACCATCCTGTGTATCAAGCCACCATTATATTCGCCAGCCTTTTGGTTGCTTACCATCGACTTCGATATTGAGACAAATCTTGGCAAGTGAATTACAGGCGAATTACATGACCATATCATCGAAGACGCTTCTCTCGGAATTTTACCGCGGCCGGTGTAACCCCGATCGCGGATGTCCTCATTTTAGACGACATGGAGGCCGCTAGTCCATGGCAACATCTTCGTCTCCATTACGGCGTGGTAAATTTTAGATTTGAGACGTTCGGTGATACGTTGATCTCACAGAACACCAGTTGTGGAACGCCACTTCGTCCAGGTTATGCTAATGCATGAAGCAGTTCCATAAACCATTGGGTCTGAATAACCCAATTAAAGAATTCACTAAGCCACAGTGTTGGGTCCCAGCTTTCCGCTCTCCAGAGCTAAGATGCGTTGTGGTCAATTCCTCTTGCTTTTCCCGATTTTATTCGTCCTATTGCTCGACTTCAGTTGCGCTGACAGGTGGAATTCCTCTCAATGTCAGCAATGATTGTGGAAGTGGAGGATGGATAAATTCTTCATTATTGACGATGTCTTCCAAGCTCTTCTTCTCTTAGTAAAATCGTGGGCAGTGCAACACAACATGCTTCAGGTCCACAGGTGTGCTACTTCGTTCAGGACAAAAGGGAGAATCATCCAGCCTGAATTGGTGCAGATACTTCCTGTAACCACTATGACCTGACAGGAATTGTGCCAGATGGTAGTTGTGTGTGGTCGCTGGATCCACTCCTCAATACGGAGAATCAAAGTGCGGGTCCAGCGACCGCTCTGCAATTTATCTCACCGTCGCTGCCACTTTTCCAGCGACTCTCGCCTTTTGGCATCATGCATCCTTTTTAGGTGGGTTCGTTTTAAAAATCAAAAGACCAAAAGAGGACTAACGGTTTCGTCCAGGGCCGAGACAACTCTTCAGACGCTGCCTCACCTCTGCCGTAGGAGCAACGTGACCGAAAGTGGCAACAGATGGAAAAACGCTCCTTTATATCATCGTTAAAACACGACAAGGTTGTGAATTATATTGAACTAAACCGCCAGTTTTTTGAGTTTAAGCTAGACTAAAGCTGGGTAATTGGGAGATCCTAAGTCCACATCCACATGATTCGTTTCTTTTTCGTTCATACAGGCAGCGTGTCTCACTTGCCGGAATGTCTAACTGGATTATTTCCGCAATGACACATGCTGCGTCGCCTGATATTGTTCTTCCGTCTCCTCCTCATATACGTGAACGGAGGATGCAACATTTTTTTTTCACATGCGATATCATATGAAAGGCCTCGATCAGTACTTGGTATCCCATTCTTGATATTGGGTGCAACATAGGGTAGTGTAGATATGATCCCCAAAAAAGTGTAACAGGTTTTGTTCTCAGAACCAATCCATCCGAAAAAACTGGAAAAAAAAAAATACAGTGGTGTATCTAAGTTTAAGTTTAGGTCTCAAAACAGCGTTCTGATATTTGAACAAACAAAGTTAATAGTAGTATATTAGCATATTTTAGCAATTTTGCCGGAAAGCCCCCGTAAGTTCTTGCACAATTTGGCATAACCATAAGAGATAACATAAGGCATTACTTAGGGAAGTTTCTAAGAAATTCAACTATTATAAACAAAGTTATAAAAGGTGAAACTTTTGCACTTGTGAGAGTTTCGTGCACTCTAAAACGTGTATGACGTCAGCATAACATATCAATTTGTCAATACTACAACAAAGCGAGCTTACGTGAATGGGAGGTCGCAGGGAAACATTTCGTTTTAGTTTTTTAATCACTTATATATTAATAGCAGTTATTCCAGGCAGATATATGTATGAATTTATACGTATGTATGTATAAGCTTTAGGGAAGTGCCTAATTCAGGTAGATATATTTCTACATTGAACAGTATTCGATAATAGACAATATTTGTTTGTTTAGGGTGAGCGAAGTATCTATGTCTGTAATATGTACGTATTTCTTGTAGTTTGAATAAAATATGAAGGAATATTTTGAATTTTTAGCCGTTACAAATGAAAAAATGTGCGTAGAAAGTTTCTTACTTAAGATGAACACAAAACCTTTATACCCTAAACGCTAGCTTCCGTTATTCCGACTTGTTTGTAATTAACGCAACATAAATTTTCAATATCCTGTGTGCATTCGTTTCGGCTTTTTGCAAGTCGATACAGATCTCTCTTCCAATCCCGAGTGTCCAGTTTATCGGAAAGATTTTTGTAATGGACCGTTTAGGTGACAACCATTGCTTTTTTTTATAATGTGTAATGATACGAGTGTCCGGATAGCTGAGTTGTTAGAGCGCAAGGCTGTCGTACGGAAGGTCGCGGTTCAAATCTCATTGGTGGCAGTGGAATTTGTATCGTGATTTGACGTCGGATACCAGTCGACTCAGCTGGGAATGAGTACCTGAGTCAAATCAGGGTAATAATCTCGGGCGAGCGCAATGCTGACCACATTGCCTCCTAGTGTACCGTTACGGTCTTGAATGAAGTGCTCTAACACACTTCAAGGCCCTGATCCAACATGGATTGTTGCGCCAACGATTATTATTATTATTATTAATGATACGAGTGGACCTAGGAGATCAGGTCGATCATCCTTAGTGGCCGACAACGACCTAGAGGGCAGAGCTATCCCAAAAATCTAAACAAATTGGCTAAATTGACCGTGAAGGTCCGCCCACAAAGATTGAAGCTCCATCAAAGTGCTCGGTCGACACGTTCTTGCACGCCTCTGTGCTAGCCAGGCTCGGGAATGTGGGGGGGGGGGAGCGCTCCTTTGAGCGCTTTGATCCCTCTCGCTTCATTACTCAAAACAACGTGCCTTTTCCGATGCGTGGGTCCGCACCGGATTTTAAACTCGACCTTAGTACGGATTTCGCGACGGCCTGATCTGAAAGGCAGGAAGTCCTCAAACCACCATCACACTATTCACACCTCATTATTCCAAAGCAATTTCATAACAATTATTCATAACAAATAAAAATGAAAATAAAAATAAACATTTGATAAAATTTAAAGAAGAAAATAATAATAAAAAAAAATAAATAAAAATAAAAATAAAAAGAAAATAAAAATAAAAGACTCACCCAGGTCGTCACTCTGAGCTCGGTTGGCGGCTGGTTTACAAGTTCTAAAATTGATTCAAGAAAACGATTATAAACAAAAATTAATTTCAATTAGATTGAAATATTATTATCTGGCGTATTGCTTGATTTCTTACAGAAACGATCAATATATTATGGTGGAATCCGCACGTTTATTAGTTGTTCAAAATTTGTCTTTCTCCATTAACTAAAATTTTTCCGAAATTTCACCACTACGCCCGAAAATCACACGCAATCCCGTCACACAAATTCATCTTAGCAGGTTTCAACCCAAATCCATAAGCAAAATTCTGGGCAGACGCAGGCAAAATCGAGAGAAAATTCCTCAAAGAACACCCCCAATACACTTCTAATGACGGCTGACCAAAAGCCATCTCACGATTCCCTATTTTCCTTCCAACCCCTTCGTCTTCCCTTCTTCTCCGCTCCAGCAGCTCCTTCCTTCCACCTGTCCACCTACTCCAACGCCAAATCTCCAACCAAAATCCAAAAACTCTTTCTTCTCCTTTTCCTTTGTTTTACTCAGCTCCTCCAATTCAACCGTCTTGTCAAGATCAATTTGCCCGAATGCATTCAATAATGTGCAATCTGCGGCGAACATTAAGGCAATTGGACATTACTAAATGCATTGTTTCAGCAAATTAATTAAGAAAGAGCCGAATGAGATTCCGCTCCCGTCGCGCAGCCGCGGTCACTACAAATATACTTGTAAAATATAATATTTCTAGTGACCCAATGAAGTCTATATTTAAAACACTGCACTGTGTCTGGCTTAGATCAATCAAAAATTTGTCCGAAAAGTTCATGCGCGAAAACGGGAACAAAACCAAACTCACCCCCACAAATTCCATTA
This sequence comes from Hermetia illucens, assembly GCF_905115235.1. NCBI lineage: Eukaryota > Metazoa > Arthropoda > Insecta > Diptera > Stratiomyidae > Hermetia > Hermetia illucens. Next base: position 84,854,129 of record NC_051849.1, on the reverse strand, counting down.
AGATTAATTGCAATTAATCCTAAACGAGTTTTTAAGGAAGCTCTCCCTTTGCGATTGGCCGATCAGACTGCGGCAGCCGCAACTTCTCTATACATATGCTGGACAACTTGGTTGCTCGCCTGTGGCTAGTGCAACGCACTCGTATTCAATGACGATGTTGATACGAAAAATCAAGGTAAATATTTGTTGGTGTTTGCGGCAAATAGCAAGTGTATGGTCGCGGCATTACGCAAGCAAGACGGAAAACCTTTCATAACTGAAGCTCCGAGCTTGCCGTCCTGACCTCTGTGTCACTTTACTAGGGTTACCATAAAACATCATATATGGTTGCAAATCTAAAATTTTTAGGGTGCCACCCCACACATTCCCCCCCCCCCTAGTCCCTTTTTACGACAAACTGACACTTTGGTTGTATTCTTAACCTCAGTGCAAAATCAAGGATTTGAGCACAGAACCGGCCTTAACATTTAATCAGTCATTTCACGATCAGTAATAGATTTAGGAATTACCTTCTGAGGGTGTATAAATTAAGCAGGGCTCTCATCCACCTTAGCTATAACAGCGCTTTAGACCCAACAAAAGCAATCATCATCAAAAGTCTGGCAAAAATTATGTTGTCTTCTATTGCCCTTCGTTTCGAAAGGCTGATTGACAGAAAGTAGACGGGCTTTCGCTTTGATTGTGGAGTATGCGGAGTTTAGGTTACCGCTTTACCTGCTCCTCATCGATTTCAAGCAAGTTTCGACAGCATGATTGAGGGGTTATATCCCCAGCCAGCCAGCACAGCCAAGTCATCCGCATAAGCTTGAACGTGTATTGGCGGATTTTGCAGTTCGCATAGTAGTGAGTTGACCAGCACACTCCACAGAAGTGGCGATAACACACCTCCTTGAGGGCAGCCTTTCGTCGTTTCCGTTGTTAGGCGATTAACACCCACTTCAGCACAGAGTAATTTCTGCGTTAGCATAGCGTAGATTCATTTCTTAGAATTTCGTCAACGCCATCCTCTCTGACGGCAGCAAAGAGCTTTTGGAAGGATGCGCAGTTAAAAGCCCCTTCAATATCCACGAACACCCCCATCGCGTACTCGCCTATCAGAATTGCGTCTTTCTATCTTTCCCAGGCTTTGGTATGAAGAGTACCTTCATCTTCTGCCAATAAATTACATTGCGACACTTTGAACCAATGTGGGGTGGAACACCTGAAAGAGGGGTGCTCAATTTTTCTCACCGAAAATATTAATGCGCGCTGTCAAATTAATGTTCTCGATTAGTACTAGTAGTAGTAGGTGTTAATTTTGACATTGGCCACCAAGGGGAGGTGTCCGGAGGTCCGAAAGGTGTCAGTTATTAAAATGACTCCTTTCTCGGAAACTATCCAACTAAAAAATCTGAAATGGTGGTGCTTTCATTTGGATTCCGCAATCCTCTCCATTACAATATCTTCACAAATAAAGTTAAGAATAGTATAATGTTATATTTTGAAACTTTACCCTCTATCCAGTGACATAGGTTTAAGTATGAAACTTCATTCTGGAAAGTTTGATGGAAATCTTACTATTATTAACAAAGTTATAGTAGGTCAAATCAGCCTTTTTCGCGTCAAATTACTACTCCCTGAGTGGTAACATGGTACTGACATCGAATTGAACATCAGATGCATTCAATGTTTATCCACTACGAGTTATATATAAGTGAATCCATCGTGTACCTAAATACTATATTGCAGTTTAAAATATGAGATTGAGTTTTTAGTAGCTCCCTCAGATGCCTATCCAGTTGCAAAAACTTAGTGTTGTGCCTGCTTGGGAACTTAAGGTTGTAGAATTGTCAGCAAAGATAACTGGGGTCGTCAACCCGCAGTTGACACGCTATGTCCCATAAACGGATTAATAGTAACCGTACATATTTTCGTCCTTTTTAGTTCCTAAATAATATTGTTAAAAAGCATTCTCAGTTTCTCACTTTTTCACTTTTCATATTTTGACCTGCATTAAAATATTGCAATAAACAAAATGAATCTGAAGCCAATTCTATAAAAACCTTATTATGCCTCACCGATTTTCCGAAGTTTTCTATCAAAGGGAAAATTTAAGGTATTCAATTAATCGCTCATCCAACCACTAAAAAAATCTCATTAATCTGCATGCACGAATGTATGTGAAAAGTGTCCTATCATATTCACTTTAAAGGAGCAAAAGGCACTTTCTCTATGGGGCAGCCATGCAGCAGTGACGGAACCTTTCCAGAATTTTCCACATACATACATACATATATCTTTGAGAATTCGCCACAAGGGAAAACACGTATTTCAATGGAAGGTTGAAGAAAGGACGAGCGTGGTTAGTTTTCACACTCCTAAATGAGGTTACCTACACCAAAGGGTAAGGTTTATTTTTTCTCATGTGCAGCTTGCTTTACAACACGCTTGGTGTCTTCGTCGTCATCTACGATAAATGGAGGAAGTGATGGTGTTGTTTCCATTTATTCAAGAGTACCCAAGTGAAGTAAGCGTGTTGCCAGTGTTCAGCGAACTTGATGGTCTGATTTACCTCTATTTCATAAATGTATATTTGTGGCTTTTCCGTAAGTCTTAACGTAAGTCACCTACCCTACTCCCAAAAAAAAAAGAAAAATGTAAGTCTTAAGTCTTGATTGTCGAAATAATTCCACCTTTGGATAAGCAAAGACTAAGTTGAATAACTTAATTAAAATGTTGCTGTGTGTTGTGACAAAGGCTGCCTTTAAGATATATCATACAAGTACTCGGTATGTTTGAGTGTTACGTGTATCTTATAAATATTAAAGGTCATGCCCTGAATTAGTGGTAACACTATCCGGTACTTAGCATTGCAAATTTTTCACCCCCACTGCCTCAGCAGGAGATGCACAACACTTAAAGGTACAGGCGAAGGCAAACAAATAGTGAAATGTACTTAGCAATTCAACTGGAGACATACATCTAAGGCGAATGAACGTTCCCATATCGTCCTTGCGGTGTAACCCATCACAGTTGCCATTGGCAGTTAATACAAGGAAAAAGTCGGGGGAAAGTGAGGCGCGCAGTGCATTAGGTAGTTGAATGACAACGTCTTCTTCCGAGGATAATTAAGCTTTTACTTGCTGATACGACGCGGTTGCACTTAATAAACTTACCGAATGACGATTTGGAGCAAGTAGCGTGATACTGCATCAGCGCGCAAGCAGCGCAGCAATGCACCTCTAATTGCTAGCGGGAAATTTAATTAGAGGGAATGATGAAAGTCAGTGATGCTACCTTTAATTATATTTCGGTCCTAACAAGATATTAAGTTCGACGACTACGTCAAAGAGCACCATCTCTGGTATGTTTTCTTTTGTGCATTGGATGCTAACATACATATAGAGCGGATGCGGAAAACCGCGTTGATATGCTATGTACCAGCAGCATCCTGATGTTAAATCATGGCTGTCTACAATGAGAAATCGTCAGAGAGTTCATGAGGTAGAATTTTGTGTGGATTATGAAAGCGAGCATTTTCAATGATGGCTTCTAGTAGTGAAAGTTGTTAATTAAACGGAGTGCTTAAATCGTCAAATCTTTAGAGGTAAAATGCGCAACCAGGTGCCCACCCTAACTATATGTAATTTGCCCTTACAATATGTCATGTATATATCAATTCATTGTACTAATTGACTACAGTGTGGTGCCATCGAATTATGAACACTAAGAAAATATTAATATGTTGCCTTTGAACTGCGAAATTAAGAAAATTATGCTTCAAAAGGCATAAAAAGGTAATGAATTCCTTGAAATAGGCGATTTCAAATAAAATATAGTTATTAATATTTTGTCCATTCATTTTTGTTTTAAATTATGCTTTGAATTCTACCCGCCATAGTCTGAATACATGGTTCAATGCAAAAAGATATACATAAGTGAATTGCGCAGACATACTTCGCGAATATTTTGTGTTAAAACTTTCTTCGTAGGGTTTTGCCGCTGATAAACCGTTTGTTTCAAAGTACTCCTACCAATTTCAATTGGGTTGATATCAGTAGTCCAAAAACCCCGTGACAGATTTCGCAGCATGGCAGGACCCACTGACTTGCAAAAAAAATGCAAAATCTCCATCTGCTACCATTCGTTGTTTAAATGCAGAAGATCATCGTTTAAGACTTTTAAATATTGTTGGCGGTTCTCGCTGCCTTCCTCAAAGTGCAAGCGTGTAAGCCTTGCCCACTACCACTCGTTAGACTATCACTGAAGGAAGGTGTAACTGTTACTTGAACGCAGGAAGGGTGGCACTTCTCTCCTGATTGTCGTAGAACGGAAACAAAATGGTCTATCAATTCCTTCAAAATGGATTCATCAGTAAACAGGAGCTAAAAAAACCAAAATTAGCCGCAACAAGTTTTGGTACCAGCAAATTCTTTGAAATTACTTTTCATTCAAGTCTTACCTTTTTCCAGCCAGCTACAGTGAATGTTTTGTGTTGCCTTGGGAAGTTTGAATCGATCTTTTTCATAGTCTGATTAATTTTCACCTTTTTGTTGGACGATATGATTATAGACCAGTTTCAGTACATCAAAGCTTTAGTGTTCGAATAGACAAAAAGGCCCAATTAGTCCCCAAATTTGTTTGGACTTTCTTAAAAGTTGCTTTGCAGTCCCCCAACAATTTTCTTACCAGAATGTGGTATATTCTCTGCGCGATTTTGCGATTGCCTTCGACGTACATTGGTTGGTCACTCTTTTCCCTATGGATGTTTCTAGCATATGTAGAAACTTTACTGACACTTATCCTTGAGAATCGGGAAATTTCTTGGTAATAATGCAGCTCCTTTTTAAGGTTTTGTGTGAAACAAAACAAACCCGATTTATTTATCAACGGCTAGGACCGATTGTCACGGAATTTGGTCAGAAAGTGTGGTTTTCGAATTGCTTTACATGTAAGGGTGGCTAACCATTCATGCAAAAAGGGGGGGAGGTGCAATTTTATAAGATGAAAGGGCTGAATTACGAGCGGATGATGAAGTGGTTCGTTTCCTGAGTCCACTTCACTCGCTGCCTACGTGAACCTGCTGAAGTGGTCGCCACAGATTATGGCGAAACTGCTGCAGCAGGCGGAGCAATACTCTTGATCGTCGTAGCGCCTAGACGTCGAACCGTCCCACAACTAGCGGCTTCGACGCCACGCTGTCAATTACGGAAGCTCGACCCCGTCACCAACTCAGACGACTCCCGCCGGTTATCCGTACCGAATCTCACGCTTCCCCTTTTTTCATTAGATGGATTTGCATTTTATACCTAACTGCCAGGTGTGGTGGTAGCTTCCTCACTGAGTGATCTGCAAGACTTCAAAGTTCCTGGACTTTCCTCACCAACCCCCTGAGACACTGCGGTGGCGTTCAGCCATTCAGACTAAAGCTATCCATCCTTCCTCTCTTCACAACCGGGCTTGGGGCCGGCTACGGCGGAGTTTTGTATATTATTATTAAAGTTGGTTTACTGTCTGTCTATCTGTCTGTCTGCCATGCGCACTTTTCTCGCAGACGGTTACAGTGTTTGACACCAAATTTTGTGGAAATGTGGGAACTGTGTTTTACATCCTTCAACGTCGAATATAACGGGGGTCCACATTCATGTAAAAGGGGGGAGGGGGGGTGGAATCTTTTTTTCACCAAATAAAGTCATGTGAAGTATCAAATGAAAGACTTTGATTAGTACTTCTTGAAGCCGGTATTAGTTCTGAGATCTGTTGGAAAGGTGGGGAGTTCGGGGGGTCGAAAGTGATAATTTTTTTAACCGATACATTCTCAGAAACTACCCAACCGGAAAATGTGAAAAAAAAAACCATGTGGCTGCCACTATATGACGCATAAGCTCCGAAAAACCCTTCATAGCAATACCAGTTTAAATAAAGTTAATAATAGTGTGTTACTACAAATTTTAGTAATTGGCTGGAAAACCCTCCTTAAGTTCATTGTAGCGCGACGCTGCAACAACGTAGGCTATGCCACCAAGTTACTAATAAAGATATAATAGGTCCAAGTTGTCGCTTCTTTGCAAATTCAAGCCGTGGAATGCCAATATTATGCGAAAGTGGATATTCTCACATAATATATGCATATATTACTTGCAAGGTACAAACGGAACAAGTCGGAAAACCGGAAGCTGGTGCTTTGGGTATAAGGATTTTGCGTTCGTCTTATTTGAGAAACTTTTTATGCATATTTTTCACACAAACTATCTGAATTAGGCACTACCCTGAAGCTTCATTAGCATATATATATCCATAAATACATACATATGTCCGTCTCGGGTGATTGATATTGATATATAAACGATTAAAAAACTAAAAGGAAATGTTTCCCTGAGACCAGAATGAGGAATGCTCAAAATTCACTTAAAATGTAAAAGTTTCACTTTCTGTAACTTTGTGAATATTAGTAGAATTTCCTTCAAACTTCTCAAAACTTACGCCAAACGGTGTCCGATTAAATTTCTAAAATATGCTAATATACTTTTATTAACTTTATTTTTGTAGATTTTGCAATGGGATTTATTTTAGGGGCTAGATTTCGTTTACACACACCACTCTGATTTTCTTCAGATTTTTCGATTGTATAGGTTCTGAGAACACTTACACTTTTTGGGGATCATATTTTAAGTTGTTACTCCCTTACGTTTCAGCCGATATTAAATATGGGACCAGTTTCGCCCTTTCATTTTATGTGCCTCATGACTACATTCTGTGAAGAAAAATTTGGACATCCTTTTCGCATGTTTGGGGAGCCCCCTTTAAACTTAACTCACAGTGGCCCGCTTGTTAGATGTAAAGGGATTCGGAGACCACACGTTTTCATCGAATTTCGTGACAATTGATCCAGCCGTTTCCGAATAAATCGGGTGTGATAACCAGACAGACCGACAGACATCGAGTCGATTCTAATAGGATTTTGTTTCACATAAAAGCAATAATCATAGAATAAACTTAAAACTACTTAGCTGTTGTGCGTTGCAATTTCGGCAAAGCCTAGGAATCGAAAAATGAAAGTGGACTTCGAGCTTTGCGAAGTGCACGTTGAAAATGTCTTTGTTAAGTGTGTTATAAGACGCAGGACGGCCGGTGATGTCGTTAGCGGCGGAGCAGTCCATCAGACCCGAGGAAAGTTTAAACAAGTCGGAATACCGGAAGCTCGCACTTCGGGTATAAAGGTTTTGTGTTCATCTTATCTAAGAAATTTCAACGCACATTTTTCTATCCGTATATAGCTACAAATCCAACATATTCCTTGATATTTTTCCAAACTACGAGACATACGTACATATTACAGCCGTAGATATTACGCACACCCTAAACAAACAAACTGTCTATTTCCTAATACTGTACACATATATGCACATATATGAATTGATCGTACCCATATTTCCGATTTACTTCTTATATCTATCTGAATAGGCACTACCCACAAAGTTCATTAGCACGCATATACTATATACCTACATACCCAGTTGATATTCACATACAAATGACTAAAAAACTAAAACAAAATAATTCTTTGGGACCCCATTCATAAGAACTCATTTGGTTGTGGTATTGACGAATTGATATGTGATGATGACGTCTTGCAGTCATGCATGAAGAGTGCCCGAAATTCACAAAAAATGGTAAAGTTTTACCCCCTATAACTTTGTCAATAATAGTTGGATTTTCTTCAAACTTGACTAGCTTATGCACTATGCTCTTTACTATACGCATGCCACTTCTGGGATGAATATAAAAATTTCTAAAATGTGGAAATATACTATAATTAACTTTATTTGTGGAGATATCGGAACCGGATATATTTTGAGGCCTAGATTTCGTAGAGATGCACTATTGAGATTTTTTTCTGATTTTTCGGTTGGATAGGTTCTGAGAACGAGACCTGTTACACTTTTTGGGGGGCATATTTTGAGCCCTCACTCCCCTATGTTTCACCCAATATCAAATATTAAACCAGTTTCGAAAAGTACTAATTGAGACCTTTCATTTGATACCCCACATCTCCACATTTTATGAAAAAAAATTTTGCAGCCTCCTTTCACATGTATGGGGAGCCCCCCCTTAAACTTAACACAAAATGGCGTCAGTTTCTGTATGTAAAGGGAACGGCAGATTACATACTTCTACCAATTTTCGTGACAATCGGTTCAGCCGTTTCCGAATAAATCGGGTGTGACAGACAGACAGACAGACAGACAGACAGACAGACAGACAGACAGACCTGTGCGGAGTTGCCAAATCTCCCATCAGGCGCGTCCCTTCGTGCGGATAAGGGAATGCTCGGCGGATGCGTAGGAATATGCACATATACGCATTTGGAGGTGTGCGTGTATGGGCATGCTTATGCGCAGGCCGGGTAGGTGGGAAGTAAACGCCCGCCCATGGATAAAAATTGGCTATGGGAAGGATACCCAGAAATAAAACCAAACATGGAGGAACAGAAGGAGAATAAAGTTACGGTGCAGGGCTTCGGAAACCCAGTACCGGCGGCTTTTGGGAGTGGGCAAGCAGGCTCCCGGCCGTTGATATCCCTCGACTGCAGTGCCTCGGTGGTGGATTACTTGGCCACCGTTGCATCAAATACTACAAGTAGCCTGGAGAAAGAGGCATTTAAAAGGAGTGCATCACTCCCGAGAACGCCTGTTCAAAACCCAAGAAAAGATGGGGCACAAACTGGTCAGTTATTAGCCCATAGCGGGGTAACTACACCTGGTCGAAATATGTCGCAGGACTTAGTGGTTGATCCATTTAAGAGAAGCTCGACGATAGTGCGATCTCCTCCGAAATCAACCTTGATGAAGGAAGGAAATCAGGGAAGCATTCGGAAGGCTAATAAGTACGTAAGCGCCCAATTTAAAAACCAAGCGGAGGAGCTATCTCAGAGTCCGCAAGAATCATCATTTGCCCTACTCGGATGTAAAATAGTAGAGTTGTCGGAATTTATTAAGGACAAACACAACGTGCACCAGGCCATCAAAAACATGGTCCGTACCATTCGGGTACTATACAATGGTGCCAAGGAAGAAAAAAACGCCTCGAAGAAATCAAGCGTCACCCAGGCAACACAAGTGACACCCCCTCAACATCCAAAGGGCGGTAAACTTGAAAAAAGGAGTAGAGAGTGCGCGAACGATTCTTTCGGATGCTCACAGGACGCGAAAAGGCAAAAAGGCCTCTCACCGGCAAAAGGCAAGGGAAACAAAGTTACCAACATCGTGGAAACTGCGGCGCCGGCTCCAATTGACCCAAGGGAGGCAAAGCCTCAAAAAGGGACCAAGGAAGCATGGACCAAGGTTGGTGGAAGGAAAAACACGACGCAGAAAAGAAGATTACGGCCCGAATTAGTCATCATCTCCAAAAAAGGGGATATGACTTACGCCGATATCCTTAGGAAGGTCAAATCCGATCCTGAGCTGATGGACCTTGGAGAAAACATCAGCCGAATCAGACGCTCCCAGAAAGGAGACTTGATGCTGGAGCTGAAGAAGTCTCCGGGCAAAACGGTAGAAAATTTCCTCGGCAAGGTGGAGAAGTCCTTAGGAGAAGAAGCTCAAGTACGGGCCAGAAAGCAGGAGCTTGTCATCGAATGCAAGGACATTGACGAAATCACGACCAAGGAGGATATCCGTGACGCCCTAGAAAAGCAGTTCGGACCACTTGGCTTGCAAGATTCCGCAATCAGGGGACTGAGGAAGGCATACGGAGGCACACAAACGGCAACTATAAGCTTACCAACTGAAGCAGCGTTCAAACTGCTGGCGGCTGGGAAAGTAAAAATAGGTTGGGTCGTTTGCCGACTCAGGGAGCAGGTATCCCTTAAGCGCTGCTTTAGATGCCTGGAATTCGGCCACATAGCGGCGAAATGCACCGGTGACTGTGACAGGTCAAAATGTTGCAGAAAATGTGGGGGAGAAGGCCATATGTTCAGGGAATGCAAGGCTGAGCCTGAATGCATGCTCTGCAAGGAAAAAAAGGGCGTCGACTGTCGGCACGTTGCAGGCAGCAGCAGATGCCCAGTGTTTAGGGGAGCCTTGAATGCAGTAAAAAAATGAGGTTGTTACAAATCAACCTCAACCACTGCGAGGCAGCGCAAGACCTTCTCTCGCAGACCATCTATGAGAAGGGAATCGAAGCTGCCATAATCAGCGAGCCCTATCGCAACAATAAGAGCGGTGCCTGGACTGCAGATGAAACTGGTAAGGCGGCAATATGGGCGTGTGGAAATCAGGCCATTCAAGAAGTGATGGAGTTTCCAGAAGTTGGATTCGTCAGGGCAAAAATAGCTGGTATCTATATTTATAGTTGCTATGCTCCACCACGATAACACGACGATAACAGAATTCGAAGGAATGCTAGGTATGCTAGTCTCGGATGCAAGAAGTCGAAACCCCAAGATCATAGCTGGTGATTTCAACGCGTGGGCCGTGGATTGGGGCAGTCGCACTACGAACACCAGGGGCCGTATCCTGCTCGAGGCTTTCGCGGAGCTAGATTTGGTGCTTGCCAACACGGGAAACGTTTCCACTTTTCGTGGGACAGGGTCGGGCTCAATAGTCGATCTGACATATGTGAGTACCACATTGGCGAGGAGAATGACATGGTTTGTCAGTGAGCATTATACTCACAGCGACCACCAGGCGATTTTCCTCCAGATCGAATATGGGCCATGCGTCGATACGTGTTCCCGTGAGGCTGGAAACCGGGGCTGGTCCGTGAAGGGGCTTGAGGAGGATGCATTCATAGAGATGCTATTGGGAGGCCAAAGTCCCGGTGGTGCGGCTACGGAAAAGGTAGAGCAAATGATGGGACGCATAACAAGAGCATGCGACGCTGCTATGCCGAGGCGACGAGTTCTCGCAAAAAGGCGCTCAAACTATTGGTGGAATGAAGAGATCGCGGTGCTACGGAATGCATGTTTTCGTGCTAGAAGGATCTGCCAACGAGCTAGAGCAAGACCAGACTTCGACGAGAAACGGCTAGCATATGTGAACCTTCGAGGTAGGCTTAAGCAGGCTATACGGACCAGCAAGCGAGAATGCTTCAAGCAGCTTTGCACAGAGGCAGACCAAAGCCCCTGGGGAACAGCGTACAGGCTAGTTATGAAGAAGATGAGAGGGCGAACACCACAATTGACCTGTCCGCATCTTCTGCTCGATATCGTGACGGCGCTCTTCCCCCCGGATAAAGGGGAGCGCAAACAACACAAGCGAGCACTCGACGTCTACACCATACCTGCGGTAACTGAGGAGCAACTTATGCAAATTTGCAGGAGAATTGGTGATAACAAAGCACCCGGTCTGGATGCTGTTCCCAATAGAGCCCTTAAACTCGCTGTTAAGACCAGACCCGACTGGTTTATCAGCGTGTTTGAGACATGCATGATAGAAGGAATTTTCCCCGATCGGTGGAAGAGGCAAAAACTAGTTTTGCTCCCGAAGCCGAATAAACACCCAGGACACCCTTCATCATACCGACCGATTTGCCTTATCGACACGGCAGGAAAGATGCTCGAAAGGGTCATCTACAACAGACTGCTCCCTATCATCGAATACAAGGATGGACTATCGGAGCGACAATTTGGATTTCGTCAAGCCCACTCAACCATCGACGCCGTAGACGTTGTTTTGAAGCTGGCTCGAGACGCGATGTCGTCTAAAAAATGCTGTGCCGTAGTGACATTGGACATCAAAAATGCGTTCAATTCCGCAAGCTGGGAGTGGATAAAAAGTTCACTGGTTAACACGGGTGTCCCTAGTTACTTGACTAAGCTCCTCAACAGTTACCTTTCGGAGAGGACACTTTGGTACGACACGGATGAGGGATCCAAGCAGTACACCGTCACCGCAGGAGTACCACAGGGCTCAATGTTGGGTCCTCTCCTGTGGAACGTCATGTACAATGGGGTCCTTGTCCTTCCCGTGCCAAAGGAGGCCACGATAATCGGTTTCGCAGATGATCTAGCTGTGGTTGTCGTCGCGAAAGAACCTGAAGACGTCGAAATGTACGCTAACGAAACCATTAGCGCCATAAAAGTGTGGCTGGAGATGGTTCAGCTTGACCTTGCGGAACAAAAGACGGAGGCGGTCTTGATTACCAATCGTAGGAAGAGAAATACGATTAATATTCGCGTTGGTGGTCACGTCATCACTTCGAAGCCGGTTATCAAATACCTGGGGGTGATGATTGACGCTAAGATCAATTTCAGGGGACATCTGGACTATGCCTGTGAGAAAGCGGCAAATACCAGCGTATCATTAGCGCGGATGATGCCTAACATTGTAGGTCCAAGGTATAGTCGCAGATTACTTGTGGCCGGAGTGGTTCGCTCCACACTATTATACGCGGCACCAGTTTGGGAGGAAGCATTAGCGTGTGAGAGTAATCGTAGGAGAGTAAATATGACTTACCGCTTAGTGGCGCTAAGGGTGTGCAGCGCCTTCAGAACAATATCAGGCGAGGCAGCGTGTGTTATTGCGGGAATGATCCCGATAGACATTCTGGCAAATGAGACACGCTGCCTGTACGAGACAAGGAAAATGAATCCTCTTGAAAAGGATGCAGAACGCCGAAAGGCGGCAAGGCGAGAGTCGCTGGAAAAGTGGCAGAAACGGTGGGATGGCTCGCAGAGGGGTCGCTGGACCCACACTTTGATTCCCCGTATTGAAGAGTGGATCCAGCGACGACACGGTGAGATTAACTACCATCTGACGCAATTCCTGTCAGGACATGGCGGTTACAGGAAGTACCTGCACCAATTCAGGCTGGATGATCCTCCCTTGTGTCCTGAATGTGGTTGCACACCTGAGGACCCGGAGCATGTTATGTTCCACTGTCCACGATTTCTCTCAGAAAGGAGGAGTCTGGAAGACTCCCTGAAAACCACTCTAAGCCCGCAGAACATCGTCGGGGAAATGTTGAAATCGGAGGAAAACTCGTGTGCGGTGAACACCGCCATCAAACGAATACAAGAGGAACTGGCAAGAGCGGAGCGCGCAAGGAGGACGCGAAGAACGGAAGGCGTGGTCGCGTAAAGCACAGTCCACCCCAAGTAATGCTTTGCGGCGGTCCCGCGGGGAAGGAAAAAGGAGAAAGTGGGGGTGGTTTTAGTGGGTGAGAATCCCACACGCTGCTGCAACCTGGCGCGGAAGTGTCTTTCTAAGATTTCCACCTCCATCCATAAAAAAAAAAAAAAAAAAAAAAAGACAGACAGACAGACGGACAGACCGACATCGAATCGATTCTAATAAGGTTTTGTTTCACACAAAACCTTAAAAATGTGCATAGATCCAGATAGAATCTACGTTGTTGTACGAAGGGAAGTTTCAGAAAGCGGAGGCGGGAGGGATAGTCCACGCCGGGGAAGCTTTTCTTAAAGAAGAGGAAACGGGTGAATTTACGTTGCACATTGTCAAGGGCAAGACAGGAGGGTGGGCAGATTACGAGCAGTACTCCAGAGTATTCCTCACGAGGGAGTTGAAGAGAGTTAAGGAGGTTTGGATCAAGTCAAAATCTGAGGAGTAGCGAAGTATAAAGCCTGACAATTTTGCTGCTCGATTGGTGAATTCGAGGCAATGGGTGTCAAAGCGAAGCTTCATGTGGAAAGTGACTCCGAGGTCTTGAGTGGAATATAAGCAGGATAACGAATGTCCTGTGTCCGGATGGCTCAAGTGGTTAGAGCGCTAGGCTGTCGTAGCGGAAGGTCGGGATTCAAATCTCACTGGTGGCAGAGGGATTTGTTATCGGGATTGGATGTCGGCCACCAGTCGACTCAGCTGTAAGTGAGTACCTGATTTAAATCAGGGTAATAATCTCGGCGAGCGCAATGCTGACCACATTGCCTCCTACAGTGTACTGAAGTGTACCGTTACGGTCTTGAATGAAGTGCTCAAACACACTTCAAGGCCCTGATCCAATGTGGATTGTTGCGCCAACGATTATTATTATTAATAAGGAATGTCCGTTAAGAGAGTAGGAGAAAAAATTGGATGAGGATTTTAGGGAGTAGCACATAGAGTGACACTTTTTGACATTTAGCGCTAAACCATTAGTCGAGCACCAACAAACCAGAGTGTCCAGGTTACATTGAAGGGAAGCACAGTCCATAGGCGACGATGTAGCGGAAAACGGCTTGAGGTCGTCTGCCTAGAGCAAACAAGCACAAGTAAGAAGGGGGGGAAGGTCGTTAATAAAAAATAAAAATAGCAAAGAGCCCAGAACAGATCCCTGTGGGACGCCAGAGGAGGGGGAGAAGGAGCAGGAGGTGCAGCTGTCAAAAGAGATGCGGCAGGATCGGTTGGAAAGGTAAGAGGCCAGCCACGAAACAAGTGGTATTGGAACGCTTAGAGACAAGAGTTTGGATAGAAGTATGTTGTGATTTACAGTGTCGAAGGCTTTAGGGAAATCAGTGTAAACGGTATGTACTTCTTGCCGTGAATTTAGACATTTGGCGATAAAGTTGATAAAGTCAAGCAGGTCGGAGGCCGTGGATCTGCCCTTAACAAAGTCGTGTTGCTCTTTCACTATGTGGTAGTCAAAGCGAAAACCAGTCGCTGACATATTTTTCCAGGATTTTGGAATTGGAGGAGAGAGGAAATGGGACGGTAATTCTCGGCAAGCATACGATCGCCACTTTTGTGTGTGCGCGAATGAAGAGAGCCTCTTTCCACAAGCTGGAAAAATGATTCTGTTCGAACCTTTTGTTGAAAATAAGGGATAGGGGAGGAGAGATGGACTTAACAGTTTTGAGCAAAAAGAGGTTTGGAAGACCATCGTAGCCAGGTCCCACATTGGCATTAAGTTTGCCAATGGGGTACTCGACAAGGAGAGGGTTAAGAAGGGGAATGGTAGGCGATGCGGGGTAGGCTACATCCACTATTGGGAATGATTCAGAGAAAGGGGGGAGCATAGATTGAGGAAAAGTAGCGGTAGATTAAATCACAATATAGTTCGGGGGAGTTAGCTGAGGAGCCAGAGAAGTTAATGGGCGGATAAGTGGGCAGGACAGCGGGAGCCACGAATGTGGGACCAGAAAGGTTTGTGGTTTCCGCGCTTTAGTGAGTCTTCACCACTCGTCAAATATTCGTTTCTGAACTTACGTATTAGGGATTTGACCGAGGAACTTAGAGATTTGAAGAAAACTAAGTCAGCATAGGTTCTAGAGGACAGGAACTTCTTCCTCGCAGACTGTTTTTGACTTGTTTTTTTGGACTTCAGCGGTGAACCAGACGGGGTAAGAGCGTAAGCGCTTAGGAGAGGAGGGGACGTAACAAGGAAGAAGATCAGTTAAAATAGTATAGAAGGTGTTGAGTGCTTGGTCACACGTAAAGAGAGAGAGGAGGGGAACCCAGTTGATTGCCGCCAGGGATGAGTTCAGACCTTCGAAGTTTGCCTTACGAAAGTTAAACTTGGTAGGCTTGCGAGCGACATGATTTTGGTGTCGGGATACTTACCATACTCCACATAAGTGGTGATAGTACCCTGCCCTGTGGAGAACCTTGAGTAATATTCAGGACAATAAAATTTGTACACAATGTTTTTTATTTTGTTTCTATGGTACCCCATAATACATCTGCCAGTGGTAAACGTGTAGATACTGATGTAGGGAATCATGCATTAGAACGTTAGTTCTGATTTAGCTTTCTGTGACCTGCTACCCCGTTTTGAGTACGAACGATTTTAGGCAAATTGGTTTGAAAGATTTAGGGAAAGGCAATCCTTTTCACCTGCTTTCGCTATAAAAACCACCTTTTCTGGCCTCCGTGACCTTGGTATATATCCCAGGGCTATGCTGCTTTCTACCACTCTTAGAGGAGACTCCAAGATGGTTTCTATGCTCACCTGGAGTAATGCTGGGAAGATGCCGTCTACTCCGGCTGATTTCAGTGGTTTAAAGGTTCTCACTGCCCACCTTACCCTAGCTTCTGAGCATACCTCTTTTGCTAGTTTCCAGTTCTCCTTTCTTCCCCTTTTATTCGTTGTTGGGGTATCAGGCAGAATATAGTCCCCCGTGGGGTAGGACTCCGTAAAATTAGTTCTAAGAAGCAGGTGTATTCTGTTCTCCTCATTCATAGTAAATGTCCCATCTTCCTTCCTTAGACAGATAGAAGATATTGTCCCATCTTTGGATACTATCCAGAGTTCTGGTAAAGTTCCAAAACTGACAGTCAACAAAGTTTATGTTATGAATTTGGTGAATGGGTCATGCCTGGTGTGAAAATTCTGTATTGTTGAGTCCCGGTTCACAAACAATTGAGTTGTGTTGAGTCAATAAAATTCCAAAAAAGTGAAGCGATGGCGGCTTTACCGTTTCTTACCAGGGCAGAGACAAATCGTCAGACGCTGCCTCACCTCTACCCTGGGAGCAGCGTGACCGTAGCGGCTCGCAGATGTTAAATGCTCGTTTATATAATTCGTAGAACACGACATGACCACGAATTACATTGAGCGCAAATTCGCCTTATTGGCCAGAGCTGGGCCAGAGCTGAAATATTCGTTTTGAGAATGATGGGGTCCTAAGTCCGCATCAACTTAATGCTGGACCGGACCAAATGGGAAGAACTTACTCCCTCTTTCCTGGTCCACGGACCCCTCGCTTAGGGCTTGCACCCAAACTTTTCAAAAAAGTGAAGCGATGGCGGTTTTACGGCCAAGCTCTGGTCAATAAGGCGGATTTGCGCTCAATATAATTCGTTGTCATGTCGTGTTCTACGAATTACATAAAGGAGCACTCAACATCTGCGAGCCGCTACGGTCACGCTGCTCCCAGGGCAGATGTGAGGAAGCGTCTGACGATTTGCCTCTGCCCTGGTAAGAAACTGTAAAGCCGCCATCGCTTCAATTTTTTGAAAAGTTTGGGTGCAAGCCCTAAGCGAGGGGTCCGTGGACCAGGAACGAGGGAGTAAGTTCTTCCCATTTGGTCCGGTCCAGCATTAAGTTGATGCGGACTTAGGACCCCATCATTCTCAAAACCAATAAAATTCCGCTATGATAAGACGATGCAGCATTCCTCTACAAAAGCCAGGACAACAACCGCGAATAAGTGTAAACTTGGGTGTGTTACAGCCTATCAAATCCTTCGAAAATTAGCTAATTGTCAGTATGTTGATAACAAATCACCAAGCGCTGTTCGTAGTTTAAGGTGAAATGCTTCGTGAGAAGTCATTCCTCTCCTTGGGAACAGTAAAAATGTCAATCTACCGCTATTATACTTTATATACAATAGATTCTCGTTTGCTCTTATTGGTTCAAATATTCCATTCTGCTATATAAATCTTGGAGGTTTTCTTCTTTAAAAGAGTCTTTGCAGCGAATGATATAATGCTGAAAGCCGTATCTAGTCATGCAATTATGGGGCTAGACGTTTGTCGAGCCAATCTATTAACTTGCTATGCCATTAACATACATTTTTCATCCGCTAAAAAATGACATATATTTCCACCTAGGATATGGTTGTCGATTTCTCTGGAAATTGGTCCAGTTCTATTTTCAAATTTTTGAAAAATGTTTTTTGCCGATATTTCCCATAACTAATCAATAAGGGGGGTTCATGGTTCTGTAACCCCAAAAGAACCCGTGGCTATCTAACGAGTATTTTATTTATTAAAATCAGTTCTTAATTGCGCTCATTATGGTCCACACACTGTTGATGAATAATTTTCAGCTCCTACACAACCTGGTTCCTCAGTTGACCCTAGCGTTGAGCGCTTGTCTGCGACCGCCTGCAATCCTGTTCGATGGACGGTAAACCTGGGGCAATCAAATAGGACAAGTTCCATATTCTCGGCCACGTTACCGCATCTTGGGCAGCATAGTCACTCGTCATGACCATATGCTGCTTTCCCTCATATTGTCCCATAAACACTGCATACCTGGAGTGCGTTTAGGCGTTACGTCCTTCCTAGTTTCCCGCAGTATAATTTGTTATCCAGTGAACTCATATAAGAAGACGTCGACTTTGCCTTGGCGCATCAATGTTTGGTAGTATCCTCGAGGTTGTTGCGTAGATGGAAGACGCTTCAGTTGTTGCACAATCAATGTGTTTTTTAAGTTAAGCCTTCTGCTAATCATAACTCTCTAGTATCTAAGAGATAGTTTAGAGTAAATTGTTTGTTTAACTACTTTAATTTCCATGGTTGTTTCTCTTTTCCTTTTACTGATGAGAATTACTTCGCTTTTATGTTCAGCAAGTGGTAGGCTGGGATTTTTCAAATCAGAAGTTGATCTTCCATATCGTCCCATTTGCGTAAATCCCGACCTCGTCTACTGTTATTCTGTCCGCGAAACCAATCGTTGTCATGATGTTAGGAAGGTCATTCATCATATACAGCTAAACACAGTATGAAACATAGGACAGAATCCTTTGACACTCCGCAAGTTGTCCAGAGTATTTTGAGGCCATTGCTCGGGTCGCAGTACAGTCTTCTCTCAAGAAGAAATTCAACAACAATGTATGCAATTTATTTCGAAACCTGTAGTTTGGTGATTTTTTTCCTTTTCCAGTATTGGGCCCATTTTAAGGTTCTGTGTAAAATAACACATTATTAAAATCAATTCAATGTCTGTCAGTCCGCCTGTCTGTCTATCTGTCTGCCACACCCGATTTGCTCGGAAACGGCTGAACCAATTGTCATGAGATTCCGTGAAAACATGTGGTCTATATGTCCCTTTACATGCAGCGAGTGGTATCATTTTGTGGTGCGATTAAGGGGGAGGGCCTGCCTATATAGCCGAAAGGCGGTGTAGAATTATTTCATAAAATATGGTCATGTGGGCTATCAAATGAAAGGGATCGATTAGTATTTTTCGAAACTGTTCTTATTTTTGATATTGGGCGAAACAGAGGAGAGGAGTCTCAAAATGTGTCCACCAAAAAGTGAAACAAGTCTTGTTCTCAGAGCTAATCCATCCAAACAATCTGAAAAGAAAATCACAATGGCGAATCAGTATGAAATCTTTGCCTCAAAATATATCCTGCTCCGATATCTACACAAATAAAATTAATAATAGAGTATTGCCATACTTTACAAATTCATCCGAAAACTTTCCTTAAGTTCATCCTAGAAATACAAAATTTGGTGACAGTAAAGGCAATATAAGACACAATTGTGGAAAGTTTGAACTCCATCGAATTATTATTAACACAGTTATATAAGGTCAAAATTTCGCATTTCGCGAAAATTTATTGCTCCCTAAGACATTTATGACGTCATAAACGCATGAAAAACATAAAGTGAGCGGCAGGTTCCAGAGAGACATCTTTTCCTTCGTTTTTAAGGTTTTGTGTGAAACAAAACCTTATTAGAATCGATTCGATGTCTGTCTGTCCGTCTGTCTGTCTGTCTGTCTTTTTTTTTTCCGATGGAAGGTGGAAAGCTTCAAAAGCTACCGCAGGCTCCTGCCACACGGTTATGTGGGACTCTTACCCACTAAAAACCACCTCCTTCTCCTTCCACTCTCCCCGCGTGACTCCCATTTGGTATTACGTCGCGGGGCTGGATCAGAATTTATTCTGCGCTCATGTCAACATTCGTGTTCCTCTCGCGTTCATTCTTTCGGATGACTTCCTCCTGCCTAAGCTTCTTTCCGATGGCTGTAATCACTTTTTCAACTTCGGTCCATATCCTCTTGGCTTTCACCATAAGCTCCACGATATTTTCGAGTGTAAAGTGCTCCCCGGTTGTAGCTTCTTATGTAGCCCTTTGGGTTTCGAATCTGGGGCAGTGAAAAAAGATGTGTTCTGCGTTCTCTGGAATGTTTGCACACTGTGGGCAATATGGCGAATCATCACGACCAAATCGATACAGATATGCTCGATAGCCTCCGTGTCCGCTCAAGAATTGAGTAAGGTCGAAACCTACTTCGCCGTGAGGTCGCTCGATCCATTTCCGGATATCCTATATGATTTTGTGAGTCCAACGGCCTTTTTCTGACTCATCCCACTTCTCCTGCCATTCCGCGACAGTTTCAGCTCGTGCGAACTGTCGCCGACGGGCAGGAGATTCTCCGGTGAGGTACTTTCGATCGTAAAGTCGTTGTATTTCTTTCGCCAGAATCTCAATCGGGATCATTCCTGCTATCACGCAAGCTGCTTCATTAGAAATTGTTCTGTAAGCGCAACATGTTCGGAGTACACTTATGCAATACGCAGCTCCAATCTTTTTCTTATTTATTATATTTTCCAGTGCATCTGTCCATACTGGGGCTGCATACAGTAGGATCGAACTGATCACCATTGAAATGAGGAGTCGACGGCTCGGCCTTGGGCCACCTATATTTGGTAGCATTCTCGCAACCAGCGCTCCGATGTTACATGCTTTGGTTGCTGCACCCTCTACATGCAATCTGAAATTCAACCTCTGGTCAATCATTACACCTAAGTACTTAAGTGCAGGCTTGGAATAAATTGTTTGCGTTCCAACTTTGATCTTCACGGAAGTGCACTTTCTCCGCTTGGTAATAAGTACTACTTCTGTCTTATGCTCTGCGAGCTGTAGACCAGCATTCTCCAACCAGGATTTAATCTCATAGACTGCTTCATTTGCATAAAGCTCGGCTTCCTCGAGAAGGCGTGCAACAACCGTCACACCAATATCGTCCGCGAAACCAATGGAGGCCACACCAGTAGGAAGGTCTAGGGTCAGTACCTCGTTATATATAATAATCCACAAGAGTGGCCCTAGGACAGACCCTTGTGGAACTCCGCATGTCGTTTGGTAGGATTCCATTCCTTCATCTGATTCGCAGCACAGAGTCCTATCGATTAGGAAGTCGGCAACAATACGCACCAGGTACTTCGCCACGCCCAAGTTAATTAGGGACTCAAGTATCTTGCTCCATCTAGCGGAATTGAAGGCATTCTTCACATCAAGTGTAATCACTGCACAACATTTGCCCTCGTCAAGTGCGGTCTTAGCTGTGTTAGCTACTAGGACAAGTGCATCCGTTGTAGACCTCCCCTTTCGAAAACCGAACTGATTTTCGGAGAGACCGCCATCCTTTTCGGTAATTCGAATTAATCTGTTATAGATTACTCGTTCGAATAGTTTGCCAGTATTATTTAGAAGGCATATCGGCCTGTAGGACGAAGCTTCACCCAAAGGTTTGTTTGGCTTGGGGACTAGAATTAATTTCTGCTTCTTCCATTGTGTATGAAATACTCCTTCTTTAAGGCATGTGGTGAACGCCTCGGCAAACATATTTGGAGCTATTTTTACTGCTGCCTTCAGAGCTTTATTGGGGATGCTATCCAAGCCAGGTGCTTTGTTTCCAACAATTTTATCCGTAGCTTCGAGGACCTCCTTTTCACTTACCATTGGAACTTCGGCGATGCCTGTCTCGACAATGGGAAGGTCAGCGGTACTCACATTCTGTGGGAAAAGATGCGTTACTATTTCATCAAGCAGAGTAGGGGAAGAGATCGGTGGGGAGCGTTTGCCTTTAACTTTTGATATTACGGTTTTATAGACGCCACCCCAGCGGTTCGTGTCAGCTTCATTACACAGTCACTTAAAGTGTTCGCTTTTACTTTTCATGATGGCCATATGTAGTTTCTTCCGAGCGTTTTTATATTCTTCATGTAATTGCTCGTATCCAGATCGGCTTCTATTTCCCTGAGTGCGCCTTTTGGCCTTGAGGCAGGCCTTGCGGCATTCTCCGATTTCAGAATTCCACCAAAAGTTCGGAACTCGCTTCTGTGATACAACCTACCTTGGCATGGATGCGTCACATGCTCGTCGCAACTTCTCGCCAATCTGCAAAGCTTTATTTTCTGCGCTTCCTTCAAGCGCTGTATTTTGCTGCAGAACCTCTCCGAAAATCTCCTCGTCAAACCTATTAGCTGCCCACCTTTCAGCTCTCGTCCGAGACCGTTTCATTCGTTTTCCATGTCTGATTTAAAAAATGATGGCCTGGTGGTCGCTATGTGTATATTCGTCACTGACATACCACTGCAGATCCTTAGCTAAAACATCGCTAACAAAAGTGAGATTTCTCTCTTACGAAAAGTGTTCACGCATCCAGTGTTAGCCACTACAAGATTCAGACGAGAAAGAGCTTCGAGTAATATTCGTCCTCTTGCGTTCGTTCCTCGGCTGCCCCATTCGTCAGCCCATGCGTTGAAATCTCCAGCCACTATCTTAGGACTATGGTTTTGTGCGTCTGTTGCTAGCCTTTCCACCAAAGAATGGAGCTCCTCTGTCGTAAGGCTTGGAGCCGCATAACAGCTGTAAATAGATATTCCGCCTATTTTTGCTCTAGTGAAGCCATTCTCTTGGATCTTGGTGGTTCCTTCTATGGCCCGATTTCCGCATGTCCATATCGCTGCCTTTCCGCTCTTATCTGCGACCCATACTCCACTGTCTAGGTTTTTGTACTGCTCGCAGATAATAGCAACGTCGATTTTGTTTTCGAATATCGTTTGGGAGAGCAGGTCCTGAGCCGCTTGGCATTGGTTCAGGTTTAGCTGTAGGAACCTCATTTGCGCATAGTGTTGATCGCTTTCCTATACACCGGACATGTGCTGCTGCCTGTGACATGGGCGCTGTCAATGTCGTCAGAACAGACAATTGGGTTTTTCTTCGCAGGTTTTTGCAATGTGGCCTTTATTTCCGCATTTACGACAAAGGTCGGACCTATCGTGAACGCTAGTACATTTCTTCGCCACGTGCCCAAATTCCAAACACCTGAAGCATCTTTTCAGAGTTATCTGCTCTCGTAGTCGGCAGACGACCCAGCCAATCCGAACTTTACTGGCTGTGATAGCCCTTTTGGCCGCTTCAAGTGTTAGGCTTATGGACGCAGTTTGTGTGCCGCCATATGCCTTCCTCAGCCGTAGAATATCTCGCTCCTGGACCGACTGTATTCCTAACTGGGACCGTAGCGCTTGACAAATTTCTTCCTTCGTTGTGATCTCGTCCAAGTCTTTACATTCAATAACCACACGATTTTGACTGAGCTTCACTTCTGCTGCCTCACCCAGTGACGACTCGATTTTTTTCTGCAAGTCTTCTGACTTGTTTTCGCCTGGTTTGAATTCCAGCAATAGGTCGCCCTTCTGTGTTCGCCTTATGCGGTTCACATTTTTATCTAGCTCCATTAACGAGGTGTCTGTTTTGACCTTGCGCAGAATATCAGCGTACGTAAGCTCACTTGTTTTTGTTATTATTAGCGCATCGGGCCTGCTTCTCTTCTGCAGCTTTTTCTTCTTTTCCACCTTAGTCCAAGTGGAACCTTGATTGGAGTTACCGTCTTTCGCCGTAGGCTCTGGTAGTCTTTCGCGAATTTGCCGTGGAGGCGTTTTCTCCATTTTGCGTTTTTGGCTACGTCGAGGAGATTCCGGTTCCCCATTAGACTCTCTCGGTCTTTTACAGAGCTCCGGAGTTTCCTTAATAGTGAAGGGGCTGCCCCTAGATGGAAGCAGCACTCTAGGCGTTGACTGCAGTGCTGCAGTTTCTCCCTGTTTCTGTAATTCTTGTATTCTGTACTGTCTTGTATTCTTGACGAATAGAAAATTTAAATTTCGCTTTCAGTGGGATTCAAACCCAGGGTGGAAATGGAATTCTGGTAAATGAGTATCAATAAGTTATACGCAGCACTATACGAACAAAATTCAAGATTTAAAATGTTGACAAAAAACGCCCCGTCCTTACTCGGGTTCGAACCTGAGTCTTCGTGATCGACGGGCAAACAAGATCGCACCGCACCACTTATATTACTGTCATCAGTTTTCTTTTTTATTCACTAGTCAAGTTTGTAGGCGCTAACACATTCAGTAAACGGCTAATTAATATCTAGCTCAATACAAAGGGCAAACAAAGGAAATGAAATGAACAAAGAGAAAAATTATCACTGAAGAGTCAATGAAGAAGAATTTCTTGCAAAGTATACACTTTTGTTTGTCACTTTCACGTTATTCACCAACTTTCACTGTTTTTGTTTTTTGTTTTGCTCACCGCTTCCAAAATTGTTATTAAACACCAAATAGACGCGGAGTGTTTTAAAGTTCGCCTGGCTCAGTCGACTGAGTCCGTCCGTCTGTCTGCCTGTCTGTCTGTCACAGCTGATTTATTCGGAAGCCGCTGAACCGATTCTCACGAAAGTTGGTAGGAGTATGTGATCTGCCGTTCCCTTTACATGCAGCAACTGACGCCATTTTGTGTTAAGTTTAAGGGGGGCTCCCCATACATGTGAAAGGAGGGTGCAAAATTTTTTTTCATAAAATGTGACCATGTGGGGTATCAAATGAAAGGCCTCAATTAGTACTTTTCGAATCTGGTTCAATATTTGATATTAGATGGAACATAGGGGAGTGAGGGTTCAAAATATGACCCACAAAAAGTGTAACAGGTCTCGTTCTCAGAACCTATCCAACCGAAAAATCTGAAAAAAATCGCAGTAGTGCATCTCTACGAAATCTAGGCCTCAAAATATATCCGGTTCTGATATCTGCACAAATAAAGTTAATAATAGTATATTTCCACATTTTAGAAATTTACCCGGCACCCCCTTATGTTCATCCCAGAAGTACAAGAAGAAGTACAAGAAGGCGTGCGTGTAATGAAGAACATAATGCACAATTTGGTAAAGTTTGAGGAAAATCAAACTATTATTAACAAAGTTGTAGGGGGTAAAACTTTACAATTTTTTGTGAATTTCGTGCACTCTACAACCTGCATGACGTCTCATCACATATCAATTCGTCAATACCACAACGAAGTAAGTTCGTATGAATTGGGTGGAAAAGAATTATTTTGTTTTAGTTTTTTAATCATTTGTATATGAATATCAATTATTCCAACGGGACATGTGTGTATGTAGGTATATAGTATATGCGTGCTAATGGACTTTGCGGGTATTGCCTAATTCAGATAGATATAAGAAGTAAATCGGAAATATGGGTACGATCAATCTATATACGTGCCTATATGTGTACAGTATTCGAAAATAGGCAGTTTCCCACTAGGAAATGGAAGTAGTTCATAATCAATTGCGGAATCGATTCTCTGGAACCAAAAAGCAGTTCTAATTTGGCTTACTTAAATGCGTTTTGCGCATTACATTTAGCATTGCGTGTCATAGGCGGTAACCAATTGATCCAGCCTCGATTACCAAGAAGCCATTCCGTGATCGGTTACCACGAATCTAGTTTATCATCGATTTCTTATTAAATAATGTAACTAGTTCGGAAATTAATTCTTCAATTCATATATATATAATAAGGTTCATATATATATAATAAAACAAAATTTATTTTCTTTTTAGTCATTCTTTTTTAAAAAAGTTATTTTTTGCCCTTTTAAATGCTTGTTTGATCAGTGAAGTATAATTTTCATCACCAACTGCCCCTGAAAGGAAATAACACTTTTTATAGAATAATCCAGTATTGTATTTTTCGCATCATATACCATCAAAAATGCCGTTAATTTTTAAATACCGGCAAAATGGCAATTTGCCGTGTGTTCCATTATAATTGTACTTCAGACAAATGTCTTCGGAAATCAGTTTGCTGAAATTTTTAATTAAACCGCCAGCTTTTATCTTCATTTTAACAGTTGCAACCTAGTAATATAAGATTATAATTATAAGGATTTCTATAGAAACTAGAAAATACTCTTACATAAAAAGGAATATCTTCCTCAGATATACCGTTATTCAGTTTCTCTAATTCTTCCACCGTTTTTATCGGGAGAACAGTTGACACTTCGGTGGGCATCGTTTCATTTTTATAGATTTTATTTAGCAATACTGAATGTGATGCCAAGACGTCCATAATTGCCTGATTTTGTTTTACGATTTTTTCTGAAACAAGATAGGCCTTGTTATCCAATAAAGATGCAAATATAGGGAAATCTTACCTTCTAATTTTTGTTGCAGTCTTTCCCTTTCTTCCTTAATCAAACGGGACATAGTTCTTTTACTTCGGCCAGATCGATTCATTGCTGTTAATTACTATCTTACTATATTTTAGCTAATTATTAATTTTGTATTAAATTGGTACCTTCTTACGTTCAATAGATAATAATTTTATATTCAAATCACTTTTCTTTCACTTAACAAACTTTCTTTCCTGCACTTGTCAGAACTTCAAATATGTTATTAAAGACGACGTTTGATTGTTAACTTGCAAAGCTCTGAAAAATAATAACGCGTGAAATGTAATTATAGCATCAGAAATGTTTCTAACGGAAAATAATTTCATAACACTTCCTGCACGCGCATGCAGCATATTCTAACATCGAACTCATTACCCACTGCATTACATTTAATGTAATTTCAATGCAAAATGGAAGTAATTACTAGCGCCTAGCAATGGAAGTAATTCTAGCACTAGTTACCAATGTAATTCCTTGCCACTTTTCCTTGTGGGATTGTTTGTTTAGGGTGAACGTAACATCTACGGCTGTAGTATATCTCGTAGTTTTGTAGCTATATACGGATAGAAAAATGTGAGTTAAAATTTCTTAGATAAGATGAACACAAAACCTTTATACCCGAAGCGCGAGCTTCCGGTATTCCGACTTGTTCTTCATAGTTATCAGTATATCAGTACCAATTACTGGACTGCCTTGACCGTTGACCCAATTACTTGTCAGAAAAGCCTCTTTCTTTTTCCGTAATACCGAGTAAATTGCTGTATATTACGCGTTCAAATCGTTTCCACTACACATATCGGTCTATATGAGGAGGAGACATCTAATAATTTACCTGGCTTTATAATAAATATCAACCTTTGTAGCTTCCATTGCTCGGGGAATTTTCTTTCTCTTAGGCATGTTGGGCAAACTTGGACAGGCATGCATACCTCGCGTTGTCCTGGGTACTGCTTACAGGGCAATAGTAGAAATTCCATCCGTCCCTGCGGACTTATTTTTAATGAATCTCTTTCTTGCATCTAACACTTCCTGATCTACCACTACAGGAACCTCGTCGTGGTTCACATGTACTACAGGAAGACTCATATAGTCCACATCATCATCTGGGAACCGAGTGTTAACAACATGTTGCTAGAACTTAAGACAAGTAATCGGTGGTGAGCGTTTGTATGGATGATCTCACCGAAATATATGCTCTACCCCTTAGACCAGAGTTACTTTGGATTTGCTCTTCATGATAGCTACTTGCACTCTTTTCTTCGCAATTTTTGTATTGCACGTGTAACTTCTCGAACTAACTAAGATTTTTCAATTCCACCGGAAATTAGAATTTCACCTTCGGAAACCTCTACGCCGAGGCGGAGAGGTGAACGCAGAAGGGCGGCTTATTGCTGGAATTTAAACCAGGCGAAACCAAGTCAGAAGACTTGCAGAGAAAAATCGAGTCGTCACTGGGTGAGGCAGTGAAAAAAAGATAAGTAAAAATCGCGTGGTTATTGAATGTAAGGGCTTGGACGAGATTACAGCGAAGGGCAAAATTTGCCGATCCTAGTAGGGAATACAGTCGGTCCAGGAGCCAGATATCCTACAGCTAAGGAAGACATATGGCGGCACACAAACAGCAGCCCATAAGAATAATACTCGAAGCGGCCAAAGGAGTTACCACTGTCAGTAAAGTCCGGATCGGTTGGGTCGTCTGCCGACTACGAGAGCAGATAACTCTGAAATGATGTTTCAGGTGTTTAGAATTTGGGCAAGTAGCGAAAAAATATACCAGCGTACACAATAGTTTCGGCGTGTGCCGTAAATGCAGGAAAAAAAAGCTACATTGCACATGTCTGCGCAGAAAACCCCAATTGTCAGTTCTGCAGGCAGTCAGTTCTGCAAATCAATGGCATTGACAGCGCCCAATATCACAGGTAGCAGCACTTGTCCAGTGTTAGGAAGGCGATCGACATTATGCGCAAATGAGGTTCCAACAGCTAAACCTGAACCATTGGCAAGCCGCTCAGCACCTACTCCCTCAGACAGTATTGGAAAACAAAATCGCGTTGGTATTTACAGCGAGCATTACGAAAATCTAGACAGTGAGTTTGGGTCGCGTATAAGAGTGAAAACGCGGCAATATGGATATGCAAAAATGGACCAAAGAAGGAAGCACGAAGATTCTCGAGAGTGACTTCACTAGAGCCAAAATAGGTGCAATATTTGTTTACAGCTGCTATGCGGCACCAAGCCTTACGAGAGAGTAGTTCCATTCTTCGGTGGAGAGGTTAGAAATAGTGCAAACGACCATAGCCCTAAGATAGTGGCTGGTGATTTCAACGCGTGGGCTAAAGAATCGGGCCGCCGAGAAACAGGAGCAAGAAGATATATATAACTCGAAGCCCTTTTTCGTCTGAATGTTGTAGCTAACACTGGATGCGTGAACACTTTCCCAAAGAGAGAAACGGGGTCCGCAATAGATGTCACATTTGTTACCGATGTTTTCATTAAGCATCTCTACGCCATCATTTTGAAATCATACATGGTACACGAATAAAGTAGTCCTGGATGATAGGTGAAAGGTGGGCAGCCAATAAGTTTGACAAGGAGATTTTCAAAGAAGTTCTGCAGCAAAGTACACCGCTTAAAGGAAACGCAGAAGAGCAAGCTTTACAGATCGGCGAAAAGTTACGGCAAGCATGTGGCTCCTCCACGCCAAGGTGTGTTGTATCCCTGAAGCGAGTTTCGAACTTTTGGTGGAACCCTGAAATCTTATAATGATAGGGACCCCTGAGGTGGCGCCTATAAGAGAATAATATCGAAGGTGAAAGGCAAATGCTCCCAACCCATTTCTGGTCCTACTCCACTTAATGGAATAGTAACGGATATTTTCCTACAGAATGTGAGTACCGCTGACCTTCCCACTGTTGAGATAGACACCGCCGAGGTTCCCATGGCAAGTGAAAAGGAGGGCTGAAAGCTGCGGGCTGAATAGTTGGAAATAAAGCACCTGGCTTGAATAGCATCCCCAATAAAGCTCTGAAGGCAGCAGTGAAAATAGCACCAAATATGTTCGCCGGGACATTTACCATATGCCTTAAAGAAGGAGCATTTCCTACACAATGGAAGAAGCAGAAATTAATACTAGTCCGCAAGCCAAATAAACCTTTGAGTGAAGTTTCGTCCTTTGTTTCACACAAAACTTTAAAAAAGGTTGGGAAATCGAAAAAAAATTTACCAAATATTATTTACACTGAATTGCAGTTTTTCCGCTAGTTTTTAAACATCCTGTAACATAGGTTTATGTATATTTTGAATTAAAAACGTTCATTGACCTTTCTTTATTTTCTAACAGTAGCGTCACAATATTATGTGTACATTCAAAGCCACAATTGAGTGGACTTAACGTAGCAGATCGATGGCAGAAACTCGGAAATTAGGTGTCTAACGTTTTGAAACTGTGTGCAGTAATATTTGCATCTTTTAAGATTTGTTCAATGTCTATTTATCTGTCTGTCAGTCTGATACACCCAGCTTTCCCGGAAACTACTGAACCTGTGGTTATTCAATCTATCCACATGCAATGAGGGATATGATTTTGTGTTAGATGTAACAAGAACATACGAAAGAGGAGATTCTGGGAAAGTAGAATATCCTGCATAGCGTAGCCAACAATTGATTCGTATCCCCTTTCTTAAAGTGTGACCAATCCACTGCTACTTCCGCCTTTTAGTCAACACATCTACAGATAACTGGTACACACGGTCATTCAGGTCATCGTCTGAGATTTTCTTAGGTCTGAGCGTACCAATAACATAGCAGAGATAAGGATTCTGAGGTAAAGGGGGGTGTAACTTTTCACGGGTTATTTCCATATAATACCCTGTATATGGATGTTGTTGTTGAAGTATCTTCCTTTCAAAATTTTGGAGAAAACTGCAAAGGCGGATTCAATGCTGTCAACCCGTTGGATGATAAATCTGGGCACCACCGCTGGCAGAAGCAACACTACTAAAATATGCAAAGATGCCCCCGATGTAGTTCCCGTTGATACAGACTTGCACATTTTTTCTAAATCTGGAGGCTTTCGACCAAGGTCCTGGCTTTAAAATTCAAATACCACAAAAATTTTACTTCGATATAGAGCGTGGGATTTTGTACCTTTATATTTCGTTTTGACAATAGCTATTAGTTGCTCCGGAATACCCTCCTGCGTAATGCATTCGAAAGCAGAGTCTCTGTTGTAGAATGCCTTCGCGAAATCGACGAAGAGCAGGTTTTAGAATACAAGAAATAAATATACAAAACCAAGCTAAAAGTAATCCTGCACAAAACCATACAGCACTCTCCACAAACCCATAGATAAGGTGATTCCCAGATTAAACAACAAATTACTTGTTATCAAAATTATAATAAACATACAGCAAAAAGTACTTATAAAGTTGAGTCGCCCAGCGCACAGGCAAAATCTTAGAAATTACCTGCAGACAGACTGCATAACAAATTTCACTTGTGCGAATAACTTACAGATATTGCAAGTACAGAATATTACAACCTGTAAAACCTGTAAAAATAACACCACAGAAAGGTCGTTGAGATGGGAATCTACCTTGGGAAAAAGTGAGTGTGAGAAAATTACTAAATGTGGAATTTGAACAAAACTTTGTGTGAGAAAAACCCTCATGTGAAAATAGTGAAAAGAAATTAGATAAGGTAAGCAAATAACTTGTATATATTAGACTAGAATAAAATAGACAAAGGTAGACACTTGTTTCATTGAACCTAGGCGTAGGGCAGAGGTACAACTTTTGAGCTCCTCTGCGTATACGGAAAAAGGCTTACGAACTGTCCGTTCCTATAATTCTGTGCAGGCCAGAGGTACAACTCTAGAGCTCCTCTGGGAGTGCCGGCAGCAGCTTCCGATCTATCCGCCGCTGAAGCTGTTTCCTCGGTAAGGCTCTAAGGTAGCACCAGCGAACGACAGTGACTTTGGGTCACACCACAAAAAGAAGCGAACCTCGTACACTGCTCCAAAACTATCCGAAGGATGGTGATGTGATGAATGTAGGAGTATGCAAAGCTTGCTTTCTGCCGATGAAGCTTCTGAGATATGCCTTCATGCATTGTAGGATTATTTAAGCGATTATCTTTGCAAGAAGTATGCAAATACCCCTCCAAGAGTCGCACTCAAGACGAGTTTCCGTTTGCAAGAATCTTAAGGATTATCTTTTATTCGTGGGGAAAGATTTCAGGTTTCCCCAACTTACGTAAAAAGAATACGTAAGTTGTGGAAACCTACTGTGTTATGGTTATTTTGTCATGAACCTCGAATTCCGGCTTTCATGCCCCCGAAGTTATTGACTACGGTATTTTCCTGGGCTTGGTTCTAGTGGTTAACGTTTTTCAAGCCGGATAATTATTGTGGTCTATTCAAAATACTGCAAGACTCTAAAATGTAACCTTTGCGAATGTGCTCAAATAAAGTTAATAATATTATATTGCTATATTTTGGTAATTGGAAGAATACACAGTTAGCTTTATTCTAGGAGCAGCAAAAGTATTAGAAAATATGAGCAATATTGCTAGAAAGCTTCATGCAAATCCAATACGGAAAGACAAATAAAAGGCAAACCTTCCTTCATTAAAGAAAACAATGAGATAATTGCATATTTATCAGACATAGTTGCTTTCGTCTACCACTTCCTTATTTGGTACAATTCGGATTTTTAGATCACGAGAAAGTGAAATATACGTTTTGTTAGTCCTACGGATAAGGAAGTTTTTTTGCGGAGAATGCTGTTGAGTTGCTTCTGCTCTGAACGAAATCGTACAGCGTCCTCGTCTCTTATTTCGAATACTTGGTTGCTATCCCAAAAGGGAGTCCATAGACCGAAAAAAAACACAGCAAGTTCTCTGTATTTGGCCTGGTCCCATATAAAGAGAACTTAGGAGCCCTTAATCCCCAAACAAAAAACCGCCTCAATATCTCAATGGAGAAGAATTGTGGTTAACTGTGATTAATACTTTCAGTTAACAGTTTTTCGTTCCAAAAATTAAATCCAAGGTCAGTTGAGCGCGATCCATTCGATGAGTAAAAAGGAGAAATATTTTTTGGTAATAATGAGCAGAAGTAACTATAACAGTTTCTTATGAATGAAAATATGCAAACAAATATAATGTTTGCAGCAAACATAGTAAGTAATTTCTTTTCGACCTTTAGGCCGCATTGACCATCAATTTGGCTTTCCTTTAATCAAATCCAATTTCGCCTTAAAAGCCTGCAAAGTTACAAGCAGCATGTGGGCTTTTTAAATATCCACAAGGACATTGTCCTCAGCTTTTAATATTTCTATATTTGTTAGCATTTTCGCTAAGCTCATCTTTCCATTTGAATTTACCATTTTACCATTTGAAATATACCGCAAAATTCCATACTCTTAAATTCTAATTTCTGGAATCACAACTGGGTCCCATTCAAGAAAGGCAAATAATAAGCCCCTGAAGGAAATATAAATTCATTTTTCTCATCTTCCTTATGACATCCTCCGCCATCCTTAACACTAGGCCCCTTCCCATCCTGAAGCCATTTACGAAATGACGATAAATTGAATTCCCGAAAAGAACATATAATAAATGGTTACAGTGTTTTTGCAATAAAGGCCAAATGCCATAATGCTTGCGTACGTACAGACGCTCCGTACGTACAGGAGTATATTGAAAAATCCTAAATTTTCCGGGGTCATGAAAAAATTGTATGCCTTTCCACCGTCTATAATTCATGGCTGACTTTTGCTACTCAGCAGCCCCCTCCCCCAGCACGCGAATTTCTGCAGAATTCGGAATAAGTCAGTCGGTCGAATCACTAATGATAAGCTAGTAACTGCTAGTAAATATTTTCCCTCTTCTTTCTCGTCGGTTTGCAATTTCGCCGCAGGGTGAATTGTTGGCAATCATGGAAAATAGATGATGAAAAATATGACAGAGGATTATTGAACGGAAAATTTTAACAGAAATTTGATATTTCGAAACCCTGGATGGAGATTTGATTGATTAAAGCTTTGTGTGTTTGGTGATATATTGAAAAAATGTAATAAGCTGGGAACAAGAAGTGAATCTTAGGGAGAAATAATATGGATTGAAAGAACAGACGAAAGGGGGTCGTAAGGTCAGCTCGTATTCAGTAAGAAGCATAGATGAATACTACAACTCGGATCTTCTGTATTCAATATTCTCTTTCATATTCGTCCAACGATGGGGTCTGATCTACAATTCTGAATAAAAGGAAGGAAAAATGGGCTTTTCTATTATGATCATGGTTGTTTTAATTTTCAATCCCTCCAGAATGAATAATCGTTCCTCCTCAAATTCAATAATATATCCCCCCCAAGATCCATAGAAGTGCCTCCTGGCAGAGTAGATTTTTCAGTGGGATTGGAAGTTACCATTTGGGAAATTTTTAAGATTTTGTTTGTAAAACAAAATCATATTAGAATCGGTTCAATGTGTGTCTGTTCGTCCGCCTGCCCGCCTGTCTTTTTTTTTGTTTTTTATAAGGGGGTGAAAATCTTCAAAAGACGCTGGCCTGGACACGCCAGATTGTGGGATTTCTACCCACTAACTCCTCCCCATTGCTCCGTGGGACCACAATAAGATAAGTTAAGGAACCTTCAGGGGTCGTCAAAGATCCTTAATGGGTCGCTTACAATACGAAGAGTGCCGTCCCCGAGGTGTCCGAGTAAGTAGAAGGACACATCAATGACTGAAATACCCGACGAGACGTCGGGATGCGCAAACGGGGAAGAAGACCCGCAAAGTGTTGCAGCATCTACGACGGACCTAGAAAGTACCACGTAGTTGTGGAAAGAGACATAGTGGAAACTGCTAAAACTGACTAAATGGTTACGAATATAAGCCGAGTGGGAATGATGTTGACTATTCTGGCGAAATTTGAAGAAGAAAGGCTTATTAAGAAATGCGCAGCAGTTGTGAAGCGCATGCGATCTTCAACGTTTCTCCAGAAAAGCACCAACGAAGGGGTGATGGAGCTGGAAAAAGAATTTCATACTACAGTGGACATGGAGAGTAAGAGAGAATCCGCGGCAAACAGAAACAACTGCGCCTAATGAGAACATCGCGAGCGTTAAACGGATTGCAGGCAGCAGGGCGAACTGGGGAAAAACCGAAAGGAGGCAGGGGCATCTGAAGGAGACTTCACTCAGGTACCTGCCAGGGCTCAAAAGAAGAATAAATACCAGATCAAGCCCGAAGGTACCGGAGGAGAAGTGTCTTCTCTTCCATTCGAAAAACGAAGGTTAGGGGAGTATTAATCGAATTAGAGCCGAGAACAACAAATAATGTTATGTTCTGTAAAGCAGTCACGGGGCTTCTGGGAGAGGAAGCTTTGGTGTGCACTCTGGAAATCCGAGACTTTGACTGCCGATATCGCGGCGCGTGAGAACGTTGCACATACTTCGTGTTCGGGGTGGTGTCCAATCTTCAGGGCAGCACTGGAAAGAGCTAGGACGGGGTGAAAAATACTGCAGATAAACATGCACCGGAGTGCAACCGCTAACGAGTATCTAAGGCAATTCGTTGCGGAGACCAAAGCTGATTTAGTGCTCATCAGTGAGCGGTATTGAAACAAGGACCCAGCTTCATGGCACCCTGACATATCAGGTACCGTTGCCATCTGGGTTCAGGACGGCCATTTTCTTAGGGTTCTTGCCCAAGGCTGAGGGGATGGCTTTGTCTGGAATTGGTTTTAAGGAATAACGCTTTTCAATGTCTTAGATACCGGAATGAGACGATGCCGGATTTTCGACGCAAGGTTGATGCCCTGAAGGACGCTATCTTGAGCACAGAGGGACAAATCCTGGTCGGGAGTGACTTCAAAGCCAGGGAACTTGAATGCCTCTCCCAGACTCCAAAGGAAAACGAATTCTCGAAATGCGGCGAGAACAAGACTGGTACTTTTAAACACCGGATCCACTCCAACGTTCCGGCGCCCACGCTGCGAGGGAAGAATTCCAGTCGTAGTCTTCACGTCAAAGTCACGAGTTGCGAATTTTGGAAGACTTCTTGGCAAGCCACCATTAATACGTTGCCTTAGAACTGGTTGACACAAACTCTTGGTGTGTGCCACCCCGGTGCTCTTTCTGTGCTTGGATCGTCATCAGGGTGAATACCGGGAGGTTTGTCGAAACTCTTGGAACAGGTGGGGCCGCGCTCGGGGTACTCCTGGGGGTGGCGGCGCTACAACTGACACTGTCATAAGTTCAGCTAAGAACCTGATAACGACGGCCTGTGGAGTTTCCATGCCCATGAGGATGGTGGGAATTGCAGAGCTCAGGAAGGAGTGTCACAAATACCGCCGCTTAATACAACATCCGCATGTGCCTTAATGACAAAGTATAGATCAGCCCAAAAGAAGACTCCGAAGCACACTAAACAAAAGCACAGCTCGTTACTAGCAGAATCTGGTCGACGAGGTGAATCAGGACCAGTGGGGACTCAGTTGCAAACTAGTCATTCGAAACCCTGCTCACTTAAAGCACTATTCCCTGCGGAGTGATAATATAATAGAAGCACAGAGAGTGCCGAGGGCTGACCACTTTCCTCTGTAAAGAAATTGGAAAAGGCGGTCCTCTCTATAAAAAACTAGATTGCGCCAGCGCATTCAACGCTTGCTTGAAAAAAGGCAATTTCCCGTCTCGTTGGAAGGTGACGAGGCTTGCGCTGATCAGGAAGGGAAAAGGCGACCTTGCCGTCTTCAGACCGCCCACTTTTTATGCTTGACACTGCCAGGAAAGTGTTCGAAAATTTCATCAGAAATAGATTCGCTGAAGCGATACGCGCTGTCGGAGACTTATCCCCACAGCAGTTCGTTTTTAGAGCAGGGAGATTCACAATTAATGTCATGCAAGTCGTGAATGGCGTTCATAGAGCCGAGGTGTATAGCAGCCGAGCTCGACGGGTGGTGTTCCTCGTAACGCTTGACGTCAGAAACGCCTTTAATTACGTAAAGTAGACATTTTGAGCACACTAAATAATACTTTCCACGTGTCGAACTATCTCTTACGGATATTGAGGGACTATCTGAGACACCCCTTCCTGTTCTATGAAATGCTAGAGGGTGGTCACGTCAAGGGTAGCGCAGGGATCCATTCTGGGGCCGGACCTCTGGAACGCTTCCTATGATAGTCTATTTAAACTCGACATATCAGCCATATTGATGCGAGGGGTAAGCGGATGGATGACAGCTCATGGTTGGAAAATGGAAAAAACTGAAATAATCATCCTGACTATGAAGAGAATTGCAATCCTGCGTCCCATGTCGTTCGCCCAGTCGATAATGGAGACAAAACCAACAGTGAAGTATCTTTGACTGACTCGGGCGGGCGACGTCTCCTGATGAGTTCAACGACTCTACGCCACAGAGACTGATGCTTTCGGCAAGGAGGTCTATTGTAAGCGTCTCGTGCAAGTACAGAGACGGGGAGACTTGCGGGTGGCGGCCGCGTACCGCACTGTCATTGAACCGGCCGTGATGGTGATCGCGAGAGTAATCCCCGTTGTCCTTCTTGTTAAGGAGTGCAAAGTTATATCCAAGAGCAAGGAATTAGAGCCAAGATAGCTGGCTGCTCGTGAAGGACGGCAACGCACCCTAGATGATTGGCAACTCTCTTGCAAAATGAAACTAGAGGCAGATGGAGTGCCGGCTCATTGGTAACTTAGATACGTGGCTGAATCGGAACCATGGTGAGACTGATTCTTAAATGGGCATGGAAGTTTTCAGTTTTACCTGCGTAAGGTGATGAATGTGCCTTTTCCAATGGAGTTGTGGACGACGCTCATCACACATTTTTTTCTTGCGGAAGGTGGGACAGGATCCCTCTTCATACAACATTGTCGAAAAAATGCTGAGGAGCGCTGACGGGTGGAGCTGTGTTGCGCATTTCGTTCGGGTCTTCCTGGTTGCAAAGAAGATAGAGCTCGACTGGCTGAGGGGCCGACTGCCACGGGGTTCCTTGAACTCACCATTCCCTTCCTTCTCCCCCCCTCCTATTTGGAAAAAGGAATTCCCTGATTTGAAGGCTCCACGACGCTGGAGAGTTCGAGTGCTAACCGAAGTAATGTGACAAAAGGTTCCGGGCTAGCTTTTGACGATAGGCAGACGTTTAGTTGGTAGTCCTATGACGTACCGTTGCGGGAGTCCATCACTCCTTAAGGGGGTCATCCTGTGTGTCGGATCCATACAATCGATTTTTTTTTATTTTGATTGTATCTAGATATAGTGTAGAATATATGGGCAAAGTGATTTTTTGATATTCGGAGTCGTTCGAAAATTATAGTGTTAAACACGTAATAAGTCACATGCCAGATTTATGTTGATCGCTGTAATAAAGCGAGTATTAATCGGTCCGAATGACGTTCGTATGACTTTACTAAAAGGAGAAGAACTAAAGCCAAGGTTGCACATGTGTTTCTTGAAGAAACCCAAGGTTTATGGGCTAGGTATAGTAGAATAATGGTCAGTTAAGATTTTATGGCCAAAAATCACATTTTGCTTCACATGTTAAATGCGTTTTTCTCCGAACTGCATATTGAAAATCTGCTGCCACCATAGCCCAAAATCTATCCAACGGAATTCTTTGAAATTCTCATGACTTATTCAGAACATATTTCTATGGTCCAGCGCCCTCCAGCGTGGCGGCAGAAAAACACCTTTCTTGGAGATGGGCATATAAATTGCTCTGTATTTCAATAATAAACTATGCTATCGGGCTGGAAAAATTATTACGCATGCTTAAGATATTAGTGAATATATGTTAACAAATTTGTAATTGTATCTTTATCCACTTTTTCACAAAAAAATTCTAAAGAGACGAAAAAAACGGCCTTAATGGTAGTGATCAACCTGTGCGTCCACCGGCCCATTTCCAAGTTGCCCCAACGTTCCTGGTATTTATTTACAGATTTCTTCCTTTCGGCGTTTTTCGTCTCCGACAAAGGAGAAACTCCCTTCAGATGGTATATACACGTCATCTCATCTGCCAAGATGGCAATTGGAATCATTCTGGAGATGATAATGCAGCTTCATCTAAAACGGTTCTGAAGACAGAACACACCCTTAGGGTTGTCTTACTGTAGATCTCACACAGTTTATGAGCATTACATGATATCCGAAATGACTTTCCCAAAAATAAGGGTGGCATAAAACAAGATCGAGTTCAACGTCTTGGCAACAAGTGGCCTACAAGTATACCGTGACCCTCCCATGTTCAGCGTTATCCTTTCCAGTGTTATACTCGCACCCGCGGAGGCAACGTACTCCTTGGGTCTATCAACGGTGCCCGCCTGTCCGTCTGCCTTTCTGCCTGTCACATACCCTTTTTTCAGAAACGGCTATGTCGATTGACACAACATTTGGTGAGAAGATGGGAAATGTGAACACCGACACTTGCAGTAAGTTATTTCTGTCTACGTTGAGTATAATGGGGCGGGGTCTTCGTACATGCTAAAGGGGCGTGTGAATTTTTTTCACCGAATATAGTCATGTTAGATATCAAATGAAAGGTCTCGTATAGTACTTTTTGAAATTAGTCTTTGCTTTGAAATTTTTTTAAGGGGGGGGGCTATATGAGAGGTCGAAAATGATGATTTCTTTAACGGGCTCTTTCCTAGAAACTACCCAACCTAAAAATCAGGGAAAACTCACGAAGCTGTCTCTATACGGTGTCCACGCCTCAAAATACTCTCTATATTGATATCTACTGAAGCACAATAGTATATTACCGTATATTTTGCCCTTAGGTTTATCCTAGAGTTATAAAAATTTGCAGTAATATAGACTATAGTATGAAGTGACAGGGATTCCAGTGTCCGACATCTGTTTATTGCTTTGTTTCCTTGCATACGGGTGGATGCAATTTATACTCCTGGCCATGTTAAGCGGTTTCTATATTAGAGAGTGCACCGCTCACCTTTGTTTATCGTAGAAAGGTTGCCCAGTGGTTATTCAGGACTAATATTGGGAAGTTTGAATCGATTTGATTCCAGAATGATCAATGATCGCTACTGACCTTTCTGGAATTAAAGGCGATTAAGGACTTTGCATTGTGTTACTGAATCCACTCTTTCAGGTGCATGCATTAAATGTTCAATGACAAGGACGCTTTTGGGGGGAACCAAAAAAGTACTAACGGTTTCGTCCAGGGCAGAGGCAACTCTTCGGACGCTGCCTCACCTCTGCCCTGGGAGCAGCGTGACCGAAAGTTTCAACAGGTGGAAAAATGCTCCTTTATATAATCGCAAAAACACGACAAGATCACGGATTATATTGAAGTTAAACCGCCAGTTCTTTAAGTCTGAGCCAGGCATTTGGTCGTGTGAAACATCATATGGATGTGGGCTTAGGATGCCCCATATCGTAAACAATTACAAGGACACTTCAAATGCATTCAAACCTGAATCGTCCAGCTTCCCAATTCAGACATGTTAATAACTTTTTGCCATAATCAAGAAATGATTGAATCACTATCGTACAACTAATATAATTTGAAGAACTTCTTTCAAATGTTAATCTTCCATCAAAGGCAATGTTTACCAGGGTCCCATTTTATACGATTTCCCTCGTCACGTAAGTACTTTCCAAAAAGTCAAAAAATCAGGGGACATCTTCGTTCCGCGTCTTAAATAATTTGATGTACAGTTTTTAGGAGAATTTCTTCTGTAGCGGCATTCTTTCATTCTCGGTGAATCGCAGTTGCTCCATTAATTTACACACATATAGCATATTCACATCTACTCTACCTGCTTAAATGCAACTATGTGATCCAACGCTTTATGCGAAGAAGCTGAACTGCGTATAGCACATCCCTCAGGTCCTGCTGCTGGGACTTCGCGCGAGGTGCATGAAGCCCCGTATATAGGATGTATGCATGTGCTACTTTCTTGAGATGTTTTATTTCCTAATTAACGGAATACGTTTGCTTTGCGGAAGTGAATGCTATGAAAGGGAAGCGACTTGATTAATAAAGTTTTTGTAGCTTGTTTGCTCAGCGCCTTAATTTATCATCGCAGACACTTAGGGTGGAGAATAGTTAGATAAAGCTAGTGAGCTCCACTGGATGAGTCAGTCGACAGGAGTCAGCTTGTGTTAGTTCGTGCTCCATGTGAGGAAGTCAATGTTTCCGAGAAGTCTGTTGAATGCATATTTCACAAGTTTTAATTTATGGAGCAGAGTGAATTTGATGAGGCTCATTCTGATTCAACGTTATGTTGCGAACTTCGCGAGCCATCTTCAGCACGGAGATTTCCTAGAGACAGATGCTGTGTTTAAATGTTAATTTCACCTTGGAATAATTACACTATCTGCAGATGCAGTTGAGGAGTGTTTTAAATAAGATGTTCCCATTACGTATATGCATTATGCATATGCATATTCATGTTCACCTGGAAAGTCTTGGCTTCACTCATATTTAATACCCACCAGGAGCGACTCAAGCGTAAAATTTTAGTGAATTTCTGTTAATCTAATTATGATAACCTTGATGAGATGCACGTGAAGTATACTTAGGGGTGATTTATTATGAGTAGCATGTGTTGCTTATAATAATCGTTCGACGCAATTTGCTGGATTTCTCAACGCTACATCTATTGTCCAATATCGATTCAAAAGATTTCAAATATTGTAAATTGGTGCAATCTATGACAAACTTATTAGATGTGATTAGTTGGTGTTGGCTTTTCCTTTTGCATAATACTGCAACTTTTAAGATAGCACTGCCCTCGCGATTGGTTATAGTCAATCCAGGTATTTGTTTAAATCATCGCCTATATATGTACAATGCAGTGCGTGTTCAAGAGTACATATATCTCCGTCCATTGGAAGAATCTCTACGAGATCATTTCTAAATTTAACAATTCAAAACTCACACCATCTAAATGGATCACTTATAATTGTAGGACTAACTTAAAGTGTCTATTGCCAGCCTTGGAAGGTATATAATAGCGAATGCAAGAAAAGCTATCGGTTATTTGTTGCTTTAGAGGGCAGACCTTAAAATAAAGGGCACCTTGAAACAGCATTAAAAACAGCTATCGAGCAATTTGGCCGACGCGGATGGTACGAGAAAAATCACCAGAATCGTTGTAGGGTGGCCCAGAATACACCCCCATAAATGATCCACAAATTGGCGATGGAGCTTGCGTAAGCTAATCAATTACAGGAATGAAACGTCTAGTTCGGTCATAAACTTGATTACCTTGACGCTTCAGTGAACATTACAACAAGTAATCAACAGGCACGTCGTCTTCGCTCCGAGAAACTAGTCTAGTGATAGTCCGACTATTCTGCAAATACAATGGATCCCACCTTTGAATATGCCTTAGCAGCTTCCTAATGTTACTAAAGTTCAGTTTCGGGCACCAGTCGATGCATGCATATATTGGGTTGGGGGAAAAGAAACGTCGTATTTGTGATCGAAATTTGACGCTTTATTTAACATACTAAGAATTATCCGATTTAAGTCAAATATGCGCCGCTTTGTTTGCAAACTTGTTGCCATTTAGAAGGCAACTTCATTATCCCCCCTTATAAAACCCCCCCTCCTTATTTGCGAAAAGAACTCAGACAGCCAGTTTTCGCAAGCTTCTTTTGAGGCCAACTTAGTAGCACCAAGAGCGTTTTGCATGGACCGGAATCACTTGGTGCCAGGTCCGGACTATACGGTGGGTGCGATAGGACATCCCATCCGAGCTCCCGTAGCTTCTGGGGGGTCATCAAAGTTGTGGAGGCCGAGCGTTGCCCTAGTGGAATACAACACCATTCCTATTGACCAATTCTGGCCGCTTCTGGTCCATCGCCTGCTCCAAGTGGTCGAGTTGCTCACAGTAGAGAACCGAATTGAGGGCCTGGCCATAGTTGAGCAGCTCATAGTGGATGATTCCCTTCCAATCCCACCAAACATATAGCAAAACCGTTTGGCCGTCAATCCGGGCTTGGCGATGGTTTGGACCGGCTCGCGCTTCGACCACAATCTTTTTCCCTTGAGATTTTCGTACGTGATCCACTTTTCATCACCAATCACCATCCGCTTTAAAAATAGGTCGCATTCGTTCCGTTTCAGCAGTGCATCGCAGGCGTTGGTTCGGTCGAAGAGATTTTTTTGTGTCAACTCGTGTGGCACCCAACATCCATCCAATCTTCTGCAAATGGTTCCAAATGGTTTTATGGTCCTTACCCAGTTCCTGGCCAATCGAGCGAATGCTCACATGCTGGTCTACTTGGATGATTTGGATGATTTTATCGGTTTGTACGACGATTGGCCTACTAGTACAGGGTGTATCTTCGACATCCACTACACCAGAACGAAATCGATCGAACCAACGCTGTGCTGTGCGAATCGTTATAGTATCGGGCCCATAAACTTCACAAATTTTTTCGTCCGCCTTCGTTGCATTTTTAGCTCTCAGGTAGTAAAAATGTAAAATATGATGAATTTCTTGCTTGGTAGACTCCATCTTTGACGCGCTATAACTTGGGACTGAAGTATGCAATCACAACACTGTCAAAAAGATACTTGCAGCACAGATTATCGTCTTCAAATCACCGTATAGTATGACCCGATGCGATAAGTACAACACAAGATACGACATTTCTTTTTCCCCAACCCAATATTATAATATGTTTTATTATGGATGCATGCGTCCAATCAATCCGTTGTAGTGAACGTCCCCGGCTCCTAGTTATTGCAGTCCTACAGCAACAGAGAAATCTGCAGGATTTCTGATATTTTTCCTTGATATGGTGCTGGCACGTTAGCTTGGAGTCGAAATGTACTCGTAAATACTTGACTGTAGCAGTGATACTACTTTCCATGCGAGAGTCCAATCTTTCGGTTGAGGGCTGTATCAACCTGTTGGCTCTAAGTTGAGATTTTGGATGCTACCTGGGAAGTGCACTTCAAGCAAATGGTGGGTTCTGTGTACCTCCCGCTCTCTAGGCGCAGATATGCGCCTCTGTATCGCGAATGCGATATCGTTTGATACTCTCAACTTTCCAACATATGATGTTGATGACCTCTTGCCTAACCACGTTGTAGAAATTGGGTTCATTTTCCAAATTGAGGATCACCAGATCGGTCCCTACCAGATATTCTAATAGTCTCAATCCTCTTGCATTGATGTTGGAACTTCCCCAGTATATATGGTGGGCGTTGACATCTCATTCTGCTATTACCCCCATACCTTTACAGTTGGCATATTAGTTAGCTCCGATGAATGTTCCATTGGGAGCTGCTTCTGCAGGGGAAATATGCAGAGCACCATAAAATCTTTAAAGTTTTTTCGTTTCTTGGTTTTTTTAATTGGCTGGCATGGCCTCAGTTTAATCCGTGAAAGTAAGTTGATCTTGGTAGAGCCCCTTTTTGCTAAGACAAGGCCAACTGAAAGTAGGGGATCGCCTCGTACGAAGGGTTCATTGTCCTTAACACGGTACTCACACATTGGCTTGGGGCTTTGATTTGATGGCTTCAGATGCCACCTCCTCCTCCTTAGAAGATGTTCTTTACTGAGCTTCCTCACCAAGACAAAGTAGGTAATCGTTTTGGGAAAATAAATTTGTGAAAGGATCTTTAATGCGTTCCAGAATAATTTTAGTTTGTCCAACTGGTGAACCAACCGCGTTGAGTTGCGGGTCGGAACTTCCCCCCCGTACTCTCTTAAATCTTTCGCTATCATGTTCAGACTAGATGTTCTC
Organism: Hermetia illucens; assembly: GCF_905115235.1. Classification (NCBI taxonomy): domain Eukaryota; kingdom Metazoa; phylum Arthropoda; class Insecta; order Diptera; family Stratiomyidae; genus Hermetia; species Hermetia illucens. The sequence continues at coordinate 84,810,485 of NC_051849.1, read as the reverse complement.
AGACCCCACCTTGTATTCAATCCCATTACGTTCGTAACCTCCTCTTTACCAAACCCCCTCCTGGACTGGACTGAGTTGCTCATAGAAAGCCTTCTTTTTCTCTGCATCGGAAGTCACCATTGGTGTACGACACTACACTATTTAGGTTTTTCTCATCCTGGTCCGGAATTCACCAGTTAGTAATCTAGTCTTAGGACGATCGCTTTGTCCGAATACAATAGGAAAGGAGGACCGAAGGAGAGAGAAGAGCGCTCCGCACAGTCGTAACATCTTACCTCATTTAATCCCAGAATGCTGAGATTTTTCGCCAAAGTTTGATTAAGCGAGCATCCTGAAGAACCTTCCAATTCAATCATGCACCGATTAGGAAATCAAAAGGTTGTAATTGAAAAATCAGCCCGATTATCTGGACTTCCTCAGTGTAATCAATTTTTATATTTCAACAGCTTGTTGGCGGTGTCAATAGGATCTTGGTGGTCGGTTCTCTGGAGCAGGACACTTTTCCATTCCATTCCTGACTCCGGAGCGCACTTTATAACCTACCTTTCTTGGTGCCTGACGCAATGATTGGACGGTCTTGTCCTAATTTTTGGCGGATCTTTGGCAATCAAATGCGAGATGCTTTTCATCCCTCCCGTGGAAGATAACAGTCTCCTTATTCATCGAAATCTTATTCCGAATTGGTATGTCCTTTTGGTATTGGCTCATGACCGGGATTCCAGTGGACGGTTCCTTGCCGTCCTTTCTTCTGCAGGACCTCCTACCTCGAAGGTTTTGGGTGAAGATTACTATGACTGTAATTCGTTACATCCAGTTCGATGACAGTGATTTCAAAGCTGCCCTTTTATTGGTTTCATCACGGAGGTTCCACGGCTGGCACCGACTGTATGGCTATCAACGCTACTATCTTCTGGCTAAATACCTCCAGCGTGTCTTCCGATGACCTCTTTTTCCTCTATCTTCTATTTTTTGTTTTTATGCGTTGAATCCATGACTTGGTCCTAAGAGTAATCTGGGAAGGAAAAAGGTCCTACCGGCCTAGCTCGGCCACCAAGATAAGGGTCATACTTGAAACTAAAGGTGCAAGATATTCAGAGCCCGCATTCTAGACACCAAGTTTCCCATTCCACCACCTTTATCCCGGTTTTGGCTTCGGCTTCTAAAATATAACCAGTAAGCAAATGGAACCTCATCAGTTGGATAAACTAACTCCGAACCTTATCCTACACGTTCTTGACCGGTCTGAAAACCAGCGGCCACCACAGTGAGGTAATATGAACCCTTGCCGAATTATACAACCTTGGCCTGAAGCAATCGAGTGTTGATTTCGTCTTTTCGTTATTGTCTTTTGAGGGAGGTGCTCAGAGGTGGCGGCGAGGAAGACTGTCGGCCAAACCAAAACCACGTGGCCGAGGAGAACCTCCATAATGTACTCACTTCGGCTTGCCGGCCGTGATGCAGTAGGCGAATGCTACAAAGGCCTAATCAGGGCGATCAGACCCGAGTCGGCACGGGGACTCATCTGGAGTGGCAATTTGATCACGAAACCTTACCAGGGGTATACTGGCACCATGAGAACCGGGATAGCTCCTGGACTCTCATACTTCGGGTGAACTCCCGTTGTATGTGAGTACAGCTCGGTTAGTTGCGGTTGGCCCCCTAGTGGAAGCTTCATGGGGGTTGTGGTTATGCTCAAGCGAGAAGAGACCTTCGGGCCTCGGCGTGGTGTTGCGTTTTAACACGGGTGCCGTACTCCTTAGTTCGGTAGAGATTTAGGTAGGTCTTGTATCCACCAGTATGAATGCTAAGCCATGCACGTGGTATAGACTGGTACCGTTGTTGCTTGTCTCAGTGGGGCTTTGATTGTGGTCACAAAATTAATCCGTGTCCTGAGAAGTCCGTCGGATTAAGTCTTCCAGACAGGTGCTCACGTAAAACCCTCAAGGACTTAACTGTCCTTTGAGGGACTGAGAGCATATGCCCGGTTATTTGCGGTTGGCCCCCTAGTGGGAGTTTCATGGTGGTTGTGGTTATGCCTACATCGCAGGCACAGCACCTCGGAGCTCAAGCGTGGAGTTGCGCTGTACAACTAGGGTGCCGTACCCCTTAGTTGCGGCAGAGGTGTTAGATAGGTTTCGCATCCACTGGTATGAGTGCTGAGCCCGCACTCAGTATAAACCAGTATCGCTGTGCTAGTGGGATTATTGCCTATACGATAGGTACTCACGTTAAACCCCCAGGACTTTCATGTTCTTTGAGGGAGTTGCACGTAAGTGCACAAAACTGTCGACTTGTTGGAAGTGTTAATCGTTTAGTGTCGTATTTTTTCTAATTGGCGCCTTTCTTTTAGATTGTGTTAGGATTTTGGGCGTCTCTTCGTTTATTTTGATTTGTATAATTGTCTACTAATAAATAAATGTTTAAATCTGTCATGTTGGTAAAAAACAGTCTGCGGATAAGCAAATTTCCGCACCGTTGATAAACAATATATGAATGAAAAGGACTTTTAAGTATTTTTACCTAATATTGGTATAATCAAAGCTATTAAAAAAGCCGAGCCATACAAATATGGTGCACTCTTCTATAAAAATAATGCAAATTGATAGCACAAAAGTCCAATTTGAACTTAGTCCTTGAATTGTGTTAAAGTACTATATTTCTAGACCGTAACGGGATACTACGATACCCTAGGTGCACCACTTGATAATACTTATCAAGAAAAATCACAGAGGAGATTGTTCTGAGAGTTCATAATGTGGTTTACTTCGATGATCGATTTGTGATGTGGCTTCCACCGCCCCAATTCCCAAGTTCCACTGGCTCAAATTGGTACATTTATGCCCTGCGAACAAATTCACTCCAACTTCCCAGCATGTTCGGATAATCAATGTGTATCCAACCACCAGACTGTCAACCGAATGTACCTAGCCCACTTCCACCTTATTTAATTCCATCTAGGACGCGAAGACTCAATTGGCAGACGCACAGCAGAGTAATCATCATTAGCGAAATGCAAACGTGTGAGCGACTTTCTAATGAGCAATCAAGTCCCTGTTTTTCGAGTTGTCCAAATGACATAATGGTGCCGTCGTGCGTAGCAAGCTGTAATATAATTACTTCAATTATTTCACAAAACCGATTTATATTTACATTCTCCATCGCGACATCCTTTCGGAATATTCTCAATCGTTCATTGACTTTCGAGTCATGCATATGTAAATTATGACGAACGGGTGCTCTACATAATGACGAGAGAGCAGAAAGTGCATACGCTCAAACTTTGCCACCACGAGTAGTGTAGTGCTTGCCAGGACTATTCCAAGCTGACATGTGGAATTAACATATAACATTTCTAATTGTCACGTTCAAAGGCAGCTTAGCATATCCGGAGGGTTTTTCGCATAGCAACATGTTACCATCGCCAGACTCGAGAACCACACAAAATCTCTCCTCTTCTTCATTTGACACTTCTATACATATTTCGAATAACTGTGCAGGACTGAATTAAGACTGTATGGCGTAGTGTAGGGTTACCAATTGGGCGTTGCATTCCTGGAATCGAATGTAAAATTATGCAACGTTTTTCAATGTACATTGACAAGTGTTTGAACGGCTTTTAGCGCAGGCTAGAATGTACCAGCGCTTCATATTGAAATGGAAAACTTTCGCGGCGAATTCCTACTCACCTTAAGACACTTTCGTTTGAATTTCGAGAGCTGAGCGTCGCGATCGAGAGGGAAGATCCGCGGCGGACAACAATCCCTATTGGATCAAAGCCTTGAAGTGTGTTAGAGCACTTCATTCAAGACCGTAACGGTACACTACGGGATGATAGTACCCTGTAGGAGGCAATGTGGTCAGCATTGCGCTCGCCCGAGATTATTACCCTGATTTGACTCAGGTACTCATTCACAGCTGAGTCGACTGGTATCCGACGTCAACTCACGATACAAATTTCACTGCCACCAATGGGATTTGAACCGCGACCTTCCGTACGACAGTCTTGTGCGCTAACCACTCATCTATCCGGACAGTGCCCAATGGATAAACCCGAATATACCAGTCCATTTACACTACTTTATTTCCCGGTTTTCAGAGCGAATAGAGCCGACGTTGATATATCGGATTATTGTCATTTTGCAGTAGACAATTTGATTTTCAATGTCCAAAATAGTAGACAAAAAATCCAAGACTACAATTATAATTATGATTACTTTTCTGCATTTGGGTCAGTGGCGAGTACTTCCAAACAAGCTAAATTGGGTTGACTAACTAACCTACCAACGAACTTTTACCGGCTACTGAACGGTTTCCTTAGCAGAACTCTAAAACTAATGGGATCATGCACTAGTCATAGTCGACGAAGCAGATGCCAACCATCTGCAATTCAATAGATAACAATGTCTGTAGTCCTTCCTGGAATAACATCCCATTAGATAAATAAATCCCCGACCTTCCTGGAATAATATCCCATTAGATAAATAATTCCCCGACCTTCCAGGAACATTATCACCATGGGTAATAAAAGTCTGAACCCATATAGTAATTAAGATCACAGGTCATAGGGAAACATGTTTTGTATAGTTTCCCTGTGTTAAAGATAAGAACCATGGGTCACAAGGAAATATGTGTTGTATATTTCCCTATCGACTCATTAGTAAATAAGACGTAGTATTTAAGGAGGTGTAGAAAACGGAGATCAGCAGTTCCTCGAGTACTACCAGAGCGTAAGCACTCTGGCCCTCGTGAACGAATAAAAAAGTATAAAACAAATATCGTTTCATTTGTTAACCCATTTGTCAACTGTTATTTGTTAACTGGCGCCCAACAAAGGATTTGAACCTATCCTATTCCTTGATTAATTTTTTCACGGCAAAGTTATAGCCGGTATAAGAGAGAGTGTATAGTACATGTAATAATCGCGTCGCGTTGCACGGTGTTATAGCAGTGATAAGTGGCATTCTGGCGAGCAATTAGAGACAGTTAAGTGTTAGTTATAGTTACCTGTGAAAATACGTCGATGTTAATCCTGTAAGTAATTTTTTTTGTAAAACCTTGTAGCTAATATTATCTACTTTGCTCTTATTTCTCTATTCTCTTTTGAAATTTCGTAAACTTCGAAAAAATGTCGCTGAGCGCAGATGCCATTACTGACCTTATAACCCGAATCACTACGGAGATTGTATCTAAAATGCAACTCGAAGTGCAAGGGCAAATCAATGCATTAGCCATTGAAAGTCAAAAGATTTCAGCGGAAGCAGATGCCGCCTTAGAAACTCGATTTCAGTATGCACTCCAATCGCAAAAAAATGAATTATCTTCCCAATTTCATTCTGCTATTCCTTCTAAAGAAGTAAAAAAGTACGAAGATGTACAAATTAATGACGCTATTCCATGTGAAATTTCGCTGGACGTTGTAAAAACCGTGCCAGAATTTTCAGGAACAACTGAGAAATACCCCTCTTGGCGACAATCGGCCAAAGCGGCTATTAAGCCTTATGAGAGATACGTTGGATCAAATCGATATTATCAGGCGATTGGAATTCTTCGTAATAAAATTACAGGAGCAGCCGACACTGTCTTGTCTTCCTTTGGCACTCCTTTGAATTTTGAAGCTATTCTAGTTAGACTTGACCATACGTATTGTGATAAAAGACCATTGCATCTCTTAGAGCAGGAACTTTCAACTCTTCGGCAGGGTAAATTATCTATAGTAAAGTATTACGATACCGTGGAAAAACAGCTCACTCTAATAACAAACAAAGCGTTAATGCAATATTCCGAGAACCAGGAAGCATTGCAATTGCTGAATGAAAAATACAGGAGCGACGCACTGCGTATATTTGTATCTGGATTGAATCGCCCATTAAGCGATATACTGTTTTCCAGTAGACCCGTAGATCTTCCTAGTGCTTTAGCGTTGGCTCAAGAATTGGAAATGAACCAAGAAAGGTCAGCTTTTGCTAGTGCATTCGCTGAACGAAAAACTTTCAATCCAATGCCTCGCAAACATTTTCCACAGTACAAGGTAGAGTCCCAAACAAAGAAACAGATTTTACCTACTCCCGAGCCTATGGATATAGATCCATCATTTTCGAGATTCAATAATGTATCAAATTCTAAAAGAACTCAGAACAGGTATTCGACGACTCACCGACCAAATTTTAATACAAGTGGACCAAATAGAGTGTTCCACCAAAACCAAGTGATAAATTTTTCCCGACAAGGCAAACCTAAGAATAAAGAATCCGGTAAAGACCATAAAAGATCACAACGTACCAATTATAGTGCACAGAAATATGGATCAAAGTCAGCTCAGAATTATCCTAATGTTTCAGATGATGAACAACATTCAAATGTTACTGACCAACTTCATTTATTGAACACTAGCTCTCGACTACCTTTTATTGTGAAAACAGCAGCTAATGGAAAAAAGTTGAAGGTACTTATTGATACTGGAGCTGCAAAGAATTACATCAAAGAACTTTCATTTTTGAAATCTATTAGACCGGTACAGAATCCATTTTATGTTTCATCTATTAATGGATCAACCAAAATTTCAAAAAAATGCACCATTCACATTCTAGGACAGGAATCCGAATTTTTCATTCTACCGACCCTGGTTGACTTTGACGGAATATTGGGTTATGACTTCCTTAAGGAAATCAGCGCTACTGTTGATACAGGTTCAAGCTGCATCAGACACCAAAATGGCGTGGAACCTCTTTCCTTTATGGAGTGTGCTCAGGTAAATACCTTGAAGATGGATTACAGTAAAATTCCTGAAGAGGTTCGTTCGGAATTCAGATCAATCTTGAGATGTAATTCTAACGTTTTTGCTGATCCAAACGAAGCTCTACCATACAATACGGCAGTAGTGGCTACCATTAGAACTACGATTAGTGAACCCATTTATTCTCGAACATACCCATATCAAATGTCCGCAAAACAATTTGTTGAGAACGAAATTGACTCCATGTTACAAGCTGGTATCATACGCAAAAGCCGATCACCCTATAACAGCCCTGTATGGGTAGTGAATAAAAAAGGTCTCGACGAATCAGGAAATCAGAAACAACGGTTAGTTATCGATTTTCGTAAGCTGAACAATAAAACTATTTCCGATCGATACCCAATACCAGATATTTCAGTAATTCTAGCTAACCTTGGAAAGGCTAAATATTTCACTACTGTAGATTTGAAATCTGGATTTCATCAAATACTCTTAGCAGAGAAAGATCGTGAGAAAACAGCTTTTTCAGTCAACAATGGGAAGTATGAATTTTGCCGACTTCCATTTGGATTGAAAAATGCTCCTGCAATATTCCAAAGAGCAATTGATGATATATTACGTGGTGAAATAGGTGTACGTTGTCACGTTTATATCGATGATGTTATAATCTTCTCAGAAAATGCGGAAAAACACATTGAAGATATTGACATTATTTTAAAAAAATTGCTTAACGCTAATATGAAAATCGCAGTGGAAAAATCAACATTCTTTAAAAGCAGTATAGATTTTCTTGGTTTCACAGTATGTCAGGACGGACTGAAAACATCTGTTGATAAAGTTCAAGCAATTCTTCAGTATGAGGAGCCAACCACTTTGCGTTCCCTAAGATCGTTTTTAGGCCTGTCCGGCTACTATAGACGATTTATAAAAAACTACGCTTCAATTGCCAAACCGTTAACGGAAATGTTACGAGGTGATAATGGAAATATTGGCACCAACCAATCCAAAAATAGAAAAATAGCGTTGTCCTCAACGGCTAGAGAAGCTTTCAATAAATTAAAAAAAATCCTGGTATCTGAAGATGTAACCCTCCTTTTCCCGGATTTTAGAAAGCCATTCGAACTGACTACTGACGCATCTTCAGTAGCTATAGGCGCAGTTCTTTCACAGAACGGAAAACCAATTACTTTCATATCTCGCACCCTTAGTACTACTGAAGAAAATTATGCAACTAATGAACGGGAAATGTTGGCTATAGTATGGGCACTTCAAACGTTGCGGAACTACTTATATGGCGTTAGTAATCTCACAATATTTACCGATCACCAACCGCTTACATTCTCCATTTCCGACCGTAATCCAAACACAAAACTTAAACGTTGGAGAAGTTTCATTGAGGAATTTTCACCAAAAATTTTTTACAAACCTGGCAATAGTAATGTCGTAGCAGACGCTCTATCTCGTCAGTACATTCAACATCTCAGCAACGATAATTCCACTGGGAGAACTTGCACAAACAGTGAAGTATCTCTTACTCAGTACATACGGACCGTGTATAAACCGATAAATAGTTTCAGAAACCAAATATTTTTATCACTGGCAGAATCAACCGAAATAAAAACGACAGCACCGTTCGCCGGCTATCTCCGACACGATATTCAATTTAAGGATTTTCATTCATTATATATGGTTCTTAAAAATGTAATTAACTATAATATTGTAAACGGAATTTATTGTCCGCTTGATGTGCTCGGAAAAATCCAAAACGAATTAGTGGAATTGTTTCCATCAGTCCGATTTAGGCACACTACTAAATTCGTTATTGATCTTCTCAATAGTAACGATCAAGTGGAAACCATAGCTATAGAGCATGAAAGAGCACACCGTTCAGCAAACGAGAACTACCAGCAAATTTTAGAAAGCTATTTCTTTCCCAAGCTTAGGCAGAAAATTAAGGCTTTCGTGGGAAAATGTGCTATTTGTGCGCAAGGAAAGTATGCAAGACATCCGAAGAAAGAGATGTTGACTCCTACTCCAATCCCCAACTACCCTGGTGAGATCTTGCACGTGGATATTTTTAACACAAATGGTCTTTACTTTATCACATGTATCGACAAGTTCTCTAAGTTTGCCATTGTAGAACGTATATCCTCTCGATGCATAGTCGATACAAAGAATGTTCTACTCAAGATTATTGGATTTTTTAGGAAACCAAGAATACTGGTTACTGACAATGAACCTTCATTCTGTTCTCAAACTATCGAATCTCTGATTAAAAACAAATTCAACTTATCTCACTATACCGTACCTGCAATGCATAGCGTAAGTAATGGTCAAATAGAGAGATTCCATTCAACACTTGCTGAAATTTCGAGAACTTTGAATATGGAGAACCACACCGATGACACTGAGGAAATAATATTAACAGCCGCCATCAAATATAATGGTTCAATTCACTCCGTAACTAAAAGAAGACCTGTAGACGTCTTATTTTCCCTACCTGAAAAGGAAATTAAGGAAGTAAGATATCTCCTCCAGAAAGCTCAAGAGAAACAATGTCAAATCCAGAATAAGAAACGGGTATCCCGTGAATTCCACGCCGGTCAAGAAATATTTGTTAGAATAGACAAACGGCGAGGAACAAAACTGACTAGGAGATACGTAAAGAAGATTGTTCAAGAAGATTTAGGGACAACTGTATTAGTTGATGGCAAAAAGATTCACAAAGATAATATTCGATAAAAATCTTTTCGGATTACTAGTCTTCACCACAACCAACGCACGACTATTGGACTTCTCAACGGCTATGTATATACCTTTCCGGAAAGGTAACGTCGCGATTTACCAAGAATTTATTTATTTAATACACACCGTGAACCTAACCGAATTCGAAGTAATCGCAGAAAATATTCAGAACTTTGAAAAGCTATTTAAAGTTAAAGAAGAAAAAGCATCTCTTGAAGCTGATTTTAACGAAATTACGAAATTACTAAACTCCTTGCGATTCCACAAACAAAAAAGATCAATTGATTTCATAGGCTCTGCATTGAAATTTATTACTGGCACCCCTGATCATAGTGACTGGACAATACTTCAAGAAAAACAATCTAGATTGCTTATAGCGGAAAATCAACAAATTGAGACCAATACAGAACTCACTGCAAAAATTAACGAATTAACCACTCAAATTAATACGATTCAACGTAATTCCATTAGGGTGGAAAATTCTGCAAGATCCAGCCTATTTCAACTAATCTCAATAAGAAATGAAAGAGCAATAGGTCTATTAGATAATGTCGTCTACTCGGTTACTTTTGCACGCTTAAACATTGTAAATCCTATTATTTTAGCAAATTATGAAATAAGAGATTTGATTAATTCAAACGTTACTATTAGTCTAAATGATTTAATGACAGCCTCACAAGTTAAAGTCTATTCCGACGAAAGCATATTAAAATATTTAATTAAAATTCCAAAAATTGAGGAAATCTGTCCATTAGTAAAAGTTTCTTCCGTAGTTCATAATAATACTATTCTAAATCTGCTTCATCAGCATATCTCTACGTGTGAGTCAGGAAACCAAGCATTAAGAAATTGCAAAGAAGCCTTAAGTTTATCTATCTGGCAGAAGTAGCCCTTCGACCACTGTTTAATGCAGATTTTCAGTAACGCCACAGCCACGTGCAACACCACGACAGCCCACCACATTTCACCAATTGTACAAATCGACGAGAATACAATACTCATCAACGACAACAATGCAAGGATCATCGAGAACGGTAGCGAGATGGCTACTAACGGAACTTTCCTCCTTATTCACTCGAATGACGTACACATAAATGGCACGCTATATCCAGTAACATCCAGGAAGCCGAGAATGGAACCACAGACACCGAGCGTTTTCAACCTAAAGAATTTACAAAAGATCGATCAAATGACAGACCAGTTTGAAGCGAAAAAAAAAAAAAAAACAAGTAACTGGTTTGCAGCTGCTATTTTCGGATTCACAATGTTGACAATGACGGGATCAGTGTGCTACTGCAGGTACAAGCGCCGCGAGAATCATGAGGTCATCATACCCCCAGTCCAATTCAACAACGACGAGAGAATGCAGCTCATCCTGAAAACCATCAATAGCAACTTACAACAGATTCGGGACGAATCTGCTTAAGAGGGGGAGTAGTCATAGTCGACGAAGCAGATGCCAACCATCTGCAATTCAATAGATAACAATGTCTGTAGTCCTTCCTGGAATAACATCCCATTAGATAAATAAATCCCCGACCTTCCTGGAATAATATCCCATTAGATAAATAATTCCCCGACCTTCCAGGAACATTATCACCATGGGTAATAAAAGTCTGAACCCATATAGTAATTAAGATCACAGGTCATAGGGAAACATGTTTTGTATAGTTTCCCTGTGTTAAAGATAAGAACCATGGGTCACAAGGAAATATGTGTTGTATATTTCCCTATCGACTCATTAGTAAATAAGACGTAGTATTTAAGGAGGTGTAGAAAACGGAGATCAGCAGTTCCTCGAGTACTACCAGAGCGTAAGCACTCTGGCCCTCGTGAACGAATAAAAAAGTATAAAACAAATATCGTTTCATTTGTTAACCCATTTGTCAACTGTTATTTGTTAACTCACTTTTCATAGGATTTCATGCACTTTTTATAGGATTCTATGCGAAGGAAGGTTATCAATTAGTAAGTAAAACACTTGATATCGACAGGTTTCGCATTACCACCGTACCACTAAACCCTCCTTATTCACCAATATCTCAGACGTTTTCACGACTCTTACATCAGCGAGGTAAGACATATTTGAATCATTGCTATTTACATTCGAAAATATCCTCTTGCACTGCTTCTCGTAGACAACCTTTATTTAAAATGCGTGATCGGTTTCGCCATTTGGTTCTATCCAATGCCTGATTTGGATGCAATCGCGAAGCTTTTAAATCCCCATCCGGTGCAAGTCACTGTTGTTTTGCCTGCCTTTTGGTCGCTTACCATCGACTTTGATATTCAGATTAATCTTGGCAAGTAAATTATCGTTAGCACGAATTACGTGACCATACCATCGAAGACGCCTCTCTCGCAGTTTTTCCACGATCGATGCAACTTCATATCGATCGCAGATATCCTCATTTCGGATGTGATCAATACGTGTCACACCACTAGCCCAACGCAACATCTTCGTCTCCATTACCGCAAGACGTCGTTCATTGGCTTTTATAGTCGGCCAACACTCAGAACCATAGGGGGCGACAGGACGGACGACATTGCAGTAAATTTTAGATTTGAAACGTTCGTTTATACGTTGATCACAAAGAACACCAGTTGTGGAACGCCACTTCATCCAGGTTGCGTTAGTGCGTGAAGCAATTTCCTAACGCCGTTCTCCTTTGGCTGATAGCATTGACCCGAAATATTTAAATCGCTCAGTTCTGGGCCGTGGACAGTGATTGTGCCTGTTTCAGAGGGATCGGTCGTCAGAAACTCAGTTTTATTCAGATTGATAAATCCGACTTGATTCACGGTAATTTCAACGATTTGGCGAATACGGTTATCAAGAATGCGTTCAAAAATGTTCATGGTATGGGAAAGTAATCGGATCGGAAGGTAATTGAAACATTCTGCTGGACTAGCTTTCTTTTCCCATACTGGAACTGTGGTACTTTTTCCCCAGTCAGATGGTGTTCTTCTTTCATGAATAACCCGATTAAAGAATTCACTGAGCCACAGTCTTGGGTCCCAGCTCTTCGTTTTCCAGAACTCAAATGTGATGTCATTGGGTCCTGTTGCTCGACTTCAGTTGTGCTGACAAGTGGAACTGTTCCAAATGTCGGCAATGATTGTGGAAGTGGAGCATGAATAAATTCTTCAGTTGAAATGTGTCCGAAATATTCTCGCCATCTATTCGTCGGAGCTCGATGGTCGGTAAGCAAAGTACCGTTCTGGTCATTAACGCAACAGAAATGTTCGACATCCTGTGTGCGTTCGTTTCGGCGAGTATCCAGGTTATCGTAAAGATTTTTGTAATGGGCCGCTCGCGTAACAGCGACGGCTTTTTTTGCTTCCCGGCTGACATTCTTATAAATTTTCCAATTGGAAAATGTTTTATCGACGAGAAACATCTGGTGGAGGCGTTTTTTCTCACGGAGCTTCATTTCAACATCATCATTCATCTCGGTTTATGTACCGCTTACCTATCTCAAGGGTTGCAAAGGCCGCTTCGTGGATCGTGTCTTTAATTTGGTTCCACGATTCCTCTCCATTCGTAATGGTTAGTAATCGCGTAAGTGAGATCATTTAATCTTTGGCTGTTTTACCGATGGTTTGATTGGGAGCCGAAGTTGAAGTGCGATAGCCTCATAGGGAGCGGCTTGGAATCAATGACGGTGGTAAAATGTCGACGTCTTATGAGAATATAGTCGATTTGGGTTTTATTATTCCCACTATAAAATATAGCAAGATCAAACAATCGTTTGATGAACCATGTATTCATAAGTACAAGGTCATGGGTGTTTGCAAAATCGATTATTCGCTCGCCACCCTAATTGCGCGCTCCAAACCTTTTTCCTCCATGGCATCTGTTAACTTCTCCCTTTTCACCCACATGACTACTGAGGTCGCCGGCAATGATGATATAGCATAGCATAGAAGTTTTTTCATCCAGAATTTACAAGAAGGCATCTTTCTTGGTCTTTCCAATTAGGGTGCCAACATGTAGCGTGCAAACACGTATTTGTTTTGCTCGGACTAACTCACTTACGTCCAGATGCCGTCCATGCGTCAAGAACCCTTGCCCATTTCTCGACAGGAGCGGGACTCGTCCTGCCGCGTCGACTGAAGTGGACGTTCTAGTATTTTTTCCGAGGCTTGTTGCTCGATCCGATCATGCATATGAGGCAAACAACAAGTAGGGAAACCAGTAGGACGCTCATGTTGTGAAAGATTTCGCGTTTTTGTGTGAGGAACTTTCATGATATAATTATTCTCATCCTAAACAAGCAGTAGTGCAGGGAACTTTTCACCATAGCTCTCAGCCATATATCATCTAGTGAGGATCTTCCTCTCGTGAATAAAGCCGGCGGAATAATTATCTCAGACATCAATGCGTTTATGGTGTTTGACAGGAAATACTCATATAATTTTTTCTTCTTATCCATAAAACCTGGGAATCCATAATCTTTACCAGTGAGTGGAAGAAGGGAATTATCGGTAAGATTCCCAGAACTGGCACCCGTCTTTAGTGCAGCTCCCAGGCGTCGCAAAGATGGTAACTAAATAATCGTGAAATGTATCAAAGAACGTCGCAAAGCTTGCATGACAACATGGCCCATCTATAGATGCGCGCTGACGCATTGGCGAAATAGAGCTGGAAACATTGGTGGAAGGTCTAGACATAAGACGCATATAAGGCCAGCTGTCCGCATATGACAGTCCAGCCATAAAGGGGTTTACCTAGGTGGGACAGGCAATAAAAAGCGGTGGCTGTCAAGGGTACAAGAAAGAACTGATGGTGTATATAAACGATTTCAGTGAAGCAAAACCAAACATCTGAAAAGAATCAATTCCGGAAATATCCCGGATATTCAAAGCTGTAGCCAAAGACAAGGCGATACTCGTATCTTCCATCTATCCAAAGAAGGAAGATGGGACTAGAATGAGGAGAACAGAGTATATCTGTTTCTCAGAGCTTATTTCCTGGGGTGCTAAACAACGGCGTAAGGTGATATAACTAACAAGGGCAAAGGAGCAAAAAGACAAATTAGAAGCTTGCGAGAGAAGTGTGTTCGGAACCAAAAAAAAGATTGGCAGTGTGAAACTTTAAACTACTGAAATCACCCGGAGTAGATGGCATTTTCCTCTCACTTCTCTAAAGAGGCCTCATCTTAGGCTCTCTTCTAAGAGTAATAAGGGGCAGCATGGCTTTAAGATTAACCAAGGAGGTGGGCTAGGTAGGTCTAGCGTGTAAAAAGGATCCCTTTCACACTAAATCTTTGTGGCTAACCTGCCTGACATCGTTCTTACTTAAAACGGCGGAGTAGGTTGTAGGCAACTATAATATGATGGGCGGAATGTTAGAGAGTAGATAAATAAAAGTATGAATAGGTACAAATTCTATTTTCACTCTGGGACAGTGTCCGGCATTTGTGCTATGCAAAGGAATTCACTACGCTAGAGTAGAGTAGAGTAGAGTAGAGTGGATTATCCTAGAAGCACATGTGAAGAACAGTAGAGGAGGAGCTAAAGTGGTACGCTTCATGTGGTGACCTTGGTTATCATATACCTATATACATATATTAACAAACAAAAATTACCCATTACCACTTATAGTACATATTTGTTGGTTTTGTGTGCACCTAAAGATAAAAGCGAATATCGCTCCGGAACATACATATAAATTCATCTGAATTTCGCGCCACGCGTATACTTCGTACTCGTATATGTGTTTCAAGAAACTGAGATTAATTTACAAATATGAAACTATTCCTCCTCTTTTGTATACATACCCATATGAGCTTTTCGTATCGCAGGCGGTTCACTTTGTTTTGACGTTGATAAATGGACTACTATATATAAAGAATATAATCTATGTTTTATACCTTTGTTCGAATCTCACAGATGCCAGAGGGATTTGTTATCGTGACTGGATGTCGGATACCAGTAGACTCAGCTGTGAATGAGTACCTGCGTCAAAATCAGGATAATAATCTCGGGCGAGCCCAATGCTGACCACATTGCCTGCAGTACACTGTCAGTGTGCCGTTACGGTGTTGAATAAAGTGCTCTAACACACTTCACGGCCCTGATCCAATATGGATTGTTGCGCCAACGATTATTATTATTTCTTTAGACAAAACCTTTAAAAAGAACACGTGATGCTTAAAAATGAATGAGGGGTGGGAGCTGAGGCTAAGCCGGGTGGGTATGCAAACGCTGCTTGACAATAATCCAGTGGGTACTAGTGTAGTCTGTATAGGAAGATCCAGAAACTAGCCTGCTATTCGACGAATAAGCTCTCGAGGCGTTCCGGAAATTGCTCGAATCAAAACGGGTATCCTTCTCCGGAACATGTATCGGTCCTTCCTTATAGTCATTGGGAAAGATCTCAGATTTCGAAGATGAATAAACGTGAGAACAAATCTGCAGAAACGGTGGAAATTGCCCGAGAAAGCTCCCACAGGAAGACCGTCAAGGCCAGTTACTTTACATTGTTTCAGTACGTTGACGGTGAAGATAATTTTGCTTTTGTATGGAGGAATAGTCCGACTGCATGCTTCCCTTATCACAAGAGGCCGAACGTCACATTTTTCTGACTGTTGGATCGCTGCTACGGAAAAATGGTCCTTATTGAACTTGAGAGCCAACCCTGTCTTCTTATGCGAGCAAGTGTTCTAGTGACATGCTAGTGAAGGTACGCGATTAGTAGATAATAAACTCTTTCGAGGCCGATATCAACGCTTTTTTTGTTACGGATATTAATAATACGAATCTACTTCTCATGGTGGTGATTGATCCGACTAGATGTTCGTAGTCAGTTGATTCAAATCTAATTGATCTGTTTGCACGAACAGTGTGTCGTCAGTGACGAAGGAGTGAAAGTCGCAGAAATCGGTAAACCTTTTATTGTTGCTGTTAAGGTCCCATTACTTACCTGAACAAGGCGTTTTCAGAGTGTCACGTTGTCACGATCATAATGTTACCTCTACATAGGGACTATTTTTCCTTTCTACATCAGAAATATCCGTGACATGTTGTGTTATAACAATACAAAACCCGTTTCCGTTTTGCTTTGCCAGTTTTCATCTTTTACTTATTGGAGTCCAAGCATTGAGGAAGACGAAAAGTAGTAGGAATACAGTTCCAATTATGAGAGCGAGCTTCTCTGTAGCCATCAGTAGCAGTCCGGCATCGAATTCGCGCCTGCTATCACCAGGATTTTCAGATTACAGTGTCCCAAGAGGGAGATTCACACTCACCAGTCACTTAATTCTAGGATGTCAAGCTCATATTGCTGGAATTTCCGCTCAAGGTGAAGAAAGAGAGTGCTCTATTGGCCTCAGATACCGTTTTGAGGAACTTGCGTACATTTCGGAAACTAACCAACCAAGGTCATAGCTTGGAGTCAACCCCCACCGGAGGTGCTTGTAACGTTCCGGTAGAATTTAATTTAGAATTTAATTAAGATATCTTTTGCATGAAATTGGAAAATAGCCACTACACTAGTTTCTTAGATGTACAACAACGATTTTCCATTTTCTTCCCAAAAAGAAGGTTTACTTCAGAAATTTATTTCTCGTTTCAATTAATTAAGTCAGCAACCCATTCAAGTCCCAGACACATAACGACCTTACTTAAATTTTGAATTTTGATAATTTGACTCCTAGCGTCCGACATATAATTTATGTGATAACTCTTACATATGCGAATGGTAATGGTTTTGGGGTATTAAGGCGTAGCGTAGATATTACATAAACGACCACAAAATTCGGCTCTAAATACTTCTACTACTCCGTCTTCACTGTTTGCCTTCACTGTTTGCTTGGTTATCCTGATAATCCTCAAGATTTCCCAGGATTTCTTAATAATGTTCTTGTATAAGATGCACATATGTTACTCATCAAAAATGCTTCCGAAAACTTTTCGTGGACATTAATTTGTCATCTACTGGGTTATGTTAGTTTATACTTGCACAACAGGAATATTAAATAAAACATGGCTTGAAAGATTTACACAAGTTTGGACTTCTTGTTCTATTGTAAAATTCACAGAGAAATTAATGAAAATTGCCACATATGTATATACTTGTCAAAAATTTATGGAAGCCGGAATTCATATTTAGTGTTTTAGGTTGCAGTAAATCTAAAGAAAAGAGGATTTACTGTAACTTCTTCACTAATAGTACTATTGGCCAAATTTGGAGATACATTATTATTTGTAGGATAAACTTAAAGCGGGTTTCTAGTTAATTTTCCAAGACCCTGCTAATATGCTATTATTAAATTAATTTGAGTAGATATCGGTGTGGAGGGTATTTTTAGCCCTGGACATATATTTCGCCCCTGGACACCATGTAGAGGTAGCTTACTGATTTTTTTCAGATTTTTCGATTGTAATTCATTCCATGTGTTGGTGTTCATAGTTTCACCACGGAATTTTGTGTCAATCGGTACAGCCGTTTCTGAGAAAAGTACGTGCGGCAAACAGTCAGATAAACCGACAGGCAGATATCGAATCGATTTTAATAAGGTTTTGTTTTACACAAACCTTAAAAAGGACTGAGGAAGAATAGTCTCTTCATATATGAGAGTTTAGAATTTTGCTTGAATGTCAATTTTTCTCGTTAATTATGACGTCATAGCATAGCATAAGATGCAATAAATCCGCGCGAAATTTGAAAGTTAGAATAGTTATAACGTTGATACTAATAAGCTGATTTTGGCAATACTATGCAGTATTATGCGCGGTACTCCCTTTATGGTGCTGCAAAATTTGGTAAACCCAGACAAACTTAAGGAGAGTTTATCGGTCAAATTCAAAAGTTGGTAATATACTATTATTGAGTTTATTTGAGCAGATATAGGTATGCGACATATGTTTAGGATGATTTCATATAAACCTATCGCCCTCGATTTTTTGATATTTTGGTTGGGTAGTTTTCGAAAATGGGTCCTGCCTCACTTTAAGTTTGCACATTTTGACTTTTCACTCACCAGTTTTACAATTTACTTCGAAAGCAAAATCCTTCTTGTGAAAGTACTAATTGAGACCTTTCATATGATGCTCCACTAGGGTACATTAGGTGAAAAAAGTTTTTACATCCTGTAATGACAAATTGAATGAAATCCGCGCACGGTTGTTGTCAGAGAGCTATTTCAGTTTACAAAAACTATTCTGCTCGAAACGTCTCACCATAAGGTCAAAGCTCTTACTGTACAAGACAATGATTTTGCCAGTCCTCATGTATTCCTCGGAGACTTGGGTTCTTAGCAACAAGAATTGCAAACTCTTGGCCGGGTTCGAGAGAAGAATCCTCCGCAGAATTTTTGGCCCCCTGCATGAGGATGGATGATTCCGTAGCCTACATAACGTTGAAATCTATGAGCGATATCATGACCGTCAGGTTGTGGATAAAACCCGGCTCAATAGGTTACGGTGGGCGGGTCACTTAATCCGTATGGATGAGAATGATTCAGCCCGGAAAATCTATAAGGGCAATATCTATGGTAGAAAAAGAAGACGAGGCAGACCCTGCCTAAGATGGAGAGATGGCGTAGGTCAGGACGTCAGACAGCTTTTAGGAATATCGAATTGGTGGACCTCGGCGCAAAACCGGGATGTCTGGAGTTCCTTATTAAGGCAGGCCTAGACCGGATATTGGTTGTTGCCCCGTTGATGATGATGATGAATAGCAAGTTGAAGTTGTCCTAAAAAAGTGGCGAAATTGATCGTGAAGGTCCTGCCCGTAAATTTTGAAGCTCCATCAAAGTGCTCCGCCGACACGTGTTGCACGCCTTTGTGCTAGCCGGGCTCGAGAATGTGGGGGTCATTTGAGTGCTTCGATCCCTCATGTGTCACAGTTACAAAAGATCGCGTGTCCTTGCGAGTGCGTGGATCCGCACCTGAAAATAGAAAAATTGATAAAGCGTAACCGCGCGCATGGAGCCGTAAGACTCCGGACTCGAATGTCACGATGGATCACATCCTCGATCCATGTTTCTTCTGCATCAGATGTTTTGTAAGGCGCGGCCTTGAAGGTTTTCGCCCTTTCTTGATATCCTCAAGCTATGATTAAGGAGGAGAAGGGAGTTAATATTTATGATATTTATTGTATTCATCAGAAAAAGAAATTATCAAAATGAATAATCATGCAAATTTTCCAGCAAAAAATAAATTTAAGGTATAGGTACATTAACAAAATAAGGAATGAATGAAATGAATGTAAAAAAAATAAATAAATAAATGAAATTAAAACAAGTCAGGAAACCGGAAGCTGGACGCTTCAGGTATGAAAGGTTTTGTGTATTTCTTTTATAAAGAGATTTGAGTTTACATTTGTCCCATTAGTATGTAGCACGTAAATATGCATATGTATTATGTGAAAATATTCACTTTCAAGTGATATTGACATTCATAGTCTTGAATTTGTACAGAACCGACAGCATTGGCATTAATAATAGTTCGATTGTTACCAAATTGGGCAAGATCATGCTCTAGGGTGAACTTAAGGGGGGGTTTCCTATCAATTACTAGAAGTTATAGTAAGTAGGTATCGGTATGAAGGATATTTCGGAGTCTAGGCACCATATAGTGGCAGCCTCCTAATTTTTTCAAATTTTTCGGTTTGGTAGTTTCTGAGAATGAGTTGGTTAAAGAAATGATCGCTTTCAACCCCTCTGTTCTCCCTACCTTTCCAACAGATGTCAAAACTACGGCTTCGAATAGTACTCACCGAGACCTTTCATTTGATACCCCGCATTTACACCCCCCATTTGCATGTATGGGAACCCCCCTTAGATTCGACGTAAAAGGATGAACTCACTGTATGCGTGAGCGTTCACAGTTCCCACCTTCCTACCAAATTTGGTGTCAATCTCTACTGCTCAGAGAAAAATGCGTCTGACGGACAGGCTGGTTGTTTTGTTTTACACGAAACCTTAAAAAAGGAACCACTCCGAAAAAAATAAGTAGTAGTAGTAGAAAGTAGAAAATAAACACTTCACCCAGAGCACTGGTGATCAAATTTTCTGTTGCCAATAAGTTTCCTCAATTTATACTAAAACTAACTAACTAACTAAATACTCAGTAATCAAATAAATAATAAATAATGAATCTTGATTTAGCACGAAAAGCATAAAAAAACCAAATTTGGGTAGTTCCGAGTCTTGGCGGATGCGAAATGGTCTAACTAGCAACACAGTTGCATGGGGTTAGCGGAACTAACCTGTTCCGTGCGAGTCCTTCCGTGCCGTGGGTATTTTCTGCGATCAATGCGCAAGTAGCTAGTTTGCACTGCTTGTGGCTGTCCTAAGTAAATACACATGGTTGGATGAGGACCTACCTGTCTTGTTCCTGGACGGAGCTGAAGGCGTATTGTCCTGGACTATGGAACACCACATCAAACACCAGCAGGCGAAGGCACCACATTTTGCAGTTGCACACTTCCGAGGGTGGAAAAACTAAGCTAATCTTTTTACTTTTAATTTCTACTGAATTCTGTGCGCGGAACTCTTTCCGTTATCAGAAAAATTAGAAAAAAAGAAGTCAATAGGCATATAAAATCGTAGCGCACGCACCTTTCAATGCCCTCCTTCAGATCACATCGGATGTTCCCCAATCGCCAGCTAAATAAAACTAAAATTCAACTCAGCGAACTGAAAATTATTTTTCATTCCTACAGTTCAAACTCACAATTTCACACAACTCACAATATACCGAAGGTAATTTTCTCCTATACGCCTGAACATTAAGTAACTTTGTCCAAATTGGTGCTGCGTACAGTAGAATGGGGGATCACACTTTTAATAATAATAATAATAATCGTTGGCGCAACAATCCATATTGGATCAGGGCCTTGAAGTGTGTTAGAGCAACTTCATTCAAGACGGTACACTAGGAGGCAATGTGGTCAGCATTGCGCTCGCCCGAGATTATTACCCTGATTTGACTCAGGTACTCATTCACAGCTGAGTCGACTGGTATCCGACGTCAAATCACGATGCAAATTCCACTGCCACCAGTGAGATTTGAACCGCGACCTTCCGTATGACAGCCTAGTGCTCTAACCACTGAGCTATCCGGACACACTTTTGCTAGCAACAATTCCTTCGCTGGTTTGGGTCATCATGCCAGTCAACACAGCTACAACTTTTCCTGCATTTTCACTTGCGCAGTTCAAGTGTTGCCTGAAAATCAATTGATGATTTGGCATAACACCGAGGTGTTGGATGAAAAGCTTGGACTCTATCACATGCTGTTCCATACGAAAGCTTAGGATTTCTTTCAGCTTACTGCTGCTGACTAGCACAGCTTCAGTCTTATGTTCCGCCGACTCTGATTCCTATGATACCAGCTAATCTACCATCAGTCTGACCCAAGTCCCTCATACTCAAATAACCGTCTCCAGGGACGATATGATCATGATTCCCCGAGTGGTTTGCGGCTCTTTGGTAACATCACCACCAATTGTTTTTCCACTGAGTCCGGCAGGTGCCCTCTTCCAGAAAGGCACTAAAAGTGGAAATTAACCACTTGGGTCTTGCGTTTATCGCCGCCTTTAAAACCATGTTCGGTATCTCATCCAGCCTATGCTTTTTCAGCACCTAATTTTCCCCAGAGAGTGGTGAGCTCATCTCTGTTGTACTTCGGATATTCTTTAGAAGATGCTCTCTTTCGAAAGCAATAGTGTATTCAATTTGTTGTGGAAGTGGAGTGGTCACTATTCTTTGCAGTAAAACTGCTGAAGGGCCCAGCCATTACTGCTCTATAGGCTCCTCCCTGGTGTCCGCCTCCTCGCACAATTCGTTAAAGGAATTCCGTTTACTCTCACATACTGCCTTCATCAGCTCTCTGTTTCCTGCTCACTATTCACGCGTTGGTAATTTCCCCTTTCTTGGAGGCATTCGGCATGCAGTTACCTGATTTGGTCATTCCACTGTACTTTCGGCAATCTATGGGCGTCATTTCTGTGCCTTGGCATAGGGGCATCACAGGTTGTGACCACGTTTCTGACTATTTCTTTTGCTGTACCTGTTGGTATGGAACTTTCCTTACAAATCTCAGCAAAGGAGAATGATGGGTGCTGTTGGAATATGGCCGTCAGTTACACAATCTTTACATCGATTTTAAAGCCGCCTATGATAGCATAGCCAGGGTAAAACTGTACAAGACCGTGAGGGAATTCGGTATCCCAATGAAATTATTAAGACTGATTAGACTAACTCTGATCTATGTGCGAGGTCAGATAAAAGCAGCAGGATCAGTCTCGAGACCATTCAGCATCAACAAAGGTCTAAGACAAGGGGATGCCCTATCATGCGTCCTCTTTAACATGCGAAATGAGAGAGGCATCATCCACTTCACGTCCACCCAACTACTGGCCTATGCTGACGATATTGACATCATAGGAGGAACAACCTGAGATGTACAGTCTACCTTCATCTAGATCGAACAGGTACCGCGAGATCTTGGACTGCATGGTGGCAACGTCAGCGCCAAAAACAAAACCAAAAGAACGAGCAACATCGAGTCGCACTGGTCAAGTAAAAACAATGAGGATGAGGCTACAAATTTGAGACCGTTGAAAGTTTCTCCTATCTAGGGGCGAAAATCACAACCGCTAACAGCTATCAAGATGAAATCCGCGCAGGGTTTTCGGCTGTCAACGGGGCCTATTTAAGCTTACAAAAACTGTTCCGCCCGAAACCTCTCACCATAGGCCAAAGCTCTTACTCACTAACCCTCGTAGACCTGGGTTCTTAGCAAAAAAAAAAATTCGAACTCTTAGCCGCGTTCGAGAGAAGAATCCTTCGAAGGATTTTTGGCCTGCTTCATGAGGAAGGACGCGGTACCACGACAACAGGTTGCGGTGGACGGGTCAATTAATCCGTATGGATGAAGATGATCCAGCCCGGAAATTCTATAAGGGTAATATCTATGGTAGAGAAAGAAGACGAGGCAGACCCTGGCTGAGATGGTGTAGGTCAAGGCGCCAGGCAGTTTTTAGCGATATCAAATTGGTGGACCACGGCGCAAAACCGGGTTGTCTGGAGTTCCTTATTAAGGCAGGCCTAGAACGGATACCGGTTGTTGCGCCGTTGATGATGTGTGCAAATGGCGGCAAAAAACGTATTTTTATTTTTATGTTTTGTTGTGACTAAAATTCTAACGAACTGAATCAAAAAATGACAACGGACGTAGTTAAATAATAATAGAAATTAGTGTTTCATCGAAGGTTTTAAAATAATATACATTTTTTACAATACAGCACACAGTCTAGTCAGTAAGTCAGCTTAGTTTAGTGGCCGGAGCCGTAACTTCAATCACTCAGACCTTTTTTAGGCCCA
The DNA here is from genome assembly GCF_905115235.1 of Hermetia illucens. Taxonomy (NCBI): domain Eukaryota; kingdom Metazoa; phylum Arthropoda; class Insecta; order Diptera; family Stratiomyidae; genus Hermetia; species Hermetia illucens. Next base: position 84,786,668 of record NC_051849.1, on the reverse strand, counting down.
TTAGTACAATGTGTCTCGAAGGTCGCCTGTTCAACGGTCTCTCGCCTAGGGTGTTCGCAGTCTTTCGAAAATCTGAGAACAATCCCTAGAGATAGAGAAAGCGCAGACTTTTCGTTACCTTACTAACGTATCCTCTTATGAGGTCTGCGGAAGCCGGGTAGCTGCATAGGAAGTGCAGGGCTGTTAATTTCGCTACTAGGGTTTTCATGCCGCACTTCTTACGGGATAACAAAAATACCACTCTAGCGGCCCCGGGTTTCTTCACAAAGATTTTACCGCCAGTAACTCAAACTTCTCCATTCGACTGTTTGAATACTTGCAATTTCCTACTTCAGGGTGGACTTCACAGTGGATGGCCGAATGCCAAAAGTTGGCCCCACCATTGCGAATCCAGTACCCTCTCATGCAGAATGTAATCATCTGGGTTGTTTTCTTAATTTCAGCAATGCGTCTTCCAGGGATTGTAACTCAGGTGCTCAGTTCTGTTTATTACGTTGCCCAATCTGTCTTACGTTGATTCCCAAATGGATGGATACATGCTCAATACGAAATCAATGCGCCTGTGACCCGAGAGTTTGATATGATTTGATATTCAATACTTTCCAACAAAGCAGTAATGCCAGGAGAGCGTGATATCGATAACTTCATACCTGATCATCTTGAAGAAAGTGTTCCTACCACATTGATCCTCCTCTCACATTGATGTTAGAACTTTCCCAGCATCATTAACATCACATCTGCTATTATTCCAACACCTTTTAGCATATTGGTTAGCTCTGTTGAATGGTCACTGGAAACTTTGTCTACTTAGGTCATAAAGGAAATAAGCAGAGCACCATAGAACTTCCTTATCTCCCTGTTGGCTTCTTATCGTCAGTTTGATCGATGTGTCGCCATGGCTAAGGTCAATAACTAAGATAACTTGGAGGTCTTTTGGAACCACCATGCAGGAGCGGCAGCATGCCGGAAATTTAAACCCCTAATTTCCCCACCAAAAACCCATGATTTTTGTATGAGGTATTCACATGTCTTGCAGTTATTGATCATCAGACTGATAGACTGAAGTGCAGTCACTGCTTTACATCTAGATTCAGATGAAGATACCGTGGACTGCACGTTCCCTTCGATAGTTTAAGGAACTGGTAGGATGGTTTGTAGTGTGACAGTCCCAAGCCCTGTTTTGCTACCTCACAGCATCCAGGTGGGCGTGTTGAGGTTATTCTGGACACCAAGTTATTCGAGGATCTCAGAACCTCACACCTCACCACTTTCATCGGCAAAGTTTTACGGTGACATTTTACGATGTACACCTACCGACTCAAAGCGCAGTATAATTCCTTGCGAGGATACAGTCCTTACATCTAGGCGGAGTTTCCTCCTAACCACATTTTCCTAACGAAGAAGCCAACTTTTCATTCCTGTTTCAAAGATTTAAGGCTCCACGCTTGCCGTCGAGCATCCGTTTTTTTTTGTTATTTTAATTTTTCAGGTTTTAGCTCAAGTTTTCGTTTAACTCGTTAAGCTTACGCGAATCCCTATTTGAATGCAGTTATTTTCCAGATGCGGTGCGGACCCACGCACTGGTATAGACAAGTGAATTTTGTATAATGGCACGTGAAGAATCGTAGCGCTCCAATGACCCACCCCCTACATTCCCGAGCCTGGCTAACACAGAGGCGTGCAAGCATAAACAAACAAACATTTCCTAAAGAGGGCTTTTCAATAAAATGTCCAAAATATGGTAATATACTCTTATTAATGTTATTTGTGCAAATATCGGAACGGGATGCATTTTGCGGCCTAGCTTCCATATGATGCATCACTGTCAGTTTTTTCAGATCTTTCGGCTGATAGCTTCTGAGAATTAGACTTGCTTCATTTTTGTAGCGCTCATTATCGATTTTAATAAAGTTTTGTTTTCTACAATAGCTTAGTGCCCACCGACTGCACTCAGTTTATCTTAAATTCTCATGATCCTTACACTTTGCCTTCCGACAATTTGCGCTCCCGAGTTCTCAGGATCTCTTCAACTTTGCCTTCTGACATATTGAAGGTGTTATATTTTATTCCATACGTCAACAATAGAAATGTAAACTGTCAAAAGTTCTAGATAATCTGCGAGGTTCTTACAACTTCGAGCATTCTTTATCATCCATTCAACCTTTTGACAATATTTTTCAGTATTTGTTGATTTTTGCTCGATAACTATGCAAAAATTCAGTCATGCCTGTAGTCAGTCCGCCTAAAAAATGAGCCCTTATTTTCATGATTATACTGACTTTTGAAAATCCAGAGCTACTGCTTACAAAATTTACCGCGTTTCAGCGCGGGAAACTTGCTAACTAACATCGCCTTACACAATATAACTCAACCCGTTTTTCTCATAAAGTTGCTTATTCCGCTACATATCAATAGCAACGAAAGTGGGTCCCTTTATAACATTACTAAATAACTACAAATTGCTTTTATTTCCAGATATGGTGTACACTGAATATAGTGTCACTTCTTGCAACGGGGTTCGTGTTATGGAACCAGACGTCGAGCTGTTAAAATCCTTAATAACTACTCTCTGCCTAGGACATTTTTGCACCATTTTAATGATAAAGAGCTTCAGCTTCTCGGACATTTGTTTCCAATAAGTCAACAATAAATCAAGAAAATTGATTTTGGCACTTTTTTCGAATAAATCAAACATAAATTGGAATTACTTTGAGCACATTTTTTTCGCCCAAAATATTGACGAAAACGTCGAGAATGAAAGTGAATATTTTATGACAACTTTTTTTCAAAAATTGAAATTACACATCTTATTCTATACAAAATGTGCTACAAAATCATATACAAACATATAATAAAAAGAACAGAAAATATATTAGTTGTTGAACGAAAAACATCTTTGAAAACTTTGAGCAGTTTTTCTTCCCGCCACCGTAGTGGAAGTGTTCGATATATCTCCCTGTAAAATCACATTATGTAAAGAACTTTTTTTTTAAATTGAATTTAGCTTGGCAATAATCAACAAATTATTGTACAGCCATAAATAAATTGCTTTTTAATTAAACCCCTTCCTTTACCTCGCATATATTAAGTTCTTTGCAAAGGTAATTTTCATTAAGTTAGGGTAAGGGCTTAGGCAACCATCCATTTATTTTCCGATTAACGCTATTTACATTTCACCATCCATAAAATAATTTATGTAAAACTCGACCAAGCATAATTCAAAAGGGAATTAGCCCTAGTCCCTGATCCTCAAAAGAATACCCAATTTAAAATCACAGATTTGCTTTATTTATGATACCAGGAGTGCCTAGCTTATGATAAATATGCTAACCAACACACATTGGAGGCAGTATCAGTTGCCCTCATATCCAGGCGAAAATTTAAACAAACAATCACTTATTTTAAATAAATAATAGCATATACAAAATTTCGCACATGAGGCTTAATCGTCGGAATTTCCACTACGGGTCATCGAACCGTTTCCTGCAGATGGCCAGCCCACAGACCAATATCCATCGAAGGGTACAAATCAATGAGATAAATTCAATTATCCGATTAGTTTGCTGAAAATGAGTTTATCGGGAAAGCAAAACAGTCAATAATTCACATATTTACCTTTGCTTGGTCGGATTTCATAAACGCACAAATATCGTCCCATATCACATAGTGGTAGATATATGGCAATCAGATAAGCCTCAGGTCTGCAAACTTGGGCCAGAAAGGGAAAAATGACCCAGGTGCCCGACATAGTTGCGTAAATTCAATTAATTTGCTAAATCCTTTGGAATACTTGTATATTCATGTGAGACCGGATATCCGAACTCCATAATGAAAATTATTTATGAAAATGTTCTCAACTGAATTCGCCGAAGTAACAAAAAACGCGCGCCAGCCAAATATTCACTTAATTGAAGAAAAGGAGATGTCGGACATTAAATATTCCAATTTGAGTTACGGTTTAAGAGCACCACTTTGAACGACAGAATATAACCACTGTCAAGGAGCTGGCTTTTCGAAAAATGTACTACTTACAAAGTGTCTCTTAAAGGATTCATTCATTTGGTATCTCTATAACCCCTCCAGCCGACGACAACGAAATGCACTGCGAGAAAAGGCAGAGAATGAGGAGATGGGCGTTGCTACACCACCAAGTTCGGCGATATCCAGAGAAATCAGACACAAGAAAAGGATTAGCGATGGTTTTCACATTAGACTATATTTATGTCGTCATATATAAAGGTTAGCCAAATGAACCTGCAGAATGCCAAAGCCTCTTCTTATCTACTGGCAGCAAAGTTGAAGGAATGTCCATATCTATTTCTGGTACAAGAGCAATGGGTTCATTTTAATAAAATCTGTGGAATTGGATCAGTAAAGAGGAATATCTTCATCGATGACAGCTCCTTGAGACTGAGCGCCTGGGTACTGAAGTTAAAATTGTTTTATGCAATCAATTCAATTCCCAGTGGTTAACTTACAATACCAGTAAGATAAGAAACATTACAGTTGCCTTTGCATATATATCCCATAATTCTTTGGGTCCTTCGGTGACTTAAGAGCTAAGGTATCTGGTAGTGTATACAGAATCAAGTGGCTTGAAGACTTAGTAATAGTATATTTGTTGGGACAGTCGCGAATGCAATCCTAGAGGAAAGAAGCGGTTCGATTTCAACACTTCAGTTGGTCTGATGAACGCAAACGTTGGATGCGCCTATACGATCGTGGGGCCAAGAACAAGTGAAATAATTGACCTAACAATCTGCGCTCAATAGCTGTTAGCGCTAATTAGAGACTGGTGAGTGCTACATGAAGTTTCACTCTCAGATCACCGTTGCTTTTTAAGCTTTTGTGTAAAACAAAACCTTATTAAAATCGATTCAATGTCTGTCAGTCTGTCTGTCTGTCACACGCATTTTTCTCCAAAACAGCTAAACCGATCCAAACGAAATTTGGTGGACAAATGGGAGCTATGAATTTCCACGTATACAGCGAGTGACATAAATTTAGGTGGAGCTTAAAGGGGGGCTCCCATACATGCAAAGGGGGGATTCAAAAATTTTTTTCACCGGATATAGTTGTGTAGGGTATCAAATAAAAGGTCCCGATTTGTAGTTCTGATATTAGTTTTGGCATAAATTGCAAAGTGCGTCAGTAAGGAGTCAAAATGTACGCACTTGAAGTGAGACAGGACTCATTTTCGGAAACTACTCAACCTAAAAATCCGAAAAAAATCAGGGTGGTGCGCCTAGATGAAATCTAGGCCTCAAAATATGTCCCATTCCGATATCTGCTCAAATAAACGTACTAATAGTATATTACTACTTTTTAGAAATTTACTGAAAAACCCCCTTAAATTCATCCTAGGACTTCCGAATTTTGTACCAGCATAGGGGATAATATTTCGCATATATGTGCTAAATTTCATGGAAATCAGGCAACTAACGCCAAAGTTATAGCAGTTCAAACTTAGCAATTTCGCGCCAGTTTACTGCTTCCAAAGCCATGCAAATCAGATGCTGACGTCATAATTACCCGGAATAATTGACATTCGCGTGGAATATTCAAGTCGCATTTATGAAGAATCTTTTTATCTGCAGCCCTTTTTAAGGTTTTGTGTAAAACACATATGTGAAATCTAATCTTCGAGAGATGTCCCATTCCGGTATCTGCTCAAATAAATTTACTAATAGTATATTATCAACCTTTAGAAATTGACTAAAACCAAACTGCACCGGCATAGAGGACAGTCTCGTGCATACACATGCCAAGTTCCATGAAAATCCAACTATTAGTGTCAAAGTTATAGAAGTTCAAACTTTTCGTGCTAATTAACAGCATCCTAATAATAAAATGCTGACGTCATAATTAACGAGAATAACTGAAATTCGAGTGAAATATGAAAATTCCATTCAAGAAGAATCTAATTCTCCCTAGCCCTTTTTAAGGTTTTGTGTGAAACAAAACCTTATTAGAATCGAGACGGTGTCTGTCTGTCCGTCTGTCTGTCTGTCTGTCTGTCTGTCACACCCGATTTATTCGGAAACGGCTAGACCAATTATCACGAAAATTGGTGAGAGTATGTAATCTGGTGTTCCCTTTACATGCAGTAAGTGGCGCCATCTTGTGTTAAGTTTAAGGGGGGGCTCGCCATACATGTGAATGAAGGGTGTACATTTTTTTTTGCAGAATGTAGCCATGTGGGATATCAAATGAAAGGTCTCAATTAGTACTTTTCGAAACTGGTTCAATATTTGATGTTGGGTGAAACAAAGGGGAGTGAGGGCTCAAAATATGACTCCCAAAAAGTGTAACAGGTCTCGTTCTCAGAACTTATCCAACCGAAAAATCTGAAAAAAATCACAGTGGTGAATCCCTACGAAATCTAGGCCTCAAAATATATCCGGTTCTGATATCTACACAAATAAATTTAATAATAGTATATCTCCATATTTTAGGAATTTACCCGGCATCCCCCTTATGTTCATTCCAGAAGTACAAAATTTACCATGCATGTAATGAAGAACATAATGCACAGTTTCGTCAAGTTTGAAGAAAATTCAACTAATATTAACAAAGTTATAGGGGTTGAAACTTCACAATTTTTTGTGAAATTCGTGCACCCTATAACCTGCATGACGTCATCATCACATATCAATTCATCAATACCACAACGAAATGAGTTCTTATGAATTGGGTCGTAGAGAATTATTTTGTTTTATTTTTTATTATTTGTCAACCAGACATGTGTGTATGTAGGTATATAATATATGCGTGCTAATGAACTTTGCGGGTAGTGCCTAATTCAGATAGATATAAGAAGTAAATCTGAAATATGGGTACGATAAATTTATATACTTGCATATATGTGTACAGTGTTCGGAAATAGGCAGTTTGTTTGTTTAAGGTGAGCGTAATATCTATGGTTGTAATATGTACGTATGTCTCGTAGTTTGGAAAAATATGAATGATTATGTTGGGTTTGTAGCTATATACGGATAGAAAAATGTGCGTTGAAATTTCTTACATAAGATGAACACAAAACCTTTATACCGGAAGCGCGAGCTTCCGGTATTCCGACTTGTTTATATTTGATGTTGGCATTTGTTAAATTGTTGGCATTTGCTAATAATATTAAACTCAGGGTGTGAGGCGTATGAGGTTGACCATTATCAACACAGGGCTTTCTATCAAATGATTTATTTAAATCGCTTTCTAGAAAATAGAGGGCAATGGAATTTTTAGCTATATTACACGGAGCTGTCGTGCACTCGTCGCTCCTCCCATCTTTTTCTTTTTCTTCGGCCTTCAGTCCACAAGCGGGGTCGGCTCGTCGTGATCGGTTTCGTCATTTTATTTTATCAAATTCCTGATCAGGATGTAATTGCGAGACCTTTAAACCCCCATCCAGCATACCAAGCGACCATTGTTTTGGCCGGCTTTTTGGTTGCTTACCATTGCTTTCGATGTTCTGACCATCCAAAACACCTCTCTTGCAGTTTTTCCACGATTGCTGCAAACCCGTTCGATCGCGGATATTCTCATTTCAGACGTAATCAAAACGTGTCACGCCACCAGTGCAATGCAACATCTTCGTCCCCATTACCGCAAGACGCTGTTCATTGACTTTTATAGTCGGCCAATACTCAGAACTATAGAGAGCGGCAGACGGACGACATTGCAGTAAATTTTAGATTTGGGACGTGCGCTGATACGTCGATCACAAAGAACACCAGTTGGGGAATGCCACTTCATCCAGGTTGCGTTATTGTGTGAAATTTCATAACGCACTTCTCCATTGGCAGATAGCATTGACTCGAGATATTTAAATCGCTGAGTTCTGGCAATGGCAGTAACCTGCCCCTCGAGATATTTAAATCGCTGAGTTTTGCCAATGTCGGTAACCTGCCCTTCGAGATATTTAAATCGCTCAGTTCTGGCAATTACAGTAACCTGCCCAGAACTGAACGATTTCAATATCTGGGGTTAACGCTATAAGCCAATGGAGAACTACTTTATGCTCCTCACATAGGGAAACACAAAACCTTTTATACCTGAAGCGTCAAGCTTCCGGTTTCCCGACTTGTTTGATGTTTGGCATTGGCGGAGATCTCAAAGTTGACGAACTTCTTCTGAATGGGTGCTTTTCCTGGTTCTGGAGTACCTCCTGTTGCTGCTCCTTTTGAATATGTGCTGTCGATGTTCTTGCTGTTTTTGTTGTCCAACGATCTGCTTTCAATTCACCCTTCTTCGGTTTTCTTACTGGTGTCCTTGGTAGAGCCTGTGTCTGTCCGTGTGTCTGTCACAGGCACTTTTCTCAGAAACGGCTATACTGATTGACACGAAATTTGGTGAGAAGGTGGGACCTGTGGACCCCCAGACATGCAGTGAATGATATCCTCCCACGTTAATATTTAGGGGAGGCCCCCATACATGTAAAAGGGGGGTGTAAAATTTTCTTTCACCAAATATAGCCATGTGGAGTATCGAATGAAAGCTGTTGATTAGTACTTTTCGAAGCCGGTCTTAGTTTTGAGATTTGTTAAAAAGGCGGGGAAAGGGAGGCGTGCAAAGTGATGATTTCTTTAACAGAGCCATTCTAAGAAACTACCCAGCCGAAAAATCTGAAAAAATCATGAAGCTGCTTCTATGCGGTGCCCAGGCCTCAAAATGCTTTCCATATCGATATCTGTTCAAATTAATTAAATAATAGTATATTACCATATTTTTTGGGAAAATTGAATAAAAACCCCCTTAGGTTTATCTCAGAGTTATAATAGTTGGTAGTAGTTTAAAATACAGGGTGCGGCAGCATAACTTCCTTTTTTAAAATGCGCGCCACTCAGTTAGTTGATGTCATAGCGGAGCGCTAGTGGTCTCGTTCAAGAGGGGATACTGTAAAGTTTTGTCCTGACACGGTTCAGTCGCCATCATGCGTTGGAATAGTGAGGAGCGTGCCTTTGCCGTTGAGGTTTACTTTTCAAGCGGATGTTCGGTTATTGCAACACAGCGTGCATTTCGGAATCGCTTTAATTTAGCCCCGTTGGCTCCCGTCCCAGACCCCAAATCAATTGTTACATGGGTCACTAAATTGAGACAAACTGCAAGTGCGACAAAAGGAAGAACTGGAGTCCCTCGGCCCGTTAGATCACCTGAGAACATTGAAGCAGTGAGAGCGTCAATGTTGCGATCGCCACGGCGTTCTGCGCGCAAACACGCATCTGCCCTTGGACTATCCGATCGTTCTGTGAGAAGAATTCTTCGTGATGATCTTCATTTTCATCCCTATAAGATGGCGATAGTGCAGAAACTTACAGAACGTGACTTCAATTCTCGGATGAACGCGTGTAAGCTTCTTCTTGATGTCGTTCCCGAGGGTGCTATTATTTTTTTTAGCGATGAAGCCCATTTTCATTTGTGTGGGTCGGTTAACAAACAAAACATGCGCTACTGGGCTAACACCAACCCTCGAGAATTGCATCAAAAGCCTTTGCATTCGCCCAAAGTCACAGTGTGGTGTGCAATTTCCTCAGCTGGAATTATTGGTCCCTGGTTTTTTGAGGAAAATAAGGTTACACTGACCGTGAATTCGGACCGGTATGTAAACATGCTACAGAATTTTTTTTCCCACTGCTAGAAAATTTGGATTTGGGGGACACTTGGTTCCAACAAGACGGTGCAACAGCACACACTTCAAGAGCATCGATGGCTGTTTTGAGGGAACACTTTCCAGAGCGCCTTATCTCAATTAGAGGCGACTTGGAATGGCCGGCATGCTCCCCCGATCTGTCCCCTTGTGATTTTTTTCTATGGGGTTTTTTGAAATCCCGTGTTTATGTGAACCGTCCAAGAACCCTACAAGATTTGAAGACCAACATCCTAAAGAAATTCCCAACATAACACCTGCTATGCTAACAAGAGTCATGACAAACGCCAGAAATCGGTTTACGCAATGTATGGAGAATGGGGGACCTCACCCAACAGATTTGATCTTCAAAACAATGTAAATAAAAACTTTAGACATGTACCTACATTATAAAAAATAAATAAATATCTTCCGATGCATACAATAGTTTTTATTAAGTTTTGAAAAAGGGAAGTTATGCTGCCGCACCCTATATAATATGAAGCATATTATCTCTAAGATTGATCAAAATCATACTATTAGTAACAAAGTTACAGTAACTCAAAATTGTCTTTACCGTGTAAATTTACTACCCGAGGTACTAAATCTGATATGCTAAATGCATATTCTTAACGGGCTGCGTACAAATGAGATAGTTCTACACTCAAATATACTCACACAAGAAGCAAACAAAACCTTTCATACCTGAAGCGCCCAGCTTCCGGTTTCCCGACTTGTTTTAATTAGTCTGACTATTGCAAGTGAACAGTCTGTAAAACAAAATCGGGATCCTAGGAAAACAGATTGAACAAGTTCAATGAGCTCCTTGGCAACAAAGCCGAGCTTCTTTGAGATCAACTGGAAACTCTGAATCGAAAATCGAAGCCAACGTGGTAAAACAGTTCCATGGTAGAACGGAGAATTGCAAAGACTCAGGAAATCAACCAGATGAAATCGTGCTTGTAAAAGCAATAAAAATGAATAAGAAGACTGCATGAATTTCCGGAAGTACCAGTGTGAATATAAGAGACTTGTAAAACTTTCAAAATGAAACTACTTAAGAGCATACTGGAAGGTGAAAGAGAGGCTGCCCTCAAGGAGGCGAGCTATCGCCGCTTCTATGGAGTATGTTGATCGGCTCACTACTATGCATACTGGAAAATCACGCTCAAGTTTATGCGAATGAGGTGGCTATGCAAGTTGTTAATCGAGATCTCGGAACAGTGCTAAAAATACACAACACGTTATTGATTTGATTAACAGTTGGTGCCTCGAGCATGGACTTTCAGTAAATCAAAATAAAAAAGCTGGTACTAATTACAATACGGAAGCAGTATAGTCTCTGCCTTTGAGAAGAGGGGTACAACCCCTCACCTGCCCGAAGGATTGAAATATCTGGAAGTTATTCTAGACAAGAAGCTCATTTGGAGCAAAGATGTTGAGCTCAAGATGAAACGATTTCTCAAGGTCTATGGGCTGTGTAGGCGAGCCTTTCCCTCGAGAGGGAGACTTAGACCTCAGGTAGTAATGTGGAGAAATGTTGCTATGTTCGCTTATGCATCCTAGCATGGTGGGTTAAAGTGAAACAGAAGAGTTTTCGCTGTAAACATACAACACTAAAAAGAACTGTGTGGCCGAGTATTACCGGTGCCATGAGCACGACATCCTGCGCATTTCTCAATACATTACACTATTTACAGCTTTTGGATTTGTTTATTCAGAGCACTGCGACGAGAGCAGCTCAAAGAATAATACGATTAGGTCTATGGGAAAAAACGGACGTGGAGGATACAAAGCATTGGAGGAGTTATTGGAAGAACTGAATCCAGTTTTCGCAATGCTTTTTGATTCTCAGACACTCATACATCTGTTTGGTAGAAGATACGAACTTTTCTTGAAACGAAGAGAAAATTGGGGTGAACCAGAAAAATGCGTAGCGATAGTCAAGTTGCATTGAGAGCGTTGAACAGTCCTTTGATCACTTAAAAAATTGTTTAGGACTGTATAAATCGATTGAATTCTGATTGTAGATTCAATGCGGTCAAACTACTGTGGGTACCCCGTCATCGCCGTATAGAAGGAGATGAAATCAAGGATGCTTTATCACAAAATGGTTCAATTTTCTCCATACTTGGACCAATTGGGGTGTCAGTAGCATTCGCTAATGCTGCTATCAAAAACTGGGAACAAACTAGAGGTGCGCAAAAGATCACCTTAGTAACTAACGTGAGATCATATCACTTTTTCAAAGGTGACATTGCATTGCAATATCACAAACATCAATAGGTTGTATAATATTTTCACATGCAGAGAACAGGGCACCAGCATTACTTCACTTAGATAACATATATAATATTTAAAAGCCGCCAATAAATGGAATTAGAACTCGATAGTCGCCTCGGCTGCTTATAGTAGGAAATATAATGAAGAGGAACGCTATACATACCATACATCAACCAACAGTCGACATTCATTCCAATCCAAGACATTACAAATCAATTACTCAAAGCCAAAAATCTGCTTTGCCATATTCACATGACCCCGAAATCGTTTTCTAACCTAAATCTAGCCCGAAGCCAGGGTAAAAGCCAGCCCACACCCAGCCCGAAACCGCCTAAAGCAAGCCCAAAGCCAGCCCAATACTGGGCGATGATATCGGTAACTGCCGTCGCCACAAGAGCGGCAATGTTAAGGGGGTCATCCCGTGTGAAGGCCGTTTTTTTTTTGCTTTTTTAGAAATTTTTTGTGAAGAACTGGATAAAGAAACAAATATTAATTTTTCACCATAGATTTATTGATATCTTGAGTGTGCATAGTAGTTTTTCCAGCTTGATCGCATAGTTGATTATTGAAATACAGAGCAATTTATACACCCATCTCCAAAAAAAGGTGTTTTTTCTGCTGCCACGATAGAGGGCGCTACGATTATTTTAAAGAAAAAAAGTAAACGGCATTTTAACGTCAAGACTTAACTACATTCCGCACACTAGGATTATTAAAAAATGTTAAAAGGTAAATTTTGGTGCCTCGTTAAACTTTTTTTTGTCAATTTTGGTGTTTTTTAAGACTTTTTTAATGAATAAAAAAAAACTACAGAATGAATCGCAATTATCCTAATTTGCGGACCGTAGAAATATGTTCTAAATAATAATCTGAATAATCGGTGGCAGCCGATTTTCAATATGCGGTTTCGAGGCTTTTAGTGAAGTCATTCGAATCTCATTCGCACCGATAAATACACGCTTCATAACGGCGATGGGCATAAATCTGGCATGTGACTTATTACGTGTTTAGCACTCTAATTTCCGAATGACTTCGAATATCAACAAATCACTTTGCCCATATATTCTACACTATATCTAGATATAATTGATGCCAAAAAAAAATTCAATTCCGCGGATCCAGCACGCGGGATGACCCCCTTAAGCAATGCAATGTTGTTTGGTAATGTGATGATGTTAGTTAATGCGATGATATTGTAATATTTGGTAAAGCTTGGATTGCGTTTGGCGGTATCACTTTTGTAATGTTACATAGATCATCTATATAGGAAATCTTTATTTGTTTAAGGACTTGTAACGTGCTTCAATTTTCTTTGGGATTAGATTTCCAATTAATAATAGAATGAGCACTACGAATTCTGAAAAGTACCTTTAGCAGTTTTTTAACCGACGTCTCAGATGGTCCTATAAAGCGCCTGTATTACGATGAACATAGTGAAGAAAATAACTGATCAATTCCAAGCATCCCTTGCCCTTAGTATAGAGAAACCGAATATGCAGGACACCATGAATTATCTGCAAGTTCTTTCTGCTTTTGGTCCACTCACCAGAGATAAGCAAACACTAGCCCATGCATAGTTAGAAAAGAAAAGCGCATGAACACATACACATCAAATGGGTATGTCCCAATCCGCCGCCTGGGGTCTGTCTTGATTGACACCAAATTTGCTGGAAAAGTGGGAACTGTAAACTCTCATGCATACAGTGAGTTACATCGTTCTATTTGAAATTTAGGTAGGGTCTCCATATTTGCAAAAGGAAACTGTTTTTTCACCAAATATATTCACGTGGGACTTTGAATGAAAGGTCTTGATTAGTAATTTTCAAAACTGATTTCAATTTTGTCATTCTCAAGGGGAGTAGGGAGGGGCTGAAAAGTGGTCATTACTTTCACGGGCCCGTTCTCACAAAAGTACGCAGCTGAAAAAGCACAAGTTGCTACTGTATGGTGCCTAGGGTCCGAAATACCCTCTATACTAATATGTTTTCAAATAGAGTTAATAATAGTAAATTACTATAATTTTTAGCAATTAACTGTAAAACTTTCTTTAAGGGGAAACCATATTTGAAGGTTTTCATACTCGATATTTTTTTTATTGCATGGATCGTTCGCTTAGCTATTCCAGAATACATTGCAGAAATTTACAGCTACAAAAGTAAAAAATTACCAAGAACATGAACCAAAATTCGGAATGAAATCATATTTCTGAGGGTGCCGTTTTTTGCATAATTTGTGAAAAAATAGTGAAAATATAAATATTTTTTTTGAACACCTGCAACATTTTTTATTTGGGTTATTTTCACCTGAATTGAGGTTCATATTCTTAGAAAATAAGTTAATGATGTAAAATTAAAAGTTCTTTGGTTTAAGATAAAAATTGGAGTCGCTACATGTCCCGCAGAGCTCTAGTTACGACCTTTATTTTCAGCTCAAATTTAAAATTTCTAATGACGTTTCCCCTTAAGGGGGTCATCCCGTGTGTCGATTTTTTTTTTTTGCATGAATTGTATCTATATATAGTGGAGAATATGTGGGCAAAGGGATTTTCCGATATTCCGAGTCCTTCAGAAATTACAGGGTTAAACAGGTAAGGAGTTTGCAGCCGCGGCTACAGTACTCGATGAGAAAGAGCATCGAATATTTTTTTACCTGTTAGTTTTTTACCCGAGCCTTATCAATTTCAAATATAAAAAGATAAAAAACCAATCAATTGTCTAAACTTATTTGCTGTTTGGAATAAAAAGGATAATCCAGTCTAGAGTGAGCACTGAAAGGCGTTCAAGCCATACTCAGATATATTTTGTTGTATTGTGTATTGTGCTGTTTGTGTGTTCAGTGATTTTTTTAAATGGATCGTACGAAGGGAGATCGCTTTAACGTTCAACGTCATGCTCGCACTAAAAAACGAGTATTCCATGGGAATCAATAGTTATCAGAGAAGAAAAAGGACTTCGCATCAACATCAGCAAAGAAACTTTTAGCAAGCATGAACATGGATGTTCCAATTGCGACAAGTTTTGTATATCGTATAATATATTGGATTTTGCTGGGGTTTTCTCCGGTATTTCTGGAAATTTCTGCAAATAATAAAATATACGTAGTAGTAAAAAAGGAATGCTTAGGACATGTCGAGAAAAGAATGGGAACGCGGCTTAGAAATGCAAAGAAGAATCACAAAGGCATAGGTCGAAAAGGGGCTAGAAAACTTACTGATAAGGACCTCACTACAATTTCTGGGCAAGCTATTCGTCGACACGCGAATTCGATAGAAGGAATCAAGCAAGAAATTTGGGAAATTTTCTTCCATAAATGTTATACAGACGAAAATCCTCAGCATCAAAATTGTCCAGCAGGCGAGGACAGTTGGTGCACACGGCGCAAAGCGGAAGCTAAAGGAGAGCTGGATAGTTTTCACCACGAGAAGGCACCTTTGACTGAAGATTTTCAAACAGGCATCAAACCAATCTACGAAGATTTGTCACGAGATGGTCTCTTGAACAGATGTTTAGGAGCAGAGACCCAGGATAACAATGAGTCGTTAAATGCATTGATCTGAACTTTCGCTCCTAAACACCTTCATTCTGGGGCCAAGGTCGTAGAAATAGCCACTTTTCTGGCTGTAATTATTTTCAATGAAGGATTCAATTGCATTCTCGACATCCTAGTGACAATGGGATGTCAAGTTGGTCGCATATGTCAGGTTTATACCGACCGCCGTAATGAAGCGCGGTCCGAACGACGATCGACTCACCTCGCTAAAAGAGCCACAATTGACACCAGAGAGCAACAAGTGGCCTTGCAAGACTTTTTTGATGATACGGAAGGTGCTCTCTATGGACCAGGTATAGCAGATTAATGGTGAGCTAAAAATTTTACTGTTGATAATCACATTTAAATTTTCAAATGCGTTTTTCTCGAAACTGCATCTTGAAAATCGGCTGCCACATTAGCTCAAAATCTATCCAACCAAATTCTTTGAAATGTTCAGGGCTTCTTTAATATATATTTCTACGGTCTGCAAACTAGGATAATTGCAATTGGATGGGTAGTTTTTTTTTATTCATAAAAAAGCCGTAAAAAACACCAAAATCCTAAAAATTAAGTTTAAAAGCCCACCAAAAATTTACCTTTTAATATTTTCTAATTATGCTAGTTTGCGGACCGTGAAATATTGTCCACATTAAAATGCCGTTTAGTTTTTTTCCCTCAGATGAGTACAGCGCCCTCCAGCGTGGCAGCAGAAAAACACCTTTTTTTGGAGATGGGTGCATAAATTAACACCTATTCCAAAAATTAGCTACGAAATCAAGCTGAAAAATTTATCACATATACTAGAGATATCAATAAACATATGGTGTTTCACGTTTCTATCTTTATCCAGTCCTTCAAAATAATTTTTCGAAAAAAGGCAAAAAAAACGGCCTTCACACGGGATGACCCTCTTAAATGCATTCTAGAATCATGAAATTCTGCGGCAATATAGACTAGTACCGAGCATGATCTTACCAAGTTATAGCAGGTCAAATATGTCGATTCAGTGCAAATTTTAAGACTTTGAATGCGAAAGTGGGTATTCTGAAATGATATATGCACATACATACTAATGGGACAAATGTCCACTCAAATGTTTTCACAAAAGAAATACACCAAAGCTTTCATATCTGTAGCGTCCAGCTATCGGTTGAATGATGAATGTACGACGCGCTCGGCAGAAAATATCCGGCTTTAATCAATCGAAAGCGCGTTATCCTGCAGCAAAACAATGCAAAACCACGTACTGCCAGATAAGTCCAAGAAAAATTGGACTTTGCGCATCCAACTATCACCATTTTCGGTCGTGGCCGCAACTGAAACAATCTGAATGACGTCGAAAACAGATGCCGAGAATTTTCCGCCCCAAAAACCACGATTGTTGTAAAATTTTGTTTAAATTTTTAATAAAAAATTGGAAAAATCTTTTAGTTTACTCCTCTATTATTAACTTTATTTGAACAGGCATCGGTATGGGAAGTATTTTAAGGCCTGCATATCTTGTGCATAGATGACCACATTTCTTTTCAGATACTGGGATTGAGTAGTTTCTCAAAACGGGTCATTGTAGTAACTCACCCTTTTCGGGCTCTCGCACCCCCGTCCTTTGCAAACGATGTCAAAACTAATTTCGGTTTCATAAAGTACTAAGTACTAGTGTCCAGATAGTTGAGTAGATAGAGAACAAAGCTGTCGTACGGAAGGTCGCGGTTCAAATCTCACTGGTGCCAGTAGGATTTGTATTGTGATTGCATATTGGATACCACTCGACTCAGCTGTGAATGAGTACCTGAGTCAAATCAGGGTAATAATCTTGGGCGAGCGCAATGCTGACCACATTGCTTCCTATAGGGTGCTATAATCCTGTAGTGTACCGTTACGGCCTTGAATGAAGTGCTCTACCACACTTGAAGGCCCGGATCCAATTGGATTGTTGCGCCAACAATTATTATAAAATATTAATGAAGACCTTCAATTTGATACTCCATGCGACTACACTCAGTGGAAAAAATATGCACCACCCACACACACAAAACCTTAAAACAGTACTGTTCCATGAAAAGGCAATAATACAATTGAGAAACGAAATAAGCGCAAGCACTTAGCAAAATTGTTCGAGATCTGCAGATAAGTGAGGGAAGTATACATAATAATAATAATCGTTTGCGCAACACTCCATGTTGGATCAGGGCCTTGAAGTGTGTTAGAGCACTTCATTCAAGACCGTAACTAGGAGGCAATGTGGTCAGCATTGCGCTCGTATACATGGAATAATTAAAAGCGATTCGGAATTTGAACCTTTCCAGCTAAAACAAGGTCAAAACCTAGAAGGCAGTAAAAGCAAACGAAAAGAAAGAGATCAACCATTGTTAAGGAGGCACGAAAGTCTCTTGTCTGGATTTTTTTATGAGAAATTGTTCACTTGACAACTACGTCACAAAATTCAAAAAATTTTAAATATTCGTTCGAACCTTTTCGGATGCAGATAACTAAGAAAGGGGGAAACAGAAATTATTACTACAGGTAAAACACCCTTGGTTTTCGTAGCAAAATGCGTCATTATCAATGCAAATTGCTACGTCCATGACATTTTGGAATCTGTTCTACTGCCTTAGAGTCAACATGACTCTGGATGCCATCGTTGGATCCTACCGCATGTCTCAGTATCATTTCATCGTTCAAATGTTATTATGGTCCGAAGCTTATTGACTTTATGACCACAGAAGAATGATATTTTTATTCGCCGCATTTAAATCCACTCATTAATTTCATTAGGGAGAATGATTCAGAATAAGGTGTGCACATCTCCTCTCCTTGGAATTGTGGTATGAATTAAGTGAAAATATTGTTCATCCTCCTGCGGAGCATTAGAACAACATTTTCCAGAACATTAGAACAACCTCTATCAGAAAGGCTACGAATACTGCCTACGGTCTCGTGGCAAAGCAGAGGCAACTCATCAGATGCTGCCTCACTTCTGCCCTGGGAGTAGTGTTACCGAAGCTATTAACAGGTATTGTATGCTGCCTTTTAGGATTCGTAAAATACTACATGGGTGCGAAATATTCCGACTGTAAATCCTCCTGAACTTCAGACTTCAAACTTGGCTCGAGGTAAAAATGTTTGCTTAGGGATTGAGGAGTTCAAAGTTCTCATCCACTTGATGTCGAACCGGACCAAATGTAGGGAAATTTACGACGATATTTTGTTCTAGTTCACAGACTGCTCTCTACGGGTTTAACATCCAAGTCTTAAAAACGCAGGTGACTTACGGCTTCATACCAGAGCTTTCCATTTGATTCGGTCTGACATCAAGTGGATCCGAACTTAGAACAAACAAAAGCCTCTATCAGGCTTAAGGCCAGTTCGAAAATTGAGTTCACATTATTACTCGCTCTTGTTACTTCCTTAATAATTTTACGAAATTTTATAAATTTTTATAGAATAATAACGTAGCTATCCACAAAAACTACATAACAATTTATATGGGGCACTATTTGCTTTTCAGAAAATGACTAGAAGCCCCCCTTAAGTTCATCCTAGAATCAAAGATGCAGTAATAAAAGCTATATTATAGAGCAAGATACTACCAAGTTTTGTATTATTAACAAGGTTTTAATACGTTATTTTTTTCTCTTTTGCGAGAGTTTATGGCAATCTAAGACGTTAAATGTTATTATGATATTAGAGTGAATAGTCTGACATAATACATACATTTCGAACCAGGTACAAATTGGACAAATGGCTATTCAGATATTCTACGTAAGGAATATATAAAATCTTTCCAACGTGTTTGCTATTTCTATGAGAATGAGAATAAAGAAAGATGACATGTTAATATTTAAGGTTTTGTGAAAAATAAAACCTCAAGTTTAGATATGAAACATCAAGTTTAGATATACCTATCTACTGAAGCGGAGATCAGAATCAAACTTACATACATAAATTACCTTTAATGTATTTCCAAAAGGAGCGATTTAAACCTTTCAGAAAAATTAACATTTCATTATTTTTATTCATCGTGTTATTTTTCTTTTTATGGTCAAAGGGCATGTGTGAGTGTGTGTTTATTTTATGGGCCTGGATCGTGGGATTCATTTTTCCAGTGATAATTATTAATGTTTGCTTTTGACGGCAATGTTTCCCCATTGCAGTATTTGTTTAAATCATTGCACAATCATTTCACAGACCAATGTACGGAATTGAATCAATCAGATCCTGAAATGTACTTTAAAATTATTTTCCTCTTTTCATTTTTCTCCGTAAACGAATTGAAAGCGCAGTACACAATTCGTACAAAGTAAACGATGCGCTTGGAGCACTAAAAAAATAAAATTTTAAAATGTTCAGCGAGTCAACTGCAATTTCAGTTAGTTGGGGTGGGGGTGGCTTTCTTTTGTAAATTTTTCGAAAATTCCAATGGAATCATTGCTTGAATTAAAGTACAGTGTGTGTGCAAAGGCATTTCTGCGATCATTCCGGGAAGTAGTAAGTTAAAAACGACGGTTACTGCTTGGTAGTTGTGTGTGAAAAGCCTACATTTTCAGAACGTTTTCTGATGGGGTTAGCGTATCTGTTTCCTATTTCAGTAAATACGAAATTACTGCCTGATGTGAAATTGACAGAAAAATTCATTATTATATTATATTATCATTCGTGGAAAAACTAGTAATTTGGTTTGTTTCTACTTTTCCGGATTGACCATTTTCTTATACATATAGTACCCAACCAGTACCCAACTTGTTCAGGCTTTTCAACATTCACTAAGTGAAGGCGTGTGTACCAGCATGCATCTTGGAATGGGGGTGAAGCAATCGAATCCTAAAGTCCGTAGAGTTGTGATTTCATCGCAAATGCAGGTCAGCTGTTGCCACTACCATTGGTGTTGCTACTGCTGCTGCAAATTCATGCCATTTTGGGTATTTGCGGTCGATTGGGCTCGTAAAATAAACTGAAATCGGCTTTGCTCTGATAGGCAAATTTCCATTTGAAATGAGAAGTAATGGATGGAACCACAACACGACCGGGTGCAAAGGCCATGCAAGCAAATGAGCAGTCTCACCTCATATATAAATCATTAATGAACGAATATTTGGTAAAGGCCATAATTGTAATAGTCAGACGGAAACGTATAATGGAAATATCAAACGCAATCACTAATTTTAATGGAGGAAATCTCAAATTGGAAATAACTAATATAAACTTCTAGTTTTCTATGCTTTTGGTATGAAGAAAATGAAACAAGAACAAATGAAATAAAAGATTTCGAACAAACGCAGCTTACATTGAGGATGTTCTTGGTACTCTTCTTCACTTTTTTTGATATTCGCTGAAATTGACTTTAGTGTGGTATGACGCGGGCCATAATGCGTCAATCACGCTTATGTACTTAGTTTTTCCAATTGAAATATGGATACGCGGATATTCTCGGATTAAATTTTTTTTCTTCTATTTCAAAAGTTATGTATGCTTAATATGCGGGGGCGAACAGTGAGTTGGCTGGGGCCCTGGGTTAATATTCTTTTGGATCAATCAAATAATTGCCTTCTTGTCAAAATACAGTTTTCAATAAAGATTTAGAAAAACGCAAGCAAGGATGACAGTAAAATATTTTATTCATTTAAGGGGGCGTGACGTGTTCGAATTTTGATTTTTTTAATTTTTTTCAAACGGTTTTTTTTTGCAGAAATAAAGGATATTTGGATGAAATTTTGTTTGTATATTGTTGTAATCTGAGTGTAATTATGCGGTGTTTCCAGCGATTCATTATTTGAAATAATAAAAAACTTCTTTTTCCTTATTCGCTAGTGTTGATATTTTTATTTTTGCAAATACCGATATTTCGGGAACCGCTTGTTCCCTTCATCAGTGCTAACAAGACTACTTGTTCCCTTCATCAGTACTAACAAATTTAAATTCATTAGTGCTAACAAGATTTGTTAGCACTGATGAAGGGAACAAGTGGTCCCCGAAATATCGGTGTTTGCAAAAATAAAAATATCAACCTTAGCGAATAAAAAAAAATAAGTTCTTTGTTATAATGTGAAAGTCTAAAAAAAAAGGTTTTATGAAGTTTTCCATGTAAATCAAAATATTTAGCACCTATCTCCTTCTCCGAGGTTCATTCAATTTCTTTAAATATGTACAATAAAAACAATGGTCAAGTGGTTTCAATACCGGTAAAACCAGTTTCCAAAGTGTTGTCTTCTATTTATACTATGCTAACAAAACGGGAATGTGTAACAGACCCATTATAAAGCAGACGTTTTAAAAAGAAAGGCACGACACAAGAAGTAATAATGATAATAATAACTCCACTGTAGCCGGACCCAAGCCCGATTGTGAAAGCAGGAGGGATGGATAGCTTCAATCTGAACAGCTGTACGCTACCACAGCGTCTCAGAGGATAGGTAAGGAAAGTGGTGGAACTTTGTAATCTTGCAGATTGCTCACTCGGGAAGTTATCACCATACCTGGCAGTGAGGGATAAAATGCACCACCAAAAATGAGAAGAAGACAAAATTTGAGGTCCGGTACGGATAACTGGCGGGAGTCGTCTGACTTGGTGACTAGATCGGGCTCCCGTAATGGACAACAAGGCGTCGAAACCGCTAGTCGTGGGGTGGTTTGGCGTCTACGCGCCACGATGACCGGGAACATTCCTTCGCCTGCTGCAGCTGTTTCACTACAATCTGTGGCGGCCACTTCAGCAGATTCGCGTAGGCAGCGGATGAAGTAGATTGAAGAAATGAACCCCTTCATCATCCTACTACGAAATAATGGCGGGGGGGGGTTCAACATCTCACCGAACTTTGTTGCACCATAAATTCGTCGAGCATTTACCGCAATTCGCGCACTTGACTGTGCAGCGAGTTGCAGAGCAGTACCGCTTTATAACTTACAGCGACACAATCGCGGCCATCATCACGGAGCGTGTTCGACTTGCGGAGACTGGTGACTGAGAGTCGGTGGGGGCAGAGACGGCGGCATCAACGACACCACGCCGCACTGCAGGCAACAGTTTCAGTACTCACCGAAGCACACTTCTTCGCCGTCCAGCTGAGGTTTCCGCTGAGGTTTGGGACTTCTTTTTCAGATCTCTCAAGGAATCCCAACAGAGCGCCCAGGCAGTACAGTTTTCGGGAACGGAAGCTGGGGTGGACTTTTGGGGTTACCCGCCCAACAAGCTGAGCATGCTGAATGAATCACCGCCGAAGGCACCCGCTATGTCAATACGGCCGGCATGAATTTTGTGGATGTTATCAAAGAGGAAGTTCGGCGAGCCATAAACAGCTCGAAGAACTGGAGAGGCCCAGGTCTGGATTGGGTGCAGAATTTCTGGTATAAGGAATTTTCCAGCGTACACAGTCGGTTGGCACACAGCATAAATAAGGTCATGAGTCGCCTGGAGGAATTTTCACCACTCCTCACTGCGGGGATTACCCACCTCATCCCTAAGAAGGACACGGTGCAGCACCCGGCAGACATAAGACCGATTACTTGCTTACCAACGATCTTCAAATTGATTTCCATTATTAGTGGAAGGGTCAATGCGCACCTCGAGACCAACAACATTCTGTCCGAGGAGCAGAAGGGCTGCCGAGTTGGGTCAAGGGGAAGCAAAGAGCAACTCATTATCGACTCGGTGGTTGTAGGACAAGCAATTAGAGGCCAAATAAACCTCTTTACCTGCTATATGGATTATGCCAAGGCTTTCGAAGGTGTCCCGCATACCCGGCTGATCAATGTCCTATATCTGTATCGTGTTGATCCGAAACTAGTAAAGTTTTTGGCGACAGTCATGAAAGGGTGGCATACCACCTTGTCAATGCATACAGCTGAGGGTACTAATATCTCAGAGCCCATTCGTATACGGAGGGGCATCTTCCAGGGGCATTCGTTGAGTCCCCTTTCCTTTTGCATGGCACTGAACCCCCTTTCGTGGTTACTGAGTGATGCCAGAGGGCATGGTTTTGCAATTAAATATGGCCTAAGTGCTAAGTGCGAACAGACACACTTGATTTATGTACTTAGATGATATGGTAACCTTCACATCGACGCTATGATCGAGGTAGACTTCTACAAGTACTTGCAAGGAACACATGCTCGAGTTGGTGATCTGAAGGATGCTCTGCTGTCCGACTTCCTGCGACGTGTGAAGCTGGTGCTGAAATCGCATCTCTCGGGGAAGAATGTAATAAGCGCATTGAATGTATTCGCTATCCCTTCACTGACTTATGCATTCGGAATATTGGCGTTGACGAAGACCGATCTGGAAACGTCCAGCGGCGGATACGGACAACTATGTTCAAATTCCGAATGCATCATCCAAACTCTGCCGTGGAGCGGGTGAACCTGTCTCGTGACATCGGAGATAGGGTCGTAGTAGACGTGGCGACACAACATCATCGCCAAGTCGACTCGCTATGCGCTTATTTTTACAGCAAAGAGCAAGCGAGTCCCTTGTATGCGGCTCTCTGTAAGGCAGACTGTGGGTAGACTCCACTTAATTTAAAGGATCGATCTTTCAATCCTCTGAATGGGGTGGAATGGGACCAAGAGTGAATCGATGAATGGAAGCCGAAGTCAATGCACGGTAAACACTTGAATTGTGTTTCGCAGCCATTTGTCGATTTGCATTTGTCGAACAGATTGCTGTGCACTGGTGAGCTATTTGCTGAGACGGAGGGGTTCATGTGTGCCATTTTGGACGTTGTGGTCGCCAACCGAGCTTATTTTGCTCATCATGAAAGAACGGGTGGAGAATGACCAGTGCAGAATGTGTGGTTCGGCAGGGGACGTTGGACCATATCATTTCTAGCTGTACTGTTATGGCACCGGTGCATTACATCACCAGGTATAATGGTGTATGTAAGGAGATCCACCAAAACCTTGCATACAAGCGTGGGCTGATCACGGGAACATGTCCGACTTATCGATATGAGCCGCAAGCAATATTTGATAGTTCTGCTTACAGCATGTATTTGGACCGGGAAGTTCTGGCTTATCGCCATATTCAACATAAAAAGCCTGACGTACTGTAAATTGACAAGACGGGACGCTCGGCGTATATGATTGATGTTGCTATCCCTCGTAACAGCAACATCGAGCGAAAATACGTGGAGAAGAAGGTGAACTATGAGCCACTGGTTCGGTAAATCAAAGAGATTTGGCGTCTCCAGGGGGTGGTTGTAGTTCTAATAATATTGTCAGTTACAGGTATTGTACCTACATCTCTCACGGCTTCCCTTGATGTCCTGGGACTTTGGCATAGTCTGGTTCAAACCATGCAGAAGTACACCACTCTGCATACGTGGTCGATGTTGCGGGGAGTTCTCGACGGATTCTCCCATTGACCTGCCACCGGCTACCACCACCAGCGCCCCTGTAGT
Organism: Hermetia illucens; assembly: GCF_905115235.1. NCBI lineage: Eukaryota > Metazoa > Arthropoda > Insecta > Diptera > Stratiomyidae > Hermetia > Hermetia illucens. The sequence goes on along the minus strand of NC_051849.1, from coordinate 84,761,840 downwards.
TTCTAGGATCGTCCGAGCCTAAATGTTTGGCATCTGCTGAGATTGTGACAACTCGTTATATAATAATTGTTGGCGTAACAATCCATATTAGATCAGGGCTTTGAAGTGTGTTAAGGCACTTCATTCAAGACCGTAACCGTACACTAAAAGATTACAGTATCCTATGGGATGCAATGTGGTCAGCAGCCGTACGATAACCTTGTGCTCTAACCAGCTATTCGAACACACCTTATATATACTTCGATAAAAATTCAGTAGTGGTAGCAAGAAAGCCAACTTGAGAGAAGACGATGATTTCAAGACAATAAATCGCATTACACCTCCTTAGTGTTCTAGGAGGTTCTCGAGGCGTAGTTGCTGGCCTGTCAGTTAATAAATAAGAAAAAAGCTACATCAATTTGAAACGCTGGGGCTCTTTGTTTAATATTTCTATGTATTCGTTCACTTCCCCTTTATTTTCCCAATGTACCGGTCAGAGATGTTATCTATAGACTCGAAGTTCATCCGTACCTATTTTCGTAAGCAATATTTTTAAGCGAATCTTTATTAAAACGTGGTTACTAGTAACTTGACTGACTCGCTTACGTAATGAAATGCCTAGAAATCTCTTCTTTTAATTTTAAATTAATTAATTTAATTTGTCAAAGCTAAAAAGAGAGGGTTATTCCGATATCTAGGAATTTAGTGTTGACACAAATTGCAACACTTATCTGTCTCGAAAATAATCCCAAATTCGGGGATAAATTCTAGAACACTATTTTTCCGAAATTTTCCCGAATAAAACGCCATCATACAAAAATATTTGATGTCACTTTATAAGCAAAATTGACTAAAATATGCTCAAAAAACAATAGTTCACTAAATACGAATATGAATTTTGCGACTTTACTGTTCTGGAGCGCGAGACAATATAAACAGATCCCCATAATCCCAGTGTGGCGCGGCAGGATTCGCAGCATTCGAAATTTATTTCGAATGTTGCGAGTGCGAGCAATATAGATGGCGCGGATCTATCCACTTTGCGTAGCACGCCAAGGGAGTGGAAGATCGCAGTAATTATGTTTTTCAGAAATGTCACTGATTTTTAATATTAAGTTTGGAATTGAAAAAAGAACACTGAAGTCTTTTTGATTTGAAAAATAGAATTGGAGTTGAGTTCGCTGACTAGAATTGGAGTTGAGTTCGCTGATTAGAATTAGGACTAATAATATGTAAAACCATTAATATTAAATGTTCGCTTAAATATTTTAATAAAAATATAAGTAATGTTAATTACTTAATTGGTGACCCCGGAACTCGCACCAACAGCATCAACAACTAAGATCCCGAATTCCTAGAACCTGCAAAATTGAAAAAGTCAAGCACATCATCATCCCCATCAACAAATCGCAGTCTGCGCAAGCACAATCGCCCAGCAGGCAGCCGCAACAACCGATTGGAGATAAGTAAGAGTTCCGCAGCCGCAGCCGCCATCGCTGCCGCAGCCACTTTCGCCGCCGCACTCAACTCCACCATCGCCGCAGAGGTCGAAGCCGCCGCCGTCACCGCCGTAGCCGCTACCGTCGCAGCCGACACCAATATCACCGCTGCAACCATCGCTATCGCAGCAGGAGCCGAAGGCTCCGCCACCATCGCCGCCTCCTCAGCAGGTGCCGCCGTTTTAGTTGTTATAAGTTAATTGTATTTCACTCTAAGTCAATATTAAAAGTGAATAATTGTCCACCATCGCCGACATTGGTGAAGTTCTATTAACGATAAAAATTCGTCCGAGCAACACGGCAGAAATAGAACTTCCAAAGACTGAGAAATCCTTCCAAAACATCAGTAGATCGTACGGCAAGCGATTTTCACGCGTTCGCATCTACAGTTGAGTGTGGAGTGCCGTGGTAAACACCACGAAAACGTGTCGCATCTTCACATCCCGAGTCGGAGCAGAGGCAAGAAAAAACGCGAGAAAACCTTCTCTACACAGTGTACTGCGCGACACACGTCGGACCCTCTCCAGAAGTAGATTTTCACGCGACTTCCCGTACGCACGCCTTCCTGCACAACACCTTTCACGCACCGGACTAGTCATCATTGCCACAACGATCAACAACAGCAACAAACGGACGTCCCCAGCACCGCCAACGCCGCAGCTACAGCCGACAAACTCGACCAGCGCCGCCGTCAAGGAGTTATACTTAAGTGAAATTATTATTCATTTATATATAATATTTATTTATTTATTCAGTTAAAAAAATAGTAATAAAAAAATTGAAATCGCTGCAAGAGACGGCGTGCAGGTGTTTAGCATCGCGAGTCCTCCATTCTCATTGGTGGTGTTTTTGGTCTGCGCTGGATAGCGTCCGCTTCGTTTTTTCTCGTTTCGTGCGTGCATTTGTGGGTGGGGCCTGCCGTGTCGGTGTAAAGTTCACCGCGTTTCAGTATAAACTCACCGCGTTTACATCTCAATCTCGTACTTCTCTGTAAGAAAAATGTCTTTTGACAATAAAGACACGGCAGGCCCATCGGACCCGCAAGTGACCGCCCTCGCCGTACGCGTTCCTCCGTTTTGGCGGCGGAACCCCGAACTGTGGTTCGTGCATTTGGAAGCACAGTTCCAAATGTCCGGCATCACATCGGGCGCGACCCGTTTCAACTACGCGGTGGTCGGCCTGGACGAAGAGTCCATACTTCTGGTGTCCGACGTGGTGAAGTCGACATCGTACGTGCAGCTCAAGAGCGAGTTGATCAGGCGCCTGTCGGCAAGCGAGTCGGCAAAATTAGACCACTTGCTGGCAGGTTTAACGTTGGGTGATCGAACTCCCAGCCAATTGCTTCGTGAAATGAGGCAATTGGGTGGGAGCAAGATCGGCGACGACCTGATCAAGTCGCTCTGGCTGCGTCGGCTCCCGGAGGGCACCCAGGCGATCCTCGCTTGCGTCTCCGGTTCCTTGGAGGAACTGGCAGCGACGGCCGACCAGGTTCAGGAGGTGTACGTACGCCCAACCTTGGCGGCCGTTCAACCATCGTCGGATGAGGTGGGTGAATTGAGGCGCGAAATTGCTGCTTTAACAGCCAGTATGGCCGAGATGCGGGCGACGTTGGACGCTCAGCGTTCGGGCGCCAGATCGCGAGCACGCTCGCGGTCTGCCATCCGAAAAGGGCGATCAGGTAGCAGGTCGTCAAGACAGTCCACGGACCCAGGGATTTGCTGGTACCACCGCAGATTCGGGGATAAAGCGACAAGATGTACGCTACCGTGTAGATTCTCTTCTACCGCAAAAAACTAGGTCCGCGGGGGGTCTTGGCGGCGGCCACCCAGAACGCAGCGCCACGTCGCCTAACTATTTTCGACCCCCTCAGCAGGCGCAACTACCTCGTCGACACGGGTGCGGAGGTTTCGGTTCTTCCCGTACCCCAGCATCATCAACTTTTCCCTCAACCGCTCAAACTTGCGGCAGCAAATTCCTCCCGCATCAATACGTACGGGTATAGGCAAGTGGACGTGAGTCTTGGCTTGCGTAGGACGTTTTCGTGGCGTTTCATCCTGGCGGATGTCAGCTTCCCCATACTAGGCGCAGACTTCCTGTGTCACTATGGATTGCTGGTGGACTTGCAAAACAAGTCTCTTATAGATTCCACGACCAACCTTAATCCGTCGGGACATATGGTATCTCACCCAGGCAATAATCTTTCCGTTCTTTTAGAAGACATTACCGACTCTCGTGTTCGGGCACTTCTCCAAAAGTTCAGCCAGATTACTACCAAGTGTAGTCTCTCCAAACCAGTGAAGCACAATGTGCGGCACCACATTATCACTACTGGTTCCCCGATCTTCTCGAAGGTGCGTCCTCTACCATCTCAGAAACTGGCAATTGCACGAAAAGAGTTTGAACAACTCGTTCAACAGGGTATCTGCAGGCCCTCAAACAGCTGTTGGTCTTCCCCACTGCATATGGTCCCTAAGCCAAACGGCGAATGGCGCCCATGTGGGGATTACAGAAGGCTAAATGCACAGACTGTTCCTGACCGATATCCAATTCCACTCATCCACGACTTTGCGCATCACCTCGCAAATTGCCGCATCTTTTCGACCTTGGACTTAACCAAGGCTTATCACCAAATTCCAGTAGCTCCTGAAGACATTCCAAAGACGGCAATATGCACACCCTTTGGACTCTTCGAGTTCACCCGAATGACTTTCGGATTGTGCAATGCGGCGCAAACCTTTCAAAGGTTCATTCACTCAGTCCTGCGAAACCTCGAATTCTGTTTCGTATATTTGGATGATGTTTTGGTCGCTTCTTCCACTGAGTCTGAGCACTTAGCCCATCTCGAGTGCATTTTTCAACGTCTCCTTGAGGCCGGTTTAGTCCTAAACGTTGAGAAATGCAAATTCCTTCAACAACAGGTGAGATTCCTCGGCCATTTCATTTCCCCTGAAGGAATACAGCCCGACCCAGACAAGGTGCAAGCGATAACAAGCTTCCCGCGTCCAAAGACAGTGAGGGAGTTGAGGAGGTTCTTGGGCATGCTAAACTTCTACCGTCGTTTCCTGCCCAAGGCCGCCCATCTCCAGTCCATTTTGAACGCGTACTTGTCTGGCCCCAAAACTAAGGACACACGAGAGATCGTGTGGTCTGAAGAGGCTATCTGCGCGTTTGACAAATCTCGTCAACAACTGGCTGACGCTACACTCTTGGCATTCCCTCTGCAAGATGCACCCCTAGCCGTTTTTGTTGATGCCTCTGACATCGCAGTAGGTGCTGCCCTTCACCAAAAGGTGGACCAAGTTTGGCAGCCGTTGAGCTTCTTCTCGAAGCAGTTGAATCCCGCTCAACGGAACTACAGCACCTACGATCGCGAACTGCTCGCCGCATACCTGTCCATCAAATACTTCCGTTTCTCCCTAGAAGGCAGGCCGTTCACAGTGTTCACGGACCATAAGCCTCTCACGTTCGCTTTGAAACAGAAGCCCGACAAAGCGTCCCCTCGTCAGCTTCGACACCTGAGCTTCATAAGCCAGTTTACGTCGGACATCCAGCACGTGTCCGGGAAGGACAACATTGTTGCTGACGCTTTGTCTCGTGTCTCCGAAGTTAACATCCCCGCCTCACTCGATTTCTCGGCTATTGCCAAGGCGCAAGTGGATGACGCAGCACTTCAGAGCCTCAAGTCCAACCCCAAATACAAATTTCGGGAGTTGCCCATCTTCGGCTCAAACCTCTCGCTCTGCTGCGAAGACTCGGAAAAGGGACCTCGGCCATACATTCCGGCCACATTTCGCAAGGAAGTGTTCCACGCAGTTCACGACTTGGCGCACCCCGGCATCAGGACAACAAACCGGTTAGTCACCGGAAAATACTTCTGGCCCTCCATGAACAAGGATATCAATTCCTGGGCCAGAGAGTGCATCGCATGCCAAAAGTGTAAAGTCTCCAGGCATGTTAGGAAAGAAGTGGGCTCATTCCCCCGCACTACCAAGCGTTTCCACACCATACACCTCGACATAATAGGGCCTTTGCGAGACTCGCACAGTTATAAGTATTGCCTCACAATCATCGACAGGTTCACGCGGTGGCCTGAGGCAATACCTCTGAAAGACATTACGGCGCAATCATGTGCTGAAGCCCTCTGTCGAGAGTGGATACCTCGCTTTGGCGTCCCTGCAGTGGTCATCACTGACCAGGGAATGCAATTTGAGTCCACCCTTTTCTCCGAGTTAGGCAAACTCCTTGGTTTTAAACGCCAGCGGACTACGGCATACCACCCACAATCCAATGGGATGTTGGAACGTTGGCACCGGACGCTGAAAGCCGCCATTATGGCACGCGACGACCCGTCCTGGACGCAAGTCTTGCCTCTCGTCCTACTCGGCCTTCGTACAACCCGCCGAGAGGAATTTGCTGCCAGCCCCGCGGAGCTGGTTTACGGGGAGAACCCAAGACTCCCAAGCGATCCGGTCTTCGACAAGAGATCGGGTCTCACGGAGTCGGGGTTGGTGCGTCTGCTGAGGGACAATCTTCGGCGCATCAGGGCGCCACCACCCACTCGACACTCGTCCATACCTGCTTGTTCGCCCAAGGAACTGGACACATGCACGCATGTGCTGATCAGAACGGATGCCGTCCGGAAGCCGCTGCAGCCTCCATATGAGGGCCCGTACCGCGTTCTCGAGCGGGGAGAACATTTCTTCCAGCTCGAGATCGGTGGTCACAAGAAGGCGGTCTCTTTGTCCAGGCTGAAACCCGCGTGCGCCCCGAAGCAACGTCGTGTCCGCTTTGCGGATTAACGGCGAACGAAGTTCGGGGATCAGTCGCTGAAACCCCTAGGTTTCATCTGGGGGCGGAGTGATGTGGCGCGGCAGGATTCGCAGCATTCGAAATTTATTTCGAATGTTGCGAGTGCGAGCAATATAGATGGCGCGGATCTATCCACTTTGCGTAGCACGCCAAGGGAGTGGAAGATCGCAGTAATTATGTTTTTCAGAAATGTCACTGAGTTTTAATATTAAGTTTGGAATTGAAAAAAGAACACTGAAGTCTTTTTGATTTGAAAAATAGAATTGGAGTTGAGTTCGCTGACTAGAATTGGAGTTGAGTTCGCTGATTAGAATTAGGACTAATAATATGTAAAACCATTAATATTAAATGTTCGCTTAAATATTTTAATAAAAATATAAGTAATGTTAATTACTTAACCAGTCCGATATATGTAAAGAATTATTATTTTCTTGGTTTGGTTTATACATATACATATTTCGACAATGGGAAATTGTATTATCCTAAGCTCCTAAACAGATCCTTATCTGTTATTGAATTTATCATATGAAAGTTTTGTATGAATATTATATTACGTCTATCCCAATTTTCAATAATTTTTGTAGCAGCTATTTGCGATGGTTATACCAAAAAATATTTAGATTTTTGTTCATCATCATCAACGGCGCAACAACCGGTATCCGGTCTAGGCCTGCCTTAATAAGGAACTCCAGACATCCCGGTTTTGCGCCGAGGTACACCAATTCGATATCCCTAAAAGCTGTCTGGCGTCCTGACCTACGCCATCGCTCCATCTTAGGCAGGGTCTGCCTCGTCTTCTTTTTCTACCATAGATATTGCCCTTATAGACTTTCCGGGTGGGATCATCCTCATCCATACAGATTAAATGACCCGCCCACCGTAACCTATTGAGCCGGATTTTATCCACAACCGGACGGTCATGGTATCGCTCATAGATTTCGTCATTGTGTAGGCTACGGAATCGTCCATCCTCATGTAAGGGGCCAAAAATTCTTCAGAGGACTCTTCTCTCGAACGCGGCCAAGAGTTCGCAATTTTTCTTGCTAAGAACCCAAGTTTCCGAGGAATAAATGAGGACTGGCCAGATCATATTCTTGTACAGTAAGAGCTTTGACCCTATGGTGAGACTTTTCGAGCGCAACAGTCTTTGTAAGCTGAAAGAGGCTCTGTTGGCTGACAACCACCGTGCGCGGATTTCATCATCGTAGTTGTTATCGGTTGTGATTTTCGACCCTAGATAGGAGAAATTGTCAACAGTCTCAAAGTTGTATTCTCCTATCCTTATTCTTCTTCGTGTTTGACCACTGCGGTTTGATGTTGTTGGTTGATTCGTCTTCGGTGCTGATGTTCCCACCATATATTTTGTCTTGCCTTCATTGATGTGCAGGCCAAGATCTCACGCCGCCTGCTCGATCTGGATGAAGGCGGTTTGAATGTCTCGGGTGGTTCTTCCCATGATGTCGATATCGTCAGCATAGGCCAGTAGTTGGGTGGACTTGAAGAGGATCGTACCTCTTGCATTTACCTCACCATCACGGATCACTTTCTCGAGGACCAGGTTAAAGAGGACGCATGATAGCGCATCCCCTTGTCGTAGACCGTTGTTGATGTCGAATGGTCTTGAGAGTGATCGTGCTGGCCTCGCACATTGGACAGGGTCAGCCTAGTCAGTCTTATTAATTTCGTCGGGATACCGAATTCTCTGATGGCCGTGTGAAATTTTACCCTGGCTATGCTATCATAGGCGGGTTTAAAGTCGATGAATAGATGGTGCAACTGTTGTCCATATTCCAACAGTTTTTCCATCGTTTGCCGCAGAGAGAAAATCTGATCTGTTGCTGATTTGCCTGGAGTGAAGCCTCTTTGGTATGGGCCAATGATGTTCTGGGCGTATGGGGCTATCCGGCCTAGCAAGATAGTGGAGAATATCTTATAGATGGTACTCAGCAACGTGATACCTCTATAATTCCTGTACTGCGCGATATATCCCTTTTTATGTATGAGACAGATAATGCCTCGTTGCCAATCGTCAGGCATTGATTCGCTGTCCCATACCTTGACCACAAGTTGATGAACCACTTGGTGTAACTGGTCGCCTCGATATTTAACCAATTCGGCTGTAATTCCATTGGCTCTTGGCGACTTATGATTTTTTTAGCCGATGAATTGCACGGACTGTTTCTCCTAAATTTGGTGGTGGCAGTATTTGTCCGCCGTCTTCAGTTGGCGGGACCTACAACTTGCCGATGTTCTGGTTGTTCAGTAGTTCATCAAAGTACTCAACCCATCGCTCCAATATGCCCATTTTGTCGGAAAGCAGATTTCTCTCTTTCTCTGGGCAGGATGAGCATCGAGGTGTATAAGGCTTCATCCTGCCGACTTATTGGTAAAACTTCCGCGCCTGGTGCGGTTGCTCCCTGCACTTTTCTAGTTCACAGACTTGTTGGTTCTCCCAGGCTTCCTTTTTCCGTCTGTGAAGTCGCTTCTCCGCTCGACGGAGTTCGTGATAAGTCTCTGCGCGTGCCCGGGTTCTTTGAGAATGCAACATTACTCGGTATGCAGCATTCTTCCGTTCCGTTGCTAGCTTACATTCATCGTCAAGCCAGCCGTTCCGACTCCTTTTGCGGCTGGGGCCAAATATGTTTGGGGCCGTATCTATGATAACGTTCTTCAGGTCATTGTGAAGATCATTTATTGATGCTTCATCTCCAGGTCCTCTACAGTTATTGCGGCATCCATTTCCCTCTTATAGGTGTCGCGGAGGGTTGTGTTGTGGATGGCTTCAGTGTTCACTCTCACCTGATTGTCAGAGGGGATTCTAGGTGGTATTGTTATTCGAGCTCGGAGCACCATGTCAACGAGATAGTGATCCGAGTCTATATTGGCCCCCGTATATGTTCTGACATTCATCAAGGCTGAGAGGTGGCGGCGTTCGATCAACACGTTGTCAATTTGGTTGAAAGTGGTCTTGTCTGGAGAGGCCCACGTATGTTTGTGGACCGCTTTCCGCGCAAACCAGGTACTTCCAACAACCATTTCGTGTGACCCTGCTAATTGAATAATCCGCAGTCCGTTATCATTTGTTTTTTCGTGTAAGCTATGGGAGCCGACGTATCGCCTGAATACGGGCTCCTTCCCTACTTGGCTGTTAAAATCATTTTCATCAGATTTTTTGTTCACTCAGAATTAATATACACAACCTGCTGCTGTAACTTGCCTCCTAAACTCAGGAAATGCCTGAATGCTAGTGGCTTACTGGGACATTCCCTTCTATTAGTTCGGAAATACTCCCACTCGGTAGGTCGATTGAGGTGCTAATAAATGCTTCTGCTTCCTTTTTGACGGCGACTTTCAATACTTATTTGGGATTGCGTTTCGAATCTGACCCTTTATTATTGTTTTATGACATTCACTTGGAAGTTTCTATGTAATTATAATATTTCTACTAAGCATATATTCCGTCCCAAGGCACCACTATCCATTCGCCGAGGAAACAAATGACTTACTGTCCCCAGCAAAGCTGTCCAGCTAATTCGCAGTGACATTTTTCCTTAGCTGTAGCCCAAAGTACATTCTAGGTTCCACCCCAAGGATCGTTGCTCGTCTTATGAAATAATTGCGTCTAACAAATATTCTCTTTTACGGCTTTCTTCAAGATGCATACCGCCGTCTATCTTATTATTTAATATATATGTCTTGGCGATACAACGATTACAGCCGCCTTACAATTTTCTAAGAACAGGAAAAAGTCGCTGGGGACCAGATCAGGAGAATATGGAATTTGCCCATTCTCTTCATTGCTTTGTGACATGATGCAATATCTTGATGAAACAGCACCTTCTTTTTCTTCAAATGGGGCCATTTTTTCCGCGATTTCATCCTTCAAACATTCAAATAGCGCTATGTGTCGCTCTTGATGGTTTTTCTCTTCGCAAGATAGTTGATGAATATTATACCATGTGCATCCCTAAACCCTGATACCATAATCTTGCCAGCCGACTGTGGCGTCTTTGCACGCTTTGAAGCCGGTTCATTATGTACAGTCCACTAAGATAACGATCGTTTTGATTCTGGTGTGATATAATGGAGTCACGTTTCGTCCTTATATCGATGCATAAATTCGCGCTATTTCTGCGGAAAGAGCTTAAAATACTGCTCAGAATCGACAACTCGTTGTTGTTTTTGGTTGATTGGGAATTCTCGCGGCATCCACTTACCCACACATTCATGCGCGATATGTCCAACACGTTCATTTGATATCCCCCCAGCCTCAGCTATCTCGGTTAATTTCACTTTGCTGCTCAGCTAAAATTATTTTGTGGACTTTTTTGATGTTTTCTTCGGTAGCAGTCCCTCTGGGGCGTCTACTGCGTGTATCATCCTTGGTGCTCATTCCGCCCATATTAAATTCAGCAAACCACTTCTCAATGGTTTATTTTCCTGGTATAAAGTTTGAATAATGTTTATCAAATCAAGCCTTCAACAGTATTCTTTTCGCCAAAAAGCAATGCTTCATTGTCACACGAAATTCCGTTTTATCCATTTTCATCAAACTAACAAAAGTTGCTTTACTCAAAATGCCCTATTCCACAAACTAATAGTCAGACAGCTGTCAAATTCGTATACCTGTCTTTTGAAGGTTAGGGTTAACTAAAAATTTCAATTCACGATTTCGCCTTGCTGCGACCATGCTCGTAGATATGTATCCATATGTCTCCGAATTGAAAGCAAAAGATCTCGTATGTGATTTCGGATTATCTATGTGCATACTGCGAAGGGTTGTTTGCAATTTGTAGTCACATACATCGATACATGTCTACAGAGATTTGTCTGTCTGATGTCTGAGACAGGCATAGACATTTGTTTAAAACAACCACAGATCTTAGTCTGACACCAAGGTTTGCCTCGAACAAACATTTACCGAAACAGACATGTGTCTCTCTGATGGTCTGATGTCTAAAATGAGTACAGGCGTTTGCTTTTCTATTGATAACTTACACGAAAATATAATTTCAACTAACGACCAAGTTAGTTCCTGTGTTCATTGCCACCATCCATAAATTTTTTTAGTTATAAAGTGTCAATAAGTAAGCTGATTCATAGAGCTCATAATTTCACACTGATTTCAACTCTGGTTAACTATCACTGAAGGATCTAGAGAGCTAGTATTAGTTCACTACTTATGCGCACTTCATGACGAAAACCAATACCAATCCCCCACGTCCAACTGATCAGCTGCCCATCCAATCATCCGGTCGCAGTCCAGGTCCCCCTCCTGCCGACTTCAAATTCAAAGTCGGCGCTGTCAAAAGCAGAACTATAATAAGTCGAGAAACCGGAAGCTGGGCGCTTCAGGTATGAAAGATTTGTTTGCTTCTTCTGTGAGTATATTTGAGTGAAGAACTATCCATGTAAAATAAATCAAATTAATCAATAAAATAACTTTAAGTAAATGTTTAATATTGGAGGCAAAAGAGGGGATATGATAGGGAAATTGACATTAGGAAACTGGAAAATCGCATATCATTAAATGCATTCCCCCTCAAGTTTGCCCCTATATTGCAAAGCTGCCGATACAGCAGTCTGCATTTCGACCCATCTTGGTTGATTTTGCAGGCTTTAACCAGACGGGCCGCTCGCCGATATCTGAAACACCTATTTGGCGTTCCTTTTTCTTTTAGCTTGCAATCTGCCCCGAGAACAATCTATCGGATAAGTGAACTTGGAACTAGGACAGTGTTTTTCAAAGGAGCTATACCAGATAGCGTACATCATTTTAGTGATATACATGGATATCAACCCTGTCTATTAAAAGTTAGAACCAAATGTGAGCACCTACATAACTAAAAAGGTCTTTATTTTGACGACTTCTTCCTTTAATTTTAGCTAACTTCATTCTGTTGCCCAATTGATCTGAGGCATCTATCTGTCTATAATAACAGAAATATCAAATTACGAAGAAATCTTGAAATCAATTACATTATTCGAGTTTGAAAGAAAGTCTCTACCCTCTTTCATTTCAACTCAGTGTCCCGTTGAACTCATCGTGTATGCGAGCTGATGAAGGATATATTGGCTATAAACTAATTGAAATCATCATCCTTTCGTTTCTATATATCCCCGAACCAATTACTTGAATTTAGCTGGAAATTGTGGATCTCCAGAGTTATCTATTCGAAGGATCCATTTAGAACTTGGAAGCGAAAAGAGCATTTACCTCGCTTCGTATTTCCGAAATTCGCATTTAGTAAAAAGTAAAGGAATTCAATCAAGCTCGGGACATTCGGGTTAAAAGTCTTCTCGGATTACGTTTGAGAACATTTTCTTCCATTATTTACTACGGTTAAATTCTTGTCCCATTAAAGTGTTATTCAATATAAAATGAGTTATCTCAATACAGTTTGTTGCTTCTATTATTTTCCGAGCCCCATTATGAATTCGAATGTCAAATCTACTTTCAACCTTCAAGAAATTACTGGGGGAACCCCTTTTACAATTTCTAATTGAAAATTTTCAAAAACAGCTATTGTTTTATAATTGGGTTCCTTTTCTGCTATCCGCAGTTATGTTACACATATTGTGGCGAATCAACCATAAGCAGGCAAATACTTAGAAAAGTTAACTTATCGCCAGTAAATTTTTACAAACCAGATTCTAATTAAAGTCAGATGTGGAAGCAGACATGCATAGTTAACTGTTGAAAATTAAATACGCAACCACGCAAAAATTGTTAAAAAGTCTCAAGCAGGATAATTTTATGAAAGGGTCAATTACTAGATAACTGTAGTAGTGTACTATTATTAAATTTATTTGAAAAGGGTAGTTTAGGCACCGTTTAATAACTGCTTCATAATTTTTTCAGATTTGAGTGGCCCCTGAAGAAGAATTGATCACCTTCCAGCCTCCGCATAATTGTCTAGCTAATACCCTCCAGCACAATTAGGTAATTCCTAAAGATGTCCTACTGCGGATTTTATTGCATTTCCTTCCTTCCCTCTCTGCCTCCCTCAGGTCTGCTTCCAACCTCGTAATCACGAGCTCTTCCGGTTGTCCTATGTACATAGGACATACCACAAGCAGAACAGTAGATCCCACCATTTCGTAGAAGTTTTTCTTGCCTGAGGCTAAGCTGGTGGTTTGTCGCGCTGCAAGAGACCACCGTATGTAGGTTTTCTTTGAACACTCATTACTAGTGACTGCAAATTGTTGGTGATAAAGAGATCAAAGAAAGGAAGTTGTTTTTTCCTTTGGTAAACGTTACCCTCTTATGTCCCGACTTTAATCGCTCCAAGGTGTCATCTATTTCGTCTTCACCTTTCAAGATATTTCATAAATTACTCTCAAACTAAGGGGGAAAGGCGGTTATTTCCATTGACGCAGCTAAAGTTTCTTTGCAAAATCTTTTCCTAAATGTGAAAAAAATGTTCGTTCATGCATGTACTGTCTCCTCCTTCATCGCCGCGATCACTCGTAAATCAAACGAAAAAAACTTGTGGACACGAGGCACACCTGTGGGAAACAAGGCCACTAAGAGAAAGAAGGACCAAAATGCGATAATATCGGTAGTGACAAAGTGCAGCCTGGACGAAGCACACATCTTTAAAAGCCCTAAAAAAGTTAAAATTAGTTAAGGATAAAAGGTTGAACAACGACCTTAGAAAGTGATTCAGTAGATTGCTAATCTTGGTCGAAATTTTAGTTTTCCTTTTCTTATCTTCCCCTTTTTTCCATACCACATTGTCTTTTTATTACGAAATTTAAATGTGCTTTTTATAGCTACAATACCTTTCTGTTGCTAGACTCTAAGGTAAAACTTATTTTATTGCCGCGACGCATAAACTTAAGCGGAAATATTCAGATACCTGATATTAATTTAGATATGATGTGCATATATATGCACACATCAGTTATCTTACATAACTTTTTTTTTGTTTAGGACAAGGAAAATGTGTCTTTATGTCACCATCACCATCAACGGCGCAACGACGGGTATCCAGTCTAACCCATACAGGCTAGCCCATACGGATTAAGTGAGCAGGATTTTATCCACAAATAGACAGTCGTGGTATGGCTCATAAATCTAATCACTATAGAAGCTATAGAATCGTATGTCTATATGGCTTTAGGTACAATAAATACATCCTGTAGTTTGGCAATATATGAAGGAATATTTTGTATTCTTATTTATATGATTGCCATTTACTCGTTGGTGAGGTATACCACATCAGCCATCCGCGGTTACCTGAAATGGTATCTAGATATACAAAGTGATCAATGTCTTCAATGCTCTTCCCATTAACGCTAATAGGTATAGTGCCACTGAGTACCTTGATTTTGTTCGTATTTATCTTAGATGTAATGACATTTTTTGCCATCATATGTCGCTCTGATAATAACTGTTAGTTTCTCCGAAATTCCCCTCTTGCGCAGATCACGCCAGAACTACTCCCTTTTCATACCATTGCAAACTTTTTCGAAATAGATGAAGCAAAAATCTAAACACCGTGCAGGAAAGTGATACGTAGGAAGTATTGAGGAGTAGTAGGCTGACATTTGTAGAGAACGGACGTGTCTACAAATTGATATTATTAATAAAAATAATTTAAAATTGAAATTAAATAAACTTTTATCAAGAATATAAAAAGATATTTATATTACTTAATTAATAATATATAATTTAAAACTTAATTGAAACTAATTTACTTTTGAGTTATTATCTAAGTTACTTTTCCTTAAAAAGTTTTGAGAAAAAATTCGTTTTTTTTGGCTTGGCGGGAATGAGCGGCGAGCCACCGGCGGGTGGCGGACCAGACCGGCCCCCCACCATAAGGCCTAGGGGCACTCGGATCGGTCGTGGAATCCGCAACGAGGAGGATCCAGACTTGAAAATAGCCAAAGTGAGGATAGCCAATCTTGAAAGAAGAAATGGCGAGCTGGCGAAGACACTCGAAGACTTGAAAAAGCAAATGGCAACATTGACAAAAAAAAATGGAAAACTTACAGAGCAGCTAATGGCTGGGGAGGCGGGCCCGCCGTCTCCAAAGGTAGCCAGAAAAAAGGTTAAGCTATCTTCGACTACTTTTGCAATCATGGAGGAACCGGGCTGCCTTGAGGGCGAACAAGTTCTCGACAGCGAATCTGTCCGTATGGAGGATATAGAGAGCAGTAAAGCAGACGATACGAGAGTCGGCGACAACGGTGGCGATGGAAATGTCCCAGAAGAGGATGCTAACCAGGCAAGTTGCAATAGTGAAGATGGAAAATTGGGTGAGTTTTTGGTCTATGTTTCCAAAAAATTAAAGAAAAAAAGCAAAACTCAAGAAAAAATGTTAAATAATGTTAAAAATAATGCAAGTACGAGTGAAAATTTAAAAAATGGTCCGACTAAAGAAATAAATGGTTCGAAATAAAAAAAAGGGGAAAGGGTGCCCCCCATTAATGTTTATAAATTAGGTGGTAGAGATTTAGCCACTCTACTTAATAGGAGCGCGGGGCTCTCAAATTTTGTTAATAAAAAGACGGGGGCCGAGAGAGCCCAAGTCAAATGCAATAAAATTGCATATTACAAAAAAGCACGGGAGGTCCTCGAGCGAGTGAAGGCTCCTCACTTCACCTACACTCCAAAGGAAGAGAAGGTGCAAACCTTCCTTCTGAAAGGCTTGGATGCGGAGGAAGAGCCCGATGAGGTGCTCAAAATGCTCCGGGAGACGGGAACTGAGGTTAAGTTCCTCTCAGTGTCACGGTTTAGTACGAGGAGGAGGTCCGTTTTGGAAAAACGAATCCTGCCGCACTTCCTCGTGCAGATAAGCCCGGAGAGCCGGGGCGATCTGATCGGCATCAGGTCGCTTAATTACCAGGCCATTCGTTTTGAGCGCCTGCTAAGGGACGAAATAGTCCAGTGTCGAAGATGCCAGCGCTATGGTCACTCGGCAGTGAACTGTCAAATGACCTTACCATGTGTAAAGTGCGGGAAAGACCATACCGCAGCTGAATGTTCGCTGACTGAAGCAGATGGCAAGGAAAAAACTTTCTGTGTTAACTGCGGAAGCGGAGGGCATCCGGCTTCGTATCGTGGATGTCCTGCATACCGCAATGTTAAGGTCACAAGGCAGCAGGCACCAAGATCGGCCCAAAGAACGAAGGTGTCAGCGGCGTTGGACGGTACCGTCCCTTCGGCACCAATCGTCTCGGGGATCCCATTTGCAGAAGTAGTTCGACAAGGGGGAGCTAAGAAGCCCCAGCAAGATGCAAGTGGCGGGATGAACACTATCCTCAATAAAATACTAACCATGTGTGAAAACATGCAGCATACGCTACACGTACACAATACAAAAATAAATAGTATAACAGAACATTTACACAAACAGAATGCCCACTGCTAGGTCTGCAGTCATAGCGGTACCACTGGATGGTCTCCGGATCATCGCGATTAATGTGAATTCCATCGTAGGAATCCATCGAATTGCTGCCAGACAACAGCCTGACATAGTCTTGATTTCAGAAACCCACCTCAATCCGAGGCATTCGATAACATTCAAGGATTTTGAATTCGTGAGGAACGATAGACGAAATTGTGATGGGGGAGGTGGTACCGGAATAATTGTGGGTCGCCATTATCGTTTCAGGCATATTAATTAATTCGTGAGGAACGATAGACGAAATTGTGATGGGGGAGGTGGTACCGGAATAATTGTGGGTCGCCATTATCGTTTCAGGCATATTAATAGGCCTGAATTTGAAACCTTTGAGTGTATCGAAGTCTCATGTATTCTTTTTTCGCTGCCTAGGGGAGGGAATTTATACATTCTGTCAGTCTATGCAGTGGGAAACAACCGAGCCAAGTTCAAGGAGGAATTCCATTCTCTGTTTACGATACTCGAACTGAATAGGCTGCATAATTACTATATTATAGCTGGTGACTTGAATGCTAAGCATACCTCGTGGCTAAACGCCACAAACAATCCCAGAGGGGTATTCCCCAAATCTTGGATAGAGCAATACCAGATAGAGTATAAATGCGAATTGTATGGGTCAGAGAGTCCAACCTGGCCCCGGGCAAATTCCTATCTGGATTTGTGCATTGCTGACGCGCACTTGAACTTTAATTTTAGGAATCCCCAACGGAAACTACAGACTCTTCCTTACGATAGCGACCATAACGCTATTTTTATTGAAGTTCTGTTTGATGGACGAAGAGTTCGCCTTCTGTCATTGGACAGTGGCGTCCACAGGCTGAACTTTAAACAAACAAATTGGAACAAATTCCAAGAGAGGTTTATTCGGGGATATCGAGAGGAATGCCCACCTCTTGATGTGGAAAACGATAGTACAATTGCACCAGGTGACAGAAACTTGACCAACGAGGAAATACTTCAGTATCTTCTGAAGCTGGAGAACTTGACGCTGGAAACAATTGAACAAGTCGTCCCTAAAATTAAACCTCGCAATAATATGGAAGGATATGAAACTGCAGCCATAAAACGGTTGAAAAAAGTGAAAAGCCTTCTGCTTACTCGCGTCAACAAAATCTATCGGAGATATGGGGACTATCATCATCCCATATTGGTTGAGTTCAAATCACTTCTAAAGATCGCGCGGGATCTTATCCGTCAACATTACGTAAATGAAGTGAACTCCCAGTGGCGGGAGAAGTTAAAGGGTATTTCACCAAGCGATCCAGATTCCATGTTTACTAAGATAAATACGTTATTCCGGAAGAAGTCACGAATAACTGTGCCGAGAATTAAAGTCGGTGGCAGCGAGATACAACACCTTATTGACTCAGGTATCGACACGAATAGTGTAACTGCTGATGCGCAAGGCAATTACATCGTGATGGATGATGCTCTGAAACTCGAACTTATAGGGGAGCACTTTGAATCGGTGCATCGGCCCAGAACGGACTTAGAGCCAACGCGACTTTCGGAAATTCTAGAACGAGATGTCCACAATTTCAAATATAGCCTGAACGGCACCACAGTTCTCCAATTTAGCTCTGCGTTGCAGGCTGATTTCATATCGAGTGATAATCTGCTTGATTACTTTGTCTCATGTGTAGAGTTAACTTCCATATTCAGAAGAGTAAACAATAAGAGATCATCCGGTATGGATGGCATTCCCAACGTGGTCCTCAGGCATTTACCAGACATTGCCATTCGTAATTATTGCATTTTGTTCAATAATTTATTGAACAATTCCTTCTTTCCAGGACAATGGAAGAAAGCCCGAGTATTCCCGATTTTAAGGAGAGGGAAGGATTCATCCAGCCCTCAAAGCTACCGCCCAATCAGTTTGCTGCCTAACATCAGCAAGGTGTTTGAGGTTTTGGTATTGAAAGCCTTGAACGGGCATATAAAGAAGAAGGAATTATTGCCGAACGCGCAATTCGGATTTCGATCTGGACATTCGACAATACATGCAATAGCGAAGGTAACGTCTGATATTTGCTGGCGGATTAACAATGGTGAGTGCGTAGGCGCTTGCCCTATAGACATGGAGAAAGTCTTTGATAGCGTCTGGTTGGATGGACTGATTTTCAGGCTCCTGAAGAATGAGTTTCCCAGCCACCTCGTAGCGATGATGTGTAGTATGCTGTATGACAAGTGCTTTGTCATTACGGACGGAAATCTCACTACTAGCAGAGAATTTCATGTTCTGAATGGATTACAGCAAGGGACAGTGACTGCGCTTACACTTTTTGCGGTATTTACCGGCGAATTACTCAACTCTTTCGATTTTAATAAATCTCCTAAAAGGTCGTTGGTTGCCTTTGCTGACGATCTGATAGCCTACATGGCGCACAAGAAGGTAACTGAGGTGCAAGTTGAACTTCAGAAGATGTTCAATGATATTAAGTTCTTCACGAACAGTTGGCGGATGAAAATCAATGCGCAAAAGTGTGAAACGATTCTGTTTCGAAATTCCTTGGCGTATGCCAGTAGGAACTTGTAAAGGAATTGGACAGATTTCCACATTGTCGCGAACGAGGATAGTTCTGAGCGCATTCCTCATAAGAAATGCGTTAGATACCTGGGTGTGCGTCTTGACGAGCGTCTCCAATTTAACGAGCACGTTAAAGTCGCGCTAGAAAGCGCTCGCAAGGCATTCATGTCTCTTCGAAGACTCTTTTATGCTCCACATCTTAGCCGGAAGGTTAAGATTATTTGCTATCTTACTTTGGTTAGACCGGTGCTTACCTACGGGTGTGCTATCTGCTTTAATTTGAGTGCTAGCCAAATGGAGAAAATAAGGATCTTTGAAAGGAAATGTCTGCGTGCTTGCACGGGGCTTAATAGGACTGCTTCGTCAAACTATGAGCACTATATAACTAATGAAGTGATGTATGCAGCTGCTGCTGTGCCAAGAATCGACACAGTTATCGTCAGATTGATTCGGAATCATATAGTACGATCTGCTTCGCATGGTGAGAACCCTTGGGTTTCGCAGCCGTTCTACCCAAATGATGGGTATTTCGAGAAAACTCTCACGACAGGCTTCATTCCTCCCGAAGCGTTGGTGTATCTTGAGAGGAATGGTCTAATTCTTGATTCTGCCGGTGATCCGGTTATGTATCATATACATAGACGGGCCACGGACAAAAGGATAGAATACCCCCCGAAGTTGACAGTGGGGGCTCCGGGATTCGACTGGAGATACTCCAGAGCGAGAGCAATTGATATTAAGCGGGATGAAAAAGAGAAATCTTGGTACTGGTGGCTGCGGGATGCCGGTTAGCGGTGGCCGTGCTCAGTTCTGCCATTTGTTTCTTGGTGGGGCTTTGTAAATATGTACATATTGAACGGGTACTGATTTTGTCTCCAGTTGTAACTTATAAATACATACGTTATTATTCTTTGTTTTTTGTGTGGATGTTATTGTAAAAAAAAAGAAAAAATGTATAATATAAAATATATAATTATGATAGTTTTAAGAACAATAATTTAAGTTAAAAGTATCTTTTGAAGCGATCAAATATTTATTATTACTTTTCTTTTTTTATTTCTTTATTTGCCACTAAGGCCAAGTGAATTCTGTCGGGTTTTTGACCATTTCCCGACAACTTATTGTAAAATTAGATTTTCATTTCTTACTGTTTCTCTTCTCTGTCTGTAAATCGTTATTCAAAAATTTTGAGAGCCCACAGTGGCCATTAGATTTAAGTTATTTTTGTTATTTTAAAAGATTGTTTTTTTATTGTTCATTTTTCCAATCTATTTACTGTTGTTACCTATTTCTTAAAAATAAAAATGATTTTAAAAACAAAAACAAAAGAGGAAGTATTGATTTTTTAGTACCAAAAGTACAAAAGTACTAAACTTAGTACGTTTTGAAATCAGTACCACAATACTTTTCCTCATTTCATTGCATTTCAACAGAAACCGAAACGAAATTAATATTTGGAAATAACGCGTTTCGTGAGTGACACAATGATCGAAAAGTTGAACTGGTAACGTTACGCCGGCTGTCGTCGCTTCGTGAAAATGCCTATAAAATTGAATAAACAAGGTAATGGCTTCAGTAAATGCAGTCCACCATATCATAAAAGGTATAAAATAACACACTAAGTTGGACATAAAATGGGACGACTCACTGCGGAAGCTGGCAATTCGAAAAAGATTCAACGTCATTCGCAATACACATCCGGAAACTCTACGATATTGGAGGTAGATGTCGCGATATGCACGGACGGACAGATTCACTTTAGAGTAGTGTCTTGTGGAAAGCCAAGTTTCATAGTCGCCCAGCCAGAATAAAACTGTTAATCCTTGAAAATAACCAGGAAAACAGCCTGCATTTGTGAAAGAACGTGCTTTAGCCTAGATGTACACGTAATCTATTCGCAGTATGTCTATAGGTAAGCCAACACACAATTTACAATTAACGATATACATGCAACTGTCATGAATGGTAGCGGAATCAGTTTACTGGGGGCTTCGAAGCGATCCGAGGAAGTAGACGCTAAATTATGAAAAGGAACTCTATATGGCCCCCAATCGGTAAACCTTAATCTGGTTGAACATCTTTATTATTTGCTCGAACTCCAGGACCATGTTGTTGTCATTCAATACCTTCTCAATTCGAAGAATCGCTGTTTTACAGGCCAATTGAATGAATGTTTTGGTGTTATGTATTGTATTGTATCAACTGATACTTATTTAGATGTGAGTCCTTCCACTTCTCTTCATACACACACATATACATGAACACGACACAAAGTACAAAAACAGAGGCGAAAATCTTTTTTCTTTGCATGAACCTAACTGTTCCGCTCGAAACATCTCACCATAGGATCAAAGCTCTTACTGTACAAGACGATGATCTTGCCAGTCCTCATGTATTCTTCGGAGACTTGGGTTCTTAGCAAGAAGAATTGCGAACTCTTGGCCGCGTTCAAGAGAAAAATCCTCTGAAGAATTTTTGGCCCCTACATGAGGATGGACGATTCCGTAGCCTACATAACGACGAAATCTATGAACGATACCATGACAGTCAAGTTGTGGATAAAATCCGGCTCAATAGGTTACGGTGGGTGGGTCACTTAATCTGTATGGATGAGGATGATCCAGCCCGGAAAGTCTATAAGGGCAATATCTATGGTAGAAAAAGAAGAGGATCAACACCTTGCCTAAGATGGAGCGATGGCGTAGGTCAGGACGCCAGACAGCTTTTAGGGATATTGAATTGCTGAACCTCAGCGCAAAACCGGGATGTCTGGAGTTCCTTATATATCTCGGATACCGGTTGTTGCGCCGTTAATGATGATAATGAACCTAACTATCCTTATACAATTTTTGTCACATTTTTTAATACCAATATTTTTTCCGCTTCCGGCAACACTGTTCGTATGGTATTGATATGATTAATGGAGGAGGATCTGGAGCGGAAACCAACCTGCTCCTTGCCAGTTAAGCTTTCCTGATGTTCTTTGACGCATTCCAGGATTAGATACTATCAAAAACCATCCAGGTGTCACACTCAGATGGGTACCCTTCTTTGGAATTTTAATGATCATCCCCTTACTTCATTCTCTGAGAAAAGTGTCGGATTCCCAAGATTTCTGTATGAGTGAAGGAGCAGATCACCAGTAACTGCAGGTGAAGCGATAAATAACTTTTAGGGAAGACCTCCACTGCTTTATTCCGTTTCAGCGCATTGTTGGGCGAAATTAATTCTCTTCTGGTTTGAAGAACTGTCTGTATCCGCATGTTACATTGGTTGGCCATTTCATCAATAAGAGGAGAGAGTGATACGGTTAAGAACCGTGATGAGATTACTTCCTCTTCAGTTGATCATTATTATCGATGGGTAGTTGACTGTTAGCGTTCTTTATAGAACCAAGGAAAAGTTTGTTACCAATTGCAAGTTCTTCTGTGCTGCGGTATAGACACTTCTGAACTCATTGCGTTCTGCGGAATTTTCCGCTTGACGGACGTGCGCAATAACAAATTCACTTCTACTGGTGATTGCTAAGTGGTCAATATGATTGCTTGGACGGTGTCAGCCGGTGGAAATCTAACTTATCGTATGGCCAGCTCTGTGCTCGAACAATGTGCCAGTAATGATGAGGCGGTGGAAGTTACAGAAACCCACAAACCTCCCACCATTATCGTTACGCTCGCCAAGACCGTGTAAAGTGAAAAGTCTGACATATCAAATATATAAGCATTACGAGCAAGGTGCCGATGACGCAAATGTACACCCAAATGTTGTTACATAGGAAATAGGCAAAACCTTCCATACCTGAAGGGTCCAGTTTCTGGTTTCTCGGCTTGACACTGGATCAAGGCGGACAGTATAGAGAGGATATCTTCATATCTTTCTTAAATAGTTGTGACCCAATAGTTACAAGCAGTATCTTATGGTCTTCAATTTTGTGTCCCTCGTGCTGTCTGATATCTTCTACAAGCCAGCTGGGATGTGTTGGGTGGTATCAGCAACAACGACGGATCTTAGCTTTGGCGGATCCCGTAAGGTGCCTTTATGTGATGAGATGTTACGTCTATCTTATCAGTATTAGGAAAGATTTCTTAATACTTATAAATTCATTGGAGCGGAAATACACCAGGCTGGAGCGGGAAAGTTTCCAAGCTAAAAAAGGAATTCAATATGACGAGATCCATTAGAAGATCTCTAAAGCACCGTATTGAAAACGAGGGTGGAAGTGTTGAAAGCGAACGGCCATTCGAAATGGCAGAACTATTTAGCACGGCTAATAGTTTCCAAAATAGGAAAGTACCCAGGGCAGATCAGATTGAGGTCGAAACCTTCAAGCGATTTTAGCAGTCCCTCACGAGATGCGGTGCTGTATAATCAGTGCCTCGAAGAGGAAGTTTTCTCGGCTCGGTTAGAGCCATTTACAAGGAAGGGGATAAAGTTTTGCAGGCCTATATGTCTGCTACCTGTAGAAGGCAAATTACTGAAAAGACTTAGTTTGAATCGTCTCGACCCATTACTTGCGAGCGGGACTCGCATTGCACAACGTCAGTTTGGATTCCGTAGGGGCACTGAGGATGCCATTTGCGAAGTGAATCGCTTCGTTCGGGACACCGATAAGCTATATGTTTTGGAAATTGCCTTTGATATTGAAGGATTGTTCACAGGATGCATCTTTGCAAGAAATCTAATATCTGGCTAAGCCAGAAAACAAGAAATTCCGAAAGGGAGGGGGTACGCTCGAAAGGCTCAGGCACTACTTTTTTTTCATTTTTTTTTTTTTAAGGAGGCGGAAATCTTCAAAAGACTCTGGCCTGGGCACGCCAGAGTGTGGGATTTTTACACACTAAAACCACCCCCGACTTCCCCCTACCCCGTGGAACCACCTTTAGGTATTAGATCACGGGGCGGAGTTAGCTTACTTTAGCTAGGTCTCCTTCCGTCTTCCCGCGGGGTTCGTAACCGCGCCTTCCTCACTTCTTCTGCTCTTCGCAGTTTCTCCTGGATCACTGCGACCATGAAATTGATCGCATCCCAGTCTTCCTAGCAAGCTACCATTCTCCGGAGAAAATTTTCCGGTGATAGCACTTCACCTAGATTTTCCTCCTTTCTTCCACGAACCTAGGATATTGGAAGAATACGTGCGCTGGGTCCTCTGGGACCCCGTCGCAGTTTGGACAATTAGGCGAGGTGTCCAATTTAAACTTGTAGAGGTACCTCCATGGCCGGTGAGGAACTGGGTGAGATTATAATTGATCTCCCCATGCATTCTCTCCAGCCACTTCCTGATGGAAGGGATCAACCTGTAAGTCCAACGACCCTTTTCTGACTGGTCCTATCGCTGTTGCCATCTGCTTACGGATCTCTCTCTTTTGGTTTTTTTCACCAGGGATAAGGGAGAGATGGACCTGGTATTATAAATGTTCATCATTTCGGTTGCCGGGATGTCAATTGGCATCATTCCCGCTGCATTGTCTGAGATCTCAAGGCAGAACACACCCTTAAGGCTGTTCTTCTGTAAACCGTACTCAGTTTATGTGCATTGCCTAAAACCCGCAGCGCGTTTCCCCAAATTGGGACTGCATACAGCATGATAGAGCTCACCACCCTGGCTATGAGCAGCCTGCAAGTATGCCGTGGTCCTCCTACGTTCGGCATCATCCTTGCCAGAGCCATACTCGTGGTGGATGCTTTTTTACAAGTATGCTCTATATGTTGCTTAAAATTGAATTTCCCGTCTATCGTCACCCCAAGTATTTGATGGCCGGCTTGGAAGTGATGATACGATTCCCGATTCTAATGCAGGCGTAATTTCTTTTGCAGCGCTTAGCGATGAGGACCGCTTCCGTCTTTTCCTAAGTTAGTGCCAGTCCAGCACTCTCCAGCCAAGCCTTAACAACACTGATTGCTTCGCTTGAGTACAACTCAGCATCCTCGAGATGCTTTGCGACCACAACCAGTGCTATGTCATCGGCGTAACCCACCATCGTGGCCTCCTCCGGAACCGGAAGGTTAAGCACATCATTGTACATGATGTTCCACAGTAGTGGGCCCAGTACAGAGCCCTGTGGGACACCCGCGGAGACAACGTACTCCTTGGGTCCATCATCGGTATTATACCACAATGTTCGCTCATGCAAATAGCTATTTATAATAGCGGCGAGGTAGGTGGGAATACCAATCGTCGCCAGAGACTTTGGTATAACGTTCCAATTGGCCGAGTTGAATGCATTCCTCACATCCAGGGTCACCACCCTACAATATTTGCTAGTACAACCCCTTCCGTGAATTGCATTTTCAGCCAAGCCAGTAACTATTTTGATGGCATCAATGGTTAATCTGGCTTTGCGGAAGCCATACTGCCTATCTGAAAGCCCCCTTGGCTATCGACGACTGGGTCTATCATAAATAACCCGCTCCAACCTTTTCCCCATGTACACACAGCTTGATTTAGCTGAGGGATATATGAGGGTTCGATGAAGGAAGGTGAGTTTTGACAAGTTTTCGGTATCGTAATGTGTAATCACCAACACATGTGAGGTATCCAAGCATGCTACAACGGTCTCCGATTTATTGGAGGACAGTTTACCGGTTTATCAGGGGTTGGCATAAGTTGTTGGAACTTGGAGTGCGTTCTGAATACAACAGATCCCTGAAGAAATTGAACGAACGATTGCACCGGCTTAGGAGGAATCTTTAGCGAACGCATGCCTCGGCGTTGAGCAATTATCCAGGCATACTTCATATGCGCTCAACGGTGGAGTTGGCCTCGAGGTGGCTGTGGTGTTAACCTAGTCAATCTGCTAGAGTTTCACCCCCGGTAAGGGTCTGGTAAAGGTCCACCCTTCGAGAAATCGTCCATCTGACTTACCTGAAAAACGCCGTCTATGCGAAGGGAAAGTTTGACCGGAAGGCTTAGGCATTCTCACATGCAGTAGACACAAGGTTCTTGTTCCAATACATTTGCATTTCAAGTCATGATTTCCTTACATTATATTTTCAAAAATTTATGTGTTTGCTAACTGTTGTTCGTCAAATCTTTTATTTAAAATTTCAAGTCTAGTCATTTTTAGTATTTGGCTGCCTTCATCATTATTTTTGATTAGCGCACCTTGCTCTACCACCTATGAACATTCCATTTTTTGGAATTTGACATAAGGTGCGGTTTTATTTTTATAAGGCTGGCTCAATTTTTTGGGAACTACTATCCATGGCGGCGGAGTTCCTTCATATGGTAGCTTCCGTAATTCTTCCGCTATTTTACAGCTTGTATAATTGGCCGAGTGTTCACCCTTCTAATTCACACACTTTGCTTTGAGAGCTCTGTTTTTAAGACATTTAGAAGATTCATGGTCACCAGGGCATTTCACATACCGTCTAGGATCTTAAAGCCCTTGTGGCGCGGCAGGATTCGCAGCATTTGAAATTTATTTCGAATGTTGTGAGCGAATAGATGGCGCGGATCTATCCACTTTGCGTGGCACACCAAGGGAGTGGAAGATCGCAGTAATCATGTTTTTCAGACCTGTCACTGAATTTAATTATTAAGTTGAAAATTGCTAAAGAATATGGAAGTCCTTTTTGAAAATAGAATTTGAGTTGAGTTTACTGTATAGAATTCGCGTTGAGTTTGCTGTATAAAATTCGCATTGAGTTCGCTTAAATATTTCAATAAAAATAATAAGTAATCATAATTACTTAATTGGATTACTTAATTGGTGACCCCGGAACTCGCACCAACAGCATCAACAACTAGGATCCCGAATTCCCAGAACCTGCAAAATTGAAAAACTCAAGCACATCATCATCCCCATCAACAAATCGCAGTCTGCGCAAGCACAATCGCCCAGCAGGCAGCCGCAACAACCGATTGGAGATAAGTAAGAGTTCCGCAGCCGCAGCCGCCATCGCTGCCGCAGCCACTTTCGCCGCCGCACTCAACTCCACCATCGCCGACATTGGTGAAGTTCTATTAACGACAAAAATTCGTCCGAACAACACGGCAGAAATAGAACTTCCAAGGACTGAGAAATCCTTCCAAAACATCAGTAGACCGTACGGCAAGCGATTTTCACGCGTTCGCATCTACAGTTGAGTGTGGAGTGCCGTGGTAAACATCACGAAAACGTGTCACATCTCCACATCCCGAGTCGGAGCAGAGGCAAGAAAGAAAAACGCGAGAAAACCTTCTCTACACAGTGTACTGCGCGACACACGTCGGACCCTCACCAGAAGTGGATTTTCACGCGACTTCCCGTACGCACGCCTTCCTGCACAACACCTTTCACGCACCGGACTAGTCATCATTGCCACAACGATCAACAACGGCAACAAACGGACGTCCCCAGCACCGCCAACGCCGCAGCTACAGCCGACAAACAACGAGGAGTTATTCTTAAGAGAAATTATTATTCATTTATATATAATATTTATTTATTTATTCAGTTAAAAAAATAGTAATAAAAAAATTGAAATCGCTGCAAGAGACGGCGTGCAGGTGTTTAGCATCGCGAGTCCTCCATTCTCATTGGTGGTGTTTTTGGTCTGCGCTGGATAGCGTCCGCTTCGTTTTTTCTCGTTTCGTGCGTGCATTTGTGGGTGCGGCCTGCCGTGTCGGTGTAAAGTTCACCGCGTTTCAGAATAAACTCACCGCGTTTGCATTTCAATCTCGTACTTTTCGTGAAACAAGATGTCTTTTGACAATAAAGACGCAGCAGGCCCATCGAACCCGCAAGTGACCGCCCTCGCCGTACGCGTTCCTCCGTTTTGGCGGCGGAACCCCGAACTGTGGTTCGTGCATCTGGAAGCACAGTTCCAAATGTCCGGCATCACATCGGACGCGACCCGTTTCAACTACGCGGTGATCGGCCTGGACGAAGAGTCCATACTTCTGGTGTCCGACGTGGTGAAGTCGACATCGTATGTGCAGCTCAAGAGCGAGTTGATCAGGCGCCTGTCGGCAAGCGAGTCGGCAAAATTAGACCACTTGCTGGCAGGTTTAACCTTAGGTGATCGAACTCCCAGCCAATTGCTTCGTGAAATGAGGCAATTGGGTGGGAGTAAGATCGGCGAAGACCTGATCAAGTCGCTCTGGCTGCGTCGGCTCCCGGAGGGCACCCAGGCGATCCTCGCTTGCGTCTCCGGTTCCTTGGAGGAACTGGCAGCGACGGCCGACCAGGTTCAGGAGGTGTACGTACGCCCAACCTTGGCGGCCGTTCAACCACCGTCGGATGAGGTGGGTGAATTGAGGCGCGAGATTGCTGCATTAACAGCCAGTATGGCCGAGATGCGGGCGACGTTGGACGCTCAGCGTTCGGGCGCCAGATCGCGAGCACGCTCGCGGTCTGCCATCCGAAAAGGGCGATCAGGTAGCAGGTCGTCAAGACAGTCCACGGACCCAGGGATTTGCTGGTACCACCGCAGATTCGGGGATAAAGCGACAAGATGTACGCTACCGTGTAGATTCTCTTCTACCGCAAAAAACTAGGTCCGCGGGATGTTTTGGCGGCGGCCACCCAGAACGCAGCACCACGTCGCCTAACTATTTTTGACCCCCTCAGCAGGCGCAACTACCTCGTCGACACGGGTGCGGAGGTTTCGGTCCTTCCCGTACCCCAGCATCATCAACTTTTCCCTCAACCGCTCAAACTTGCGGCAGCAAATTCCTCCCGCATAAACACGTACGGGTATAGGCAAGTGGACGTGAGTCTTGGCTTGCGTAGGACGTTTTCGTGGCGTTTCATCCTGGCGGATGTCAGCTTCCCCATACTAGGCGCAGACTTCCTGTGTCACTATGGATTGCTGGTGGACTTGCAAAACAAGTCTCTTATAGATTCCACGACCAACCTTAATACGTCGGGACATATGGTATCTCACCCAGGCAATAATCTTTCCGTTCTTTTAGAAGACATTACCGACTCTCGTGTTCGGGCACTTCTCCAAAAGTTCAGCCAGATTACTACCAACTGTAGTCTCTCCAAACCAGTGAAGCACAATGTGCAGCACCACATTATCACTACTGGTTCCCCGATCTTCTCGAAGGTGCGTCCTCTACCATCTCAGAAACTGGCAATTGCACGGAAAGAGTTTGAACAACTCGTTCAACAGGGTATCTGCAGGCCCTCAAACAGCTGTTGGTCTTCCCCACTGCATATGGTCCCTAAGCCAAACGGCGAATGGCGCCCATGTGGGGATTACAGAAGGCTAAATGCACAGACTGTTCCTGACCGATATCCAATTCCACTCATCCACGACTTGGCGCATCACCTCGCGAATTGCCGCATCTTTTCGACCTTGGACTTAACCAAGGCTTATCACCAAATTCCAGTAGCTCCTGAAGACATTCCAAAGACGGCAATATGCACACCCTTTGGACTCTTCGAGTTCACCCGGATGACTTTCGGATTGTGCAACGCGGCGCAAACCTTTCAAAGGTTCATTCACTCAGTCCTGCGAAACCTCGAATTCTGTTTCGTATATTTGGATGATGTTTTGGTCGCTACTTCCACTGAGTCTGAGCACTTAGCCCATCTCGAGTGCATTTTTCAACGTCTCCTTGAGGCCGGTTTAGTCCTAAACGTTGAGAAATGCAAATTCCTTCAACAACAGGTGAGATTCCTCGGCCATTTCATTTCCCCTGAAGGAATACAGCCCGACCCAGACAAGGTGCAAGCGATAACAAGCTTCCCGCGTCCAAAGACAGTGAGGGAGTTGAGGAGGTTCTTGGGCATGCTAAACTTCTACCGTCGTTTCCTGCCCAAGGCCGCCCATCTCCAGTCCATTTTGAACGCGTACTTGTCTGGCCCCAAAACTAAGGACACACGAGAGATCGTGTGGTCTGAAGAGGCTATCTGCGCGTTTGACAAATCTCGTCAACAACTGGCTGACGCTACACTCTTGGCATTCCCTCTGCAAGATGCACCCCTAGCCGTTTTTGTTGATGCCTCTGACATCGCAGTAGGTGCTGCCCTTCACCAAAAGGTGGACCAAGTTTGGCAGCCGTTGAGCTTCTTCTCGAAGCAGTTGAATCCCGCTCAACGGAACTACAGCACCTACGATCGCGAACTGCTCGCCGCATACCTGTCCATCAAATACTTCCGTTTCTCCCTAGAAGGCAGGCCGTTCACAGTGTTCACGGACCATAAGCCTCTCACGTTCGCTTTGAAACAGAAGCCCGACAAAGCGTCCCCTCGTCAGCTTCGACACCTGAGCTTCATAAGCCAGTTTACGTCGGACATCCAGCACGTGTCCGGGAAGGACAACATTGTTGCTGACGCTTTGTCTCGTGTCTCCGAAGTTAACATCCCCGCCTCACTCGATTTCTCGGCTATTGCCAAGGCGCAAGTGGATGACGCAGCACTTCAGAGCCTCAAGTCCAACCCCAAATACAAATTTCGGGAGTTGCCCATCTTCGGCTCAAACCTCTCGCTCTGCTGCGAAGACTCGGAAAAGGGACCTCGGCCATACATTCCGGCCACATTTCGCAAGGAAGTGTTCCACGCAGTTCACGACTTGGCGCACCCCGGCATCAGGACAACAAACCGGTTAGTCACCGGAAAATACTTCTGGCCCTCCATGAACAAGGATATCAATTCCTGGGCCAGAGAGTGCATCGCATGCCAAAAATGTAAGGTCTCCAGGCATGTTAGGAAAGAAGTGGGCTCATTCCCCCGCACTACCAAGCGTTTCCACACCATACACCTCGACATTATAGGGCCTTTGCGAGACTCGCATGGTTATAAGTATTGCCTCACAATCATCGACAGGTTCACGCGGTGGCCTGAGGCAATACCTCTGAAAGACATCACGGCGCAATCATGTGCTGAAGCCCTCTGTCGAGAGTGGATACCTCGCTTTGGCGTCCCTGCAGTGGTCATCACTGACCAGGGAATGCAATTTGAGTCCACCCTTTTCTCCGAGTTAGGCAAACTCCTTGGTTTTAAACGCCAGCGGACTACGGCATACCACCCACAATCCAATGGGATGTTGGAACGTTGGCACCGGACGCTGAAAGCCGCCATTATGGCACGCGACGACCCGTCCTGGACGCAAGTCTTGCCTCTCGTCCTACTCGGCCTTCGTACAACCCGCCGAGAGGAATTTGCTGCCAGCCCCGCGGAGCTGGTTTACGGGGAGAACCCAAGACTCCCAAGCGATCCGGTCTTCGACAAGAGATCGGGTCTCACGGAGTCGGGGTTGGTGCGTCTGCTGAGGGACAATCTCCGGCGCATCAAGGCGACACCACCCACTCGACACTCGTCCATACCTGCTTGTTCGCCCAAGGAACTGGACACATGCACGCATGTGCTGATCAGAACGGATGCCGTCCGGAAGCCGCTGCAGCCTCCATATGAGGGCCCGTACCGCGTTCTCGAGCGGGGAGAACATTTCTTCCAGCTCGAGATCGGTGGTCACAAAAAGGCGGTCTCTTTGTCCAGGCTGAAACCCGCGTGCGCCCCGAAGCAACGTCGTGTCCGCTTTGTGGATTAACGGCGAACGAAGTTCGGGGATCAGTCGCTGAAACCCCCTAGGTTTCATCTGGGGGCGGAGTGATGTGGCGCGGCAGGATTCGCAGCATTCGAAATTTATTTCGAATGTTGTGAGCGAATAGATGGCGCGGATCTATCCACTTTGCGTGGCACACCAAGGGAGTGGAAGATCGCAGTAATCATGTTTTTCAGACCTGTCACTGAATTTAATTATTAAGTTGAAAATTGCTAAAGAATATGGAAGTCCTTTTTGAAAATAGAATTTGAGTTGAGTTTACTGTATAGAATTCGCGTTGAGTTTGCTGTATAAAATTCGCATTGAGTTCGCTTAAATATTTCAATAAAAATAATAAGTAATCATAATTACTTAATTGGATTACTTAACCCTTTTTCTTTAGATCTTCGACCATGTCATTTTTTGGTACGTTTGGTGCAGTCCTCTATCCGTAACTACAGGAGGTCTACTGCTTTTATCTTTGGATTTTTTCGATGCTCAGTCTTTTCACGAGGGTTCCGTAGTCAATAGACGCAGGTCTATTGCGTGTACTTCCACAGATTATTAATCGGTGGTTTCACTTTCCATTTCGTTGCGTTTTTTCGATTTAAAGATTTTCGCGGGACATCACCTAATAATAATTGCTTCTGACAATTTGGGCTTTCTTATCTTAGACGGTCGTCTTGTTAGCAAGATCTATTCAGTTTTTCTAGCCAGTTTTTCATCTTATCGTTCCTTCATTACTTTCATTTATAGAAGCACTGGGCTGGGAATGAGTTACCCTTGCTAAACTGCAATGTAAATTTCTCTAGTCTGTTGAGCTTTTCTCGTAGTTCCTCATTTTCTTTTTCCTGGGGTATTTTCGCTACTTTGCTAGTTGGTTTCATCCTTTAGGTTTTCCTTCCGTTGATGTTAATGTCGTTTTCTTGTAGTTTGAGTTACATTTGATCGTGATGCTCTTTCGACTCTCAAATTCCTACTAAAAGGCATCGATCAAATGCAATAAAAGCACCGATCTCTTGAAAGGGTTGAGTTTCCAATACAAGTAGTTCGCTACCTGGTGTATATAATCTAATGTTTTGTTTAAATTGTATATGCCTCGGTGCAATTTATACCTGTTGTCAGGTCTAACGTCCTCTGTATTATTGTATGAATGGATATTACATACCAAATAAAAAGGTTTTGCTTTGAAGCGATTAAATTAATTCGATTCAGCAACGGAAGCATAGTCCAGAAATAGCATTGAAGGAAATGAAATTATTTAGAATTTAGAAATAGTAAAACCAATTGTTGATTAATGCACTAAAATACCTTTGTATAACTACCAAATTAAGTCCCTATCCAGATACCGTTAGACAGTGCGTTTGACACAAGATTCAATCTAATCCCCCATATATGTATGCATTTTGTATCTACATTAAACAAACTTAGGCTGCGTTTGCTATTGTTGGTACCCTAATTAAACAAACAAGGACGGTCCGGCAAATAACTCGCACCATGTGTGTGTAATTTCTAACTAGCGCTGTAGCAAGCAATTTCGTTAATTGTAAATGTAATTTTACAACGCAATACGAAATTGCAAATTATTCAGAACTACAAAAGTGTGCTGTGTTCGCCCTCGACGATGCCGTTCCATACTTCGCAAACTCTCAACCTGTTCTCATTTCAGGAACTCTCTTTAACAAGACAGGATTTTCTATTGCAACATTGATTATTCCTTGAGGATATCAGGCCTAGCAAGGGTACAAGAACAACCCCAGACTACCCGTCCTGGTTATAGCCAAAATGGCTAAGTTGTTAGGATAGGAATTTACCGGCATACCTTCAACACATGTGTAATACAAACTCAGTTGTTAATTCCACAACATTGTCCGAGAATTTCGTATCCTCCAGATAACCAAGATGCTTAAGAGCTCTACAAGATTTGTCTAAGCATAACATCCTTCTGTTGTTGCCTACAAAATTTTACAATAATCCAAAGAATGCATTGAAAACATTTCACACTTTCTGAGCAACTAAATTCCTGCAAGCCAGAGCAGCGGCTTTTCAAAACAGTTGGGTAGGAGCCGGAATAGGCAACTGCTCCCGGCTACCGCTTTTTGGATAATTAAATATGCAAATCGGATACAGCCCGGTGTACGGTCATGTTTGCCAGGGGTAACATCTGCTTGCAATGTTGAAAATAGATAAATGTGGAATATGTTACATACATACGTTCATATAGGAGCCTAGAAGTATGCATATGCATACGTAGGTATATCCATGGAAGGGGGCCACCGAAGGTATTTAACCATAGGCCTACGTGGGTACCAGTTTTCAGGTAAAGGAATATTTAGGTATTTTTCATTTTGTGTTTACCCTGGTTTTAGATAGAATATGCGAATTACTTAAATATTCTTGTGGTTTGCACTTAATATTTGATTATGTGAAAAAGCTGTCATGAACTTCTTCAACATTCCAAAAGTATTTCAATTCGAGCAAGCCAGATTCACGAATAACACATTTTGTAAGCAAACTGCATTCAGGATTCTAAGAAGGTTGCAGAAATATGAGACCTTCTTAAGTTTTTCCAGTTAAATATAATACAAACGATATTATATCCTTCTCCCGAAAACTCCAAAATTGCATATAAAATATATGTAAATAGTGCGCGATGGAATGTATACAACTTCAAAACGTATACATACACACAAGCGGGCTTAATGGTAAACTATAGACCTGTGGATACGTAGTTTGGGGAGGCCTTTAAGCTCAGGTAAATAGTTTGCGAAACGTTCGTTTTGCTGTGTTTACAGTTCACAACATGTGGCTTCACAAAATTTTGCTTATATAGACATGCATATATACGTACAAGCCAAAGGACACCTTCGAATTCAAACGGTAGCTTAGGTTTTCGCAAATATTATAGTATTTTGTATCCGTTTTCCTTCAGGTGACCCAGTTAGAAATTTTATACTGGAAAAATATTTCACCTCGTTAGGATCAATAGGCATAGTTTGGCTTGTAAAATGAAAAGGAAAATAAAAAGTGGAAAAGTCATTCCTGAAATTGGTGAGATACAATTGTAACTTAGAAGGAGAAGGATAACATTTTCATTTGGTGAATAATATTAGGAAACAATGCGTCTAGTTAGGTTTGTTGCGTCTATGTTAGGTTTGTAGATTTGCTTTTTGCGACTAGCATTGTCCTTTATATCTGATTCGAATAACATAAGTCAATTCTGTTGACTTGCTTTATTATCGGTTTCAGACGGTTGGTACGTCTCCTTGGACTTCGCCGGAAATTGAAATTGTATCTACGATTCACATAACGTAATCTGAAATGGCGTAAGGAATATAGTTTACAGGTGTATAAGAGATTAGCATATGGGGTCCTATATATCATATTACGATGCTCGCAATGTAACATAAAATAA
This sequence comes from Hermetia illucens, assembly GCF_905115235.1. Taxonomy (NCBI): domain Eukaryota; kingdom Metazoa; phylum Arthropoda; class Insecta; order Diptera; family Stratiomyidae; genus Hermetia; species Hermetia illucens. The sequence continues at coordinate 84,726,722 of NC_051849.1, read as the reverse complement.
TATAAGGCCTACAAATAAGTTCTGTCGGTTTTCACAATAGATGGCGTAGCTTGGTTTTTTATTCCATTGGTCCACATTTCCAAACATTCATCGGAAAGTTACTGTCAATAGGCGCAAACGTCAGTCTAAATTATTTAATTGAAGTGTAAACAACAATACTTTTTTCATCAACGAAAATGGTCAATTGTATACCAAATAATGTGTTTGTGCGGGGAGTTCTACTTCATTATTTCAATATGAAGAAAAAAGCAACCGAAAGTCATCGCATTTTGCTGGAAGTTTATGGTGACCATGCACTATCTGAGCGAACGTGTCAGAGGTGGTGTGGACGGTTTAAAAGTGGAAATTTTGACTTGTAAGACGAAGAGCGCGCCGGACGGCCAACAATTTTTGAAGATGAAGAATTAGAGGCATTGCTCGACCAAGATCCATCGCAAACGCAAGAAGAACTTGGAAAAACACTTGAAGTCATTCAGCAAGCCATTTCCCACCGTTTAAAAGCGCTGGGAATGATCCGAAAGGTCGGAAATTGGGTTCCGTATGAACTGAAGCCAAGAGACGTCGAACGCCGTTTTTTCACGTGCGAACAACTGCTCCAACGACAAGAAAGGAAGGGTTTTCTGCATCGAATAGTTACTGGCGATGAAAAGTGGATCCATTACGATAATTCCAAGCGTCGGGCAACGCGGGGATACCCGGCCATGCCTCATCATCGACGGCCAAAGCGAATATTCATGGTGAGAAGATCATGCTGTGTATATGGTGGGACCAGATGGGTGTGGTATACTATGAGCTGCTAAAACTGAACGGAACGGTCACGGGCAAACTTTACTGACGTCAAATGATGCGCTTGAGCCGCGAACTCAAGAAAAAATGGCCGCAATACCAGCAAAGGCATGATAAAGTTATTTTGCAACAAGACAATGCACAGCCCGTTAAAACATATCTAGAAACGTTGAAATGGGAAGTACTACTCCACCCGCCGTACTCTCCAGACATTGCTTCTTCTGATTACTATTTGTTCCGGTCGATGCAGCATGGCCTGGCTGACCAGCAATTCTCGAAATGGTTCGATGCGTGGATAGCGGCCAAGCAGGCCAATTTTTGGCGCGATGGTATCTATGAATTGCCTGAAAGATGGAAGAAAGTTGTGGCTAGCGATGGGCAATACTTTGAACAATAAATGTATAACCAATTTTTCACAATAAAGCTTCAAATTTAAAAAAACCGACAGAACTTATTTGTAGGCCTTTTACATGTATCCTTGGACTGGATTTCAAAATTAATAATTTAGTTTTTCTTTTCCAGTTTGCTCCGAAAATTTTATTGTAAACATTTCAAGCCGCTTACTCCCACGCTAAGGTCATTAATTCACCATATAGTAGGCATAAAGGGAATATGGGATGAATTGGTTTTATTCGGTGGTATATTCTATGCCATTTATGATTTAAAGGGCGAAACCACATTAGAAGGCTTACTTTCATGTACTTTTGTTTTAGTGGAAAGAATTGATTGGAATTCCGTCAATTAGACATTATATTGACTGTATTTTGAGCAACGTTTGAGCATTTTTTTTGGAATTGCTAAGCTAAAAATAAAAGTTACGTGACATTAGTCCGCAGAAGGCCGTAACTCGTCTCTCCAACTGCAGGTCGTGTATATATATATATGTATATACATATGGTTGCCTTTCTCCCCTTGTTGGGGCCTCAACCGCATTTACTCCTCATCGTTCTCGGTTACATGAAATGATCTTTAGCTCCCCCTATGACTTCCCGAGGGGCTCACACTTTTGCTCTACTGTTCCGCGGCTGAAACCCTTGGGCGACCCACCCGTCGGCAATTTTCGGAGAGTGGATTTCACTCCGTGTCGAAGCCCGTAATGCATTTGTCACCCCTTATTGTGTGACCTATCCACTTCTACCTTCCAATCACATTACGTATCAGTGCCAGTCCTTCGCCGACCAAGTTCTCCGTTTGAGATAGTGCCAGGCGAGTGCACTCCGATGATATGACACCGACAGGTATTGACAAACCCTTGGAGCTTTTGAGGAAGAACAGTGGTCACTTCCCATGTGCTACTCCCATATAGCAACACAGAAAGAACATTAACACTGAGCAGTCTCAATTTATTCTTGGTGTTGAGATAACTGCATTCCCAGATTTTAGACAGGTCAGCGAACACGGATGTAGCGCTGTTAATGCGTCGGACAACATTCACTTCGGTGCCATCGTCGGCACAAACCATGCTTCCTAGATATACAAATTGATCCACTTAATGCATATAGAGAGAGAGGGGACCCATTAGACTGGGAATCTTGATTTTGTTAGTGTTTATCTTCAATCCAACTCTACTTCATCACCATCTGGTCTAGGCTTGCCCTAAAAAGGAACTCCATACACCCCGGTTTTGCGCCGGGGTCCACAAATTCTATATCCCTAAAGGCTGTCTAGCGCCCTGAACTATGCCATTTTTTTACCAAAGATATTGCCCTTAAAGACTTTCTGGACTGGATCATCCTCATCTAGTCGGATTAAGTGGCCCGCGAAACATTTTTTGCAAGCTGAAATTGGCTGCGCGGATTTCATCATCATAGCTGTTATCGGCTTGATGGTGGTGATTTTCGACCCTAGATAGGAGAAATTTTCAACGGTTTCAAAGTTGGAGTCTCCCATTTTCTTTGTTTTCGTTTGACCAGTGCGATTCGATGTTGTTCATCTTTTGGTTTTGGTTTTGTAGCTGACGACGTTGCCACCATGTACTTCATCGTGCCTTCATTAATGTGCCGCACAAGATCTCGCCGCCTTCTCGATCTGGATGAAGGTAGACTGTACATCTCGGGTTGTTCCTCTTATGATGTCAATTTCGTCGGCGTAGGCCAGCACTTGGGTGGACTTGAAGTGGATGGTGCCTCTCGCTTCTACATCGTCATCGTGAATCACTTTCTCCAGGGCCAGGTTAAAGAGGACGCATGATAGGGCACTCCCTTGTCTTAGACCTTGATGTTGAATGGTCTCGACAGTGATTCTGCTGCTTTTATCTGGGTTCGCACATTGGTCAGGGTCAGCCTAGTCAGTCTTATCAATTTCGTCGTGATACCGAATTCTCTCATGGCCCTGTACAGTTTTACCATGGCTCTGCTATCACAGGCGGCTTTAAAGTTAATGAAAATCAGTTGCACCGTGATGTCCATATTCCAACAGGTTTTCCGTCGCTTGCCGTAGAGAGAAAATCTGATCTGTTTTTGATTTGCCTGGAGTGAAGCCTCTTTGGTATGGACCAATGATGTTCTGGGCATATAGGGCTATCTGGCCTAATAAGATAGTGGAGAATACCTTATAGATGGTACTTAGCAACGTGATACCTCTATAATTCCTGTACTGCGTGATATATCCCTTTTTTGTATGAGACAAATAACGCCCCGTTGCTAGTCGTCAGGCGTTGATTCGTTGTCTCATAATTTGAGCACAAGTTGATGAACCGCTTGGTGTAATTGGTCACGTCCATATTTAACAACTCGGTTGTAATTCCATCGGCCCCTGGAGACTTATGGCTTTTTAGCCAATGAATTGCACTGACTGTTTCTTCTCCAATATGCCCATTCTGTCGGAAATTAAATTTCCATCTTTGCGTCGGCAGGATGAGCATCGAAGTGTGTGAGGCTTCTTCCTGCTGACTTGTTGTGAAATCTTCAGCCCCTGGTGCGGTTGCTCACTGTACTTTTCGAGTTCACAGACCTGTTGATTCTCTCAGGCTTCCTTTTTCCGTCTGTGAAGTTCCTTCTCTGCTCGACAAAGTTAGTAATAAGTCTCTGCACGCGCCCGCTTCCTTTGAGAATGCAACATTACTCGGTATGCGGAATTGTTCCGTTCCCTTGCTAGTTTACATTTATCGTCAAATGCAGCTTTGCTTGCCTTTCTTTAAAAATCCAGAGCCAAAATAAAACTAGGTAGCTTTCTCATACTACAATATATTTGAATAGTTAGTAGTACTCAAGCTACTAGCTTAAGTACTGATGAAGAGAGTAAATAGCTCTCGAAATAAGTATTTACTAATTATTCAAATATATTGTAGTAGGAGAAAGCTACCTAGTTTTGTTTTTATTTACTTGGTATTCCTCATAAGTTTGTAAAGAATTATACCTCCAAATTTTGTGATGATTCGTTACTATTTGAATTAGAATTTCCGTAAATGTGAAAAATGCCATTTTGAGAAAAACGCGATTTATTGCAAACATCATATAGTTAAAACAAATACAAATGCGATCGTAGAAGGGACTGACGCCCAATAAAAAATCTATTCTCAATAGCTCCCAATGTGGATTCTCCCTTTAAACAATATATGGTTCTAATTTCCACCACAGCTCTCCCTGCATTGGTTTTTCCAGACACACCAATGTTCGACGACCTGGTGAGATATTTCGGGTGGTATCATGCCAATAATGGCTCGAATTTTACGCCAGCTTCGTCAGGAGTCTTGATTTATGGACATAAATCTGACATAGCCGAACAAAAAATAGAGCGATGAAGCCGCATGATCTTCGCGAGCAATTGTGGAGGCTATTTCCCGAAATCAAAGACTCAGCGCAATAAATATATGTATTATTATTGAACATATATTGTCTTGTTGAAATTAAATATCGTCGCGTCAACAGCCTACATAATGACAAAATATATGACACCATGGCCGTTAGGTTGTGGATAAAATCCGACCCAATAAGTTACGATCGCTGGTTCCAAGCAAATTAGCCTATCAACTGCTCTCACTGCAGTGGTTTGAATAAGTATATCCCAAGGTGACAAATTCAATCCAAGCTTGCGCCGGATCTTATGCTTATGAAGCCGGTAGTACTCAGGCACAAAGTTCTTTACAGTACGGCTGCTTTACAATCAAAACTTTTTTATCTCATCGTTGGTAGGTGGAAAGGTTCAGAACCTACTGCTGCTTCCAGCCATGCAGTTATGTGAGACTCCTACTCACTAAAACCACCTCCTTCTTCTTTCACTCTCCCCACCGGACTACTATAAGCATTGCAACACGGGGCTGGATCAGTTCTTAACTGCGGCTCATTATTGTTCCCTCCCTTTCTTGGTTTCATCGCAGTTCTTCATGCCATAGCTGTTGACGAATCATTTTCAGCTTAATTACAACTTAATTCCAAGCCTTTGTTGGCTCCAACATAAACTCCACTATATTTTTAGGTGCCTCTGTCTGCGACCACATCCAGCCTATTCCGGGGCGCTGTAAACCTAGGCCACTCAAATACAACATGCTCAAGGGATAGGCCGGACTTTTTCAACCAGGAATTGACCTCCCATATCGCTTCATTTGTGAAGATTTCGATCTCGTCTAAGCATTTTGCAACTACTGTTACCCTGATGTCATCCGCAAAGTTAATTTTTGTCACGTCATTAGGAAGGCGTAGCGTTTACACTCCATCGTACATAGTTCACAACCAGTAAGTGACCTAAGATAGACCCCTGTGGTACGCCGCACGCCGAGTCGTAGTATAATTTTCTTCCTAAATGAAATGCAACAACGATGCGTACAATGTATTTCAGAGCCTGTAGTTTGGTCAGCCTCGACGATTTTCGTCCACTTTGCCGTGTTGAATCTATTTTTTACATTGAATGTCACCACTGCGCACCACTTATCATCTTGTATTGCAGCGGGAGCCAGGCGAGTCACCATGTTGATTACATCGACGGTTGATCTCTTACGAAACTCAAATTGCATGTCGGATAGGCCTCCTTCCTTTTCCGGAACAGCAAGCGGCGTGTTGTATAATACTCGTTCACCCAATGGTTTACCTAGCTTCGGAATAAGTATCAGCTTTCGCAGCTTCCTTTGCTCGGGAAATTCTCCTTCTCTAAGGCATGCCGTAAAAACTTGGGCAAACATACCTGATGCTATCTTGGCTGCCAGTGCCGGTGGGGAGCGTTTGCCTTTCAGTGATGACATTACTGACCTGTAGGCGCCACCCTAGGTATCAGAGTCAGCTTCATTACATATCCGCTTGAAATGTTCGGATTCTCTTCGTGATAGCTACTTGAAATTTTTTCCTCGCGTTTTTGTATTGCATGTGTAGCTCATCGAATTCAGGTTGATTTCTTCTGCGTTGGGAGCATCTCCTAGCTCTGAGGCAGTTTTTCCGGCATTCCTCAATTTCTGAATTCCACCATAAATTGGTATTTCGCTTTCGGAAAGCGGTATGCCATGGCGCGGAGGCATCGCATGCCCCCTACAATTTTTCCGCGACCTGTACAACTTTTTCTTGTGAGCTTCCTAATAATAATGTGCCATCTAAAAGTACCTCTTTGAACATTTCTTTATCGAATTTATTAGTTACCCAGCTCATCTTTATTGTTTTTGGTGGCTTCATATAATTCCTATGCGAGGTTTGGAAGATGATAGCTTGATGATCGCAGTGTGTGTACTCTTCGCTGACATGCCACTGCAAGTCTTTGATAAGGGTGTCACTGACGAAAGTGAAGTCTACTACCGATTGTAATTCTCCCCTTCGGTATGTGTTGGCTCCCCCAGAGTTCGCAAGTACGACATTTAAGCGTGAGAATGTCTCTAGCAGTATTTGTCCCCTTGCATTTGTTTTTCTGCTTCCCCATTCTTCTGCCCATGATTTAAAATTTCCGGCAATTTAATTGGGATTGTAGCGTCTTGCTTCGAAGGATAGTTTCTGTAGAAATAAAATGAATTCCTCCAGCGTGAGGCTCGGGGCTGCGTAACAGCTATAGATATATATACCTCCTATCTTGGCACGTGTAAATCCGTTCTGTGGATATTTTTTCACACTTTCTATAGTTCGACTTCCACAGCTCCAGGTCGCAGCTTTATTGTTTTTGTCTGCTACCCATACTCCGCTATGCAGATTTCCATATTGTTCGCATACAATAGCTACATCATTTTCGAGCACGCTCTGGGAGAGCAGGTTTTGGACCGCTCGGCAGTGATTCAGATTTAGTTGCATTAACTTCATTTGTACTTATTTATAAACGCACTTGCGGCACAGACTAGATCTGCCATTCGAGCTGGTACAGAATTTCGCAATGTGCCCGAACTGCCAGCACTTAAAACATTTATGCACTCGGCTTTGCTCTTGTATCCGGCAAACCACCCACCCAATATGTACTTAGCCTGCTGCTATCGCCTTTCTTGCTACTTCGACAGCAAGATTTATCGACGCTATGTATCACCATACGCCTTCCAAAGTCGTAGTACGTTAGCCTCGCTCATTGATTATAATCCTAATTGAGATTGCAAGGCTTGACAGATCTTGGGCTTCGTGGCGACTTCACCTAAGTCCTTGCATTCTATTACCACCGAATCTCTTCCCATTTTGATGGCCGCAGTCTCGCCTAGTGACATTTCGATTTTTTTCCGTAGATCTTCGCCTATATCATCACCTGCTTTAAGCTCCAGCAGACTGATACGCGTGACATTACCACTCAGTTCAGTCAGGAAGGCATCCCCTTTTATTTTACGCAAAATCTCCGCGCACGTCAGCTCGCTGGTTTTTGGTTTGACCCTGGCCCTCCTTTGCAACTGTTTCTTAATTTCCACTTTGGTCCAAGTAGAGTCTTCGGTGCGGCTAGGGGTCATTTCCAAGTAAACCGATAAGCTTTCGTCTCCTTTCTTCCTAGATTGCCTTCTTCATTGGTTTCTCCGTTTTGCATTTTGCTGTCTGTTGGGTGATTGTACCCCTTCGTTAGGCTCTCTTTGTCGCTAATTACGCATTGTTGTGATGTCCCTTTCACTTTGGATATGTTCTTTGTCAAAGTGCTTCTTGGGAAGACATTCTTTCAGCATAATTTGTGTTGCTGCAGTAACCGCCACTTTCTGTTGCCTTCTTCACGTGCTTTTGCGTCCTCTTTAGCCTTAAAGTACGTCGCCTTAATAGAACGTACCTGGTGGTGGACGTTATTTCGTTGACCAACGTACTCCATCAGCTTTTGAATCATTAGTCCCAGCTGTGTGAACACGTCAGCCTCATTTACAGAATTTACTCCACCGCTGTTGCTTGTTTGATCCGACATCCGTTTCTCACTCGAATTCGCTGGAGGCGATCGCAATAATTTAGTGCTCCGTCTAAAAATTTAGGTTAAAAACCACCAAAGGCGACTCCCTACTAGCTGTTGCTAGTGGGAAACCCCCGAAATTCTCACCTTCCTCCACTGTTTGCAGTGAGGTAATTTACTATCTATCTGTCCATTACACGCATTTTTCTCGGAAACGGTTACAGTGATTATGGACATTATTCTTGCAAAAACGGATATTTCGGGATACACTTGTTCCCTTCATCAGTGCTAACAAGTCGACTGGACTGATGAAGGGAACAAGTGGTTCCCGAAATATCGGTATTTACAAGAATAAATGTTCACACCAACGAAAAAGAAACAACAAGTTTTTTATTATTTCAAATACCATTGTGGTTTTACCGCTGAATCACAACTGTCAATCATATTGACGCTGCGTTATATATCTCTATACACTGTTCCAAGATCCAGATCAAAAGCTAGTACAGCCATGTCAACAGCATAAGCTTGAGCGTGTGCTGGCAAATTTCGCAATTTACGTAGTAGAAAGTCGATAAGCATACTCGCAGATGTGGCAATAGTGCACCCTTTTGGGGACAGACTAGCGTTGTTTCTGCATTTAACTAGTGATCTACACCCGCATTAACCCAGAACACTACGTTAGTATAGCATATATCCACCAAATTAAAGTATCATCAAAACCATGCGCTCTGAGGGCATCATCAAATTTTTGGACCACGCACAGTCAAAGGCCCCTTCAGCGCCCACGAGCACCCTCTCTCACGTGCTCACTTACATCCTCTATCTTTGAAACCAAAGAATGAAGAGCAGACTTACAGGTATTTCCACGTTGGTAAACATGTTGGTTTTTATTTAGTGGGTGGGTCCTTAGTGCCTGCCCACAAAATGTGATGTTCAACCAGCCTCTTCCTGATATCCAGCTGACCTATCTGAAATTCTTTGGCTTTAAGTAGCCATATCTCGCAAGCTTAGGTATGAAGACCACCTTAGCCTTCTGCCAAGAGGTAGGTAAGACATGCAAGAAAAATATCTCCTAGCAGTCGCTCTAATTGCTTTACACCTTCTGTTAGCATTGCTTGATAGATCCACCCATGCTATGTACTTTGAAGCCTACAAAGCACAGTATGGAAGCTATCACTTTTTCATTGGTAATAACCGCTCCCGAAGTATTCCAATTCTTCCAAGGAACCGTTTTTCGCCTTTGCCTCACGAAGTAAGACAAGCCTCCACATAGCACTCTAAGGCTTTGCCATGCAGAGTTTCCAATTGATCTCCTGTTATCAAGTTCTCAGTCGCCTAGAAAGCTCCACTTTATTACCAAGAAGTTTATTGAATTTTGTGCAATCCGGTTTCCTAGGGTTCCGTCTTTGTATTACAGACTGAATCAGACTGAATTCTATGTATGAGTGATGTAACATTAAGACTTCATCTAACATCCGCCAATCTGTAGTCAACTTTAACACCTTTCCGTTCCGGTCATGTCTCCGGGTTCCCTTTCTTTCGCCTGTTCCGTAAATGGTGTACGGGAAATTACTCACGGGTTGGATTTGCTAGGTACCCTATTCGCTAGTGCAATCCCTCGTAAGGGGGTTTCGCCACTGTATGCATTATCCTCCGCGGCCAACTTCATTGTGGGGAAGTACAGTGAAGATGCTGTAATTTGGCATATTTTGTGTGAGTTGAACAACGAAGGTCGTTCTTTACTCTCGGAATGAAGATGATGCTCTACAGTTTCCTGGGAAGATTGAATTTTAATTTCTCCATAAAAAAGTGAACTCATGTTTATTCCTGAGGACTTTCAGACCGTTCAGTTCGCGCAGCATTCTTATAATATCCCCTGCGTTGCTTCGAAGGTCAGGTATCCAACATCCGATATTATCTGTCCTGCACAGCTCTTTACTCACAAGAGTGAACTTGGGCTGACCGCCAGAACTCCAAAGTGCGATTACCTGCTAAGCCACTTTAAGCAATCTTATCAGTGCGTTCCAAATGGAGGAGCCCATCGCGAAAACCTTGATTGTTAAGTCTTGGTTTGTTTTTGACTCCAGCATTTTTCCACAGGAACTCTCGGAGGATGTTAAATTGTCTCTCTGATATTTTGTTAACCTTGGAAGAGTTACGGCCGCCCCTGAAATGACAGAAATGAGGCTGCAGCTTGCGCATACGTCCTCTTCTTTTCTGCGTTCGTGTCCATATTCCTACGGGAGGAACCAGGTTCACTGAGATCTGTCCCGCTGATTTGATCACCTCCTCCAATGGAAGCGTGGATGTACATACTGGTGCTGCGCACAATAAAGCTTTGCTCGTAATGCCGTTGACAGAAGAGTTTGGTGTATCCAATGTAAGTCCATCCCCACTTTCAGCTGAAGATTCTGCTTCCTGGCGATCGCTGGAAGAACAATAATAATGCTAAGGAATTTGTTCTTCAAAAACGGGGATTTCAACATTTGTTTTCTTTATGTACCACAAACCTTGCTTAGTGCAAACAACTCAATACAACACATTTACCATAAAATTTCTCTTTATTACTTTAATAATTCCTACAAAATAATTAAACCTAGTCTACGCCGTGATTTTGCTAGAGAAGTACTCTATTGCATCTACAATATCCAATCACGAAACATCCTTCCACCAATCTGAAATCTCTTGTTTTTATTCCCTCTTTCATCATCAATCCACGATCACAAATTTTTGGCCAATTTTTTCTTATAATTCTTGATGAGATCGTGAATTAAGGACATCAGATAAGCAAACATTAAATTGTAGATACAATTTTCTGCAAAATAAGCAAGTAGAGGGTGTCTACAAAGAGTCTTATTCTTTTAACAGTTCAGTTTAAGTAAACAAAGGGATCTACATGTATGTAATAAATAAATCTTAAGTGTAAGTTTAGATAAATGCTAATCGTAGAAATGTTATCGCATCATATTGTTTTGTCTGGAATGCTAAGATACTGCTGTTGTAATTTTAAGTGAGGAATGCAATGTGGTCGCGAGGCGGATGACGGAATATGATAGTATATTAAAATGGCGTTTGCCTCCTTTTGATTCGTAGCTACTTCACATATTCTAGAATAGTGGATAATTATCAGACGACAATGCTGAGTAAAAATGCCAGGCTTCACCAACAAAGTAAGAAACAAAATTATGTATGTAGGAATGGATAAACAAAATCCGAATAAAAGAGTTCTTATAACTGCTTGTTTTCAAAATTATTCAGCATTCCAAACAAAGAATGAGAGTTTTTTGATTGTCTTAACTTATCCCGCCCCAAGGTACTTTCTGTTGCTCCAGTTCATGGCAACAGTCTAGGATTGAAGCGTCCCATGAACAGAATCATACCGGTTGGATTATGTCTGACAAAGTACAGGAACGGTTTATCGAATCGAAGTCTAGGTGCTTCAGGAATGCGAGCTTGTCGTGGTCTCAGCTGAAGTGGAACTTCTAAATACTTTGGATCTAAGAGATCGTCGTAAATTGCTCGACCGCTATCCTGGACTGTGCCAACATGTTCTTCTGACTTAACTTCACTTCGTGCCTCTTGACCAACTCCCGAATGTTTTCGGCGCAATGGTGGTGCTGGATACATCTCAACATGATGTTGTTCTCCTATTCTGCCTTCGCCGCAAGTGGTGAAAGTATTAACTTGAATCATATCTGAAAGGTAGACGTCACGATTCGCTGATCCGGTCAAACCACGTAGATCGGCATCATCGGAGTTGAAAATACTTTTCAGTCCCATTCGTTGAAGACCGGCTGAAGCATTGATGAAAGACCTGTGCGAAAATCTTGGCAACTGAACTTCAAGTCCGGGACGTTCATGTAGTGACGACAGTAGGCGGCCCCAAACATTCGCGCCGATCTCGGTTTCTATAAGACTTGTTTCTAGACGTTCTAGATTGTCACCAGCAGCAGCAACTCCTTGTTGTCCCGGCATTACGTAGATTGTACTTATTGTATTAAATGCATTGCCAAAGGCGACAACAGTAGCATCAACTTCAGGATCGTAGCCTGCTGTAAATCCAGCTCTCCAAACAACAGCTGGAATTGGAACTAGTCTACGTTGTCTAATGGAAGGATGAACTTGGAAGAACATTTCCCCATCACGATCGAAAACTGAGGCTCTAGTGCAGTCAGTCTGAAAATCGTAAAGGAAAAAATTAGATTTGATATTTGAAGATTATTATTAACTTAAATGTTTACCTGTATCAAATTAGCGGAAATAGTGGCAAATGGTCCATTCACCCAAACGCTATTCGTCCTGAGATATTCCGGAACTTTACCAGATGTATGTCTCTTCACTAATAAATTCGTGCGTCTCCTAATGATATCGCTCACAATATTGAAGTTCACTTCCTCTACGTGTCCTGAATAGAACTGTTGAACTTTCTCCTTGAAAAATTGCAGGACTTTTCCATTCGATCGGTCAGTGTAGACTTCACGAATAAAAGCAGCAGCAGCAATGTGACTGTCCCTGATTTTCTCAACTGAATCTGTAATATTCTTGAACACTAAATGAGGATTAAATGTCACCATGTCATCAAGTTTTAAAATTTCATTCATTTCTCCAGAGGTTCCACCTCGAGCTCCTAGAAATACCATGGACAGCATTGACGTTAAAGCAAATGGTGATATGACTAAACTTCTAGCAGGGCTGATTTTTTCGGCTGTAATTGATTTCCAGTAATTGAAGGCCAGCTCATTGCACAGTTGAGCGAAGGCCAGAACATCTTCATCTTGCCCAATGGTACTAGATTTGAGCCCCAGAGAGGGGCCTGGGATAGGGTCAAGTCTGACCGGAATTCTGGGTGGTTGGCCGACCGGTGTAACCTTCAGATTGCTAAGTGCTGGTGGTCTGACCACTGGTCTTTGATTATTGAACTGCATCAATTTCTGATCGGTTGCACTGGATGGATGTTTGTAATAATGTACAGGTTTCAGGGTGTTCGAAGATGATTCTTTTACTGGAATGGTAGTTGCAGCTTGCGTTGTTGTCGACATTTCAGGAACATTCGTTAAGTCAGCAGAAACTGTTGTAGTTTGTAACATATCATCGAGCTTTTCGGTAGACTCGCCGAGTTTCACATAAGCCTGTTCTGTTTCGTGGGATGTTGGAGTATCCGTAATTAAGTCAATTTTGGAAGTGGTAAGCTCAGTAACCAGAGCATCTTCACTTTCTGTACTGCTTTCAGTAGCAAAAGTTTGGAAATTCATTGAATTGTCATTTTCTTTCGTGGCCTTTACAGGAGGTATAGTTGTAGGCACAATCGTTGTAATTAATTGCTCTGCTGGTTTAGGTGGCTCTGTCGTAAGGTGAGCCTCGGCCTTAATCGAGTTGATTTTGATGTAATAAGGAGTATTTACTTCAATGGCAGAGTTTGGTTCTGTTTGGGTAGTCACTTCCGCGGATGCTTCTCCGCTGTTTTTTATATGAGACTGGTACGTTGGACGTAAATTGAATCTAGTGTGTGTTACTGGAGTTTCAGGAGCAATTGTTGTAGTAGGCACACTTTCCTTCATTACTGCTTCATCAAGATGTTCAACTTTCACTGGTTTCGGAGTAGCCATGGGTTCTTTGAGTGGAACTAGTAGATTTGGGTTCAGATATGCAATATTGGATACTCGATTAGATAAATCTATTTCATCAGGCCTATTGGGATCAGCTTGAGGAGCGTCCGTAATCTGGTTCACAACATCAGGAATGAGGTTGCTGATTTCATTAGATTCTTCGGGTTCGGACATATCCGTGACTTCGTTGGATGGTGTCGTTGTTGGTTTAGAATTGATATTCCCTTCAAGATTTGATGCTATAGTTGCAGCTTGATGAACGTAGTCATCCATGCTGATTTCATTACTGGCTCCTTGAATTTTGATTGATTGATCCATGCTTACAGGTTCAGTAACAACAGACGCTGGCGTAGATTTTTTCTGGTCATTAATTAGCTGATCAATTGTTTCTACCACTGATAACGGTTTGTCTTCAGTTTTTATTGGTTGAGCCTGTAGATGAGATGTAAATTCGTCATGTTTGTCGTCGCCTGGAGTATCACCCAAAGTTGTCCCTAAATCATTTATCATTGTTGTCGTCGTTGTCTCTGCCAAGGGAATTTCTGTTGAAAAATCATTAACTATTGGATCCCGAATTTCTGCATAGAGGGGCTCAAAATGGAGAGTATTTGACTCTTCTTGGGATCCATTTCCAATGCTATCCTTTTCAGCTTCCGTTTTTTGTTCAGGAGAATTTGTGGTAGTTGAGTCTGTTTCTGTTGTATAAACAATTTCCTGTTTTTTGTGCGGCTTTGAAAGGTCACCGTTGTATAGAACAGGTTCAATTGTTGTATACAATTTAGTGTTAGTTTCCATTTCAACCTTTTCGGTATTCATATCATTTGTAAGTGTTTCAAGAATTTGATCTATTGAAATTTTAGTGTTAATGTCCTCTTTTGTTGGCAAATCGGTATCTAATGATGGAGACAGATAGCCCATCGAAGGATTTTCGACTAAGTCATCAGCTTCTAAGCCACCATAGCTACCTGTTGAAGCTAATGGTACACTCTCATATTGATGATATTCCGAAAATTCGGGTTCTGACCCATATTTCGTATCTATACCATTCATTGGGACATGTGATTGCGAAACTTCCATTAATGAACCTTCAGTTGTTGGTGGAACCTTTTTGGTCGGTGATACATTCACTGGTGATGAAATTGGTTTTTCAAACATAGGCTTAATAGTTGTCGTCGTTGAACTAGTTGTTGGTTTGGGGGTTGTGACCGTAGTGCGGGAGGTTGTTGGCGCTAGAGTTGTAGTTGGCTTTGAGGTTGTTGTTGTTGTTGTAGGAGGTTTCCGCGTTGTTGTTGTTGTCGGTTTGTGCGTTGTTGTCGTTGTAGGTTTGCGGGTTGTGGTTGTAGTTGTTGTTGCCGGAGGCGATTTAGTTGTGCTTTTAACCGAGATTGGTTTTTCATTCGTTGTGGTAGTTAAATATTCTGGCTTGCTGAATGAGGGTTTTGCCATTGCGTTGTTCATTATGTTACTATTTTGCGCTTCATTTTCAATAGAAGGTTTGTTATGACTGGGTACCGGTTTTTGAGGTTTGTGGATCAAGGGTACTTTTGTTGGTGGTTTCCTAGTAAGCACATCTGCTTCTGGGGTCATTGCAACTTGCTGCGGTTTATTAGGGAATATTTCGGTTCCTGTGTTGCCAAAAATTGCTGGCAAAATCATTGACCAAGATGAGGATACATCTGGTGTATCTAAGACCAGATGTTCATTAGTCAGATTCTTTTTCCAAGCCACTTCTTTGTTCAGAACCTTTTGAACACTTTCGACAATATCGTGGACATTCTTTTCTGGGTCACGATCATTTATTGGAAAGCTATGGATTACAGCCCCATCGCCATTTCCATTTGCTACTATGCTTTGAATTTCATCCAAAGTCATTAAGCGTTTTACCAGTTCACCATTGTCATTAAAAGTGTAGAATTCATAACGATCGGGGTTTAGGAGGTTAATAGGGCTGGCCACTTGCAGAGGGACTAGTGGTTTTGGAATGGTATTTCCAACAGCGTCCGTGAATTGCGGTTCGTCCCCATTGAGTATTACTGAAACTGATGTTACAACACTGAAAAAACAAAAACAAAAAAACACCAGTAATTAATATGTTCATAAATTCATAAAACCAAAAAGCATTTTTGGGGGCTCTTTAAATTATATTATCCGATGAATTTCACTTGATGTGCGACTGAAAATCGTGAATAGTTGCAGATATTGTGAGTGAAGTTTACTCCAGCTCATATATGTGCACCTAAATGGCAGATTGATGGACTAAAAGCCTGTCGATTCAATTGAGAAAGAACCCTTCATTCCTACATGTACAAACTCAGTTACTCACTATAAAAATGCCTGGATTAATAGTGTCATTGTACTCTTCCGAAACTAAACGTGTTGACAACATTTATACATCCCTTGCTTCAACGTAGAGCGAAGTAAATATGAAAACCGTGCCAATGCTCTTCACTTTGATAGCTCCATGCCGTAATATCCTCTTGAAGTAATGTTCAATTGAGAGTAATCAAAAGCTCACTCTTTATTGAGATCCTATTCTTTTCAATCATAAGAGGATATACATATATATATTTCGCTAGTTATCCCATAATTGCAATGAACTTCGACCACATGATTACTGCCGAATGAAAATCTAGGCTTATTGCTAGACTGGTATGTATACTTAAAATATAAATACTTTTCTTAGAAAATTCCTAGCTAATCGTTAATAATTTCAAACAAACATTTCAATACCCTCCCATGTTGGAAACGACATGATTTTTGCCTTCCCATTAATTACGTTTTATAAGTACATCAATCTTTTTTATACATATATATTTTATATTAATTTAATTTAATTTTTCAGCTGAAGTGAATTGGATTTTGTCAAAAAGTTAAGTTCACAGCAAGAAGACTATACACAGGAGATCAAACTGCTTAGGTAAGACTTGAATGTCTAGAGGATAAAAAAGATGGTGCCAGTTTGACGGGGTATTCTAGGCAAGATAGCAGTTGCGGTCTGCGCAGCTTCATTGCTGTCATGGTGTTAGTGCATGTGGCTCCACTTGTCATAGGAATTTCCCAGCTTGGTGCTAAAATCAATCGTAGAAGGCGGCGATCCTTATGTCCCTTATGATGCCGCAGAGTGTGGCATATTCCCGCTTTGGTTTTATTATAGGTAGGAATATGCAGCTTTTGCGTTTACTTTGGCACAAAAGTAGATTATATATTCCTCGCTCCTTTGTCTTGAGATCACAATTGAATTTTAGTTTGACGCTTTACTACTCTTTCCTTGGATTTTCAGGGAAGCGAGTAAGCATTCAGCAGCGCAAGAAATGTCACAGACTGAATAAGGCAGTATCACCAAGTAAAAAATTTAGTAAATTTCTAAATCCGCAGTTAGGACAGTGGTAAAGGATGGCTTACAGGCTTCGATAGCGGATGGTTTGAGGAGTTTTAAACAGCAGAAACTGTAATGTAATTGCCATTTAACAGTGATCTCTTTCCGTATTAGGATCCTCAAATTCGAATTTCCTAAAGATCAGCAGAATCAACAGGGCGTAAATGTAGTCTATGATAACACTCATGTCCCGATGGTTCCTCTTGAAATAAATGTAAGTAGTGATTTATTGAACTCAAATGCCTTAAGGTGCGTCTAGCTTTCCACTTGACGGTCGATCGCTTTGTATAAGTCCATGCATAAATATGGAGTTAAAATAAACCCCACCTTTAGGCATAGCTTGTTAATTACACCGTCAACGCAATCGACACTTAGATATGTACCCCATCTCCTCCATAATTTTTTAAGAAGCCTACATTATTCCCCTACTCTTTTGCGTCTGCAGCTATAGGATAAACACACTCCTAGGATAGTGCGTCAGACTGCATACTGGAACTGTTCTCGATGTGTCGTCTATCCACTGCAACTTCCTGTTAACGCGTACTCCGATACCTGGCCCATTCGGCAACAAATTTCTTGGTTTGATATCGTCATAGGCGGGAGTACCCTGATCGCATGACGCAGACCTGAGTTGATAGAAGCATGGAACCTTCAATTGAAAGTGGTGACGACAAATCAACGCCGGTGAGTTTCAACATTATTGTCAGTATTGAGCTACGTAGATTCCCAGATTTTGGACAGAACAGCAAATTGACTTTTAATAATAATATTGTTTTCATTCAAGATCGTAACTATTCACTATAGGATTACAGTACCCTATAGGAGCATTGTGCTCGCCCTAGATTATTACCCTGATTTGATTCAAGTATTAATTCACAGCTGAGTCGACTAGTATCCGACGTCAAATCACGATACAAATTCCACTGCCACCAGTGAAATTTGAACTGCGACTTTCCGTACGACAGCTTTGTGTTCAAATTCAAATTCTCAAATACTCTCTCATTTATTATTGTTAATGCATCCAACGACATCAAGTTATATGGCAGCACGTACATCATTTCGTGCAGCTTTCCTTATGAGAAGGAGACAAGAGATTTTTTACTTTTCCTACTTAGATTTTTTCACCACATCCATTACCGTCCTTTAAATTTCCTACTTCCTATTCCAACATTTACTTATTTTAAAATATTCATTTCATCATAAATGATCGTTAGATTTTTTTCTACAGTTTTATTCACCTCTTTTAAGCTTCCCGAAGCGCTAAACTTCGTTTAAATATTTTTAATAATAATAAAGAAATTTGCAAATGTTTCAAAAATGATCATTAGCATGTCTTTGCTGTTGTTTTTACATAGACCTGATTATCCTGTACATTATTAAATGCTTTTGCAGCGTTTATTTCTGGCTAAGGTGAAATGCTACCCATCTAACATCTAAATACGATTGCTGGGGGGATTTTATTCGATGATACTCAAAAATACAGAAAAAAATTCGAAGTGGCTTTTGTTATTGCGCCAGCCGGCGATGAACTTTGGGTGCATTGTTTTGCCTGAAAAATTAACGAGACATTGGCCGGCTAAGCGAGGATGATTAAAGAAGCCAGCTGACTAGAGATCTTGGTTTGTGGCTGTTGCTGAGGTACTATTGCCTTTTGTGAGCTTTAAATGATAAAATCGAAAACTAAAATAGAAAAATGGTTCGGAGATAGTCTTAACAGATCCTAGCGGTATTTCCAAAGATTTTTCAGAAAATAGAAAATAGTGTCAGATGAAATTTATGTTATTTTAACTATTTCAGAATTTGACTTGTTAAGGCGATTCTTTGTGATGGAAGTGATTAGATACGCTTAGATCAGATACGAAAGTCGGTTTGCTGTCCCTGTCTTTGTCTGTTTGTCGCACGGATTTTGTCAAAAATGGTTATTCCTATTAATACAAAATTGGGCTGGAAAGGTGGTAACAGTGAATTCTTGACCAGTACTCAGAAACTACTAGCCGTGAAGTCCACAGAAAGATCAGGAAGCTGCCACCATACCAATATCTGTTTAAATAAAGTTAATAATAGGATACTATGGTTAATTAAATTCATCCCAGAATCGCCAAATGATGTTTTTCAAGGTTCGCATAGAAAAGTCTCGAGCTACTTATCCAAAAATGGAATAGTCGCCTGCCATGCAGCACGGTCTCAAGTTGAAACTGAAGAAAACAGAATTTTCGTGAAACATGCGCTACCACTGCCAATGACAGTGACCTGCCCAAAACTGAGCGATTAAAATGCGCTATGAAATTGCTTCACGCATTAGCGTAACCTAGATGAACTGGTGTTTTTTGTCATCGACGTATCAACGAACTGCTCAAATCTAAAATTTACCGTAATGTCCTCTGCCCTGTCGCTCTTTGTGGTTCTAAGGCCCGCCCTCCACGTTCAGTTCGACCTTTTAGTTACTCCCGATGAGTCCGCAATGCATCGGGCCATCAGGAGAACTGAACACGCCATTCACGTACTGATAAGCCACAACACTATTAATTCAACTCGCAACGTAGTAGGCGTTGAGATGCAAATGTGAGATAATTTTGGGCGTGAGCATTTATTATAAATATTCATTAGCCATAAAGGTGCCCATAAAGTCCTCACCCACAGCCTAAACAAATATGTCATCTCGGTTGGCCGAATAATTTTTGTTTCGATCACTGGCCGCTTGAACAGTAAAAATCAAAATCATCACATCCATCACATCACATCCGAAATGAGGATATCTGTGATCGATATGATCGTTTTCGATGGTATGTCATGTCGGTTGCGGTAACGGCAATTTACTTGGCAGGATCGGTGCAAACATCGACATCAATGGGAAACTACCAAAGGGCTGGCCGAAAACACGGTGATCCGGTGATAAGCTGGATTCGAAAGTCCCACGGTTGCATCCAGATCAGACGTTTGATAAAGCAAAATGGCGCACACTATCACGATCGGCCGACTCCGCTTCTGAACGGGATAAAGGCTAAAAAAAGAATAAGATCCTAGAATCATCAAAGTTCAGCGTGATACTGTGGAGCGGCAGGATTCCCGGCATTTGAAATTTATTTCGAATGTTGCGAATACCAGCGGACAGATGACGTCACCAGCGCTCTGCACTCCTGTAGCCAGGTCTAAACTGAGTGGAGAGCGCCGGTGACGTCATCTGTCCACTGGTATTCGCAGCATTCGAAATAAATTTCGAATGCCGCGAATCCTGCCACGCCACAATACTACCAAGTTTAGTGGGAATGTGCAGATACACGCAACGATTTAAACGAATTTGTAGTTTTGTATAATGATACCTTGAGAACCGAAGTACTCGATATTCTCGAGCCTGGCTAGCACGACATGCAAGCGCGGGGGCACTTCAATGGAATTTCAATATTCGTAGGCACACCTTCACGGTCGATTTCACCAACACTTTAAGTACTCCGGATAGCGCTACTTTCTAAGCCGATCACAATTGTGTTTTAATCATCGCCATTCCATTGCAGTTTTCCACATATTTGAAGGGTTTGCGAAAGACCAAATAGTCCATTGAGCTCTGCCACGTTCTCTCGCAGAAGCAGCATAAACGACGCGACCGATAATCCGAAGAAGTTCTAGTGACAGAATACAAACCTATCGGATTCCGTTTTGGACTCTTCTGAGATTTTTAATCACACAGCAATTTACAAGACAAATTTGGGCAATAAGACAATCATCAAATTTAGTCTTCATCTAAGATTGGTCTGAACCTGGAAGCCAGATAGAACTAACAATGCCTTGATGAATTTGATGGTGATTTGAGAATCTATCCTCTCCACTCAGATCAGACCTATGCGAGAGATAAATGACGTTATCGATTGAGACGCACCGAGCCCGCTGCTGAACGTGACAAAGATTGTGGCATGCATTGTGTGGCAATTGATATCATTCAGCTAAAGCCTGATATCTCCCAAGCTATCCAATTTACACTTATTTAAAAAGTAATTTATCAGCCCGGATCCATAGCGTTTTTTGTTGGCTATAAGTAACACGTATTATCTCGAAAGAAGTTCAACCTACTAAGAACTCTAGGTTGGAAAGAAGAACTCTACCTCGGATAAATTAGCTGTTGTTCAACCATCCGTGGCTACTATCGTGGTGAAATAAGATAAAATCGGATCAAAATAGCTACCGACACTGTAAATGATTTTACAGTGAAATCTAGGAACTTGTTTAATCTTCAATGAAGAGCAGCCGGAGATCTTATACGGATAATTTCTAGAAACTAGATTATCCCCATGACCTTTGACAAGATATAGTGAAGACTCTAATTTTCGCTATGTAATAGTTTAAAGGGTATGCAGGGTTAAAAGTCCTAGAGTTTTCGTGTCCCACTACTTAAGGGTAATAAAAATGCCGCAAGAGGCCCTAGGTTGTTGTTTGGTGTTGGTAATGTTTGCCAGCTGTTGAAGCAGATTCGAATGGTACGACCTGTATCTATCAAACGCATTAAATCCACATTTTGCTTGGAGGTGAACCGATTCAAATTACGGAATCAGTATCACCATGATTTCGATGATTTCTCGTCTGATCGCATTGAATGAAGTGGGTTCATAATCAAAGTTGAGGATCTTCATTTCGCTTCTTACCAGATACTGTAACAGCTGTAGGACGATCGAAACGTCGACCATCTTTGGATAGTGAATTTCAATGAGCGATCACTGCTACCTCCGGCTGTGTGCATGTTAGTTGATGATGATCCGAAATGTGTTAATGGGGCCTGTATAAGAGGATCTGGATCGGAATCCAACCTTTTCCATGTCAATCAAGCTTTAAAGGTGGTCTTTGATACGTTTTGCGATAATTTTAGTTAATTGTTTTGCCACAACAAGAAAGACACAAGTAACTCTCTTTGGAATCTTAGCGAAAACCCCACTTTTCAACTCCCTGGGCAAGATTTAAAATTCCTAGAAAAATACTGTAAACATTTCAAAGAGAACCCGTCTGTCTCTGCGTTTTTCTTGGAAAAATGTTTGGAGGAGCGGTCCATATTCGCATATTATGTCTTACCAGATAATTTGTTTCATGTATCATTATATTTGCTTGCTTTCTCTAAGATTTATGATTGCACAAAATAAAATCATATCGAAATCAATCTACTGTCTGTCTTCCCATGGTTCTCTGTATTCCTGTCTTTTTGTCTGGCCTTGTCAGGTCTTTCATTCACAGAAACTACATTTTCAGATACCAAAAATCGACCTTGAGTTCCCTGTAGATTTGCACTTTTTTACGGAAATCTCGAATATTGAAGAAATGCGTTATCCATGTCCTTGCGGACTCAACCACAAACTAGATAATTCGGTGAAGAGTCCAACTTAATCATGTGTAGATGCACGTAGTATCTTCCGCGCTCGATAAGCTGCTTTCTGTTTAATCACTTTTTATGACAGGGATTAATCTATGCCCATTGAACCTCCCATCGGCGTTTTTCATCTGACATAGAAGAAAGATGGGTTTTATGTTGCCTGCCTAGGTGCCAGTAGGTATAATTTCCTAAATAACGAATTTTGGCATTTCCACCTGGAACTGAGGTCTTGAAACCAGAGCACATCCTTGGGGCTGTACTTCTGTAGACCGCATATACAAAACGTGAGATGTGTAGTGTCGTTCCCCAAACAGAAATTACTCAGCTGTACACAGCTTTCATGCAAATCGCGGTCCTTTTACGTACGCGAGCTTACTGTATGTGCGGCTTAAAGCGACCTTTACGTCACTTATCATTCAATTGTGATGCGAGCATAATCATTGCAACTGCTTCCATTTTTTTAAATGAAAGCGCAAATCCAACGGTCTCTATCAACCTATCAGCCTCAGCAACGCTTCTTCCTATACGTATACCTCAGCATTCTTGAGATGCTTTGCAAACAAAACAAGCGGTATGTTGTCGGCGTCTCTGCTGGTCTGTGCGTTATACGCAATTTATTCGCCGAATGCCAAACCTATGAGGTCCCACGGACGTAAGCTCACTTTATAGGAGTGTAATTTTAACATCACCGTTGAAGAGAGAGAGGACGAGCTTGAATCAAGAACGCCTCCTCTTCAAATCTATATCTGCCTCAATCTTATATATTTTGCAAATTTATGGGAAACACATCTCTCTTCAGACGATACTTTTTCCCTTCAAATATAGTCATATGGAGTATCAAATGAAAGGTCTTGATCAGCGCTGTTCAAAATTCTAAATGCAAAAGGTTCATTCTTTCCATGGACCCATTCACTGAGATATCTAAAAAATGTCACAAAAGTGCCACTGTAATTTACCTAGGCTACGAAATACCCTCCAAACCGATGTCTTTTCAAATATAGTTAACAATAGTGTATAATTTTTAGTAACTGACTGTAAAACCCCCTTCAATTTAGCAGTAGAATATCATAAAATGCAGTGGTATAGACTATAATGTAGAGCATGATCGTATCAAGTTTGGTGGAAGTCGCACTTTTACTAACAAAGTTATAGAATGTAAATTTGTCGTTTCAGTGTAAATTCTAAGAATCTTAATGTCAGTATCACCTAAATTGAGCATTCAAACATAATATATGCATATATACATCACGGCAAAAATGTTCTCTGCTCAAATAATTTTCTATTTTTATAATACACAAAACCTTTCAAGCCTGAAGCGTCCATCTTCTGGTTTTTCATCTTGTTCATATTTCTTCGAAGCAGCTTCCGTTTGATCGCAGTTAGTTAACGATCCGGGCTCATGTCCATGATTTTAGACACGTGATTTTCAGCACTTAAGTGAGAAGAATTAAACTCCAGGAACCTAACACACCGTCTAGAATTAGCTATCAAAGAGGCGATCGGCGAATCGAGGGATGCTCTTTGAAGCTACACTTAATAGTGGTAGAACTAAACGGGGTCGGGGGTCGACAATGTCTAATGAAGTTTGCATTCAAAACCGAGTTTACTATAGCTAGTTATACCGATAATATATAAAAGTGAAAATATAGGAGATGAGGTAAACTTGTTCGAATATTGAGTCAATTAATCCTAGCAAGCACACTTCACCGTTAAATAAGCAACACCACACAAACGTCCACCATACTTAGTCTCTTAGTCCCCATTTAGTTGATGGTATTATGCCGTATTTTCGGAAGATATACTTTGGGGATAATCAGTGCTATCGCGGAAAATTTAGAGGCACCTGGTGCCCAATTACCTACATACCTATCCGCATATAATACGTGAGGATTGTTGAATGAATGGTGCCATTGCGATGTTCGCTGCAGCTCGATGGGCTTTAGAAAATTGCGTTATGTTGTGTTGATGAGCTTCTGGTTTTCATTAATTTTCTACAAAATTCGTTGTTGCTGGAGAATTTCATACATTCCTGCCATCCTCCATACATCTATACATCATCCACAAAATGCTGATAAAATAAGCTGAGAAATTGAAGTTTGAGCTCACACTAATCCGAAACATTTAGAGGAAGTGTTATTATTAGCGCAGCAGGGGATTTAGATGAAACGCTTTATGTACGGAATTAAGTCTAGTTAGTCTCGGCGCATAGTACACGGAATATTATTCAGAATTAGTTGAATATTCTCCTGACTGATTCGTGGAAAAGGAACATGGAAGCTGTACTGAAGTGAATTACCGAGAATTGTTTAAAGTAAACATAAGTTATAAACTTATCAGATTTTCCGAGAAAAGTAATCAACAGCTTCTGCGAAACATGTATCTCAGTAGCAAGTTTGAGAAAACAAATTAGATTTCATTGGCACAGCCAGCTTTATATCAATGTATTATTCAACTCCTGTCGTGATAGGTGATTTAAATTCTGCGGTAGGTGCTAGGATTTTGGCAACAACTTCTTAAAGCAAGTAAAAAATGCGAGCATTTCATCCATAAAAGGACAAAATCTAGACTTTACCGTTGGGATCTAGCAACGAAAGTTGCCGCAAATAATTCTGACCGGTAAAGAGGAATTTCGACACCCTAAGAATTCCCATGAAAACTACGTAAAAAACACGTACTTACCGTCCATTAAAAAAGTACGACACATGTTGAATTAGATATTTGCCAACCAGGACGGCGAAACTGTATATTACACTCTAAAAACTCACCGTGCAAATTCAAAGAAGTAATTGACGTATGAATGCAGACTCTTTAACAGGCTATGTCGAGCAGTATAAATCCGCACGCACTGACAGACTAAGGAGGCGGTAGGGGCGGCTCGATCCGGGCCTCTGATCCTTGGGGGCCACGATTGTCGTTAACCACAGTTAGTATACGCCGACACCGTAAGGATCAGTAAAGTAAAAATTCTCCTTTTTAAAGTTTTGTGTAAAAAAAAACCTTATTAAAATCGGTTTACTGTCTGTCTGTCTGTCTGTCACACGCATTTTTCTCGGAGGCGGTTGTAGCTATTGTCATCAAAATTTGGTAGAAAGATGGCAACTGTGAACGATCACGCATTTAGTGAGTTACATCCTTTTGCGTCGAATTTAAGGGAGGTGCTCCATACATGCAAAAGGGCGGTGTAAATTTTTTTTACCAAATATAGTCATGTGGGATATCAAATGAAAGGCTTGGATCAGTATTTTGCGAAACCGCTCTTAGTTTTGACATTTGTTGGAAAGGCGGGGAGTGGGAGGAGTCGACATTGATGATAAAATAAATACCTTCAATATCGATATCTATTCCTATAAAGCTAATGATAGTATATTACTCTCATTTTTAGTAGTTGGCTGCAAAACCCCCCTTAAGTTCATGGTAACAATTTCTCAGTAATATAGGCTACAATATAGGGTATGGCGCCCAGCTTCCGGTTTCCCGACTTGTTTCTGTTCGCACGGAGATCGCGTCTGAAAGTTGCCTTTTAGTACTTTTTTTTTGCCAAATATTTTCATACCTTTTGGTTTTCTCTTCTGAGAACACTGATGCTGAATGTGAACGATACCCGGGGAATTCCCGTCTTAGTAAATGTATAGCCAAACTTATAGGTTGCCTTACTGTTATAAGGACTAGAGTAATCTGAATTTTTTGCATGGTACTAATGTTTTTTTAAGCTGAACACATCAAATAATCGGAAAATTTTCGTTTTCGAAAATGCTTAAGTTGACTTCATTATGATATTACGTATAATGGTTTTTCGTAGTAGACCTTCAGAACTACTACTCCATTAGCGGTCGCATTATCATGTATCTAAGGAAATGTAAGTAATAGCCTCATTACAAAATAGGTTATAATAGACTCCTCGCCGCCATCGCCTAGTATTTTGAAAGTTTGGGTGCTGGATTTCAAACCCTACCCCTGGTAGAGATAGGCAAGAATTGTGGAACTCCACTCCCGTTGAAAAGTTTGGATTTTCAACAAGGTATCCTTCTTCCCTAACCACGTTTAGAAATTTTCTTCACAAGTTATGTTCTTTCAAAATGTATACATAATAATGTATATATGGTAATGACGATAATTTTTCTTTAAATATGAAAAAATTTTCATTTAAATATGAAAAAACGATTTCTAATTTTCATATCTCTATAACATCATTGCCCTAGTCTAAGGTAACTCTGGTGTGCTCGTCTACCAGGCTCATTAGTAATTTCCCTGCTTATATAGTATTTACGTGGGATTCCACTCCTTGGTATAAGTTTGTATAGATATATTGTCAGTTATTATATCCGAGTAGTTACAATCTCTTCGGAAGCGAATTAAATAATTTCTTACAGCTTGAAAGTCACCCTAGTTTCAAAGTCCCACGTAGTAATCTAATAGGATGGTATTATTGATGGAGCACTCAGAACATGTCACTCTGCCACTAATATTTAATTATCTGAATTAGCCAAGTGTGAAATCGACTCCTCCCTTTTATTCGACTCGCATATACTTTCATTGTGGGGTTTAGAATCTGAAGTCGATAATTAGAACTTACCTAGAACCGATAATTTGCTTTGATGGGTCGTCCTCATTACTGGATTTATCGCTTGGTTCCGTAGTCGGATACGATCCGGAATTGTACACCATTATCAGTAAAAGCAATATGCACCGCTTCATTTTGGTATTATCTGGAAGTAGAGTAAATTTATAATTAGATTATTATCTCAAGGCTGCTTAAAACTGATTTGAAGCGCTAGTTAATTTTCAAAGCAAATTTTGAGTGTTTTCTAATTTTAGGCTTTCTTCAGGACTCAAGCAACTCGAAGTTGGGACTTCGGAATATGTGCCCTAAGAGGAAACACGATTTTCAACTTCCTCCAGCACACACTTGTCTATCTCGCCCAGTGTAGCACACATACGAAACAGCACATCATCAGTCAAATCCACAAGATATTACTCATCTGACAAATACCCCATTCTGACGTAATAAATGTGTACGAAGAGGCCAAGCGAAATTGATACTAGCCTGTTAAAATTGCGAACGTGACATGATTAAATCTGAATTTAAAGAACATTATTTTATTCACATCGTGAATGCTTCCTTACACCATCCTCTTATTACAGCCACCAGATCTCGCTCCCCGGCACAGTATACTACGTACATATAGCGCCGCCAGCTATGTCGCATTACATTACCTTGACAGCTTGGAACCTTTTGAAACCATTTTCTCATTTATCATGGCAGGGTGAAAACTGTTCTTGTTCTCGAAAATAAGAATACGAAAACCTGAAGATGTTGAAGTTGGGAAGAAAAAATAAAATGAATGTTACACCCGCGAAAAAAGAAAATAGCTCCAAGAAAAAGCACTCAAGGTGACGGGGGAGGAAAAAACTACGTCGTGGAAAATGAAATAAGCATATTCAAGATTTATGAATGTCTATGGGGTTTGTGGTATCTAAATTACCGTTATTTGTCTAAAGCACGGAAAACGGTATTTAAGTAATTTGACACTCGGTTGACGAGGATAGCAGTCTGCGGAGACGCTTCCCGTTTTCAGAAGATACCACGATTCAGCAGAGATTTTCTGGAGCAAAAGTGAACCTATAATTCCAAGGCGTCAACTTGGACTTGGACACAAAGAAAGTTATGAGAGCGTTTAAGAAGAGAATCATAATCGCACGGGGAAATAGTAGTTTTCGATAGAATATTCAAGCTCTTTTCGAACTTGTTTCATTTCCTTGTCTCCTGGGGATCTAAACGGGCAGGGGGCTGCTGGGCGATGTTAACTTTGAGTTTGATGCACATTAGAGCAAAATGAGCTAATTACAGGATAACTTACTCATATCCATAATGGCTACTAGGATACTTCAAACGATCTAGTCTACAGTGTATATGTTAGGCTACAAGAGTGGTTACTCTGATTACAGGACGGTCAACACTGCAAACTTTCTCTAGTGCGAGTCTTAGCTTACTAGTTACGTCTCAAAGCCGAAAAGTTTATTTTTAAAATAAAAATGACAAATTTAGTCCCAGATGAATGAAAGATCCCCTAAAAAGGAGCACAGTGTCCCGTATGAATATTGTAACAACTTCCAATAAATCATGGCAGTCTTTGGCAAAATAAGGGTGTAAAAAGTGTAGGAGGTAAGACAAATCAAGTTGGCGGCGGTTAAGACTTCCTTCAGGAAACCATGAACAATAACGCGTAGACGTAGCTGAAGCACTACTCTGGTATATAAAATTTAAAACAGGAACTTAGTGTGTTCGAGGTTTTGGATGAGTTTGCGAGTATCACCAAGGAAATCAAAATATTAAATATGCAAACATTATGAATCAGTGAAGTGTGATGGCTAGAGTGAGGATACTGCAGCATTTCACTTTGTATATTTGTACTATCCACCATTCTTGCGGTAGCTATACTGCGGAAGGATTGGATTGGACGAAATTTGTAATTGGTACTAGTCAAAGGTTAACAATTCAAAATATTACTTGTTTGCTATAAAATGCGACTAAAAGGGAGAGCTTTTCTTGGGCTAGTAACCTGGAAATTTCTGAACTCTATTGCTACTGAAACGTCAACAACGCTTTACTTCGGCTATCAAAAACAGTCTACGATACGACGATATAAACTGAACACTTTCGACGCTGGTAACCTAGAGAGCATTATATTCTTTCAAAGCCAAGTGCAAGTAAACGCATATCTGGTGTAGGACTGTTACTGACGGCTACCGCAAAACACCCTCTTTTGATCAAGGATACGATTTTTGCGGGATTCCGAAGAAGGTTAAGGAGCATCACGATCATAAAATGGGGGCCTGAAAAAATATCACGTATATTCAAGATATATGGTGAACAATTCGCATTTGCATCTTTATCTAGTTCTTTAAAAAAAAGTTCCGAAAAAAGAGAAAAAACCGTTTTCACACGGGATGACCCCCCTAAGTTCTAACAGAGGCAATTAGGTTAAATTCCAGTTTGTCAAAACAGTAAAAAAATTATGTCATATTGGAGAAATTTTCTTCTAATCTCCAATGCAAATAGAACAAAAACCTAGGATACCCGAAACGGAACCTATAAAAAAATTGTCAAGAATAATATCAAATAGGTTATTCCATATGCAGTCAAGTTCGGGATACTAAAATTTCTGTATTCTCTGATATGTAGTATGCGGGACGATCAATAAGTCCTTAAAAAGTCCAAGGAACGGCATTAATAGCTAGGGTTTGTGTTTGATAAGAGTCATCTCTTACCAGATTGTCTTTAAAGTCCCAGTTATATCCGTCGCGTGGTTTCATTTTGATTGTCAATTGGAAAGTGAGTTTCGACCAGTGATTAACCGCATGTATTTGAAAAGCTCAACACCGGAAGATGGTAAACGTCAGTTTGACGAGGCTCATGGCAGATCACGTATTTGTAGCTGTTTATAATTTAGTAAATAAAGGCAAACGAAATAATTGAAGTGATAGACATATGGCAGGTCACTGCGTTTTTGATTTTGCACAAAAAATTAAGTGTGAGGATAATTCCGGTAAGACGTTTGCCTGAGCGGGGGCAAAAATAAGAAGAAATTGAAAAGCCGCCGACGGTGACCGTGGCATAAATAGACGCATAGAGCAAATACTTCCCCCTGCTTTTTAACCACAAAAAGAACAATGGAGAAAATCTGCCTCTAAGCTCCGGATATAACACCCCACTAACTTCTCCACTCCAATAGGTAAATGTCAACATAGACTATACACACTCTCTCTGTTCTAAAAAGACAACCAGAACAACAGGGCCAAATTAAACAACCAAAATTCTAATGCTCCCTTTGAATTTTCACTTCTTCTTTTAATGCGCACACAAAAGCGGGCGGTGGACTCTCAGGACACTGAGGTGCCCAAAAGTAATAATTATCCGCGCGAGACTAAGGACATTGAGATGCCGATTAATAGTTATCCTCCTATATAAAACATAACACCCCGTTACCTCCCTTTTTCCACCATGGGCTTTTCAAACCAACAAACTCGGATTGCCACACTACACGCGTCTCGAACAAAACCTGAATATTATATACCACCCTCCTTACATCATTGGCCAGAGAGTGGGGCTATGAGATATCACTCACAAGAGTTCAGGAATAATCGCCTAAATAAATTGTTTATTGCTTTATACAGTTCCGATCACAGAACTACACCCTTATTGCGTCAGCTCATTAGAAAAGTGAAGAGAACTGTGAGCGCCAGACCTGAGGAATGAGCTTTGCTCAGCCGAAATATCCAAGAGGATACACTCCCTATATTAACAAGTTCTCTCTCTTCGTGAGGAGACACTTGATAAAAAAGGCTGTCTGTAGAAAAGCAACCTACATCAAAATTCCAATCTTCTCTTAGCTTGGGTCCGCCCTGGAATGCATTCCTCCCTAGTGAAGCTTGGCTAGGAAACTAAACAAGTCATTGCGGACACACCTAAAAACAACAAAGCAACTCCACTATAACATACACGTTTCACTTTACCAATTACACCCCGTTGTCCGGATAGCTGAGTGGTTAGAGCAGTCGGAAGTCGTACGGAAGGTCACGGTTCAAATCTCACTGGTGATAGTGGGATTTGTATTGTATAGAGTGGAAGTAATATATTTGCAGGGATGTAAGGAAAAGTGATGGCAAACATGATTTCGCTTCTTTTTGGAGAAGTGCCACCTTATGCCATATCAACCACAAGAGATGAAACTTTATCTCTTCTGGATGATTTAACGCAGCCCAAGTGCGTCGCGATCATGAACATTATCAGACATCAACTGAGTTCGTTATGTCCATTGATCCACCTTCACGCTTCTACAGTCAGGTATTGTAACGTCCTTTAGGGAGATGTTCTGCTGCAGTATTCATCAATATTCTCGGGCGGATTGTTTAAAGTAAGCTCGTCGCTCGCGTATCAAGAAGATTTTTCCACTACTGGATGGCAGAAGGATCACAAGGTAAGCTGCAAACAAACGAAGGTACCTATCAAGGGCTATGTCATACACATTCAGAATGCTGCCTATTGCGATATAGACGATCTGATTAGATGCCTCTAGTAGGGTTTGTCCCCGCATAACGTATGGCTCATGTCGGCGACGAGGCGATGCAAGTTACAGAAGTCCGCAAACCTTTTACCGTTGTTGCTACGGTAATGAAAACTGTAGTTCCCCATCACTTGCCGTAGTATGGTGTTTTCAGACCACCATCACCATTGCAATTTTACCTTTACAATGCCCCCTCTAAACTGCATGTAATCGCTCATAGAGAGCATCCTTTTCCTTATATAAGAAATCTCCATTGTTGAGTAGCTTTGCACAATTGTGATCCTTTCGGAAACCATCTACTAGGGCAAGAGAGAATGCCTTGCGATACTCGGCAGCCACACTTCAATGCCGGATTTGCATGTGTTAACACTTGGCTTTCCAGAGTACAAAACCACTGCACTGGAAGAAGATGTAAATTTGCATCGCTGTAATTCTAGGTTGAAGAAAATGAACATGCTGGGGGCCCTTAATATAGTTACCGAGGATAGTGGGAATATTATCAAAACCAATTTATGAGTTGTTTTC
Organism: Hermetia illucens; assembly: GCF_905115235.1. Lineage (NCBI taxonomy): Eukaryota > Metazoa > Arthropoda > Insecta > Diptera > Stratiomyidae > Hermetia > Hermetia illucens. The sequence continues at coordinate 84,694,766 of NC_051849.1, read as the reverse complement.
GATATTCAATTGTCGCAGCCATTAGGCTAGTCCCTAATCCTTGTGTAGATAATTTATATTTAAACAAAAGAAGTGAAAAAGGGACATATAATCTATGCCGTCTGGAAACGCGACTTTACTCTAATGAAGGGGCTTTACACTAAATGAAGGATCCGTGGATGTGGGATATGGTTGCTAGTTAGAAAGGGGACGTGGTACCTGCTCGCTCATGGGTTTCATATCGAAAACAACCGATAAACCTCATCTCTTTCATCTTATAATCCCTAAAATGAGTCCTAGGCATCGACTTAAGGACGAGCATGGATAGGCTGCCCTTTTCCAAATCCCAACACACCTATCTAAAAGGCAAACCGGCAGAAACCACTCTACGCGATGTAAGTAACACGGTTGAGCGATCATTATACAGCAAAGAGTATACCTTAGGTGTCTTATCCATCATGAAAGCTCTAAACGGAATAGGTTTGATGGCATATCTTATGCAATGGATAGTATCCATTCTAACAGTATAATCTAATTTTGTTTGGGCAGTAGTTACTGGACTACAGCTCCAGTACTTTAGTTGATAGTGTTAGATGAAACCTTACGTTAAGATGCGGACCCGGCATAAATCAAACCAAAACGGAACCGATGCTATTCACCACCAAGATAAGGGTACTCATCAAAATATACAAAGATTGGCACTTTCCTCCAATGCAAAGTATTTAGAGGTGTTGCTAGCTTCTCGGTTAAATTAAAGACTAAACATGGAACTACAGTTCGGCCTGTATAGCCTCCTTCGCCGGCAAGAGGAACTTTGTAGAGAAAGGGCGCCTCTGTTCTTTGTATGATTCAACCCTGACATACGGTTCTACTGGGTCAATCGGCGTTGAGAAAAAAATACAGTAAAGACCAGTTTAATAAGATCCAATAAGCGCATACGTTAGGGATACCTTACACATTTACATTTCAAAAATGCTCTTAATGCATTACACTGACCCTCCTTGCTTGTACCCTCATATTGAATACAATGCATCATGCAGTACGAAATACAGCGCAAACTCTAGGTATTTCAACGAACAATGCTATACGAAAGGCTACAATTTACAAATGGAATTTTCCTGTGGGTTTTACCCAGGGCAAAGCAGACTGCGATATGTTGCGCAGTATTTTTTACCGACGGATCAAAGATGGTCTGGGGATTCTGTGCGAAAGTATTCTTGGATGCGTACAGTGTAGCCGAGTTGTACTTTCTTGCGAGATTGACTAGTGTATTCCAAACCATGCAACTAATGATATTAGAAGCCTGTTGGTCGTTGCGGAGTGATTTCAGCCCCAAAGGTAACACAGTCACTATGACCGCTAGCTACGCCGCCAGGCTTTCTACCCATCGATATACAGGCCGTTCGTCTCCGCAGATCACGTGCCCCGCCCTCTTGTTGAAAATCATCCAGGGGTTATTCCCCCAGCAAGAGGAGAACACCGACACATTCCAACCACCTCTGAATGTGACGGCAATCCCGCCAGTCACCAGAGACGAGCTCCTGGAGATCTGCGGCAGAATAGGAAACAATAAAGCACCGGGTCTGGACGGAGTACCGAATAAGGCCCTTAAGCTTGCCGTGAAATCCAGGCCGGACATGTTCGCTGAGTTGTTCGAAGCGTGCATGTCCGAGGGAATATTTCCAGTGGTATGGAAGCGGCTGAAGTTCATGCTTCTGCCTAAGCCTGGTAAACCTCCAGGTGAACCATCCTCATACCGACCCATATGTCTTTTGGACACGGTGGGGAAAATGCAAGAGCGGGTAATCTATAATCGATTACTCCCGGTAGTTGAGAGCCAAGGCGGCCTTTCAGATCGGCAGTATGGGTTCTGTGAAGCCAGATCAACCATTGATGCCATCAAATTGGTTACTGGCTTGGCCGAAGATGCAATCCACGGAAAGGGTAGTACCAGCAAATATTGCGTGGTAGTAACCCTCCACGCGAAAAATGCATTCAAGTCGGCCAATTGGAATCTAATCCGGAAATTCCTAGCGAAGGTTGGTATTCCCGCCTATCTCGCTGCAATTGTCGATAGTTATTTAACTGAAAGGAGGCTCTGGTACGATACTGATGACGGACCGCAGGAGTACGTCGTTTCCGCGGGTGTCCCGCAGGGTTCCGTATTGGGCCCACTACTGTGGAACATCATGTACAACGATGTACTTAATCTTCCCCTTCCGGAGGAAGCCACAGCTGACGACATTGCACTGGTTGTTGTCGCAAAGCATCTCGAAGATGCTGAGTTATACTCAAGCGAGGCAATCAGTGCTGTCAAATGCTGGTTGGAGAGTTCTGGTCTGACGCTTACGGAGGAAAAAAACGGAAGCGGTCCTCATCACGAAGCGCCGGGAGAGAAATTACGCCTGTGTTAGAGTCGGGAATCATATCATCACTTCCAAGCCGGCCATCAAATACTTGGGGGTGGTGATAGATAGGAAGCTCAGCTATAAGCAACACGTACAGTATGTTTGTGATAAATCATCCAAAGCTAGTATGGCCATGGCGAGGATGATGCCGAACGTGGCAGGGCCACGGCATACCTCTAGGTTGCTTATAGCTAGGGTGGTGACCTCAATCATGCTCTATGCGACCCCAGTTTGGAGCGAGGCGTTGCGGATGTCAGTTAACACTAGCAAACTGAATGCAGTCTACAGGAGGACAGCTCTGAGGGTATGCTCTGCCTTCAGGACTGTCTCAGATGATGCAGCATTCGTCATCTCTGGAATGATGTCGATTGACATCTTGGCAGATGAGATGGCGAATATATACCATGCGAAGCCAATCTCTCCCTTATTGCAGACGAAGAAGGCTGAGAAGGAGAGATCCATAAATAGATGGCAAGAGCGGTGGGAACGCTCGGGAAAGGGTCAGTGGACTCACAGGCTCATTCCTGCTATCAAGGAGTGGTTGGAGAGACGACACGGTGAGATTAATTATAATCTCACCCAGTTTCTCACGGGACATGGAGGATATCTCCAATACCTTCACACGTTTAAATTGGAGACCTCACCCGACTGTCCAAATTGCGATGGAGTCCCAGAGTACCCAGAGCATGCATTCTTCCACTGTCCGAGATTTGTGGACGAAAGGAGGAACCTAGAGGAGACCATTGGAGAGGTGCTGGTATCAGAAAATCTGGTGCCGAAAATGCTAGCACAACAAGAGAATTGGGATGCGGTCAACTCCATGATCGCATCAATTCAAGATAAATTGCGAAAGGCAGAGGAAAGGAGAAAAGTGCGGTCACGTGCGCCGCATATAGAAGAAATGGGATTAAGTTAGAGTGAGCTGACTCCGCCCCGTGATGTAATACCTTATGGTGGTTCCGCGGGGCAGGGAGGGAGTCGGGGGTGGTTTTAGTGGGTAAAAATCCCACACGCTGGTGTGTCCAGACCAGTGTCTTTTGAAGATTTCCACCTCCTCAAAAAAAAAAAAGGCTTTCTACCCATCCACCAGGCTGGTGGGACAGTGCAAGGAACTGGTGGACAGTTTGTACTGAACATTCAGAGTGACTCTCTTCGGAGTTTCAGGTCATAAGAATATAGTGGGACATGGGCAGGTCGGCGGATTGACTAGGCGTAGTTCCTTCTTGATAGTCTCTCGGCGGGCGCAGTTCACTGCGACTGTCAAGGGTAAAAATCTACTCGCGCTACTTCAGCGCTGCTGATTTCAGACGCGAACACACACCACCTGCGATAAGTCAAGGAAGGTCTGAGACAAGCGCTCGCAAATAGGTACAGGGTTACGGCAGTTTTCACGGGCCTGCAGAAGACAATACCGTCAAACCCGGCAAGGTCATACAGTTTAAATTGTCGATGTTTCGGAGACGAGGGAGAGACTCTTACCCATTTCCTTTTCAATTACACAACTCTAGCTAGAGCCAGGCTGCGGACACAGCAATTCTTTGGAAACATCAAAGATATCTATGGTGGTAAGCCGGATCAGTTGAATTAACTAGGTTCTGTTCCCCTGGCCCTTCCCGCAGCAGTCATGGTCTATGGATTGAATTTAGTTCCTCCAAGCCCCCCTGAGTTTTTGTTGGGGAGTTTTAGAGAATGGTTTTGTAAAACAACCGAAATTGAATGGACCATATTTAGTTCATGTACTGTAAATTGCCTGTTCACTCCTTTGCGGAGTATTGAGCGTCCACGCAATTTCTTTACTGCTTTTTTTCCACTAGTTTTATTTTCAGTGGGATTGTGCTTCAGGTACATTATCCTCACACTGAATGCAAGTGATAACCTCACAGCAGGGAGACAGGCGCAAAGAAGAACACAAACATTTATTACAAGCGGGGTTGGATCGATGTTGAAAGGCTGACTCTCTTCCACCTCAACCATGGCTTGTGAAACGTGAAAACATCAAACGTTGAATAAACCCGACTCGACAATTTTTGAAGAGTTTCGGGAGCTGACGGATATTGTTTTACAAAGTGTCTTATATTATTAGAAAATATTTCGAGTTTTCGCCATCCCGGCAGATGGCGGATTTTACCTAATACTAGCGCTAAGTGTCAACCATTGAATTCGGACGATCCTACCTACCTACCTGCCTAAATATAAAGGGTTCTGGTAGTGGTGGCCGGTGGTAGGTTTATGTGAAAATCAGTCGAGAGCTTCCTGCAATATCGAACATTTTGGCAGAATGTTGTATTTCTGCTTGGTTTGAACTAGACTGTGTGAGACTCCCACGACATCATGGGAAGCCATAAGGGATTTAGGAACAATTATTTATTTATTATTTCTTCGTATTAAGACTTTATTATTGCAATAATTAATAAATTATTTCTCAAAGAAAAAAACGTACCTTTGTAAATGATTCAATTTCGTTAAAGACTTTGTCAAGGTATGGAGTTTAAATCAACTTTTCCAAGTTCAACATAACAACACAATAATGTATCTACTAAGAATTCACTATCAAAAGCTTTGATGAAAATGTCGATAACTAAAAGATTATTTTCTTTTCATGCCCTACCACCTCTATCTTAATTTACGTTAAATTTCAGAGCGTCATGATGAAGTTCTTTTCATCCAAAATACAGAAAGATTATCCACCATCCTTGCGACTTTGTCATGCACTCTTCGGATCTCCACTCTCACAAGCCCAATTTAAAGGTTTTTTCATCATAGTTTGCATTTCTTCGAAGTAAAAGCTGTCGTACCAAAACTTATTAGGGGAATAGACTAGGATATCCTCCACGCCTTAATACTTCCTTTCTGCAAACTACTTGGGATTAATTGCCACAGTAAATATGCAAACTCACTGGCGGAAAAGAGCTTGCTTGTCTCCGAGAAAGAGTCTGGCGTCACTTGGACCGGCATCGCTAATTAACGTGATACCAAGTACCCAAGCTAATAGTAGTGTGGCTTAGCAACATTTCAAAGATCGTATCTGAACATCTTTCAAGAATCTTAGTATCTGATAGATATGTAGTTCATTAGTGTCCTGTATCTTTGCGATGAAGAACCGACACTTCAGACACTCACATGCCACTTGTACGTACAAATTTAAGTACATCAGATGCCTCTTAGTTTCCAAGTCAGAGTGGCTATATTGTAATTAAGGCACCATGTCCGGAAAAGTTGGCGTTTAATTTCTTAGCTGCCGGCTCATCTATCGCTAGTTGAGTGCAACGCTATTAAGATGTAACCGAAGGCGTAATTACATGTTGTTTGTATCTGATCTGTTCCACTCGCCACTTTAGCACTTTCCGATTCGCTCCATAAACGCACTATCCACAGCGAGTGGTTGTATGAGAAAGGAGTGCTGTTTAGATATGTTTTCTAAGTACCGTTATGTAATAAATGGCAGTTAATAGGCATTATGAAATATACAGCACGATTTCATGGTCACCGTACTGCTAGCGGTGGACCCCGTGGGGTTTATGAAATAATCCTCGTCTCGGCTTTACTTACTGATAATTGCTTTAGCGGCACTAACTAAGAAAGTAACCAGAAAATGAGCGAAGTGTTAATGCCGGAAGTTGGTCAAGCGTGAAAATGATGCATGGGCAGTTACAATTTGTGAGGGTAATACAATATCCCTTCAAGACGGATGATAATTGCTATTGGTTTGCCGATAGATATGAATCAGGTCATGTTCGCCAGTCAAGGTAATAATTATTTTTCTAATAAACCTTTCACGTTCTGCGGTTAGAAACAGGGGGAAGAGCATCATTGCCAATGGCGACGAAGTTGGAATTAACTGTGGTGGGTTCGTAAAATGATTACCGTTGGATTTGGGCGGTTAATTCAGGGCTGTCAACGTCTAGAACATTAACAACCAAGCTTTTCTTCAAATTCACTTTCCAGGAAAACCCAGAGACTCGAACAGTGGCTCCAACTACTGCTTCACTCACAAAGTGTCAACGTAGTCTCCCTTCCACTTACCAAATAGAAGCTAAACAACAGCTTAGAAGCGGCCAAAATGAATGGATGCAAACTTTTGCAATCGAATCCATTTTGAAAAGAAACAGTAAAGATGTAGCGAAAAATCACTTAACCAGCCCTAACCGCTGGGATTAAAAATTGGAGGATAAATTGAATTGCGGTCGCCCCCCCGACACCAACCCACAAGAATAGTAGTTGTTTCTAGCAACACTAAGAATCAATATAACAAATTGACAGAAGAATTAATAACAAAAATATACCTTTTGGAAAGTATAGACACTGGAAATAATTTCGACAGGCTCCCAGAATGATTTACTTTGTATTAGGTGTAGTATTTTAAGTGTGATATATCGGGACACATCAACAAGTTTTGCAAGGCAAGAACCTTCAGATGCCTTGAATGTGGTGCAGAAAATTGCTCAGGGACCTGTGAGGCCAAAAAACGTCTATTGGGTGGGGAGGTTTCTCACTGGAGAGGCCCTAAATGGGTAGAATATATCAAAAATGTAGGATCACCACACTTTCATCTGCATCTCTCCGCTAAATGCTAAATGTTTCTCTCAAATAGGTTACAGACGCAGTTCAACAGCTTAGAGAGTAGTGAGTAGTAAGTAGGAGTAAGTAGATATTTGTATTCACACTTTGAAAAGAGAAATTGCTGATGCAACTAGACCTTGCACAAATCACAAGGACCAGCCGAAACGTGGTGGCTCTCGGAGCTTGAATTGTACTTTCAAAGGAAACTAATCGCGTATAGGCGATTCAGGGCTAGATCCACCACCACAAATTTTCTCCTATTTTAGAAGACCAAACGTCTGTGGAAGACGCGAAGCGTTGGCGTGAAATTTGGACTAACTTATTTGTCACAAAAATGTTAAGTCCTTGTACAGATAATATCGCTTGTCAGCATGCACGCTGGTTGACGCTGGAAACATTCTCTGCTAAGGAACCTTAACCTCATCTGGTGCAAGGTGAGTATTTCTGAGGACTGGTCTATTATTCGAATCGACGCCTACAACTACGGCTGGACAGCGTTCAAGTTGGAAATGGCATTCCCCCAAGAATGTGTTTTATGTCCAATATTGTTTGATATCTATACAACATCCCTGCATAACAAACGCTCTGATAACATTGAAATCTTCTAATATGCGGACGATTTCCTGATTTTGGCCACTTGAAATGATTGGTTGTCGACTTCCAAATGTTTGCATAATCATATCCTTGAGCATGTCAAATCCATTACTTTTTTAGGTAGAGAGGTAACGAGGACGTGCTCGGTCAGAGACCGCTTGAAACCGTAAAGGCATACAGGTTGATTAATTTTTCCACTCCTTTGTTCTTGAGGTCCCTCTCCCCCGTAAGACCATCAATCTCTGAGGTAACGCCTATTACACGTGACAGAGCCCAGGTGGCGGCTACGGTTGGCAGGTCGGTGGGGGCCTTAAATAAAGGGTTTTTCTGATCCTGGCGTCGGATGCTGCGTTCATGTATTGTGGGTCTGCCTGAGTGGTGGTTGGTCCGGATGGGACGCAAGTCTAATGTTTTGCCTTCGATGTCAGTTTGGTTTTTGTGGCTGACTTTTTTGCCGTGTGTGAGGCCATCAGGGTGGCTTTCAGGATGGGTGAGGAGAAGGTTGCTATCATTATAGACCCCCTCCATACTTGTAAATTACTCAAACAAACTACGCCATTACACCACCTAGTGGGCAAAATACATGTCCTTGCTTCTGATCTCCTTTTTAAGTCGTTAAAAGTTCTATGGGTGCCCTGGTCCACACGGTGTCAGATAATTTTCTCAGCTAAGTCTTCTTTTTCTTCAGCCTTGCCTTGGCAAGTGAATTCTCGTTAGCACAAATTGCGTGACAATACCTGAGCAGATCACTGCCGCTGACAGTGATTGTGACTGTTTCAAGGGGATCGGTTGTCAAAAATTCAGATTTGTTTAGGTTCAATCTGAGACCGTGTTGCATGAGGCGATCATTCCATTTTTGGACAAGTTGCTCGAGATCATTTTTACAATCAGATGCTAGGAAAACATCATCTACATAAACCAGTGTGTAGGGCACTGGCAGTGTCCAAAACGAGAACAAAGAGAAGCGGTGAGAGGGCACTTACTTGATGAACACCAACACAGAAACGAAGCGGCTTTGATACACCCGCCGTACTTGGAACTTTACTTTTCGGATCGTGGTAGAGCAATTGAATACAGCGTACGAGTTCTTGTGGCACTAAGTGTTGTCATAAAGCATACCAGATGAGTGCCCCCTGGGAAACGCCCGCTGAACCAACACCAAAAGGTCTACTGGCATACCCTATCTCCACCTCCACATCGTGATTGTTGAGAGTTCTTGCTTAATGAAAAACTGAAGATTGCAGAACAAATAGGAAGGCCAATATAAACTCGGACCGCTATCTCGTTGGCATGGTGCTCCGAGCTCGAATTAGCTCATAGAACGCCGGCACGAGCAGAGACTTATCACGAACTTCGGCAAGCGGAGAAGCGACTTCACAGACCGAAAAAGGAAGCCTGGGAGAACCAACAGATCGGTGAACTTCAAAAGTATAGGGAGCACCCGCAACTGGCGTGGAAGTTTTACCAGAAATTCAGCAGGGTGAAGTACTATACACCTCGATGCTCATCCTGCCGAGAAAAAGATGGAAATTGGATTTCCGACAGAATGGGCATATTGGAGCGATGGGTTGAGTACTTTGATGAACAACTAGAACGTCGGCGAGTTGGAGGTCCCGCCAACTGAAGACGCTAGAGGAATGGTGCCACCACAAAGCATAGAGGAAACAGTCCGTGCAATTCATTAGCTTAAAAACCTTAAGTTGCCAGGAGCCGATGGAATTACAGCCGAATTGGTTAAATATGGAGGCGACCATTTCCACCAAGTGGTTCATCAACTGATGTTAAATCAATGCCTGCCCACTGGTAACGAGGCATTATCTGTCGCATACATTAAAAAGGAGATATCACGCAGTACAGCAATTATAGTGGTATCACGTTGCTGAGTACCATCTATAAAATATTCTCCTCTGTGTTGTTAGGCCGGATAGCTCCATGTGCTCAGAACATCATTAGCCTAAACCAAAGAGGCTTCACTACAGGCAAATCAGCAACAGATCAGATTTACTCTGTGCAGCAAGCGATGGAACAACTGTTGGAATATGGCGTCAGTTCCACCATCTTTTTATCGACTTTAAAGCCGCCTATTGCAGCATAGCCACTGTAAAACTGTACACGCCCGTAAGAAAATTGCCCTATCATGCGTTCTCTTTAACTTGGCTCTGGAGAAAGTGATTCGTGATGCAGAAGTAAATGCGGAAGACACCATCCTCTTGAAGGCCACCCAACTACTGGCCTACGCTGACAATATTGACATCATTGGAAGAACAACCCGAGGTGTAGAGTCTACCTTTATCTAGATCGAACAGGCGGTGATTAGCGCGAGATCCTTTGCTGCACATTAATGAAGGCAAGACGAAGTACACTGCGTACGGTTGTTGGCTGCCAACAGAACCTATTTCAGCCTACAATAACTGTTTCGCTCGAAACGTCTCACCATAGGGTGAAAGCTCTTAGTGTTCAAGACTAGGATCTTGCCAGTCCTTATGTATTCCTCGGAAACCTGGGTTCTTAGCAAGAAAAATTGCGAACTCTTGGCTGCATGCGAGAGAAGAATCTTCCGAAGAATTTTTGGCCCCCTACATGAGGATGGACGATTCCGTAACCTACACAATCACGAAATCTATGAACGATACCATGACCGCCCGGTTGTGGATAAAATCCGGCTGAATAGGTTACGGTGGGCGGGTCACTTAAGGGGGTCATCCCGTGTGTCGGGTTGGAGAAATCGATTTTTTTTTGCATGAATTGTATCTATATATAGTGGAGAATATGTGGGCAAAGAGATTTTCCGATATTCCGAGTCCTTCAGAAATTACAGGGTTAAACAGGTAAGGAGTTTGCAGCCGCAGCTAGAGTACTCGATGAGAAAGAGCATCGAATCTTTTTTTACCCTGTTAGTTTTTTACCTGAGCCTTATAAATTTGAACACAGGTATAAATATAAAAAGATGAAAAACCAATCAATTGTCTAAACTTATTTGCTGTTTGGAATAAAAAGGATAATCCAGTCTAGAGTGAGCACTGAAAGGCGTTCAAGTTATACTCAGTTATATTTTGTTGTAAGTATTGTGCTGTTTTTGTGTTCAGTGATTTTTTTAAATGGATCGTACGAAGGGAGATCCCTTTAACGTTCAACGTCATGCTTGCACTAAAAAACGAGTATTTCATGGGAATCGATAGTTATCAGAGAAGAAAAAGGACTCCGCATCAACATCAGCAAAGAAACTTTTAACAAGCATGAACATGGATGTTCCAATTGCGACAAGTTTTGTATATTGTATTTTGGATTTTACTGCAGTTGTCTCCGGTATTTCTGCAAATTTCTGCAAATAATTAAATGTACGTAGTAGTAAAAAAGGAATACGTAAGACATGTCGAGAAAAGAATGGGAACGCGGCTTAGAAATTCAAAGAAGAATCACAAAGGCATTGGTGGAAAAGGGGCTGGAAAACTTACTGATAAGGACCTCACTACATTTTCTGGGCTAGCTATTCGTCGACACGCAAATTCGATAGAAGGAATGAAGCAAGAAATTTGGGAAACTTTCTTTCATAATTGTTCTACAGACGAAAATCCTCAGCATCAAAATTGTCCAGCAGGCGAGGACTGTTGGTACAAACGGCGCAAAGCGGATGCTAAAGGAGGAGAACTGGATAGTTTTCACCACCAGAAGGCACCTTTGACGGAAGGAGTTCAAACAGTCATCAAACCAATCTATGAAGATTTGTCACGAGGTGATCTCTTGAACAGATGTTTAGGAGCAGAGACCCAGAATAACAATGAGCCGTTATATGCATTGAACTGAACTTTCGCTCCTAAACACCTTCATTCCGGGGGCAAGGTAGTAGAAATAGCCACTTTTCTGGCTGTAATTATTTTCAATGAAGGATTCAATGGCATTGTCAAGATCTTAGTGACAATGAGATGTCAAGTTGGTCAGATATGTCAGGTTTATGTCGACCGCCGTAATGAAGTGCGAATTTGGCGGTCCGAACGACCATCGACTGACCTCGCTAAAAGAGCCACAATTGACACCAGAGAGCAACAATCGGCCTTACAAGACTTTTTTGAAGAAACGGAGGGTGCTCTCTATGGACCAGGTATAGCAGATTAATGGTGAGTTAAAATTTTACTGTTGATAATCAGATTTAAATTTTCAAATGCGTTTTTCTCGAAACTGCATCTTGAAAATCGGCTGCCACCATAGCTCAAAATCAATCCAACCAAATTCTTTGAAATTTTCACGGCTTCTTTAGTACATATTTCTACGGTCCGCAAACTAGGATAATTGCAATCGGACTGGTCGTTTTTTTTTATTCATAAAAAAAGCCGTAAAAAACCACCAAAATCCAAAAAATTAAGTTTAAAAGCCCACCAAAAATTTACCTTTTGATGTTTTCCAATTATCCTAGTTTGCAGGCCGTGGAATATTGTCCACATTAAAATGCCGTTTAGCTTTTTTTCCTCAGATGAACACAGTGCCCTCCAGCGTGCCAGCAGAAAAACACCTTTTTTTGGAGATGGGTGCATAAATTAACACCTATTCCGAAAATTAGCTACGAAATCAAGCTGAAAAATTTATCGCATATACTAGAGATATCAATAAACATATTGTGAAAAATCACGTTTCTATCTTTATCCAGTCCTTCAAAATAATTTTTCAAAAAAAGGCAAAAAACGGCCTTCACACGGGATGACCCACTTAATTCGTATGGATGAGGATGATCCCACCCGGAAAGTTTATAAGGGTAATATCTATGGTAGAAAAGGAAGACCAGGCAGACCCTACCTGAGATTGAGCGATGGCGTAGGTCAGGACGCCAGACAGCTTTTAGGGATATCGAATTGGTGGACCTCGGCGCAAAACCGGGGGGTTTGGATTTCTTTAATAAGGTAGGCCTAGACCGGATATCGGTTGTTGCTATAAGCTTTTTCTGATTTGTTGTCGAGATGGAGAATGTTATGGGACCCAGGTGTCGCATACAGGTACCACCATCATTTTGGAATTTGCCATTAGATAAGTCCCGAGAATGGGGCATGAAACAAGTGTAGTGCTACGAAAGGGAAGAAAGGTGATTTCAACATCGAAATTGGGGGACCTCAACAATTTTTTATCATATAAACTATCCCTTAGTCGCAATTTTATCAAAATTGTTTCATTGTCACTGTGTGGAAGATAACATACCATTTGCGATTATAGTTCTAGATACAATCTACTTCTGTACCAAAAAAAATTTGCAACTCTCTAAAAGAAGAGTACTACGTATGTTTTGTTCTAGAAATTCGCACACAGCTCAGTTTAAGCGAAAGCGCAATAGTCCGATTCAGATCTAGACCTTGGAACTTGTTAAAATACTTCAATCAGGGGCAGCAATGGTACGCTACAAGGCAGTGTAATCAGCCTTGCGCTCGCTCAGGATTATTACCTTTTTCTTGACTTAGGTATTCATTCCAGCTGAGTCGACTGATATACAACATTCACCCTGGAATGCAAATCACTCTGCTATCATTGAGATTTGTTCCGCGATGTTCCGTTGCGAGATCTTAGTGTTGTAATTAGTCGGGGTCGTAGTTCTCAATTTGCTTTAGAACCAACATGAGCAATTAATAGTTCAGTCATGTTAGAGAAATGTTAATGGTGGCAGGCAATTGAACTGAAACCACTTTCCCGGATTTGCAACATATCTTTCCTTAAATAATTGATTCATCCGGGCAAATTACTTGACATCAATTATTTACTTTGTTTTCCATGCCCAGGGTACTTGTTTTGTTTGCTTCGTTGCATTTATCTGCATTTCGGATCATATGATCGGTTGGATTGACGAGAGATATACGCCCGGGGCTGATTTCAACAACACACCAGCCTAAGAAAAAAAAAAAGAATTAAACTTTAATGATTGTAGGTTGTTTACAGGTTAAGGACCTACGAATACCAAAGGAATAATTTTAGTAGGTGGTGTGAATAAAATAATGAATAAATGAATATTGGTAGCGTTTTAATCTGCTGGTAGCGTAAAAGATAGCCTAACCTCCAGTGAGTATAGGCAAGCAATCTATGTTGCATGAGTTTTGACTTGTAGCGATTTTTCTCTTATGCACCAGATCATCCCTTTGCTGATGTAATATTCGCATACCCCAAATCGACTATTGAGCTTCACGTGAACTTTAGTGGTTGCACGTACCATCATCAGATTATGGTTATTTCGCTATCCTACTCTGAGGTGATTTGTGAGAATAACTCCTGCGAAACCTACCTTCGGCTTTTTGGCCTCTACTTAAATAAACCCTCCGTAACTTTTTTTAGAAACCTTTTCATCTTGAGCACTATATCTTCCTTTTCTGAACATTTGAATTGACTTACGTGTCCTTCATTTGGAGGGTATCCACGTATCATCTTTGGAGGTAAGAAGTGTGTTAGACCATTTCATTCGAGACCATAACGGTACACTACAGTAGACTGTAGGAGACAATGTGGTCAGCACTGCGCTCGCCCGAGATTATTACCCTGATTTTACTCAGGTACTCATTCACAGCTGTATATCGGTATGGAGGGTATTTCGGAACCTAGTCACTTCTGAGAATGTTAAAGAAATCATCACTTTCGATTTCTTGCACTGCCTTTCTACCTTTCTACTAACTTTCCAACAAATGTCAAAACTAAAACCAGATCGGAAGTACTAATCGTTATCTTTCATTTGATACCCCACATGACTATATTTAGTGAAAAAAAAATTACACCCTCCTTTTGTATGTATGGGGACCTCCCCATAAAGTCAACGTAAAAGGATGGAAATCACTGTATGCGTGAGCGTTCATAATTTACCACCTTTTCACCAAATTTGGTGTCAATCGCTATAACCGTCTCCGAGAACAATGCGTGTGACGGACAGACAGGCAGACTGACAGACAGACAGTAAACTGATTTTAATAAGGTTTTGTTTTACACAAAACCTTAAAAAATTAATCTCGACTAGACTATAACCAACTGTTGAAAAAGTGATTGTCGAATGCTGGTGTAGCTTCCAAAAAGAAAAGCCTAAGGATACGTTCGCTGTTAATTTAAGGAAATGACTGATGGTCACATCCAACCAAAGGAGAACGTGCGAGCAGCGTAAAAGGTATTGGAAGGCAATGCACGAGGGGAAAAGCCACACCAGCGCCCGCAGGACTCTACAAATGGTGCGACTAAAAAGGTGTTGAATGTTTCCAGTTGGAGAACATGATGGAACGATCGAGATGGCAGCCGGGAGAACAAATCTTCAATTAGCTTGTCCCGTCATTGATCTCCACTGGAAAGGTAACGTCCCCGAAATCTTCATTAGAAAATCGATGCTAAAAAAATGTCACTTCAGCTATCATATAGAAGTTTTCCAGGAAGAGCTGAATCTATTGGTACAAAATTTGATACCATTATAAAATTGTGAAACTGTAAAAGGGACTGTAAACATCTCTGCCTTTTTTCCACATATGTACATAAATTTTGATTTGCCAAGGAAAATTGGGAATTCCTTCATGCAATGAGATTGGATGAGTGAATCATTAACCCCTCAAAGTTTTCAATTCAGCCTGAAACTGGGTGCTTCTGGTATGAAGAGTTTTGTGGAAATATCTAAAAATATTTGAATATAGGATGCTCCATTGTACATAGCCTTGATATGTAATATAACATTTTATGGGATAGTGATATTTTATTTCTTAAGGTACTGTAATTTCTCTAATAGGAGGCAACTTTAACCTATTTTAACTTTGTTTTAATGTGTGGGATGGGTTCAGTCTATAGAAGAACAGCTGAGGGTGTATTCTACTTTGGCAACCATTTCAGATGGTGCGGCATTCATCACCTCGAAACTGATGCCGATTGACATCTTGACAGATGAAATTGAAAATATATATAACGTCAAGTTTATATTTATTGAAGGTGAAAGAGGGAGAGATCTGCAAATAAAAGCCAACGGCGGTGGGACTACTTAAAAAAGGGTCGTTGAACACACAGCTTGAATCCTGACATCGGGTACTGTTTGGAAGAAAGCAGCGATAGCGTCATACAGGATACCGTCAGTACCTAACAAATTTAAATTGGATACTTCACCTAATCAGCCAAACTGTGATGGGGTTCTGCAAAAACCAGTGTATCTATTCTTTCAATGTGCAAAATTCGTGAAAGGAAGAAGAAGCCTAGAGCAAACTCTATGCGAAATGAAAAATACTACAAATTGACGAAAGGAAACCTACCTAAAGTAAGTTAACTCGGTTCTGTGTTGTAATATCTAATGGTGGTTTCATGGGGGAGGGAGGAGGGCAGGATGGGTTTTAGTGGGTAAATGTTCTACACACTAGCATGTCAGAACAGTGTCTTTTTTCACCTCCTTAAAAAGGTATACAATGGACTGAAAGCTATTTAGTTTTTAATATAATTTAATTTCCCACAGAACCTTCAAAAGAGTTCATACGATGTATGGAGTGCATACAGCCACTACTATAAACAGAAATTTTAATAAAAACAAACATCACTTTTATCAATAAATAAACCTATTTGAAAACGATTTGATTAAACTCATCATCATTTATCATTTATCAATCTAATTATTATTTCAATTCAAGCAATTATTGAAATTCATTGTGAGCAAAATACATATGTTTGTAGATGTGAACTTTATGCTGTTTTATCACATACTCTAATTATTTGAAAGTATAAACATGTGAAGGGGATAAACAACTGAATATTTAGAGATACAGTTTTTTAATAGTAATCCTACTGGCATTAGATTTGAGGACTTTGTAGAGAGTTAGCCATCATTCGATAGGATAAAGGGATAAAGGGCCTGGATTTAAAATGTAATTTGTTCGCTTCTTCGGGAGAGAGAGCTACTACTTTGGAGCAGCTTTGTTCGTTGCTGCTGGTTTTCACTCGATTATCGACTCGCCGAACGATATGGAACGCAGAGTCGGAATTCTCTTTTTAGTAAGGATGACTACTTCGGTTTTTTCCAGTGCAACCTCGAAATCATGAGTAGTCATCCATCCGCTTACCCGTCGCATCAATATGCCTAGTCTGCTTTGTGCCTATTCGACAGTGCGTCCAGCAACAAGCGCCGCGACATCATCTGCATAGCCGACCAGGCGCGACTCTTCTGGCATATCAAATTTAAGTAGACTATCATAAGTAGCGCTCCAGAGGTCCGGCCCAAGGATGGATCCCTGTGCTACCCCCGACGTGATCTGATCAGCGCAAGCCTCGTCACCTTTCAACGAACAGGGAAAATGCCCTCTTTCAGACAAGTGTTGAATGCGCCAAGCTGTAGGTCTGGCCAGTGTTGGAATATCAATTTGTACACCTCTGCTGGAATAGCATCGGGTCCAGGCGCCTTTTTGCTTTTGATAGAGAGGACTGCCTGTTCCAACTCTTTTATAGAGAAAAGTGGACAGTCCTCTGTGATCTCCGCGCCGACGTCATCATCCCATACGGGGTGTACAGGGAATAGTGCCCGTAAAATGCGGTCCATCTGCTCCGCCTTAAGTGAACAGAGTTTCCGCAGATCCCCAATTTTTCGGGTTACCAGTTTGTAACCGAGTCCCCACGGGTCTGGAGTGGGGTGTGGACTCTTCTTTTGGCTGATTTGTACATGATGGTACATGCCTCCTCCCGGTCGCTTAGACGTTGTGTTAAGGGGCGGAGCCTGTGACACTCCTTCCGGAGCCCTGAGATTTCCACTGTCTGCCAATACATGGAAGGTTTTACATGTGTCGATGCCTTACTGGGCATGGAGGCCCCGCAGGCCGTTATTATCAGGTCCATAACTGAACTTACCATAGTGTCAGCTGTGGCACCACCGCCCCAGGAGTGCCCTCCAGCGCGGCCCCACCTGTTCCAAAAGTTTCAACAAACTTCCCGGTGTTCACTTTCGCGACGTTTCATGCACAGAAGGAGCGCTTATGTTTATGACCACCACTTCGAAGGCGTCTACCAGCGACACCAGTGATTCCAACCTGAAGGTTATGTCTGGAATGCTTCCCTCGCAGCTTGGGTGCCGGAACATTGGTTTCGATTCGGTGTTTAGAACTACCAGTCCCGTTCTCGCCGCCATTTCCAGAATTCGTTTCCCTCTGGATTCTGTGTGAGGCAAACCCCATTCAAGTGCCCTGGCATTGGAGTCACCCCCGACCAGGATCCGCCCATCTGTGCCTAAGCGTCCTGCAAAGCATTACCTCGGCCTTGGGTAAGAACCCTAAGGAGGGTGCCGCCCCGAAGCCATATGGCAGCGGTACTTGATATGTCATGGTGCCATGAAACTGGATCCTTGTTTTGGTACTGTTCACTGAGCACTACTAAATCAGCTTTGGCATCTGCAACCAACTGCGCTAGCGATTCGTGAGCGGTTGCACTCCGGTGCATATTGATTTGTAGGATGCAAATCTTGTTGACCGTGTCCTAGCTCTTTCCAATTCTGCTCTGAAAAATGGACACCGCCCCGAGCCCGCAGTGTGCACAACGTTCTCATCTATCGTGCCACGGTCCCTACATAGGACGAAGCATTCTTTTTCATTGCAGGTGTTCGACTTACGGCCTGCCTGACCGCATTTATGGCATGTTGCCCTTCTGTCAGGTCCCCGACAGTTTGCAGATGTGCGCCCATAATCCAAACATCTGTAACATTTGGTTGGGGCGAACCAGATTCGTATCCTACACACTACCCAACCAACCCAACCCAACTTCCACCACAGCGAGTTTTTGGCCTCGGGAGTTCCCAGAGGTAATGCCAGTCCGGACATGGGTTACCGCCGAACATTCGCGTTTGATGGCCTTTTCTGCCTCATTCTTTTCTGTAAGACATTCAAGGTCTCGGATTTCCAAAGAACACGTGGGTTCCAGGCTGGAGACCGAAGGTTTTTCTCCCAGAAGCCCCTTGACTGCTTCACAGAACGTAACTTTATTTATTTGCTTCGGGCCTAGCTCGACTAGAGTCCTTCCACCACCCTTCGTTTTACGAATGACGATTGTACGAAGACACTAAAGATAACTATTTTAAGACACTTCTGCTTCGTTATCTTCGGGTTTAATCTTGTAAGGGATTTTGTGGAGGACTTCCGCAAAAGTCTTGCCTTTCGTCGGTTTAATAAGCAAAGCTGGCGGTCTAGACCTCCTTCGTCTCCCCACCTTGTGTTTGGATGCTTCGTCCTTTGTGTCCGCCTTAATTTTAGGCAGATGTTTTTCTGATGGCGCGACGTGTTTTTGTCTTTTGTTCTTCTTCGCCTTCTTCTTTTGAGCCCTGGAGAGTACCTGAGTGAAGTCTCCTTCAAATGCCCCTTCCTCCTTTCGTTTTTTCCCAATTTCGCTCTCCAATGGGCTGTCAGCGATCCGTTTGGTGCTCGTAGTGTTCTCGTCGGGAAGCGCGGTTGCTCCTGCTTCCTGAGAATTTTCTCTCCAGGAGCTCCTCCAGTTCCATTAGCCCGTTTTTCACCCCCTTGCGGACGTTTTCCTGGAGGAACGTCGCAGATCGCAAGTGCTTCACAACTGTCGCGCATTTCTTAATAAGCCTTTCCTCTTCAGCTTGCGCCTGAGTAGTCGACAGTTCTCCCACTCGGCTTATATTTGAAACCATTTGATTAGTTTTGGCAGTTTCCACTGCGTCCCTCCCCACAGTTAGAGCACTGCGTGGTATCGTCTGGGTTCCTAACTCTGTTGCAGATTCGCATCACTTTGCTAGTCCTTCTCTCCGTCTGCGCGCCCCGATGTCTCGTCGGATATTTCAACCTTTGTTTCGCCCTTCGCTGGGCGCTGGGGCACCACTTCCACCATCTCCTCGTTTGGTTTGTTTTTCTTGTTTAAGTTGTTTACCAGCGCATCGTGTGCAAGGGAACGGGCCGGAATAGTCAGGAACGGGTATACCCCCTACCCAGTTCTCTGAGGGCTAATCTACTATTAGCTGATTCCGGAACTCACGGACAGATCAGCGTTCGCTTGGGGCAACGCGGTCTACTAATACCGGTTCAATGCATACTACCGGACCAGAGTCCCGAAGGGGCTTGCTCCTGATACATCGTAAGTGACCCGTTAAGGATCGTTGACGATCCTTGAGGGTTGGTTTCAGAAGAAATGCTTCGAACCAGTAACCCACTTTTTTTAGAGAAGTCAAATTTGATCATAAATGGCAAATACAAACGATAATCCAATTCGTCAATTGAAAATGTTGCATCATAGTTCAAGGCCATAGTAATAACATATAAAAAGATTGAAAATATTACATTCATTTTTGTTACGTCATATAGGGAAACCTTCTTAAGAAAGGGCTACGAATGCATTTCTGGCTACGGTATCCAATCGAATTCACAGTTCTTTAGAAACACATGGCATACCACACAAAGAAGGAGTGTGGCTTCCCGGGACAAGTGATAAAGAGCTGAAGCATATTTCGTTGAACCGGGAACGTGTTGGCGCTGTGGACGCTGTGGATGCTCCATTTAGGGGATTTTGTAACTAACTGATGACAAAAGCTTCGAGTCCTTTCGTAAGAAAACAGAAAATAGATTGAAAACTTACGATTGTGTTTGTGAATTATATGTTAAACAAGTCGGAAACGGGAAGCTCGGTGCTTCAGGTAAGAAAAGTTTTGTTGAGTCATTATGTAAGAATATTTGGGTACACAATGCGGTACTGGCATCTTATTTCTTAGGAAGTAGTAGTTTCATGCGAAAGGGTAAACTGCTGCATATTAAAACTTATGTTACTGCACACATTTATGGACCTACGATGAACTTTAGGAAAGCAGTAAATTAGCAAAATACAATAATATGCAATTATTAACTTTATTTGAGCAGATATCGTAACAGAAATGTACATGGAATTCCATATTTCTTCGGAGGTGCTTGACCCCTTTCAAACTACCACACTCGTCCTGTTTGTGACCAGTGACAAACCTGCTTCCGAACTATTAACCGAGACCTGCCATTTGATACTACACACGGCCATATTTGGTGACTGTTCAACTTGGAGCAATGTAATTCATCGCATGTGTCCGGATAGCTGAGTGGTTAGAGCGCAAGGCTGTCGTACGGAAGGTCGCGGTTCAAATCTCACTGGCGGCAGTGGAATTTGTATCGTGATTTGACGTCGGATACCAGTTGACTCAGCTGTGAATGAGTACCTGAGTCAAATCAGGGTAATAATCTCGGGCGAGCGCAATGCTGACCACATTGCCTCCTAGTGTACCGTTACGGTCTTGAATGAAGTGCTCTAACACACTTCAAGGCCCTGTTCCAATATGGATTGTTGCGCCAACGATTATTATTATTATTATTATTATTAATTCATCGCATGCGTGCGGATTCACAGTTCCCACTATATTGCCTGATGTTATCTCAATAAGTATTACCGTTTCTGAGAAAAGTGCGTGTGACAGACAGCTAGACAAATAGATAGAAAATATTACGGGCCACATGATTGCTTCTGAAACAATTGGAGGACGGTGGTAGTGTAAATGCCGAACTGCGAAATAGCATTTCCGTGGGGTGACCGAAGGAGAAGGGGGTGGTTTGGTGAGTATACCTATCACGTAACTGTAATGCAGAAGCCAACGGGCTGAAAGCCACCTTCCAAC
Source organism: Hermetia illucens (assembly GCF_905115235.1). Lineage (NCBI taxonomy): Eukaryota > Metazoa > Arthropoda > Insecta > Diptera > Stratiomyidae > Hermetia > Hermetia illucens. The sequence goes on along the minus strand of NC_051849.1, from coordinate 84,673,631 downwards.
AACAACAAAAAAAAAACAAACATGCAAGCCAACAGACAGACATTGAACCGATTTTAATAAACTTCTGTTTCCAATAAACTCTCGAAATGATAATTTCTTGAATGGATTAGGGATAATATTAGTTTCTAAGTTTATTATTTTAGGACAAATAAAATAAGTCATGAAAAAGAAGCTGGACCCTTCAAGTATGAAAGGTTTTGTGAATTTATTATACATTTGAGGGGACATTTGCCCCATTTGTAGCTAGTTCATAATTTTCACTTTACTGTGATCCTAACTTCCAAAGTCTTAGGTTGCAGTAAATTTGCACTGAACGGAAAATTTGATCAATTATAACTTAGTAATATTGTGACTTCCACCAACCTTTTTACCAAAAAAATTTTGTGATTCGAGGATTAATTTATGGAGGGTTTTCGTTAACTTTTCGAAAAAATAGAAATATGCTATTACAATAGAATCCCGATAATTCATATCGTCATGGAACTGACGATTTGTTGGGAATTATCAGAATTACCAATTATTGTGCGCACAAAATAAAAAGAGTTGAAAAATATGTTACATGCAAAGTAATGTTTATATGTATGGACATAATAGGAAGGATGTTGACTTTCTGTTCGATATCTGGAAGGATATTTTGACTTTATTCTTCCCTTTAGTAGAGAAGCTACCTTTTTTCAAGGCATGGTAAGGTATAAATACATTATTTTCATACGACCTACATATTGGGATTTTCTGTGAAGGCAGGAAAATTTGTACGAATTAACCGAAAATACGAATAATCAGGATACAAAATATCGGGATTACATTGTACTAAGTTTCTTTACAGAGATATCGATATGGAGGGTACTTTGTGACATAGGTGTCGTATAGGCAGCCTATTTGATGTTTTCAGATCGTCAAAGAGATGATCACCTTCTAGCTCCTGAACTCCGCCCTCTGCAATCAATGTGAAGGCGAATACCGGCTTCGGAGAATGCTAATCGATGCAATACTTTACTACCCCACATGACTACATTCGGAGAAAAACATTTTCCACCCTACTTTAGGAGGCTCCTCCTTAAACTTAATGTAGAACGATATGACTGTTCCAACCTTCTCTTGGTTTGTATCAATAGGTATAAACAGTTCCTAAGAAAATTGCGACAAATAGACCATATACCGATATAATAATGTTTTGTTCTACATAAAACCTTAGAAGAATGATAATTTTAATAAGTTAGTATTATATCATCATCAACGGCGCAACAACCGGTATCCGTTCTAGGCCTGCCTTAATGGGGAACTCCAGACATCTCGGTTTTGCGCCGAGGTCCACCAATTCGATATCCCTAAGAGCTGTCTGGCGTCCTGGCCTACGCCATCGCTCCATCTTAGGCAGGGTCTGCCTCGTCTTCTTTTTCTACCATAGATATTGCTCTTATAGACTTTCCGAGTGGGATCATCCTCATCCATACGGATTAAGTGACCCGCCCACCGTAACCTATTGAGCCGGATTTTACCCACAACCGGACGGTCATGGTATCGCTCATAGATTTCGTCATTGTGTAGGCTACGGAATCGTCCATCCTCATGTAGGGGGCCAAAATTCTTCGGAGGATTCTTCTCTCGAACGCGGCCAAGAGTTCGCAATTCTTCTTGCTAAGAACCCAAGTCTCCGAAGAATACATGAGGACTGGCAAGATCATTGTCTTGTATAGTAAGAGCTTTGACCCTATGGTGACACGTTTCGAGCGGAACAGTCTTCGTAAGCTGAAATAGGCTCTGTTGGCTGACAACAACCGTGCGCGGATTTCACCATCGTAGTTGTTATCGGTTGTGATTTTCGACCCTAGATAGGAGAAATTGTCAACGGTCTCAAAGTCCTATCCTTATTCTTCTTCGTGTTTGACCAGTGCGGTTTAATGCCGTTGGTTGATTCGTCTTCAGTGCTGACGTTACCACCATATATTTTGTCTTGCCTTCATTGATGTGCAGCCCAAGATCTCGCGCCAATCGCTGCCTGCTCGATCTGGATGAAGGCAGTTTGTACGTCTCGGGTGGTTCTTCCCATGATGTCGATATCGTCAGCATAGGCCAGTAGTTGGGTGGACTTGAAGAGGATCGTACCTCTTGCATTTACCTCAGCATCACGGATAACTTTCTCGAGGGCCAGGTTAAAGAGGACGCATGAGGGCGCATCCCCTTGTCGTAGACCGTTGTTGATGTCGAATGGTCTTGAGAGTGATCCTGCTGCTTTTACATATCTGGCCTCGCACACTGGTCAGGGTCAGCCTAGTCAGTCTTATCAATTTCGTCGGGATACGGAATTCTCTCATAGCCGTGTACAGTTTTACCCTGGCTACGCTATCATAGGTGGCTTTAAAGTCGGTGAACAGATGGTGCAACTGTTGTCCATATTCCAACAGTTTTTATTTCGCTTGCCGCAGAAAGAAATCTGATGTGTTGCTGATTTGCCTGGAGTGAAGCCTCTTTGGTATGGTCCAATGATGTTCTGGGCGTATGGCGCTATCCGGCCTAGCAAGAAAGTGGAGAGTATCTTATAGATAGTACTCAGCAACGTGATACCTCTATAATTGCTGCACTGTGTGATATCTTCCTTTTTATTATATTAAGTTTACGTTTAACTGCTAATTTATTAAAACGCGAGGAATATGAACTTGGCAAAAGGTTAGAATAAAATTTGGCACTGGGATAGGAATAAATGAAGAATCCTATTTGAAGGAGTTCATTTAAAGTGTGACAATGGAACAGAACAGAAAGAGGAGCGCTGGGAGCGAAAACCGCTAAATATTACAAGTGAAGAAATATACTTTCTTCAATTAATTGTAAAGTGTAGCTATCACGAAAGTGCACAACCAACATTTCTTCAAATATTTCATTTAGAAAACAAACGATTCCCATTTTTTTTGTCAGTGCGTACGAAGTATCTGCACTTTTTAATGAGTTTACATGCCAAAAAAACACACTTGTTGCAGGCAATTACCTTAAGCCATTCTATGACAATCACTCTTCTTTTACTTGACCAATTATTCTGCCGTTGGGCTAGTACGTCCTAAAACAGTATGTTTTCTGGCCACCAGCAAAAACAATGACCATGCAACATTTTTGGACATTGAAGAGGAGCTGGAGGTCAATATATTCAGTGGTGTGGCGTTATGACTTTCATTATTCATTTCCTATTGTTGCTCTTGTCGTCGATTATGTAGTTTACATGCCGGAATGTAGAGACTACCTTGCACCTGGTCAGTGCCAAAAATTTACAGCACTGCTAATCATGAATTCCATCAATGACTCTTATGAACTCCATTTTCAGTGGCAGCAGTATCTGCCTGCACAAATCTGGCATTGTTTCTCTCTTGTGCGCGGGAATCGGCTTAACAATGGCAGTCGTTAGTCATGAATTCATTTCTGTAGATAGTCAATAGGAAAGTACAAGTGCTTCAATTGCCTAAATATGAAGTAGTTCCTCTTTATGATAATTGAATGAAAGTAAAACGGCTTACTAAAAATGAGAGAAATTATTGTGTAAGTGCTGATTTTGATGGTGATCACAAGAATATGCAGGTAATGCATAATTGAGATCGAATTTGCGAAAATGTCTTTCTACTAGTACTTTATTAGTCTGGACAGCAATACTAGCTGGCTTAATAGGCAAACCATTAGATTAGATAAGTCTAGAACAATCATTCGGAACCATATGACTCATTACCTTAGGTCTGGTCTATTCAGCCCAAGAAGCACACACCCCGAGGTTGGGAGACCCTCAGCTCCTGCTATCACTCCCATCTATATTTCTCTTTGTCGCCTTAAGAATGTCTGAGTATAACATGAAACTCTGCTCGACGTATACTTGCTTTGTAGCATTGTCTCAATTATGGTATGCGGATATACTTGACACTCCTCCATGGGCAGGTGCTTCTAGCTTCTACAGAAGGAAAAGTTGCGACAAGCAGTAAATGCAGTCGGATGACCATGATTTCCCAATTAGTCAGGGTAGGTAATAGTCACCCTCGCTTTTCCATTGAACCACGGGAACCCATCCTTTATGGTATGCCCGGTCCATCTACCCCTCGATTTTCGTTCTCATGATTGCTACCGTGCGCTTCAGGCTCTCTCTTCAAACGTGGTGGCTCCTTACTTTCATTACCTTTTTTGATAGACCCGCCATTCTGCAGCATGGGCAGCAATCGCATTAACCGCATCCTTCTATCAACATTACTGCTGGTTTCGAGACGGAATAATAGGCGGAAACAACTCGCAAAGCTCCTCGCCGTCGTATGTGCGGTATATCTCCGTACTGAGGGGTCCAGCCTTCGGAACCTTAAAGAATGATGAACTAAGCTCCACTCATCTGCAATCGAGGGATGGATAGGAGCATTGACCCTCAGCAGACGAAATGGAAAAATTCTACCTGCAGCCTTGTCTGTGGTATTGCAAAATTGCTCAAAGACGTTCATCTTTGTGTCTATCATGATGTCGTGGCATTTTACTGCCTGCTTCGGAGGGATCATAATTTCACAACCTTCAATAGGAGAACACTTCGGTTTTCTCCAGAACTAGGCAGAAACTATGCTCAGTTATCCATTTGTTGATTCGCCGCATCTACATAGGTGCGATTCAAATCACTGAGCCTATTTCGAAAAGCGGATTTCTAGTAGCAGTAATGAAGAGACTCTTAGAAAACGATCACAGATAGGCTGTTCCAACCACATTGCTCATCATAACAAGCGCAATCTTCTTCTGCATCCAGAAGGGAATGTATCACTTTACAGATGCAGAGTTTATTACTTACTCTGTATTAAACAGAAATATTAGGTGCCCAGCATAAAGCTTTGCGGAACCCCAGAGGGAACGAGATGAGAAACCATTAACAAAAAAATCAGCACATTCTGCTGGAGGGGTTGTTAGGAAAAAACTTGACTATGGAAACTTTGGGGAGGAATATGATGTGGTTGAACAAAGGCTTTAAGAAAGTCGCTATAAGTGACGTATATTCCCTCCTGTCAATCAAAATATTTAGAAGCGAGGTTAGCAAAGGCGATTAGGCCGGAGATGCTCTTTTATTATAAAAAGAAGAGTTCAGTCACAGCTTTTGAAAGTAGGAATAAAAAGTTCCTATTTCCAAAGTAGCAGCAGAAGTAGCATTCTTCAAGATTTTGGTTGTAAATTATCCTCGAAAGGAAGGAGATGTATTGTTTACAGTCACTCGCTCATCAAATATTGTCTATCTTTTTTAACGTCAATTTCATAAAGTAGCGCGAACCCTTGAAATGAGCAAGGTGAGTATCATTTCTAGAAGACGGGAGCTTCCTTCAAAGTACATATTTCCATGGATATTCGCATTGAACCAAGTGGGAGAGGAATTGACATAACTGAGAGTGGGACTCGAAAGGTTATTGTGCAGAGTGAATTGACGTAACTTGAACTGAGATCACCATTATCAACGGCGCAACAGCCAGTATCCGGTCTAGGCCTGCCTTAATAAGGAACTGCAGACATCCCGGATTTGCGCCGAGGTCCACCAATTCAACATCCCTAAAAGCTGTCTGGCGTCCTGACCTACCGTCTTTTTCTACCATAGATATTGCCCTTATAGACTTTCCGGGCGGGATCATCCTCATCCATACGGATTAAGTGACCCGCCCACCGTAACCTATTCAGCCGGATTTTATCCACAACCGGGCGGTCATGGTATCGTTCATAGATTTCGTGATTGTGTAGGTTACGGAATCGTCCATCCTCATGTAGGGGGCCAAAAATTCTTCAGAGGATTCTTCTCTCGAACGCGGCCAAGAGTTCGCAATTTTTCTTGCTAAGAACCCAAGTTTCCGAGGAATACATGAGGACTGGCAAGATCATAGTCTTGTACAGTAAGAGACGTTTCGAGCGGAACAGTCTCTGTAAGCTGAAATAGGCTTTGTTGACTGACAACAACCGTGCGCGGATTTCATAATCGTAGCTGTTATCGGTTGTGATTTTCGACCCTAGATAGGAGAAACTGTCAACGGTCTCAAAATTGTATTCTCCTATCCTTATTCTTTCTATTTGACCAGTGCGGTTTGATGTTGTTGGTTGATTCGTCTTCGGTGCTGACGTTGCCACCATATATTTTGTCTTGCCTTCATTGATTTGCAGCCCAAGATCTCGCGCCAATCACCGCCTGCTCGATCTGGATGAAGGCAGTTTGTACGTCTCGGGTGGTTCTTGCCATGATGTCGATATCGTCAGCATAGGCCAGTAGTTGGGTGGACTTAAAGAGGATCGTATCTCTTGCATTCACCTCAGCATCACGGATCACTTTTTCGAGGGCCAGGTTAAAGAGGACGCATGATAGGGCATGTCGTAGACCGTTGTTGATGTCAAATGGTCTTAAGAGTGATCCTGCTGCTTTTATCTGGCCTCGCACATTCGTCAGGGTCAGCCTAGTCAGTCTTATTAATTTCGTCGGGATACCGAATTCTCTGATGGCCATGGCAGTTTTACCCTGGCTATGCTATCATAGGCGGCTTTAAAGTCGATGAGCAGATGGTGCAACTGTTGTCCATATTCCAACAGTTTTTCCATCGCTTGCCGCAGAGAGAAAATCTGATTTGTTGCTGATTTGCCTGGAGTGAAGCCTCTTTAGTATGGGCCAATGATGTTCTGGGCGTATGAGGCTATCCGGCCTAGCAAGATAGCGGAGAATATCTTATAAATGGTACTCAGCAACGTGATACCTCTATAATTGCTGCACCGTGTGATATCTCCCTTTTTATGTATGAGACAGATAATGCCTCGTTGCCAATCGTCAGGCATTGATTCGCTGTCCCATGCCTTGAGCACAAGTTGATGAACTACTTGGTGTAACTGGTCGCCTCTATATTTAACCAATCCGGCTGTAATTGCATCGGCTCCTGGCGACTTATGATTTTTGAGCCGATGGATTGCACCGACTATTTCTCCTAAACTTGGTGGTGGCAGCATTTGTCGGTCGTCTTTAGTTGGCGGACCTACAACTCGCCGGTGTTCTGGTTGTTCAGTAGTTCATCAAAGTACTCAACCCATCGCTCCAATATGCCCATTCTGTCGGAAATCAAATTTCTCTCTTTGTCTCGGCAGGATGAGCATCGAGGTGTATAAGGTTTCATCCTGCTGGCTTGTTGGTAAAACTTCCGCGCCTGGTGCGATTGCTCCCTGTACTTTTCTAGTTCACAGACTTGTTGGTTATCCCAGGCTTCCTTTTCCCGTCTGTGAAGTCGCTTCTCCGCTCGACGGAGTTCGTGATAAGTCTCTGCGCGTGCCCGCGTTCTTTGAGAATGCAACATTACTCGGTATGCGGCATTCTTCCGTTCCGTTGCTAGCTTACATTCATCGTCAAATCAGTCGTTCCGACTCCTTTTGCGGCTGGGGCCAAGTATGTTTGTGGCCGTATCCATGAAAACGTTCTTCAGGTGATTGTGAAGATCATTTGTTGATGCTTCATCTCCAGGTCCTCTGTTGACTGCGGTTATTGCGGCATCCATTTCCCTCTTATAGGTGTCGCGGAAGACTGTGTTGTGGATGGCTTCAGTGTTCACTCTCACCTGATTGTCAGAGGGGATTCTAGGTGGTATTGTTATTCGAGCTCGGAGCACCATACCAACGAAATAGTGATCCGAGTCTATATTGACCCCGCTATATGTTCTGACATTCATCAAGGCTGAGAGGTGGCGGCGTTCGATCAACACGTGGTCCGGTCTGGAGAGGCCCATGTATGTTTTTGGACTTTCAACAACCATTTCGTGTGACCCTGCTAATTGAATAATCCGCAGTCCGTTTTTCGTGTAAGCTATGGGAGCCCACGTATGGCCTGAACACGGGCTCCTTCCCTAGTTGGCTGTTAAAATCCCCAAGTATGATTTTGATAACATATCTGGGACATGCTTCGAGGGTTCGTCCTACTGCCTCGTAGAAGGTATCCTTCTTCGACTCTGCAGTTTCCTCTGTAGGGGCGTGAACGTTAACGAGGCCTATATTTCTAAATTTGCCTCGCAAGCGCAGAGTGTACAGCCGTTCGCTTATGTTTTCGAAGCCGATAAGAGCGGGTTTCATTTTTTGGCTGACTAAGAAACCTACACCGAGCACATGGTTTACTGGATGACCGGTGTAGCGATGGTGTAGCGGCTCTTCTGCAGGAACTGAGATCGGAAAAGTTATTGTGGAGAGTGTTGAGAGATAGATCGGGAGTTAAGTTAGCTTATATACTATTGTATTTATTTTGAAAGCAGTTGAGACCGTCGAAATTGTGGAAATCGGAACGCTTCACGTATAAAATGTTTTGTGTGCTCTTATATGGGAATATTTGCATGGGTATTTGTCCCATATATACCTAGCTCGTAATGCTTATGTATTTACTTTGTCAAACTATTCACATTACGGTGACATTCACATTCAGAATTTTGGATTGGATTACAAAGGCGATAACTTTGACCTATCATAACTTTGCTAGAAATAGTGCCATTTCCATCACACTTCGTAGCTCTATAGTATAGCCTCTATTACTGCATTTGTGATTCTAGGATAAAGGGGTTCCAATCATTTTTCTAAAAATATGCCAATAATAAATAAGGGCATATACAATTATTAACTATCTTAAAACATATATACTGGTAGAGGGTACTCGAGGCTTAGATTCCACATAGTTGCAGCTACAATAGGAGTACCAGTTTCTGAGAAAGTGGGTGTGACCGACAGACAGACTCTGCGAGGAGATGGAAAAAACATAGTTATTTGAGCTGCGAACAGAAAAAAGGAGAAAGCTAGAATCTGCTAACTCAACTCCTTGTTATGATAGTTTGTGGTCCCAAGGGGCAAGAGGGGCGTCGGGGGTGGTTACAATGAGTAAAAAATCCATATTCTGGTTTGTCCAGAACATTATCTTTTGAAGATTTCCAGCTCCTCAAAAAAAAAAAACAAAACAAGGTAGACAGAGCGACTGATGGACAGGCAGATTGTAAACCGATTTTAATAAGGTTGTTTTTCACGCAAAACCTTAAAATGTAGTTGAATTTGAAATAAAAAATTAGTATTAAATTAGACTTCAAAAACCTATATCTGCTGCGCTCCTGGTGGTTCAGTGGTTAGAGCGCTAGGATCTTGTAGCAGAAGGTCGCGATTCAAATCTCACTGGCGGTAGAGGGATTTGTGCCGTGCCTCAATTTCAGATACCAGTAGCTGTGAATGAGTACCTGAGTCAAATCAGGATAATTATAATGGACGAACGTAATGCTAACCACTTTGTCTGAACTGCAGTCCTGTAGCGTACCTTTACGGTCTGGAAAGTTTCAGACACTTTTCGACCAAGGTCCTGAATTTTTAAGGAAAGCTGTTTGGTTTTAATGATCTACTTCTTTAAAATGCACATAAACTGATGTAGTGGATTTATTACATCACGAAACCCCAAATTTCGCCAATACATTTAGAGCAGTTAAATACTGACATACATATAAGGAACTTTTAGGAACAATATACGTGCTTTTTGGTGAATATCCGTAGAAAAGATAATATTGTGCAATTGTGCCTATCGTTAAACTGAAATCTGAAATAAAGAAAAAATATTTTAGTAGGACATTTACTTTTACCTATTTAATTTGGATTTCTATTTATTGTAGGATGAATTTAAGAGGGGATCATCAGCAAATTTCGAAAATATCATGATGTATCCTCATTGAGATTATTTGGGCAGTGAAGGATTTCCCTAATTTCTGCGCATATCCGATTTGCGATGACTAAGACTGTTCAGATTACCGCTGTACATAAGAGGGTGCTGCAGTTTGTTCAAAGCAGCGGAAGAAAAAAAGAAATGATGGCGTGCAATGACTATTACAGGAAATTTCTTTCTTCAAAAACCGACATTTCCTCGATTAACATTCTCAAATTAGGTAGATGACCCCATTCGGACAGAGCAGAGCCAACAACTGAAAACGAGAAGCTGTTATGATTGCGCAGCCAATGAAAAGAATGCAAATTTTAAATTAACTGAGGAAAAGACAAAACAGTCAAGCAATAAAATAACATTAAATCGCCAAAAGAGTAAACATCCATATCTTCATAACCGACTACGTTAACAAAGTAATCTGAATGGTAGAAGGCAAAAACGGTTAACAGGTGCTTTTTTGGTCTTTTGCAATTACAATTAAGATGCTAAGTCGTTTCTTTTTCGTCCATGGGAGACAGTGGAACGAGGCGAAGACATGGAAAAGATAGAAACCGGTATATCGTAATTATACGCTTGACTGACTGAAATAACTGCTTTGCTACCGAACTGGAGTTACTATTTTCAGCAGCAAGTCACTAAATGATCAATCAAAGATCAGCCACCGTTAAGTGGTCATGCTTGAGTTGAAATATGTGGTTTTGGCGAATAATTGTTCTTGATTTTGATGGTAATGTAATGTGATAATTGGATGTGATTTGTGCTCTTTGTTTGGTTTTTACTCTTATTTGAGTGGCTCAAAAATATCCACGGCAGCATTAGGTGCAATGAGCGCGTCGGAATTTATTTAGATATTTACTGAGCAGACTGTGCGGACGCGTCTTAAAATATGAATTCCAAATTTTCTGAATGAATTATTGTTTGAAATTCTGTTATCAGGAAAAGACGTTTTGTTTGCGCGTAGCACAGCAAAATCCATTATTATCAAATTTAGTGAATTTAGATAATGTAATTGAATAACGGTATCCGCTTGTATCAAGGGGATGATTTTCTTTAAACAGCGTTTTTAAGAGCGGTTTTAATTTGATGGGTTTTCAAATGAGCGGCTCATTTTAGTACTAAGAGCGACCATTGGCTGGAGTAAAGTGATATACATATATACATAAATGGAAACCAACCTGGATAGAAGAAACAATATCCTGTAGAAATTAAATCAGCATTAGGAGGATTGAGGAGGATTTAGACGGCAAAAGTCGCCATCAAAGAAGCTGTGGAGGAAACCACGAGGTAGAAGAAAGAATGGTTGGATGACGAGTCAGTTAAAAACCACTGACATGATAATTACTGAGGACAGGAAAATTATATTATACAATAGTCGGGCAAACATCAAATTAAAAAAATTGATAACAGATTGAGGGTCGGGCAGAAGTTCTGACGTCGCAATAGTTTTCCAACGGTATTTACATGCTTTTTCGGAATATTCAGTGAGTTGTATAAGGATCTGATGAATGACCTCAGTTTGAACAATGAAGAAAGGCGCGTCAGTAATGAATACGAGTCCAATGTAATTAAATGTTATTTAAGACGGTAGTATGGTGTGACGCTGGAAAGGTCAACGTTATTTCATTATTTTTTTTAACAAGAAAATAATCCATGTTTGCTTTGAAATTTTATTAGGATTTGAACGAAAGCTAAAAATATACTACCGACTTTATTTTATATTAATAAATATTTGTTTTTTATGACCAAATTAGACAGTGTAAAACAAAACCGTATTAAAATCCAATCACTGTCAGTCTGTCTGTCTGTCACATACATTTTTATCCAAAATGGCTAAACTGATTCGAATGAAATTTGGTGGACAGATGGGAACTATGAAATCCCCCGCATACAGTGAGTTGCATAAATTTAGATGGAGTTTAAACGGTGGCTCCCCATACATGCAACGGGAGGATTCAAAAAATTCTTTCACCGGATATAGTCATGTAGGGTATCAAATGAAAGTTCTCGATTACTTTCCGCAACTGATATTAGTTTAGTAGTGAATTGCAAAGTGCGCGAGTGAGGAGTCAAAATGCACGTACCTAAAGTGAAACAGGACTCATTTCGGAGACTACCCAACCTAAAAATCTGAAAAAATCAGGCTGTTGCGGTTAGATTAAATCTAGGCCTCAAAATATGGCTCATTGCGATATCTGCTCAAGTAAACTTGCTAATGGCCTAACTTTAAGTCCATCCTAGAAGTGCACCGATATAGAGGAAAGACGTGCATACACATGCCAAGTTTCATGAAAATCCAACTATTAGTGTCAAAGTTATAGCAGTTCAAACTTATCGATTTCGTGCAAATCAACAGAATCCTAAGCCATACAAAAAAGCTGCTGACGTCATAATTGACGAGAATAATTGACATTCGAGTCAAATATTAAATTTCCATTCAAGAAGAATCTAATTCTCCCCAGTCCTTTATTATTTTGGAGTAAGGTTAAATTTTTGGCATTTGCTAAAAATATTAAACACAGAGTCTGAAGCGTATGAGGTTGACTATTGACATTACAGGGCTTTCCATTAAATGATTTATTTAAACCGCTTTCTAAAAAATAGAGGGCTATGGAATTTTTAGCTATGCAACACGAAGCTGTCATGAACTTGTCGCTTCTCACATCTTCTTCTTTTTCTTCAGTCTTTGGCCCGTTCACAAGCGGGGTCGGCTCGTCGTGATCGGTTTCGTCATTTTATTTTATCAAACGCCTGATCTGGATGTAATCGCGAGGCCTTTAAATCCCAATCCAGCGTAACAAACCACCTACATTTCGGCCGGCTTTTTGGTCGCTTACCATTGACTTCGATGTTCAGAACAGTATTGGTAAGTGAATTCTCGTTAGCGTGAATTACGTGACCACACCATCGAAAACGCCTCACTCGCAGTTTTTCCACGATCGGTGCAAACCCATATCGATCGTGGATATTCTAATTTCGGACGTGATCAAAATGTGTCACGCCACCAATGCAATGCAACATCTTCGTCTCCATTACCGCAAGATGCCGTTCATTGTCTTTTATAGTCGGCCAACACTCAAAACTATAGAGAGTGACAGACGGACGACATTGCAGTAAATTTTAGATTTGAGACGTGAGTTTATACGTCGATCACAAAGAACACTAGTTGTGGAGTGCCACTTCATCCAGGTTGCGTTAATGCGTGAAGCAATTTCATTACGCAGTTCTCCATTAGCTGATAGAGAGATATCTAGATCGCGCTTGGCAATGGCAGTAACCTGCCCACAACTGATCGATTTAAATATCTCAAGTCAATGCTATCAGCCAATGGAGAACTGCGTTATACACCACACTTAGGGAAACACAAAACCATTTATACCTGAAGCGTCAAGCTTCCGGTTTCCTGACTTGTTTTTAATGTTTTTCTTTTGATTCACGACGTGAAAAATGCAAATTTTAATATATATTTTTTTCCTTCCTTCAAACTATTAGCATATGTTAACAGAAAATTATTGGTTTTTTAAGTTCACATGAATCTGTCATGAGTTATCCTGGCTATGCCGCGTGAGCTTTTTTTGTGTTTTAAACATTTTGTAAAGATCAGAACAGGCGTAAAATTTAAGAAATATATCAACACAGAATCGATGAATTATAAAGGCTCTATATGTGCAAACATGGTCTAGACGGAAGATGATTCCGCTCCTTGGAATAAATGTGAACAGCTGATCCCAATTTTTGTTTACGCTAATAAATTATAGCAACAATGGTTCTCCTGCCCATGCTGCTCCGGTTTACAAAAACGTTCTTTTCATGAAGAGAAATGCTTTTTGGTGTTGAGGGCATTCAGTTTGTGTTACCCTCAGAGTTGGCGCTTTTCTGTAGAAAAATTTCTGCCATTTTTTGGAAGCTTCTAATGCAGCATAAATAAACTGGAATTTGTGTTGGTATGCCTGACTTGAAACTAACGTGGCGGCTGATAATCTTTTATCAGATCAGCTGTAGTTTCTTTATAACCTTGACTTGGAGCGCCGCCTCTGTTATTATTGACGTTTGCCTGATTTCTTTTGTTTACAATGTATTCTATCAATGTAAATGACCCGGAATTCGCTGATTATGTGAAAAGTTGTTTTGATGATGATGAAAATGAACCCTCTGATGAACATTCGTCAAGTAATGAGGAGAATATGATGATGACTAAAGTGAAGCTTCAGACAAAATTGAAGGGGAGTCTTCTGATGATGAGGATGAAACGGAGTAGGCTTCGAATATTGTGAGAGGTAAGAATGGTCATAAATGGTCACTATTACCACCTGACCGACCCTGTAAAAATACCAAAAGCCAAGACGACTTTGAATGTTTCATCCAAAGTCAGTTTTACATGCTTGCTTATTGACCAAACCATAATTAAAATTATTGTTCAGTACACAAACATTGAAATAGGTATTCGGGCTGCAAAGTATTCTGGCTAACGATTCGTTCATGAAACAGATGAAATTGATATAGAGGTACTTAGCTGGAATGAGGAAAGATGGTCATCTGAGCACTGAAGGAATGTGGTCAGGATCCTCTGAATAAAAAAACTTGTTACGAACGAAATGTGATTCAAATTTTTGTTTGTTTGAGATTTGATAACAGAAATACACGTGGCATTCATACTATGTAAGAACCCTAGCAGAAACTGTGCGCGGAAGCGACCGAAACATAACTTGTGACAACTGGTTCACTTCGGTTTCTTTGTTAGAAGAATTGCTAAAAAGTTTGGTGTGGCACTTGTTGGCACAATGCGCAAAAATAAGCGAGAAATTCCACCTTTTTTTCTTCCGAACAAAAATAAACCAGTCCTTTCATCTCAGTTCGCTTTTCATGGGAAGACTACCATTGTCTCTTTCACCCCAAAGAAGAACAAATCTGTTATTTTGATCTCTGCAATGCATGACCAGAAAGATGTAAATGAGATCACCGAGAAGTCAGAGATAATTGACTTTTACAATTCTACCAAAGGTGGTGTAGATACAGAGAAAGTGGTTTATGCATATAGTGTTTGACGATGTACTAGTTGCTGGCCTCTTCGCATGTTGTACGGTATTTTTGATCAGGTAGGCATAAATGCGTTAATCCTGCACAAGCTTGCGAATCTTGGGGAAAAACTATAAGAAAGAATTTTTTGAAAAGTTTAGCTCACGAGATTTTCAAACCTCATGTTGAACGACGCCTTAACAAGAACTTGTCACGTAAACTCACTGAAGATATTACGCAGTATCTCGGGAAGAAACAGCCACTAGAAGAAGCAGAAACGCAGAACTTCCCTGCGAAATTGCAAAAACAGTCCAAATGCTACATTTGTCCCAAAAATCAAGATAGAAAAGTAAAAACTGCCTGCATAGAATGCGAGAAACTGTCGTGGAGTGATCGTCGCAAAGAGGTGTGTACAAACTGCTTCAGCAATTAACAATTTTACTTAAACAACACGTATTAACCATGTTTTCATAATTTAAATGATTTAACTGCAAATAAACGCATAAACAAAAAAAGAAAGTTTTATTTACTTAATAACTCTCTGAGGTGAGGCATCACCCCATGTTACCTACCCCAGTTACAAAAATCATGTTACCAGCGAAAGGTTAAAGATCTTGATTACGGATTGCTGGCAAAAAGTTTTTTCTTTCTTTCTTCGGCAACCACGATATGAGTTGCCCAAACTCGTAAAATTCCTTTAATGGTATTTCTTCTATCTTCTAGTTAACACAATACGCGCTCCATAAAGCTGATTCTAACATTAGAAGTCGAAATAGCATTTAATTCTTTCTTGGAAGTATAAAATCCTTTCGATCGCTGTGTGTGGTTATTAAATGTTATCCGATGCATTTAGTCTTATTAACGTGTTTGCATACATATATAGCATATATGCTCATAATTGTACGAAAACCATTCCTGCTGAAAGCAAGCCAACCAAACTTTCGCCTCACGATTTTCACACTCATGTAAAATCAAGATCAATCTTTCCCATTTGTTCGTCACCTGCATTTTTAAACCCTTGAATGTTGAAAATTATTGAATGAGAATTTCTCATTAATTTCCTGAACACGTTTGTATTTCGTGACATTCACGCACGTAATTCATCACCGACTTGACTTGTTCCGGTTGAAAGCATCTTCAAAATGTCATTCAACTTTTATTGCTAAATTTATTGACTCCTCTATAGAATTTATTAAGCCAACATACGAAGCGATCAGGTATTTACTTTTTCTTTAATTTCATCTCAAAAATTTGGTTGATCTTGTTCTCTCCCCAGCACTTCTCACAGGTATTTACCGAAGCAATTTTCAATGAATGGATAAGCGCCCGCTGAAGAAACCTTCCATGCCCAAGTTATGCTTTTGAATATGCGGAAAAAACGCAGGTTGGACCGAATATAGGTCGAAACGAAGTTTACGTTCTTCACCTGAAAACTCACTCACATACTGACTGATATACCCATTTACGTGCACGGAATAATATTATTTATGTGCATACACATGTGTCTAGAGTCTTGAATCAGTTGGCTTTCTTGTGCCCTTCTTGAACGATTTGGGATTTGTGTTAAGCACAGACTTGGATTACTCGGATTTTTGTGCGAGAATGTGCGTACAATTGATTTACGTCTTCATGAAAAGAATGAAAGAGTGACAATGGCGGCAATGTTCCACTGATATCGACTGGAGTCCATAATTATAGTGCACAAATTTGGTATTGATTTTACTGGAAGTGCTCCCAAGGGCGATCCGTAATTGAGCGCCTTGGATACCGCTGCGAAGGCCGAACAAATTACATGTTACCAATTGAGTAATGAAATTTGTTCAAATAAAAATGGGTCTCCTGGCAACAATTAGTTCCGACCTCGAAAAGAAAATTAATTTGCCGCCATGTATTTATCTGAGGTGTTCCTTGGCAACTGTGCAATATCAGCGCCCGTGAAGGCATATTGCAGCCTAAAGGAATGAGTTGTAATTTATGGCTATGCTGCCACCAAATGGATGCCAATGAAATATAGGAAACGATGAACACCTACATAATGACAATCCTAATCTTTTCAACTTATCATGCATCCTTTCTAACCTATCTCAAATTACATTTACAATATAATCTATTATCTTTCAACTAGCAGCTTATGATATTACTTTGGTTATGCAAAACTACTACTAGAGCCGAGTTATGACAACCCATATCTTGCTGGCGGAAATCTATTGTCTCATTACATTTAATAGCAATGCTATTTCTTGATATCGTAAATCGAAATCGCCAAACCAAACTAAAAGCAATCAAAGCTAAAATATACATATGTGTGTCGCGCAGCCTGAAAGTGGAAGAAACTACAATCAGGAAACCTGAAAGATATGACGCACAGCGCATTACTGGAAATCTGTTACGTTACTGGCTATCCCATAAAAGCAAATAAGCACCGGCGGATGATGATCTCTTAGCATCGTTGGATGTTAAAGCATTATTTACTAGTACCGCCGGGAAAGAGGCATTGACCAGATTTGAAGAGTGGTTACTACAGTTTGGGTCATTAGAATATGCGAAAAAAACAAATCCATATACGAAGCTTGCCTCCCTTTGTAAAAATGAGAGCTACTGTTAAGACTACCTTAGGGATGGTGTCGGACAACCCTCTTGTTTCGTTACAAATTTTTTTATGCCATCATTGGAGCAAATGGAACAGGAGGTAATGCTGAGATATGCATGTGGATGACATATTAGTAATTATTCGAAGCCAGAATCTCAATGGTATGTTAAAGATAATAAAGACACTATAGCCAAAGATAGCATTCGGTCAAGAGTTTTCAGGAATTAACCAACTACGCTCCATGGAAATCTTAATCAAACGCCACACAATTGCATCATTGGCTGGCAACACCAAATGTCAGTATATTATGAAATGATCTACCTCGTTAACAAACCCGATTGCACTTTTTTCAAAAAGACTATAAAAATCACAACACACACAGCCTAGCGCTAATTAGAACAGATTTGTATCTAAATAAGTTGTAGAAAACGTAATTGTGAGCAAAAGAACACAGCACTGAAGAATGGCACAAGTGGTCCTCAAATGTTGGTATCTGTAAGTCTAGTAAAATACCACCGAATTATTGAGGATTGGAATTAAATCGTAGCATTTAACTAAAGATAGCGTCAGTCAACTATTCGCAGTCACACAGGCAAAAGTGAATACTCTCCGTAGAACCAGTGCTTAGCTCGAGCCACAGTTTAGTGTTGGGAATGAGCGACCCTTCATAGAATTGTCCCATCCATTTTGCAAAATATCATATGACTCTGACCGAATTCCTACGTTCTCTGTGTACCTCAATACGTCGTGCGTGGTGCAGCACACTCATTTTTTACACCAGGATATCGACTGTGATCACACTCACCACTATGAGTGCTCCCTCATCGGATGTGGCTATAAACCAACGAAATCAGCGAATTCTAAGAGGTCATCTGATCTTCGCCGCTTTTTCATTACAACCGCAGTTGTGGGTGTGTCTAGTCTCTATTGTCGCTACCGGCCCGAAGCCTGTGGTAAAGCCTCCTTGCACGGAGAGATCCGACTGTTTCGTTGTTTCCCCAGTAGAAAGGGTACCTACTGGAGAGCAGTCCCGGCATAGTAGCTGTTACGTCGATGTAATTTTCTTGGCCGCTTTCGAGGTTTGGATATTAAAATTTGAAATTTCAAATTTGAGTTGTCAAGCTTCGGCCACGTGGGGCTGCCCTGATCAGCTTCACCGCGTAACATGGCTGGGGAATTCGGGGCTCGGCAGTGAAAACAAATTGGGAAACTGGAAGCTGGACGCCTCAGGTATGAAAGGTTTTGTGTATTTCTTTTATAAAGAAATTTGAGTGTGAATTTATCCCATTAGTACGTAACCCGCAATATACGCATATTTTATGTGAGAATATCCACTTTCGGCTGACATTGACATTCAAAATCTTGAATTTCCAAAGAAGTGACAACTTTGACCTATTGTAACTTACTTAACTTAACACGGTAGAATCAGGGTCTATATTATATAATATAATGCTGCAAAATTTTGCAGTGCTAGGATGAACCTAAGGGAGATTCTGCAGCCAATTGCTGAGAATTATAATAATGTTATCATTATTAGTTCTATTTGAAGGGATAAGGGTATGAAATGTATTTCGGAGCCAAGCCACCATACAGCGACAGCCTCTTAATTTTTTCAGATTTGGTTGGACAGTTTCTGAGGATGGCCCGGTAAAATAAATGATCACTTTTCACCTCCCCAACTCCCCGCCTTTCCAACAAATGTCAAAACTAAGAGCAGCTTCGGAAAGTACTAACTGATACCTTTCATTTCATACACCATATGATTATATTTGGTGAAAAAAAAAATGTACACCCCCCTTTTGCATGTGTGGGCACCTCTCCTCAAATTCCACGGAAAAGGATGTAACTCACTGTGTGCAGAGCATTTACAGATCTCACTTTCCACCAAATTTGGTGTCGAATGCTGCTACAATCTCCGAAAAAAATGCGTGTGGCGGACAGCCAGACGGAGAGACAGTAAACCGATTTTAGTAAGGTTTTGCGTAAAACAAAAAGCGGTAGACGTCAGGTGGGAAGAGGAGAAGAGAGAGACCGCGAGCCGTGGATATCGATGACGGAATACAAACGCATCCGCGCTTGATATTGGGAGTGAAGGGAGAGACCATGTAGATCCTACGGCGAGTGATGCGGTGCCGGAAAAATTCAAGTGCACATAATGGAAAAATGATTTGCCGCTGCTCGTTATTTCGGTAGTTCTGCAGGCTGTAATTGCAAGCCTGACGAGTGATAAAACTGCATATTTTAAACGAGAAACGAATTTCTCGGGCAGTGGGGTAATTTTGTCGTGCGTGTTAAAAAATAGTCGTGCTCTCGGAACTTTTGCCAATTTTCAAATGTTGTTAGTAATAGTGCGTTTTTCACCAAATTTGGCAGGATTATACTCTATGATATAGTCTAAATTGCTGCAAAATTTTGTGATTCTAGGGTGAACTTAAGGGGGGTTTCCTGCCAATTACTAAAAATTATAGTAATGTACTATTATTAACTTTATTTGAACAGATACCGGTATGGTGGGTATTTCGCAGCCTAGACACCACATAGTGGCAGCTCCCTGATTTTTTTCAGATTTTTCGGTTGGGTAGTTTCTGAGAATGGGTTCGTTAAAAAAGTGGTCACTTTCAGCCCCCTGCACTCCCCACCTTTTCAACAAATGCCAAAACTAAGAAGGGCTTCGAAAAGTAGTACTTTTCGAACCTTTAATTTGATATCCCATATGACTATATTTGATGAAAAAAAAATTTATACCCCCCTTTTGCATGTATGGGGACTCACCCCCCTTAAATTCGACGTAAAAGGATGTAACTCACTATATGCGTGACTGTTTACAGTTCCCACCTTTCTACCAAATTTAGTGCCAATCGCTACAACCGTCTCCGAGAAAAATGCGTGTGACGAACAGACAGACAGACAGACAGACAGACAGACGGACAGACAGGCAGTAAACCGATTTTTTTTGTGTTTACACAAAACCTTAAAAAGCAGAGCAAAAGGATATGAAAAAATCAAATATGAGTTAAAGGTTCACTCTTGTTTGAAAGAAATTAATCGAAAAATCTCCTTCTTAATTTATGCACTTTCTACGGTGGATTACCGTATTAGGTTAATTGTCATATAAACAGAAAAGTGTACGGAAGGAATTTAAATAATAAATTTAATCATGCATTTACCTAAGTTGGGCTGGGTGGGCCGCCGCAGGGCCACTATGAAAGAAAGGAAGACGGAGCCACTGGTCGCGTTGATGCCAAAATCGGCTTAGAGCCAATCCTTCCCCGTCCATCCCGCGCTCGTTAGGTTTTTCTTTTGTGATTGTGTCCCCTGTAGTGTAGCTCCTTTTGCAGTGAAATTTTGGGTGTTGTCAATCCGCATCGAGAGTTCATCGGAGTAGTTTTGTTGACTATTGAACCAAGTTCGTAATAAAATCTCTATGCCCTGGTAGGGAATTAATATTTGAGAACTGGCCCTCATCTCGCCGAACTTCTAGCATTCGGGTTAGTTCCATCACGTGGCGTCCGATTCCTTATATTACCGCGACGATGTTCAGGATTGGCAAACCTCTTAGTGGAGTTTGGTTGGTTGACAACCTAGGTGACCGTATTGGCGCCAAGGTGATGCAACGATGGACTCTCATCATAACAAAGTTGGCGCCCAACGGGAGGTCCCAGTTGTTGCGTACGTAACATAGCAACGTATAATTCTGTCACCTATCGGGTGATTTGGGTGACTTTCTTCCCGATCGTATCAGCCAGGGATAAGACGAGGATGAGGGCACCGAAAAACGTATCCCGCTTAAAACCTTTCGCTGTCCAGCCAAGCAAAACACCCGGCATTCTGTGAAAGCTCTTTTTGCAACTTGATTTTTCCTTGATTTCCATGTAAATTGCTTGGTGGCCACTGTGAGTATAATCCTCACAGAGTTGCTAAGCAACTATCATATATCGGATATGTCAGGTCTACTATAGATGTTTCTCTCTAAAAAATTGTTTTCGCGGGGTTTATGCGGTTTAGAAATAGTGGTTTTAGCTTAAAAATCAAGAGACATCCTAGTTTGCTGAAAATATTCACAGAGAAGATCTGGCTTTATAAAGACGCTTGGCAAATACTTCTGAGCTGTCCAAATTCCCTGGAACTGGCTGTCCAAATTCCCCTCAAATCTCTAAGAATGATACAGAAGCAAGAGATGTGGATCCCATATGAGTTGGAGCCGAGGTTCTCAATCCTTATTCTAACCCTCCTCCAACCCCTTTTTGCGGCCTTTCCCTTATTAATTTAAATCGACGAACAGTGATCGAAAGTTTCTTTTAGTAGCGTTTCTTCCTAATGGCGAACATCACCAATCAAGTATACATTGACTTGATTTGATTTGTTTAGAGATAAACGTCAATAACTATTGAATTCAGATTTTTTAGAAACTGCGAGAAGCTAATTGATTTTGTATGCGGCTATTCAAAGCTTTTTCAGATTTTTTTCATTCGTCTCACTTTAGGCACCATTCATAGTAAACTACGCAGATTTCATCAAATATAAATCAGATTCATTTTTTCCTGACTGCCAAGAAATGTACATATATTTCCACGAGGAGTGGAGGATTTTTAATCATTTCGTTGTAAAATTTTCCCATGAAATCGATTCCATCACTTACTTAAGAAACTTTATCTTCGAAGTGTTTTCCAAAAGTCCAAAAAATTCATCAAAAGCAAGGAGAAGATTCACGACCATAGGGGGATGAACTTGTATTTCCCATTCACAACAAGGCAATATTTATCTCTAAACGTTTATCTCATAAGTCCTGAAGATAGTGGCATTTCGTAATAACTGAACTGCTCCTTCAATTCAATGGCAGAATATACTGTATCGAGAGAGGGTGCGGGGGATTGGGGAAAAATATCTGGAAATATCAACATGAAAAGTAACTCGCCCATAAAGGAAGCTACCTCCTGGACTAATAACGGCCGTTTCCCCTTTACTGGTATCATTGCACTATGCCTCCCTATTTTCACTCGAGTGTGAAATGGAGTCTCGATTTCATTAGAAAACAACTCATCTTTTTGTTGAAATCCACGGAAGGCTTGGTGAGATCAAACTGTCTGCATGCCATACGGACTCCATATGGAGTGTTATTGGAATGGTATTAAAAAATATGACAAAACCGTACTAAATGGTATTTTTGGCATATCAGGGTAATTAGATTCAAGCAACAAGAAAAGATTTCTATATCTGTCGTTGTTATGGTATATTTTGTGTCATGTCCATATATAGTGTTATTAAACCCACATTATTTATTTTGTATTTACTTTTTCCCGACCATCGAACGAACTATTCAAAGTTTTAGATTTTTACTGGACGTCCTTCTACACAAGCGGGACAATGAAACTTCGCTCTCCACAATACTGTACTCTAAAATGTTGAGCGGACCTTTTTGCGATTGATGCCGCGATGTTTTTGAACTCAGTAGGCCCCGTTTTTTCCAACGCAAGTGAGCAACTTTATACATTTTATGTTATGAAGTGATGTAGTGCATTCATCAAAATCAAAACGTTAACAATAATAAAATAATAATAATTTTGGAAACCACCCTTAAGTTCATGCTGGCAATTCAAAATTAGTAGTATTTTAGACCGCGAGAGCGACACTGGGAAGGTTTTTGGGAATCGTGCTATTATAAACGAAACTATGAAAGTTGTTTCGTAAATCTACGGTACCCTAAGACAACACATATATATTCCAGCCCGCGAGTGAAAGCTAACCATCATCGTCTGCTTTTGCAGTTAATACGGGTGATTCCGACAATTAAGCTGTCATCCAATAATACAGCGGTGGGAAAAATGCGTCCGAAGACTTACCGCTCCACGGGCGCGGTCGAGTCGTTTTTTTTATTTTGCAATTTTAGCTCGCGTTCTGGTTGTTATTCGTTAGGTCGTCGGGAATTCCTTGTGTTGTCTATTTCGAAATACGGTGCGGACCCACGCAGCGGAATAGGCACGACAGAGGCGGGCAAGAACGTGTTGGCCGAGCACTTTGATGGAGCTTCAATCTTTGGGAGCGGACCTTCACGGTCAATTCCACCAATTTTTTTAGGTTTCTGGGATAGCTCTGCTCTTTAGGTCATTGTCGACCATTTAGGTTGATCGTCTGATCCTCCTATTCCCTTTAAGTTCATTACACGTTCCTTCAGCGCAAAAATGTACAAGAAGTGGGTAGTGTGCGCGGTTAAAAGGAACTCCTCCATTGAGTTGGTGAGAGAAACGGAAACTAACACAAACTGTAACGATTCCACCGCTAAATACTATATCACGAAAGAGTTTGTAGGTGGTTGCAAGCTTTTTAATGATTCCGTGAGAAACTTTAACGATAAGCTTCACATCTACAATGATGGACAGCTGAAGAGGTGGAAGGGGCACTTCATCAAGATTCTGAATGGTATAATACTCAAGGAAGTTGCTTCTTTTTAAGGTTTTGTATGAAACAAAACCTTATGAAAATCGATTTACTGTCTGTCAATTTATCTTCCTGTCTATTAAATGTACTTTTGTTGGCAAGCTGAGTGGTTAGACCACAAGGCTGTCGTACGGAAGGTCGCGGTTCAAATGTCGCTGGTCGCAGTGGGATTTGTATCGTGATTTGACGTCGGATACCAGTCGACTCAGCTGTGAATGAGTACTTGAGTCAAATCAGGGTAATAATCTCGGGCGAGCGCAATGCTGACCACATTGTCTCCTATATACAATATACTGTAGTGTACCGTTACGGTCTTGAATGAAGTGCTCTAGCACACTTCAAGGCCCTGAACCAGTATGGAATGTTGCGCCAACGATTATTATTATTTGTTGGCAACAGTTATTCCTATTCTATCAAAATCAGGTGGAAAGTTCTACATTGATTATATAATATATTTATATTATAAATATCTTCATCACTGATGAAGCAAGTTTCTTCTAAAAGATGCATATGGGGTAATGAATAACTCACTGAGTCAAACGAATAATTTTGCTTTAATAAAACTAAATAAATAAATAATGATAAAGACACTTAGTGCAAACAAGCAGTCTGTACTTGTACACTGAGTTTAGGAGGCGTCGAAAATATGCAAAAGAATGTGTTCATTTTTTTTCGCCTTATATAGTCATATACCCCACCTGCCATTATACAAAAAGTTTGGATTACTACCATCTAAGCCGATATTATTTTTAAAATTATTTGTAGAAGGTAAGACTGGAAGGGCTAAAAAGTGATCATTTATTTTTAATTGGTCATTCTCAACAACTACCCACTTGAAAAGACTGAAAAAAAAATTAATAACTTGCCTCTATATGATATCTGGGATATAATACCCCAGTTTATCCGAAAATCATAAAATTGTAGTAATAGCTGTGATGCAAGACATGATAATACCAAGTTTGGTGAAAATCTCATAACTACTGATTAGTACTTCGCAATTAACGGTTGGCCTCACATTACTGCGCTCGTTCAGATGAAAATTGCAGAATTAGGTTAGTAACAGTTAGTCCAATTCCTATATTCTCTTGACCTTGTGTCTTGAGATTTTTACTTCTTTTGCTCCTTGGACAGTCATTTGCAAGGAAAGAAAGGTTTTTAAAAACGACGCTCTTGAAACCGGACTTAGAGATTTCTTTTCATCCAGGTCATCCGAATTTTAGAAAAGGGAGGTTTTCTTCCTGCCATACCATTAGCAGTAGGTAAGAGGCTACGAACGGAATTATGTATTAGATTGAAAATGGAAACAATTTCTTTCATAGTTTACTTTTTTTTGTGTTAAATAAAACGGACCACAAATTATGTACACACCCGATAGCAAGTATGATAATTTGTAGAAGGACTGGTCGACAATAGAAAATCCTATACTGCTAGGAAAACACTTCAAAAAAGCCTACCAATTGTTTGCAGATTTCGAAGCACCATATGATTTCATAAATAAAGAAATGCTAAATGTTACATTTTAAATCTAGGTACCCCTTCAAATTTGGTTAAATTAATTACCTGGCATGGACTCTAATGTAGAATAAAAATACAGATGGGGTGAGAAGAAAAACTGCAATCCAATCCAGTTGGGTAGAAAAGAACAGATGGCGGGCTGCCTGATGAAGGTACTGAATGGATATAAACTAGAGCTACTGAGGCAACCGGGACTGCAAGTTAATTGCTTCTTGTGCAGATTTTTTTATTAGTATACGGCTTGAAAAAAGCAAAAAATAGACCTCGGCATTCTATATTATTTGTTCTATTCGACCAATTAGACCTTAGTGCTTTTCGAAACTGCCTAATTTGTAATATTGGTTGAATTGCAGGGAAGTCAGGCCCAAACGAGTGCACTATAATGGGTAGCAGGTTTTGTTCCCAGAACCTATCCAACCGACAAATCAGAAAACCTTTACATTGTCATTATCTTGGATGTCTGTAATTTTGTAAGCTTTTCATTAAAATCGATTCAATGTCTGCCTGTCTATCACACCCGTTTTATTCGAACATGGCCGAACCTATTGTCACGAAATTTGACGAGGAGATGAAGTCTGTGAATCTCTTTACGTATAACAAGTAGCACCATTTTGAGGTGAGTTTAAGGGGGCTCCCCATAAATGCGAAAGAGGGATGTACAATTTTTTTTCACAGAATATGGTCATGTGGGGTATCAAATTAAGCGGCTCGATTAGTACTTTTTTGAATTAATTTCACCAACTATGGGTGAAGTACAGGGAAGTGAGGACTCAAAATCTGAGACCCAAAAGATGGAGCAAGTCTCGCTCTCAGAACCTATTCACCCAAAAAATCCCAAGAGTGCATCTATACGATGTGCGATATGTGTTCGATACGATATGTGCTCAAATGAAGTTAATAATAATAATAGTACCATATTTTTGAAATTTACAAGAAGTACAAAATTTGGTGTCAGTATAAGGGATAATACACAGCATAATCCTGATGGTAATCCAACTATTATTAACAGTTATAGAAGGTCAAATTTTTGCATTTCACGTAAATTTATTGCTCTCTAAGACTACTAGGATGTCATCTTCATATAAAGTGAAATGGCACAAACGGCGAGGTCCATAGACACGTTTTAGTTTTCCTTTTTTAGCTTTTTTAAGGTATGTGTTTGGCAGTTTCAATTACTCCAGACAGACATGTGGTGGTATCCGGATGTGCTAATAAAGTTTGCAGGTAGTGTCCAATAGGATAGATATGTGTATTCCTATACATTAGTACCAGCCAGTGGTAAATAAATTTACGTATAAATATGTATGCTTCTGTGCACCGAATAAAGTTGAAATGCATGAAGATGCGTTAGATCGATTTAGTTGATATGTAGGCATCAATATGCGGTAATAGGTATGCTTGTTTATTTAGAATGTGTACAATAATGGGATAGTGTACCGTTCCGGTCTGAATGAAGTGTTCTAACACATTTCAAGGCCCTGACCTAATATGGATTGTTTGCCAATGATTATTATTATTAATAATAAGTCAGAAATATAAAACACAGGGAACACTCGAACGTTCGTGACCAGCACTAGACATAACTCGAGGAAATATTCTAATGAACGGGCTGGCCGGGAAGAGGAGGGTAGTAGATGAGCTTTCTATATCAGATCACAGAATAATCAGATTCAACATTTACGGCAACTCTGAAATAAAAAGAATAATAAGGAATCCTAGGAGAACAGATTGGGATTTATATGCAACGCTTCTGAGCAATAATATGGCTCACCTTCAAGAGGGCGGCGACATCAGGAGCGAACTGAAACTAGAAACAGTGGTGGAAAACTTCAACACAGTCATTATTGACGCACATAAGGCCAGCTGTCCGTCCAAGCCATATATACCCTGATGGAATAGGAACCAGATTGAGAGCAGACGAGAACTCTTCAACCGAGCAAAACAAACCGCTTATCGGGCAGCACGGTCAACCGAAACTGCTCTGTATCAGCTGATGGATATACTAGGGAATGCCATAGAAACAAATGAAATAGCACTGCGTGCGTTTTTGAATATCGAAGGGGCATTCAATAATAATTCGCACGCAGAGATACAAGATGTCCTGATCCGTAAGGGAGTGGGAAACACCCTGGCTTTCTGGATGAGCAAAATGTTAGAGAGAAATACCGACTGGTACAAATTCTATTGTCATGAATACTACTCAAGGTTGTACTATCACTAATTATGTGAAGTGTGGTATTTGGCTAACTACTGAACGAGCTAACAAATACTGGAATACAGGTCCAGGATTCCGCAGATATCATGATTTTAATCTGTTGGAGCAAATATGATGCAAAGTTGAAAGATTTAGAAGTAGGGAGTATACTAAAATTCCTAATAGTTATTGGCGTGCTTGATATGCTTGATATCTCATAATAAAATCAATAGGTACAAAATAGTTCTATAGTCGTGCTTAAGATACTATAGTTAATAAGTACTCAATAGTTATTTAAGGACGCGGTGCGATTTCCCCCTAACAAAATAATGTAAATGAATACTTAGAAGTGTTGCAGAAGTATTTGTTTCGTACATGATAATCCAAAATATTTGTCCTTTTCTAAAATAAATGTTTAATAAATTAGGTTTGTTACCCTTTTTCATCCCTTCCTTCCTTAATTCCATCCTAACATAGAATCAATCAATGCTTGTGCGAATCGAAATTTAAAAAAAAAAGAAGGAAAATAAATAAATAGGAGTGAGTTCAATAAAAAATAAAACTAATGATGGTTTAGAGAACCAAACGTATTAAAAAAAAAATATTCCATACTTTTTTTTTAAATTTTTGGTTTCACTGGTTCCCAACCGGAGCATAGAAAAATTGTTTAATAACATTATAATTTATTATTGATATATTTTATTTTATTTATTATTGACAGTATAAGGTCAAGAAAGTTTATTTATTATATTTCAACAGTGTTGCCCAAAAAAAATATATATATAATATACAATACAATTCGCAGGGATAAGTTTTCTTTGAAGCCGAAGTAGGGGAAAACCCTTTAAAGGTGTCTGTTTCATGGGTATTTTCTCTTCTTTTATTTGTTTTTAAAGTATCAAATATATCCTCTCCTTCAACGAAGAACGAGAAACGAATGGACCTTTTTATCGGAAAGGCATATACGAGCTTCCATTTAACTGTACTTTTTACAATATTTTCTGAGGTTATCTACAGAAAAGGCAAAGATTATTGCCATTACCTTATTTCATTCGATAAAATTTTCAAACCAAATAATGAAAAAAAGTAGTAGGGGTTAATTTAAAATAAAGGATTGAAAAGAAATTAAATTTATAATTCTGGATTTTCGGAGGAACTAGGAATTTAGGACAAAAGATATACTAAACTGCGGGGAAGAAAATGGGGGCATATGAAGCCGTTAGAAGGTCGTGAAGTTAGGGTGAGTCAGGACATCAACACACACTACAATATATTCGAAAGCTTGTGTGTCTCTATGAAAAACATCTGCCACAGTGGAACCGAATAAACAGTGATTTAACAACTTCTTAGAAGAAACTGTTCAGTTTTATTTAGTTACGTTGGTTACGAATTTTGTTTCATCATTTTGAGCTACTTACAAAATTGCGCGTTTTTCTTGTTTGAATTCAAAGCATTTCTCTCACTTCATATGTTGTTGATGCTCGAGAAAACTTAGCTTATTAATTTATTCGTATTGTTAAATAAATACAGCATTTTCACTGAATTCTGGGATTCTATGAAATATTCAGAAATTTCCATGATTTCATACATAAGAGATGCACAAGTTTCTATTTCTTATACAACTCTACACATGTACGGCTAGATGCATTCATTCACTCCGTTTGCAATCATTGCAAATATTTGTTAACTTAGCTGAATATTACAAAAGTTGTAATATGGAAGTACCTAGGTGCGCACACAATGTGTTCTCCAAACAGGAGAAGAATCGTGGTTGAAATAGAAGGCTTCATTAAAGGGTTGGCAATGCACACCAAGTAGCGAATCGGCCCAAAATCTGGTATGTACTTCCCGCATCGAGAAGAAAAAAGTATAAAATTTTTTGTTCCTAAAAAGCCGGACGATCACTAAAACTATATAGAAATAGAACAATTAGCAGATGTCCAACATTGCGATTCTTTCTCCAAACGCATCGTGTGGGGTATCAAACGACTTACTAACAAAGTTAGAGTTGATCAAAGTTAACTATTTCGTGTGAATTTACCGTGCTTTGAAGGGGTAGGAATACCTACAACCGATTCCGGAGACTCAGATTTTTTTGTCTGAAAAATTTTGGCAATTTTCCCAGTAATAAATACTGAGAATTTCAACTCGAAATTCGGAACGACAAATATTCTGGGAAACAATTCCCTATCATCAAAGTGAAGGAGGTATGAAAGAAAACTGAGGCGGAGGATAGTTGGTTCTCAACAAAAAATATTTGTGACTTGTGGGTCATTGAAAGAAAATTCTCTTTGAATAAGCGACTTATCGCAACCATAGCTTGTTGATGGAAGTGGTTCTAAACTTTGAAGTCCAAGCCTGATAATCTGGCATAAATATCTTTAGAAGCTGTAATGGGAATTTTTTTTTGAATGAAATAGGCTCTTATTTTAAAAAATCTTCTGAAAGCTTTTTCGTCCGTTCTTGTGAATAGAAGTGCTGTCCAGTAGGCCGTGTGTCAACCGAAGGAACAATGTTTTCTGAATATAGCGAGGGAGAGGGGAGGAAGATAAGACTTCCCATTTCAGTGTTTCCAAGTAGATTTTGATTGGTCTCAGAACATGCTGTCGAGCGTTTTCATATTGACGGATAACTTCGTTATATCGGTGTTCGTATTGTAGACATTTGCATGCTTAGTTATTATCAATTGCCGTCGATATCATTCTCCTGTATACGCTTCTGCGCATCCCGTGGCTTCGATTCATAACCTAATTTCCTTGCTTTTGGATTATGTCATCATGTAGTAAGAGCTGAACGCTGCGCGGGAAGTAACTTTATTGACAAATGAAAGTACTCAAGAAAATTAACAAGTTTGTGAAGCCGAAAATGGAATGCAAAAACAGCGTATGGGCGTATTGGAACGATAGCTTAAGTATTCCGAATAACTACTCAATAACTAGAAAATGGGCGAGCTGGGGGATTTACAGCTATTACTGGCAATCATTTAAGAGATGTTTTCCGAAATCTTGCTGGGCCAGATAGCAAATCTGTAATGAATCAAATGATATTTCTGTGGCAATCGACGGAAAACTGTTAGAACATGGCTATCAATTGCACCATTTTTTTCAGCTTTAGGGCCGAATAAAACTGTACACAACATGAGTGAATTCGATATCTCGGAAAAATCAGTGACATTGACCGAGACTAATATTTGAGATCAGAAAAACGTAATAATTAAGGCGCTTTCCTCTATCAATAAAGGCCTAAGACATGGGAATGCTCTTAACTTGGCCCTAAAAAAGTAATTCACGATGCTGAGGTGAGTGCTAGAGGCACCATTTCTTTCAAATTTACCATAACTGCTGATTACAATATCGACGTAACGTCATATCCAGATCTCAGTGTTTACTGACAAATCGGTATTTCTCATTAAATTAAATTCTCATTGCTACTAGCTTTACTCATATAAACTGTTCTTTCCCGGAAATTCAATACTAAGGTATTGATAGTATTAATTATTTTTTTTTAATTTTTGATCTTTTAGTAGTTTTTAATCCCAGTAGCCAAGGCTTGATCTTTCTGTATTAGCGCGGTTACTACTGTAAATTACAACATATACCATAATTTCAAGTATTTTTCTCAAACCGAATGGGAAATAGATTCATCATTCAACGCGTACAAATCTAGAAACATTGTAGTTTTTATTCGCAAACAATAAGATCATCTCTTAAGATTATATTTATTACCTTAACTTTCATTCTTCAAATTTTGTAGGTAACTTTCATTTAAAACTTTTTCACCGTATAGCCGCAACACGTGCTGTGCATTGATGTTTCTATTCAAACAATGCATAAAAATGTATCTTCTTGGGATTTTTTTTCCGGTCATAAACGATCTTTTTTGTGGTGTTTTGTGTGAAAGTATAAATACACATATTTGTGGGAGTCAACATCATCATTATTTAAAAATACTATTGTATCAAGGAACGTGTTCGAAAAGAGGTCATGGAATTGAAACCTGATTTAAGAAACCAAAAGCAACAATTCAAAGGGGATTTGCCATTTTTTGTTCTGTGTGTAATGTAATGTAATGTAACCCAGTTTGTAACTAAAATTTTTGAGAAAAGCCAAAGAAATAATGAAATTCTTTACAGTGAAAACTCACAGGAAAATATTAAAAAGTATATTTTTAAAGTTGTTGCAATAGAGATTAGAGTTTTCAATAGAGTTATAATGATTCTCAAAAATGTGAGCCTTGTTAAATTTTTGTTGCTCTTCTGCTTTCCTAACATGTAAATACATTTGTATGTTTACTCGTTTATGGAGAATGTAAGGCCGTTATTGTTAACTTTCAATGCGACTGTTCATATATGGCTGCCATGTGAAGCATAGCCCGGCAACTACGCACGGTTATATCTCCACTGGCCTACAGCGTGTGTTTTAAGGGTTTGCTAATCGGCGATCGTCGTAGATGGGTGGTTGTTTCTACAATGGAGTTGTTGTGGGATAATAATGTGTAAACTATCGTTAATTGACTTCAGCTTCTAATCAACGATTTCACAGATACCTTGCCCGGACTTCGAGAAGATCTGCCCCAGATTTTAGCGCACCACGTTACAACAAGGTCGTTCAGGGGATATGCGTTTTCGGAAAACGCTACCGGTAATTCTCCATATGCTCATTTTATGTTGTAGTACACAGGGATTATCGAAATGAAAACGCTCTCTACAGGGTGGTCCATATAGTTTTCCATGTTGTTTTCAATCATATAACAATTTGACAGTAACAGCTCTTTTCGGCTGAAAACGGAATGAATGGGAAACTAGCGTGCAAGTGGAAAGTACTCACCACAGCCATACCGGTGCAACTCAACTCTGGAACACGACTCGCCATCGACCTCAACAACTCAACATTTCACGTATCAACTTGCACAGAGACCTCGCATAATTCGCTTGCAAGGTCTGCGTAGGTCAGGACGCCAGACAGCTTTTAGGGATATCAAATTGGTGGACCTCCGCCCAAAACCGGAGTTCCTTACTAAGGCAGGTCTAAACTGAATACCGGTTGTGGCGCCGTTGCTAATGATGAAGGTCCGATTTTGCTTGAAAAATTATTTTTTCTTGCAAAACGCATTTTTATTTTCACGCCCATTTTAACCAGAAAACCTGCCACAATCAGGGTGGTTTGCAGACAATATATCTATAAAAGCTGAAAGCGCAATGCAGCGCTATGAAATCTGATATACATAAGCGGAGTGCTATCCTAATTCCAAGGAGCCATCTTACATGGGGCTTTTCGTCAGGCTTACGAAATTTATAATAATAATAATCGTTGGCATAACAATCCAGTTGGATCAGCACCTTGAACTGTGTTAGAGCACTTCATTCAAGACCGTAACGGTACACTACAGGATTACAGTACCCTATATACACGGCATCCACGCCAACGTTTCAGCGCGCAGGCTGTGAAGGAAGCACTCCTGACGTCACTTTTGCGTCAGAATCGCTGGCATCATCGGTGGACGGGTGGCGAGTCCCAGAAGACTTCTCTGCAAGTGATCACAAGTACATCGCGTTCGAAGTGGTCGACGCTACTTGCCGGCGAGTGTGAGGCTTCCATGCCCCGGAGGGGCCACACCCGCATCAAGCCTTCTATGTACTGGTGGACGGCGGAAATTGTCGCCGTTAGGCACAACGTTTGCACGCCAATGAGAAGGTATGCGCCATTCAGCCACAGTATAGATAAACAAAAAGGAGACTCCGCAGCGCTATACATAAAAGGGCAGCTCACGGCTGGCAGAAACTTGTCAACGAGGTGAATGAGGACCCGTGGGACTTGGCTATAAGCTTGTCACCTGGAAAATCGGGACTCAGCTGAGGCCCTGCATACTAAGTACCGTCGAGATGACCCGCATTGAACGGGCATTGTTTACCAGAAACCCTTGACGGGTTTATGTCAATAACGCGGAAAGCGTCGAGGATTCCCCTTTTTCACAATAAGAGAGCTCGAAAAAGCGGCTCTCACTACGAAAAACAAGAAAGCGTCAGGCTTCCGCTGATCGGCAAAGGTTAGAATACGCGGAGCTGCAAGGGCGAGAACTTAAGAGAGGTGGTTGCCCGTGAGGAACGTCAACGCACCCTTACCGAGTGGCACCCCTCTTGGCAAAATGAGCCAAGAGGCCAAGAGGACTGCGACCCGTCACTTAACCGAACACACGGTGAGCTTGATTACTTCCTTACCCAACTTCTAAGCTGGCATGGAGGTTTTCAGTCTTACTTGCAAAGGATTGGGAAGGCGCGATCTCCTGATTGTGTGTTCTGCAATGGAGTGACGGACGACGCTGGACACACCTATTTCTCTTGCGAGAGGTGGGACATCAGTTGCATCATCTTTTCATCGATTTTAAAGCCGCCTATGATAGCAGAGCCAACTAAAACTGTACACGACCATGTGAGAATTCGGTATCCCGACGAAATTGATAAGACTGACCAGGCTGACCCTGACCAATGTGCGAGGCCAGTTAAAACCGCTAGAGTCACTTTAAAGACCATTCGACATAAACAATGGCTACGACAAGGTGATGCCCTATCATGCATCCTCTTTAACCTAGCACTCGAAAAAGTGATCCGTGATGCTGAGGTAAATGCAAGAAGTACGATCCTCTTTAAGTCCACCCAACTACTGGCCTATTGCTGACGATATCGACTTCATGGGAAAAACCACCCGAGACGTACAAACTGCCTTCATCCAGATCGAGCAGGCGGCAATAGGCGCGAGATCTTGGGCTGCACATCAACGAAGGCAAGACAAATTATATGGTGGCAACGTCAGCACCAAAAACTAACCAACCAACAACATCAAATCACACTGGTCAAATAGGAACAATAAAGGTAGGAGAATACAACTTCGAGACGGTTGATAATTTCTCCTATCTAGGGTCAAAAATCACATCCGATAACAGCTACGATGATGAAATCCGCGCACGGTTGTTGTCAGCCAACAGAGCCTATTTCATCTTACAAAGACTGTTCCGCTCGAAACGTCTCACCATAGGGTCAAAGCTCTTACTGTATAAGACAGTGACCTTGCCAGTCCACATGTATTCCTCGAAAACTTGGGTTCTTAGCAAGGAAAGTTGCGAACTCTTGGCCGCGTTCGAGAGAAGAATCCTCTGAAGAATTTTTGGCCCCCTACATGAGGATGGACGATTCCGTAGCCTACACAATGAAGAAATCTATGAACGATACCATGACCGTCCGGTGGATAAAATCCGGCTGAATAGGTTACGGTGGGCGGGTCACTTAATCCGTATGGATGAGGATGATCCCACCCGGAAAGTCTACAAGTGCAATATCTATGGTAGAAAAAGAAAACGAGGCAGACCCTGCCTGAGATGGAGCGTGGCGTAGATCAGGACGCCAGACAGCTTTTACGGATATCGAATTGGAGGACCTCGCCACAAAACCGGGGGTTTTTAATTTTGTTGTTGATGATATAGGACATAATTCTGGAAAGTTTAAACGCAATTCATTATTAACAAATTTATAGAAGGTGAAATTTTCAGAGAAGGAGATGTGTAATTTATACATATATTTTGGCGTTTGTACACAGAGTAAAGTGGGGTTTGGCAATACGTATATGAGGGAGTATTTTGAATTCCTCGCTATGAAGGAGTTGAAAAATCTGCATAGAGAGATGCTCACACGAGATGGCCATAAAACCTTTATACCCGAAGCGACGAGCCTCCGGTATTCCGACTTGTTTTTCTCAGTTTCGCTTTCATATATTAATAATCTCGCTGCAGACTCATAACTGTTTGAGAGTCATTCATCTTATCTGCTGGTTAGAAGCTTATACCACCGCTGTCGCTTTCGCGAATAATTAAATTTTTCAGTAACCATCGCAGTTTTGCATAATGCCAACGAAATGTGTTTGGCATCACAAGCTAATTTGCAGGATATCCACTGCAGAGTTTGAAAGGAAATTGCTAGACTTACCAATGTAAATTCTAACTAACAGCATGACCTCACGAATGCACTTTGATTATCTGTAGATGTCGAATTCCCATGCTGCATTGATATTCGGTACTCGAAAAACAACCATTTTTTTCTCTCCAGAATCAAAGGTACTCTACAAAATGTCGGGTAAAATTTTTCTTTCAAAGAACAATTTATTAAATTCAGTGTAGCATACGTCCCTCTTACAAACCTAATGGGAGCACATACATCTTTTAGGCATAGAATTCCGTTCAAAAAATATTTGTTTCACACTTCATTGAACGCTCAAGCCAATTTCAGATATCACATGCAAGAAATCAATAAATCAACTTTCGGCAAAAATATTTTTTCCCCGTAGGAGAATGTGATTTTGTTTGTCTTTCACTTCATTAGCTGACCATCGTGAAGGCATCAATAACAAGACAACAAATTCATTTGACCTTGTTTTTCTTCAATAGACCATTCTGGTTGTGTATTATTTCTCTGATGAGCATCTCCATTGAGCCATATTCCATCATTTTTTATACAGCTATGGGCAAAGGAGCCCCACAGATGCTTCAGTCAGTTACACTATCGAAAATCTAGTTCTCCCCTCGTATTCACCACGAAAGACGGAAAAGATACCTCGGATGGAAAGAACGTATCTTACCATAGAGATGGATTTCGGAGAATGTTGTTTTGGCTACGGTTATAGTCTTTAGCATATTATAATGGATATTCTGACATATTAGATACATAGAGTTGTGGTTTAGATGCGATAGTCCGGAAGTAGGTCATCCGTATCAGAGATCAATATGACGGAACACGTTTTCTAACTATCAATCCCAATTCAACATCAAGCGTGGACTCCAGAAGTGCTTGGATTTGTCATAGCGTAGCAATATCTTCATCGCTATCATCATCATAACAACCATTAGCATCGCTTTAGTTTACAGTTACCAAACACTTATTGTCATATTTATAGTTCGACTTTATGGAAGATTGGATGTACAATGGTTGAAGTAAGCATTCGAATTGAGGGGCTTAAATCAACTCAACTAAGAGGTATATTACCGAAAAGTTAATAATACAGGCAAATCTCATTTGATTTTATAATATGTTTTACAATACATCTTTTATTTATTTTTATTTGTTTTCCTTTTTATTATTTTTCACCTCACACTAGAAATTGAATGAAATGACACTTCGGTCCAATCTGAAACCATCCTTTCGCGAAATTTCATTCACGAATGAGCAAAAAGTAAAACTGTACTTCAGGTAATTTCATCAAGTTCTCATATCTAAGTAAACTAGATATCTACGTTTTGAATTTCTGTGGGAACGGTATTTGCTATTTTGACGAATAATTTGGTGCGCTTTCCTATCGAACCCTAAGCGTAACCATAATTTGATATTATTGTGGGTTTGAATGCGTATTTTTAAATTGCACTTTTGTCTCTACCAAAAGAACTATCACTTTCTGCTGTTGAAAGTTTTTGGTTTGTCTGTCTAGAGAGTTCAGCATCTGCTTTTAAGTAAATGATATTTCAGGTAGAACAAACTATGTTGCAAGTTAGTTTTCAGTTGTATTTGGAAAAAAGTGATAAAAACTAACTGATTATGTTTAAATAGATAGCCGTTGTGAAAATGATAACCATTTTGGTACAATTCATATTTGGTACACGAAATCAGTAGCTAAATTTGCTCAACGCGGTTGACAGCCAATTGATGAGCTATGGAAAGCTATCAAAGTGATTACAATTGAAGGAATATATATCAGAAGCACGTTGCAATGAAATCCGCTTTGTCTCCCTAAATAATCCTCCGTTGCAATTATTACCACGGCATGAGTATAACCGATTTACGTCATTTGGCTTACTGGTACGCTAGGAAGGAAGATGTTAAACATTCGCTAAGTTGGGATGAATAGATGGTACTATATTGTTATGCACCGTGAAAAAGAATCGTCTTTGCGTAGAGCCGGAAATACTAACAAAAGCCGTGCTAAAGCCTATTGGAACCCACTACTTTTGTGCTGATTCATTAAAAGGAGCCAAACGTGCTTAAAAATTATTACTAGCATGATCAGCACGGCTTTGTTTGGTAGTGCAAGCGCAAACTCGATGACACCTGGATTTTTGTTCAACATGGTTAGGATGCAGCAGAGGTCGGAGTTTTGGGGCCAATTTTTTGATTCCATTAGAATAGCAGCAGCAACATCGGCCTATCATTAATCTAATGTTTCTAAAGCTTATGTCATTGGTTAAAGTCGCTAACGCTTCTAGAAGTCCGGATACTTTGTTGTTTGATGTTTAAAGGAAGCAAGTTTATACAAAAACCCCAAAAACAAAGAAGAAGAAGAAGATGTCCTGGATAATTTGTTTGCGGTCTAAGAGAATAGATGTCATTAAGAAGGTGTTTCAAATATCGCATGTTTGGACACTGCACGAAGGTATGCAGCGGGAGCATTAATCGGTCCAATCAAAGCAGAAGGTGGAAGAGAAATGATATAGTGTCAAGGAGTGCAATAGGAACTCCAAATGCATTTTATGCGCAGGGAAGAAGACACGCTATAACTGCCATTTTGCCGGAAGTGGCAAGTGCGCCGATTCGAACAATGTAAACATCTATCGGATCAATAGCGAATCTGACTTTTGTCGGCGATGCGATGGTGCGTATTATATTTTAACAATTTAACGAGAACTCGTGCAGTGGCAACCGGAGAACCACTTTTGAGCTATGGAGGGAGTCACAGGGCGGAAGACACCCAAGGCTCAAAGCGAAAAAAACATCAGGTAGATCTGAAAAAGTAATGGACGACCAAACATGTACGTACATTTTATTGTTTTTTACGATTCATTTCCATGAGTCCAACACTCTGTGGCCAACATCCGCCCACTTCGGCAAACACAAGGAGAAAGAGAAAGTGGAACGCGCCTAATGCCCGGCCGCTATCTGTATTGGCGGCAGTTCAGTGCGTCCGCGAAGTAGTTTTCACCATCGGTAATGCAGTCAGTAGTTCTTGCCTCCGATGTGCCGCCGCACCTCCACAGATAGAGCTCCTCCTATAACGCAATCTATTCTCAAAGCATTATATATATCCGTGCCTAGAAGGTGGGCATCGGGCATCGGTAGAAGACCTAACTAGCAGTGGAATATTGAACTGACCAGCTTACGATCAGTGTGCCATGAGCCGGACAAACGGTTCGGAGAGCCGTAAGTAGGATCGATCCGGGCAAAGGTTATTTTCAGCAGGTTTGCTTGAATGGGGATGTAAACCCGCTGGGGATTCCAATCGTGATTCAGAGGCCGTTTGTCTCCGCCGATACCGTGCTTATCCATTTTTTAAAAATCATTGCGGGGGCATTCTCCCAGCAAGATAATAATATGGAGAGTTAATGGAGATGAGCTACTGGGGACCTGTGTTAGAATAGACCGTAAACTGCCCCTTGCCGTGAAATTTACACCCGACATGATCACTGAGTTTTTCAAGGACGCATGCATCAGGGAATATTTCCTGTAGCATTGAAGCGACAGAAACTGGTAATGCTGACTAAGGCTGCTAGATCTCCGGGTGAACTATTCTCCTGCACATCAACCATTGATGCCAACATATTGGCTTGGAAGAAGAAGCAATCCATGGAAAGGGTGACGGCAAATGTTGTGTGATAGTGACCTGAGGCATGATGAATGTATGTAAGTCGGCCAATTGGGGCCCTCTCGGCTCAAATCTTCAGAGCCAGCGAGTAGTATTCAGGAAGGATACTAGCTCTCCCACCCTAGTATCCTTCCCGAATGCTACTCCCGCTAACTGGCGGATAGGGGCATACCTATTGATGTGAAAATATGTGTTCGTGCACTTTTCTTTTCTGACTGTGCATGGAACGATGTTTGCTCATCTCCGTTGCGTGGACCCCTCCAGTACGGTTCCGAGCCTCTGCACCATAACTTTACTCCTTCTCAATTCGTGGGAGTGGGCAAACGGGATCCCGAGCATCGATATGCCTCGGTGGTGGATAACTTGGCCACCGTGGCGTCTAATGCTACAAGTGTTTTAGATTTGGAGAAGGAGGTGTTCAAACGAGACACAACTTGCCAAGAACACTAATTGCAAAGGCAAAGAATGATGGGCTAAAGGTTGATAACTGGCCAAAAAAGGAGGATCTGATTAAGAGATACACGAGCAGCAGTAAATAGATCCATTCAGGAGAAGCTCAGCAGTTTTACGATCTCCTCCAA
The DNA here is from genome assembly GCF_905115235.1 of Hermetia illucens. Classification (NCBI taxonomy): domain Eukaryota; kingdom Metazoa; phylum Arthropoda; class Insecta; order Diptera; family Stratiomyidae; genus Hermetia; species Hermetia illucens. The sequence continues at coordinate 84,634,015 of NC_051849.1, read as the reverse complement.
TACCAAAGCGGGCAAAAGAGAAAGCTCACGGGAACTCAGCAATCGAAAAAGGTGTAGGAGTCTGTGAAAGAAGTAATCTGGCCAAGACTCACCGAGAACAGAGCCCTAACCTAGAAGAACTACCTCTTATGCAACTTGGGGCTAAAATAGTTGAGCTGTCCGAATTCATCAAGGACAAGCACAACGGGCACCAAGCCATTAAGAACATGGTGAGTGCCGTCAGGGTGCTTCACAATAGGTCGAAGGAAGAAGAATAAAAATCTAAAGCCTCAACAGTGTCTCAGTGGGCAAAAATAAGCGATATATTCGTATACAGCTGCTACGCCCCACCGAGCCTTACACTGCCTGAGTTTGAAGACCTGTTAGATGATCTTGTTCACGACGCAAGGGGACGAAGTCCAAAGGTGATAGCCGGTGAGTTTAATGCATAGGACATTGATTAGCGCAGTAAAGAGACTAATGCAAGGGGTCGGTGCTTATTAGAAGCATTCGCCCAAATGGATGTAGTTCTGGCCAACGAAGGTGATGTAAACCCTTATCGTAAAGGGGATCTGGTTCAATTGTAGATCTGACTTTTGTCAGCCCTGTGCTGGCACGTAAGATGTTCTGGCAAGTTAGCGAGGACTTCACGTACAGCGACCACCAGGCAATCATAGCTCTGCTCGGAAGCAGACATAAATCCGTGGGGCATCACCTATAAAATCGTGGCAGGACAATTCAGAGGCCGATCATGTCCGCAGAACCCTAACCCCTTGTTGAAAATAATGCAGGGGTTATTTCCCCAGCAAGAGGGGGTACTAACACCTTCCAGCGCCCCCTGAATGTGAGCTGCTGGAAATCTGCAGTCGAACAGGTGACAGCCAAACCCCGGGTCTTGACGGCATACCGAATAAGGCCCTCAAACTTGCCGTCAAATGTAGTGCGGATATGGACGCGGAGCTACTCGAAACGTGCATGTCCGAGGGTATCCTTTCTGCGCCATGGAAGCGGCAGAAGATGGTGCTGCTGCCTAAGGCTGGCAACCCTCCAGGGGAAATGTCCTTCTATAGACCCATATGTCCTCTAGACACTATGGGCAAAATGTTGGTGGGGGTAATATACGAAAGATTACTCCCAGTCGCCAGAGCCAGATAGGCAGTATGGGTTCCGCTAAGCCAGATTAACCATTGATGCCATCAAAATACTTACTGGTTTGGCCGAAAATGGAATTCACGAAAGGAATTGTACCAGCTAATATTGGATGTAAGGAATGCATTTAACTCAGCTAATGGGAACCTTATATGAAAGTCTCTGGCGACGATTGGTGTTCCCACCTACCTCGCCGCTATTATCGATAGCTACTTTAAAGAGCGGACGCTCTGGTATAATACCGGTGATGGACCCAAGGACTACATTGTCTCCACGAGTGTCCTACAGGGCTCTGTACTGGGCCCACTACGGTGGAACATCATGCATAATAATGTACTTAACCGGTTCTGGAGGAGGCCACGGTGGTGGGTTACGCGGACGGTATAGCACTCGTTGTGGCCGTAAAACATCTAGAAGATACTGAGTTGCACTCAAGCGAAGCAATCAGTGTTGTTAAGGCTTGGGTAGAGAGTGCTGGACTGGCACTCGCCGAAGAAAAGACGGAAGCGGTCCTCCTCACTAAGCACCGGAAGAGAAATTACGCCTGTATTAGAATCGGGAATCGTATCATCACTTCAGAGCCGGCCATCAAATACTTGGGAGTGATGATATATGGAAAACTCAATTTTAAGGTAGAGCATACTTGCGAAAAAGCATCCAGCACAAGTATGGCTCTGTCAAAGATGCGGCATACTTGAGTGAGTGAGTTCTATCTCGTTGTATGCAAGCCCACTTTGGGGAAAAGCACTGCATGTTTTGCCCATACAGTGAGTACGGTCTACAGAAGAGCAGCCTTAAGGATGTGTTCTGTCTTGAGGACCGTCTCACACGATGCAGCGTTCGTCATCTCGGGAATAATGCCGATTGACTTCCTCGCAACCGAGATGGTGAACATTTATAACACTCCATCTCTTCCTTATCGCAGGTGAAAAAAAGCCGGAAGGGAGAGATCCATAAGCAGATGGCAATAGAGACGGGACCATTCGGAAAATGGTCGTTAGACTTATAGGTTGATCCCTTACATCGGGGAATGGCTGGAGGGAAAGCATGGGGAGATCAATTATAATCTCACCCAGTTTCTCACCGGTGATGGAAGATTCCGTCAATACCAGCACAGGTTTAAGTTGGATATCTTCCCTAATTGTCCAAACTGCGACGCGGTTCCAGAGCACCCAGCGCACGTATTCTTCCAATGTCCTAGGTTCGTGGAAGAAAAGAGGATCCTAGAGGAAACTCTAGGTGAAGTGCTATCACCGGAAAATTTTGTTCGGAGAATGTTAGCTTTCCAGGAGGATTGGTGTGCGATCAATTCCATGATTGCAGTAATCCAGGATAAACTGCGAAAAGCAGAAGTGAGGAGGGCGCGGTTACGAACCCCGCGGGTAGACGGAAGGAGACCTAGCTAAATTAAGCTCCGCCCCGTGATGTAATACCTAGGGGTAGTTTCACGGGGTGGGGGAGTCGGGGTGGTTTTAGTGGGTAAAAATTCCACACTCTGGGGTCCCCGGACGAGAGTCTTTGGAAGATTTCCACCTCCTTAAAAAAAAGCTCTCTCACCCTAAAGCTAGAAAGCTCTTTGAAGTCCTCAAATGGTTTACAAAGTATGAAGAGCCTGGCTCTAGCTAGGACTGACTAATCGCAACCGTCTGATATTCCCTTCGAAATAGCCGTTGTTGCAGCGTTTTTGTTTTCCGCCATGTTTTGCTGTCGCGTACCGCGGTAGAAGTAGTGAACAATGGAGAAATCACGTGAACGAAACACCTTCAGACGGCTGAAACCCTGAGATTCAAGCTAGACTCGCTACGACATTTGAAACAAGTCGGGAAACCGGAAGCTGGACGCTTCAGGTACGAAAGGTTTTGTGTATTTTTTGGTACGTAGCACGCAATATATCCATATATTATTTGAGAGTATCCACTTTCGGGTGATATTGACTATGAAGTCTTCAATTTTCAAAGAAGCAACAAATTTGAGGTATTATAACTTTGTTAGTAATGGTGCGATTTCTACCAAATTTGGTAAGATCATGCTCTATATTATAGCCTATATCACCACAAAGTTTCATGGTGCTAAAATGAACTTAAGCGGGGTTTCTAACCAATTACAAAAAATTGTAGTAATATACTATTATTAACTTTATTTAAACAGATATCGGCATGGAAGGTATTTCGGAGCCCAGGCACCATATAGTGGCAGCCTCCTGATTTTTTTCAGATTTTTCGGTTTGGTAGTTTCTGAGAATGGCCCCCTTAAAGAAGTGATCACTTTCAACCCCCGCGCTCCCCACCCTTCCAACGAATGTCAAAACTAAGATCGGCTTTGAAAAGTACTAATTGAGACCTTTAATTTGATACCCCACATGACTATATTTGATGAAAAAAAATGTTACACTCACCTTTTGCATGTATGGGGACCCCCCTTAAATTCGACGTAAAAGGATGTAATTCACTGTATGCGTGAGCGTTCACAGTTCCCACCTTTCTACCAAATTTGACGTCGGTCGCTATAACCGTCTCCGAGAAAAATGCGTGTGACGGACAGACAGACAGACAGTAAACCGATTTAAATAAGGTTTTGTATTTACACAAAACCTTAAAAATGGCCGCATCATTTTTCGCTTGAACCCAACTTTCTGCCCGCATCGCTTTTTTTTCTGTTTTACGTTCACTCTCACAGACAAAATGAAACGCGATCGCCACAGAGCAAAAGATAATGAGATAATGAAAATTTCAAAAAGGACTTAAAATGGTCAATTATAAATTAATATTTAAAATTCGATAATGTTTTTGCGTGATGGGAATTTGAAAAGAAGATAAACGTAGTAATAAAGAATGCTATAATAGATAGGAGGGAAAGGATAAACGCTGCCTACAAGTGATAATGTCTCCGTCAACTCAACACAAGACAGAGCCGAGACCACATGATCTGCATATTGTTAAGAAAATTAAAAACTTTAAAAACGGAGATAATATTCGAAGGTTTAGTGTATAATACAGATGGAAGATAAAGCTTTGGAAAGACCGCATAGATGGAACTGTACGTGTTGAACATTAAAGGAAATAAGGGGTATTTCCTACCTAGAAAAAAAGAATTATTTTCACAGATAACGTACTTTTAGAGCCAATTGTTGTAGGAAGGAAGGGCGATAGAAAATATTCTCTAGGAGATAAAAGAAATACTTCCTGCCCCACCAGCTTCCGTTGGCTTACTATAGTAAACGTTTTAACAGATATACATTCATGATGTCTAATTTGCTTCACGAATACGGAAAATAGTATATTTTTCTAATTAAATCAGCGATCTACTTTAGACAGCAGTCTTTTACGACAGTTGTTTTATGTTCTTTCGAATTATCCTTTGCTATTAACTGTACTAATCCCCTATTACGTTTATACCATCATTTAATCCGAAGACCTCCGGTAAAAAATATGCAACTCATTCATCTAAGTTAAAGAATGCCAGAGAGATGACATCCTCCGTACAGAAAAGCGGCAAAGCCGATTCCAATAAACGAATCTGGAAAAAGTGTCATTGTCTAATTCTTATCCGCAAATCATGCTGTGTACTCAATACTTTGCCATCATCTTAAAGGCGGTCATTTATCTAATTTAAGTAGGTAACAGATCGGCTGGTTAAATAATCTAGAAAGTACATTGCAGCGTGAAAATGATTGACGACTTAACAGCGGGGAACAAATTATAGTTGATAAGGGTTACGGTGAGATGTTGGCTGAATCCAATGGTGAATGTACAACTAGTATTCGCGTATCTAGCCATATTCCAGATGTTGAATTGAAAATCGTGTCTACATATTTATACAGATGGCAAAGTTATTGATGGCAGAGGGTCAGGACTATGACGATTGATTGCATAACATGTTTTCCGTTCTAGACGGTTAATGAGGCAGTGATGGGGGGAAGGAAGGACTTGAGTTGGGTAGGAAGCTACTCCGCTCTGAGTTTTTTCGAGCGAAATTATTTCCGTTAGTTTGTTTCACGTTTCGATGGAATTTGCTAATTTTTGGAATGACAGAAAGGAAATTTCTGGGTCTTAGGGTTTACCCATATTACCTTTAAGAGTGATTTGCAATGTCAGCTCATTTATATTTGCTAGTAGCATGACAGAATTAAGTAACGATCAATTAAGAAATAACAGAAAGAAACATGGTCAGAGAAACGGTGTTTACTATCAAAAAAAATCTTAGTAAATTAAATATTTGATAGTAACTAAAACGAAGAATCATACCGGCGAGATCTAACCTTTCAAAATATTATATTTTATCCGTTCATACGAATAATATTATTTGCCGTGTCTCAAATGGTATCTCCGATTAATCGAAGTGCAAATGGAGATTTAGAGCGGATTCGAGGCAGCATAAGAAACGTCTTGCTTGTCTACCCATAATTAAGCAACCGCCTCGGAAGGCAAATCTACTAGCGAAGTCAAGGCGTCTTCTACTTATCATTAGAATTCACTTTTCAGAGTAATGCGTTCCTACAAACTGAACATCGGTGTAATTGCAGCGTTCTGTCGTCCATCCATTTCAGAGAAAATTACAAACTTCCATAAATTCCAAGCAAACATTGTCCAGCACTAAATTCTAGTGGACCAGTCTAGGTTTAATCTGAAAATTAATGGGTATTCACCTAGAATGCAGCGTTGCTCCAGAGCCCAACAACTCCCTTATTAACTATTCAAGTTCATTATTGCTTCTTACTATTTATGTATGTCCGTACGCTCTACCTACGTTGTCTTTTGTTCCAAGCAGTGTTGCTATCGCGCTATAATATTTATGCAACCTATCGGAATGTAGAACAATTTAGCCTTAACCACGTAACTACGGCCGTTCATCTGGACTTGGACGATGGGCACGGATAATGACGGCGACTGGGGTGAAACAAGTTTCTTCGCTTATTGTTGTAATGTTACATTTCACTATGCGCCGCACTATCTGGCTGTCTCCTAGATACTCTTTCTCATAGTCAAGTTAGTTAGTTTGTCGTGCTGCTAGTTAGCCACTAAATCGAAGTGGCTTCAAGATTTCGTTGTAATTTCGAACGGCTATCATGGGAACTATATATTCTCTTCAGATGGATTCGGGTTTTGTAGAAAATAATCCAAGTGAAAAATTGGGTTTGTTTTTCTTGCCAGTTCTAAATTTATTATACATATCAATAAGTCCCCAATGGTCAGATGGCTTAAACTATTCCTTAATACCTAGCTGTTGACTCTGTTAGACTCCTAATTGTCAACAAGTTTTACCAACTATCTAAGTAGCAATGGATTGAACTAGGTCTTTCAATACGATGACCTTTTTAATGGGGGAACTACAAGACCTTAAAAACCAAGCCACTCGTTCTAGTTGCTAATTTTGTGGCTATTTATGGAAACGCAGGAAAAACGGGTTCAGTTAAATGTACAACTTGATTGTCTAGTGATCATGCCCTTTCGAACTGCTTAGAGCCTTTTATTCAATTCATCCATAGTTCGCTATAGTTTTATGCAGATCATCTTGAAGAGGATAGAAATCGCTTGATGAACATTAATTGGTCATCATTTCCTTTTTCTAAAGGCCTACCTCAATATGTAAACTTGGATGTTTATCTTTGTCAAAGGAACTGATAATTGCAAAAGCTTTTGATTAGGCATTTTGCTGCATGTATTTAAGCAGTCACTTATCGGTAGCACTAGGCAATATTCGAGTAGCAGCATTGAAGAAGGTACATTATTTCTACTTCTAAGTAACGAAATTAGAAAATCATGAAATTTTCGGAGGACGTTTGTGAGCATTAGGAGAAGGCAATCAGGAAAATTTTAATACGGCAGGAGAAAAACGGCGGAAGATGTTTGCAAAATGGCAAGAGGAAAAAATTGAGAAAATATCGAACCGACAGAGAGAGAATCTTGAAGTGTTAGGGAAACGCGATAACGTCGCTGCAGGAGAATATAAGATTCCAAAACGGTAAGAAATTGTCGCTCGAGAAAGCGTAAAATTATAAAATTAAATCATGAAGTAGCTCCTGAAACTGCCGGCTGAAAGGGAAATATGGCTGAAGTTTAAAGACCTGTAGAATAGAAAGGCAAAGTATCAAGGGAATAATGGGTACCAAAGTAGCAAGAGAAGCCATTCCGAGAGTTTCCAAAACCGCATGAAAATACTATAACGCAAAATAGTAGCAACGGTACCAATGAGAGTATTACTACATTTACATGCTGGGTTCTCGCTATTTGGAAATTACATCGGATGAAGATTTGACTTTCGAGCGAAAGTAACATGACCAGTGAACATGAAATACTGATTCCAAGCCCGGAAAAAAGGAGGATGATTTGAGGGCACGTATAATATTTTGAACTATCCCCCATGAAGTAAAAATAAAAAGGGTCCGCGACAAACCGACCAAGAAAACTCATGCGATATAGTTAGAAAAACGATCATGCAGCCGACCTATTCAATATGGTGTCCGCATTCTCATCCCCGAGGGTTCCCGTGACTTTATTGAAGACACGGAGATTTGAGGTCCTTTGCGGGGGAAGACGTTCTCTTGCAACTATTCGACACAAATACTAGTAACATACCTGCTGATGACTATATATTCATTGCGGGTGATATTAATGGTGCACATACGTGTTTTTTGTAGCTGGAACAGTAAAATGCAAATCGACTTTATTCTCATAAGACGTCGACCATTTTTTCACCGCCACTGATGCAATGAGACCATCGCATTTCAACTTCGGCCGTTGAATGTTATCCTGCGAATCAACCGATCGTTAAAACAACGAGAGGAAGACATTGGCTCGCTGCATATTAAATGCTGAGCTTTACCAATCAAGATGTTTGGCTTTGGAATGGCGATATCTAAATGATGAACTTTTTGTTCATAAAACTCGGATGATTCGAGAAATTTAAAAAAGCTAACCTGATAGCAAAGAAGGCCTTCGTTGTCATCCGAGCAGTCCTTTAGAAAGATTTTTATGATAAACTGGACACACACCAACGCGCTCATATCGACATCGAGCAAATTTGTTGCGTTGATGACAAAAACGATATTTTGCTTACCGACCGCAGAGCTGCGACGGACACAAAGCGGAAATTCTTCTTCTTCTTTTTCTACATTGCATTTATGGATGTAGAGATGCAGTGTGCCATACAAACTAATCTAGTATAGTCTACGGCAACACCTAGTGGCAGAAGAGCTCGTGCCCTGTTTTAAATTGCTCTACTACAATCCGAAAAGTAAAAAAACCACTCCGTATCTCAGTCAGTGGTCATGTTATGGACACTGTCGCACCGGACTTCCAACGTCCGGCGCCCTATACACTGCTTTATGCAGATGCTGCTTGCCTACCATCTCATCGGAAAACTGATCAGGGACAACTCATTCAAAAATGGAACCCAACATGGTCTGAGACAGAATCTGGATAAAATAAAATTTTTGAAAACCGATTCCAATGAAGCAGGCACTATAACTGTCAGTGGTAGTGACCTGCCCAGAACTGAACCACTTAAATATCTCAGAACGATTCTATCAGCTCATGGACAACTGCAGTGTAAAATTACTTGACGGATTAGCGCACCCTGGATGAAGTGGCGTCCCAAAACTTGTGTTGTTTGTGATCAACGTATTAACGAACGTTTCAAATTAAAAATTTGCCGCAATACCGTCCGTTCTGTCGCTCTCTATGGCTCTGATGTTGGCCGACTATAAAAGACAATGAACGGCGTCTTGCGGTAATGGAGACCGAGATGCTGGATTGCACTAATGGCATAACATATCTTAATCACATCCGAAATGAGGATATCTGCGATGGATATGGGGTTGCACCGATCATGGAAAAATTACGAGGCGTCTTTAATGGTATGGTCAGGTAATTTACACTAACGAGAATTTACTGGCCTATATTGGTTTGAACATCAAATTCAATGGAAAATGATCAAAAGGCCGGCCGAAACTATTGTGGCTAGATACGCTGGATGGATAATTTAAAAGCCTCGCGACTGCATTCAGATGAGGCCTTTGACAGAGCTAAATGGCACAACAAATGATCGGTCTTTCAAAAGCATGGTTGCGAATAGTTTTATCATGCTAATTAAATTTATAAATTTGCCCGTTTTCCTGTCCTTCTTACCTTCAAACAGGATGGGAGACAATTGGTTCTTTTTCATTACTTCCTTCAAAAGTTGCAGCTTAATAAGTGAGAGAGAAATCACCCGAATATGCTAAAAGTATTTAATAACTGAATTATTGGTTGAAACTGGGTTGAAGTCATTGGTCTCATGGTAGACTATAAATGTCTTAAGAGAATGTCGTTAGGGTCTAGAAACACAGAAGGCGACAATACAATGCTTAACCAGAAGTTTATGATTACAATATTTGATACCCATGCTAATAGAGACTTACTTACGCTGACATATTGGTGGAACTACTTACTATTTCTTTCTGAGTAATATTAAATTTTAGACTTAAGACGTAGCATTTCAGCCTCTAGTTAACGATATTCCAGACGAAGTTTTTTAAATTTCCGAATCAAATTAATGGCTTTCCACCACAAATTCACATCTCCCCAGATCAAGCATACAATCTTCCAAATTAAACTAACTTTTTCAAATCAAATTAACGTCTTTCTGTTTTTTCATTCTTCCAAAATAAATTTATAATACTAAGCTGCTTCATAATCTAGAAAAAATTGTGTATGGAAGGAGCTATATTCTCACCCTTTCCACATAGTTTTCTTTTAAATGGTTTAATCCCATAAATTTGATTTGTAAATTTGTCAATTTCTTTTGGAAAATCACGAACTTGATTTGAAGGGGCGTGAATTTGTTGTGGATAGCCATTAATTTGATTTGGAAAATTATAATATTAATTTCTTCCGAAATATCATTAACATGAGGTGGTAATGCTAGATGTAGATATCTCCTGTTTACTCCTTTCTGAAGGCATGTAAATTGAATACTAACGAAGATTAAAATTCAGCTAACTAATAACCTAATCGACAACCACAATCCAGATAATTAACGGCCGTATTGAAAATTTGCCATTGAGCCTGGCTCTTTTTATTAGAATTGTGTGAATAAATACTTATCTATGAGGACGGTTTCTCCGACGAAAAAATATTTGAATAGAAAAATATTAACAGCATGAACTCAGGACGATATCTTGTTTTAGTGTTTATTTTTCAGTAAATTATTCAGTTTGTATGTCGTCTAAATTTTTTCCTATATGGTACGTAAAGTACCACCTCAAAACTCAGCTGATTCTTCTCAGTTTTTGAAAATTAATGAAATGTCCTTCAATGCTGAACACGTGTAAGAAATCAACGGCACGAGCTTCAGACCTTTTCCGAGAACAAAAATCAATTGAACATAACAACGAATTTGCGTGGAGATAAGATTATATTACTAACAGATATCGAGTGAGGATGTGCAGAAATTGGGGTTTTGTGGGGTAGCCACGTCTTTTTTTCCCAAAAAGAAAGGTGAAAATAATGGGAAGCCCGCATGGACTGGAAAATTTTTATTATGGAATTGTTTTCAAGTACTTTTAGGATTAATGTGGTATGTTTATGCCGTACGCTATTGATAAGTTTACGTAATTTATAAACTATATAGAAGAGAACTACGGATGTTTGTTATCATTGGCGACTGCAATCTTGCTATTGTGTATATATGCATGTATATGCTTACCTGTTATGCCAATTTCGTTAAGTTCTGCAAAAAAAGAAAACTATTATTAGAGTAAAGAAATGTGAATCTCGATAAAATAACAAAATAATATTGGCTATGAATTTCACATTAATTGTGCTAGAAATATCATCATGTTGCCCATGGCTCCGAATTTTAAATTAAAGAAAATAGATTTAGTCTAGGTTAAAAAAATATATCACAACGAGGCCGGCAGTTATACTCAGAACATTGCTCCAAACAGTCGAGATGGTAAGATAGTCCTGTGATAATAGTATGTGGATACCATAATCTTTCACGTGTTGTGCACATCACCAAAATGAAGTGAGGAAACAAGAAACTACCACCTAACAAAAAGTAAATACGCCTAAAATCTCTATATCAAGACGTTCGAACAGTGCAATGACAATGCAGTCCACTACATTTGGCTGCAGCAATAATCAAACTAATAGGAACACGGGCAGTTAAGATGAAGAAGACTAAATCCAAGACCAGCGTTCGATTCCGATTAATACAATATGTATATTTTCCTAAAAATTTATTATAAAAAGATTATTCAAACAATAGTGGCTAAAGGATAGCACAGGTCCTAAAAGAGAAAGCGTGAGTCACGTTGAAAGAGATGACCTGACAAATGCCTGATGAACTAACACCGACAACTATCTAATCTACGTCCAGTTGCGTGTGGTGCTCGCTAAGACTTCTTTCTTTATGAAAAACTGCAGATGAAAAAGGATAAAAGCGAGTTTCCTGGGCCTATCAACATCGCACACTGAATCAATTGGTATCCCAGGCACCGAATCAAGAAAAGTCATGAGGGCACGAAAGCATTCTCGATTGTATTGGTCCCATAATGAAGAGTACGGGAACGAAAAAGGTGCAAACGACTTTCACATTTGACACAGTAGAAAGGAGGCACCACTCGAAGCAGCAATTCGAGAGACGTCACGCAGCTAATACTATTTACGAGATATTCACCGCTACCTTTCTGAGTTAAACAGCTGCATATATAGCATATCAGCGACATATCAGGCTTTTTTGTCACGGCAGTCGGCTGTAAATTGTTGGAAGATGGCGATCAGTTTCGTTATCTTGTAACCAGGCAGATTAAATAGTACGCGTAATTGATAGTTACTAAGATTAATTAGACTGATCAAGACCATCCTCTTTATGTCCACCCAACTACTGACCTATGCTGACGATATCAACATCATGGGAAGAAATGCCCGACACGTACAAACACAAACTACTTCATCCAGATCGAGCAGGCGGCGCAAGATCTTGGGCTGCATGCACATCAATCAAAGCAAGACGAAATATATGGTGTAATAACGTCAGCACGAAAAACCAATCAACCAACAACATCAAATCGCACTGGTCAAACAGGAAGAATAAAGATAGGAGACTACAACTTTGAGACGGTTGATACCGATAAGACCGATAACAGCTACGATGATGAAATCTGCGCACGGTTGTTGGCAGCCAACAGAACCTATTTCAGCTGACAAAACATGTTCGGCTCGACGCGTTCTCCATAGGGTCTAAGCTCTTACTGTACAATGATCTTGCCTATCCTAATGTATTCCGCGGTGACCTGGGTTCTTAGCAAGAAAAACTGCGAACTCTTAGCCGCGCTTGAGAGAAGAATCATTCGAAGAATTTTCGGCCTCCTAAATGCGGATCAACGAATCCTTACGTTCTATAATGATAAAATTTATGAGCGGTACCACGGCCGCCTAGTTATGAATAAAATTCGACTCAACAGAATAGGGTAGGCGGGTCAGTTTATCAGTATGGGTGAGGATGATCCGTCCCGAAAAGTCCATAAGAACAATATCTATGGTGGAAAAAAAAAGGCGAAGAAGACCTTGCTGAGATGGAACCATAACGTAGATCAGAACGCCAGACAGCTTTCAGAGACATAAAATTGGTGGACCTTGGCGTAAAGTCGAGATGTCTGGAGTTCCTTATTAAGGCAGGCGTAGACCGAATACGGGTTGTTACGCCGTTGATGATGATGAACATGACCATTATGTTAGATCAGATAAAAGCTGCGGAATTACTCTCTCCATAACGCACTAAAACAAAGAATGCCTTTCATGCGTCGTACATAACCTGGAAAAGTGATCCAAGATGCTCAGATGAGTACCGGAGGCATTATTCCACCGCGATTGTTGGCCTATGATGACCACGTCCACATAGTGGGAAGAACAGCGTGAGAGGTATAAACTAGCATCGTAGAGGTCGAACAGGCCGGGCGACATATTGAGTAACCCAAGATAAGACTAAGTACTTGATAACACCGCGAGCGTTAAATAAAAGTAGAAGATTATAACTTCGACACCGACAAAAATTTCTCCTACCTGAGGTGGCAAATTGTAACCAATAATAGCAGTAAAGTAAGTAAAGTAAGTGTAAGTAAAGTATTTAAGCCGAAAACACTGTTTCACTGAAAATTTCTCTCCAAAAGGTCGAGGCTGCTGCTATACAGGAGGAACTTGACATTCCTCATCTATTCCTTGGGGACTTTGATTCTCGGTAAAAACCTCCTTAGAATCTTGGGAAGAATTTTTGGCCCTCTAGAGGTATGGAGAATTTCGTAACCTATATAATAAAGGAATTTATGAGCGATGTTAGCACCTTTCGGTAGTGAATAAAATCTGGGTCAATAGGATGTGAATGAGTCATCGAATCCACAAGGTTGAATATGCTCCAGTTCGGAAAATCCATAAGAACAGTATCTATGGTAGAAAAGAAGATGTAGCAGACTGCGCTTAAGAGAGCGCGGTAACGTAGGCGAGGAAGCGAGACCCTTGCCAGGAACATCAAGCTGCTGAAGTTTGGCGAAAAACGAGATCTTAGCATTTTCTTACTTAGAGCTTGACCGGAAAACAAGTTGTTATGCATTGGACGATGATTCAAACGATTGGAAGTGAATATATTACCAAACACACTTAGGCAGAATCTACCTTTTCTGTGAGTAGTTTCTCTCAGATATCCACAACTTCGTTTCTTTTGCATTAGCTTCGGTAAGGATGATTTACTACTTACTTTCCTTGGTTGTCTAAAGTCGGCCGAATCTGTACTAAATAGCTGAACCTATTCGAAGTAGCACCGGGAAACTCCATACTCACTTTGACTTGCTCGCCGTGTTGCAGTAAGCTAATGCTCCAAGGCTTATATAGACGATCAGACCCGAGTCTCTGGCCTGCGGACAGATCTAAAGTGGCTCCGGTCACGAAACCTCACCAGGGTAATGCTGGTACCAGGAAAACTGGGATAGCTCCCTGAATTTACATGTTTCAACAGAATTCCAGGTTCATGAACTTTCAGCCCGGTTATAAGCGGTTGGTTCCCTTGTGGGAATATCATGGGGTTTATGGTTAAGTTAAGTAACAAGAGATTTTCCAGCCTCAAACGTAGAGTTGAGGACACTTTCCCGATAAACACCAACAGAAACACCAAAGGGTATTTATATACCTGGCATATTTCGAACATTATTCTTCGGATTGCAATAAAACTTTTAACCAACAACACTAATTCCCCTGGTGTTAGGTGTTGTTGCGGTGCACACTGGATAACTTTTTATCACACACGGTCAAACAATTCGTTTCAACGCAGCTATGCATCTCACAAAGTTTCTCCATGAACTGTCGTGAAGCATGTATGGTATGGTTTCGCAACTATTGACAAATTTACGATAATTTGAACAATGCCAATATCGACAAAAACTCTTCGTGAAAAGGGGTAACAACCGAATCAGATTCTTAATGTTGAAGCGATTATAGTGCATTGGCGACCAGATTTTTTATTGCCAGCGAATTTGAACTTAGATGTCTGTGACTACCCAATAGCTCAACGGAGAGAGCAAAACCATCAACAATCCTATGCTTGTTAGGTTCTGGAATATGGGGAGGTCTGTTGGATATTTCAGCTACCACATAACAAAGTCGCTTGTCTTACTAATAGGCATAATAAAGATTTGCACCAAAATGGAATCTTCGTCCAGGAACAATGGAAACGAGGCAAAATAACTATCAGTGGAAGATCCACATTGACGTTCACACTGAAAACACTTACCACACCACCACCACACTTATCTCCAAACTCCATAAAATCTCTAAACGTTCAAATTTCATGAGATTAGTCGATATCTTCCATCCTGACGGGTAGAGGAAGGCTCTCTCTCCAGCCTTCGAGTTCCTTTTCTCTGTTTCCACATTCTACCCAGAACTGCGCGAATCCCTCATCCTATCTTCCCAAATTGCACTTGTCTTAAGCTAATTATAATAATTTTACCAGGTCCTTTCTCTTTCCTCTACAGGGTCGCTTTAACCTCAATACAGATGAAATCCCCAAAGAAACGGCAATCCGATATGTCACGTTCACACATCTCGGCTGCATATATACGGAAGGAAGACTGGCATTGCCAGACCTCATTTGCTGGGGAAGCAAAATTTGAAAATTGAATAGTAGTGACACATTTTAATAAAAACGAATAATAACATTGACTCCAGATATTTAAGTCGTTCAGTTTTGTCAGCGGCAGTGACTTGCCCAGAACTAAGCGATTTAAGTATCCCCGGTCAATGCTATGAGTCAATGGAGGATTCTTTATTTATGTCATTCATTGTATGCATGGGATTTCATAGTTCCTATATGTCCATCAAATTTCGTTCAGATCGGTTTAGCCGTTTTGGAGAAAAGTGCTTGTGATAGACAGATCGACAGACAGAGAGAGGCTGGGGAGAACAAGATTCTTCATGAATGGAATTTTAGTATTTCACTCGACTGTCAATTCATCATCATCAACGGCGCAACAACCGGTATCCGGTCTAGGCCTGCCTTAATAAGGAATTCCAGACATCCCGGTTTTACGCTGAGGTCCACCAATTCGATATCCCTAAAAGCTGTCTGGCGTCCTGACCTACGCCATCGCTCCATCTTAGGCAGCGTCGGCCTCGTTTTCTTTTTCTACCATAGATATTGCCCTTATACACTTTCCGGGTGGGATCATCCTCATCCATACGGATTAAGTGACCCGCCCACCGTAACGTATTGAGCCGGATTTTATGCACAACCGGACGGTCATGGTATCGCTTATAGATTTCGTCATTGTGTAGGCTACGGAATCGTCAATCCTCATGTGGAGGGCCAAAAATTCTTCGGAGGATTCTTCTCTCGAACGTGGCCAAGGGTTCGCAATTTTTCTTGCTTAGAACCCAAGTTTCCGAGGAATACGTGAGGACTTGCAAGATCATAGTCTTGTACAGTAAGACCTTTGACCCTATGGTGAGACGTTTCGAGCGGAACAGTCTTTGTGAGCTGAAATAGGCTCTGTTGGTTGACAATAACCGTGCGCGGATTTCCTCATCGTAGCAGTGCACCGTCCTGGTTTGGAATTTTTGGTTTGGGTCGTTTCCGAAAAAGAGTCCTGTCTCACCTTAGGTGTGTCTATTTTGACTCCTCACTCGTGCACTTTGCAATTCACGTCAGAACTAATGTCAGATTCGAAAAGTACTAATTGAGACCTTTCATTTGATACCCCACATGACTATATATAGTTCAGGCTTTGACTGATGAGAAACTCACTTTTTCACGAACTTTCATTTGGACCTCCTTACTATAATTCCAAGTATGTCTGCTGATAAATCTTTTACCAGGTTTGGTGACTTCCAAGGTTGCAATGTTTGTAACGGCTGGCAGTCCCAAGAGTAAGATCATATCTTCTGTTTTCATGCGTAATCGTCACCATTTCATTCGGGGAGGGCAGTACACTCTCCACTTTTTCCAATTGAATCATAGGACAGCAATCAAATGACGATTGATTTGCTATTAATACTGATGACTATGAAGAATGTAGCCGATTTGCATCTCACCAAAATTTTGTTTAAGAATCGAGGGATTCCCAAGTCTTCCATCTACTGAATGGCGGACAGGACCAGTTGGAAACCAACACGCTTTCACGTTTATGGTCCACGGAATCGGAACCGCGGGTTTTTAGGAATCCCACTATTCTTAAGCAAAATTTTATTTAAACTCTTACAAGGCGGATTTGTGTTTGTAATAATTCATACAAATGAAGTGTTTTTGAATTAATAAAAGGGAGCAAACTCACTTCGGTCATGGTGCTCCCAGGACAGAGGTGAGGCAGCGTCTGATGAGTTGGCTCTGTCCTGGACGAAGACGCAAGTCATTGCATCTTACTATTCCTCAATATCAAATACAGGTAGATGAGACTATCGTTTAATAAATTATGTTATGACTAGTGAAAGATCAGGAAAATCTACGATACGTTCGCCATGCCCAAAAACCTTTAGCCTCACGACGCAAGCCGGCGTTGTATTTTTGCCAGCATGACCACCGAAATTACCCGGAAAGTCATCGACAGGAACGTTCAGGTCTTTGCCTCGAGTAACTGTCAGGTATCTTTCTTGGCATCGGGTCAGCTTACCTGGGGTTGATGACAATACCATGGGTTAGCAAAGTAGAAGAGTTTGTAACCGTTTTACCGCTTTCACACTCATTTCATAACTTTTGGCACCACACCATCTCTTGCCCTAAGGATAGAAAAAGTTAAGTAACCATTGCTAAATTGAAGAAAATGTGGATATGGACAAAACCTTTTAGAACAAGAGCGATCCAAGTCACGTCGAAAGGAAAACTAATTTGCTGGTGAGGTCAAGTATGAACTTACTCCGTACTATGCCATTATCTATTTTATTATCAATCCGTGTTAGGAGAGAAGATGCCAAATCTAATTGTTATAGCATTCCCAATCAGTAACTTACTATACCTTGGCATCTCAAGAACACGAATATTGGCACCCAGAAAAGATTTCATTGGAAAGGCTAAGCTAGAATTGTCGGAAGAAACGTCCAAAAGGTTAAATGTTAATTAAATCGCCCACATATGAATATGAACTTGGTTACGAATACTTGTGGTGCCTCACGTTAATGTAGTAAATGAACAAACTTGGTGAGAATTATTTTACAATAGAAAAAGTTAATTGAGATTCTCCTAAAATTTGTTTATCAGTCGAGAAGCAAAAAAAAATACAAAAACACGTCGAAAGTTTAAGAATCGTGTTAGAAAGGAATCACCTCTTTAAAAATAAAGGACTCTGAAGCTCTCAGCCATCATTTTGGCTGAACAAGAAGACCGTGGTGCCAAACTATATTAGTTATCTCAGAAGAAGGAAAACATGCTTAGTCCTAACACACTCATATATCTTAAGTTCATTTCACAGTGAATACAAGAAAAGTTAGAGATTAATGTGAAATATCGGTCAGCCTTTCTTATCACTGAAATGATCCATGTTATTTCATTGGTATGCCGTAAACCAGTACTCTAAATTATGCAGTCATATCTTTCTGATACGATGTTCCTGGTCTCTATAATCTGGAACTGAAAAAAAATTGGTTGAACCTGCTTTTCATGCTCTTGATTCCAAGGTTCCTCGTTTCAACTATCGTACTATTGACACCCAGTAAAATGTAGGTAGTTATCCGACAACCGTATAATAGACCTCATTTCGAATGAGCCGCACAATAGTACCAAAGTACTAACTTGTTCCAAGCTCCTCTTAATGGTCGCTACCTGTGCGGATTTCCAATGACCATTTCGCGTAATCCCATAGATTATCTACCATCTAACAGGTGACCGGACATTGTGTCATACATAACCAGATACAAACTCATTCATATGTATGCCCGCTCTCAAAGCGGTACTTGATTTTAAGTGGAGTAAATAAATACGAAAATTTACAATTTTGCGGATTTTGCGCTTTACTTTCCTCTTGTCATAAAGATGCGTCGTTCTTTTTATATAATGCAGTGAGTATATCTATGGATATGCCTGAATATATCTTGGCGTTAGCACAAGCCACGCCGCACATACATCTACACATATAACGTTCTTATCGGCTGACTAACTCTAAAACCGCTTGCATTAATAATAAATATGGAAATGCATCGACGGGATGAAAACCGAGCTTTAGTGGCGTGTTCAACGTCGCCAAGTTATGTATGATTTGAGTGCACAAGCGTAGTTTCATACGTACATGTGAAAACTTGGCGGTGTTTTTTCTGGTTTTCTCATGTACTGAGCTATGTCTAACCGCGCCGACGGCGATGAGTTTTCCCAGCTGCGTGCAGCATTCCACATCACATCTCTATTATCTCATATCTGCGCATCGATGATAACAATTATGCAAAAATATGAGTGAAGTAACTGTCTTTATAGCTTAAAACACATACTAACAGAAACAATGGATTAACCGGTTGAAGTAAAGAATCTTTCAAAAAAAGTTTTGAACCGAGCCAAATTTTGCGGAGCCAAAAAACTCCAATTTATAACATTACTTTGTGCGGTAAAGAATTTTGTATTTCGGCGTCAGATAATGAATTAGATTAAATTAGATAGAAATATGGTGTGTGCAGTAGAGCAAATGTTGGCTATACAGCCCAGGAATATGTTACTTGTATTCAACAGATATTAGTATTAAAGAGCTAGAATAAACCATATGATTATATCTTAACCAGCACTTAATAAAGCCTATAACGACGAAATCTATGAGCGATACCATGACAATCTGGTTGTAGATAAAATCTGGCTCAATATTGAAATTGAAATTGACGAGGAGCTAGGGATCCAATGTCCATTTAGGCAATACATTCCCAGCAAAACTGGAAAATAGGAAATCAAAACCTTTGTTACAGTTGATGCACAGAGTGCCTACAAAGGAAGCACAATAGTTCCTTGTGCACAAAGCGTGGGACCTTGCTAAAGAAGAACTGCAGCAGAAACGAATGGCGGAACCAATAAAAGGTAGTCGCCAAAACATTGTAATAACTGATTTATATTGATTTGTTGAAATATTATGGCCTGATCACATTAGAAACTTTTAAAATATTATGGCTGAGATTCCTCCAGCTTTTTACTTATGTTGCAAAAGACGCTGGAGCTTAACAATACACAGAGTAATCCCTGTTTGTCGCAAAAGTGGTGGCGATTTGTGAGCTAGCAAGCTAGAAATTTAAATTCTATTACTACTTCAATAGGATCTCGGATAGAGGCTGATTTCGTGGCTGCGATTTTTGGCTATGGAAAACTCGTTAATGATTGGTTGCTGAAACATTCGCACGCTCCTCGGCAACAGTATCGAGGGTCCGCTTCTTGCGTTCTCCAACTCCACCGATATAAGCTAGCCATTCTGAACCTAAGCGAAGTGAGATGGTAGGACTCCGAGAAGTTCTTCTCTCCCTCTTGCGCACTGTTTTTGTATTCTGAACAGCCAAGTAATAGTAGATACAAATCCGATGGCGAGGCTATTTTTAACATGTTCCTGATCGCAGGGTTCCAGTGAAAGTTACGGATTATCACAATTGCACACCGAAGATTTCCGATAAGATAGATAAAAGTAAAGAGTTAAATTGCTTCACCGGGAATCAACAGCGATAGCGAGTGGGTATTGTTGGCGCACTATTACCAACATTGGCGACTATGGTGACTATATAAGTATAGTGACGGTAAAATGATAGCACACCCCGTTTTTCAAGAAACCGTAAAAAATTAAATGAACTCCAGGAGCTGCATAAAGCTCAGATGATCGAACGCAATTCATTCTCCTGACTAACGCACGGAATTTTTCCAGTGTAATGAATGAGTAATAAGATACTAGAGAAAAAGCGTTCTCTAGTTATTCGGAAAAAGGAGGGCAAGTATTTATACATTTGTTCCCAATATTGAAAGGCGACCTCTTACTAATTTTGTGTAGTGAGTTCTTGATAATGGGTAGAGCAAAACAGTCGATTGTCAAGAAATTGAACATTAGAAAAAATAATGCGGCAAAGGAAAACCCATAGCGGAAATTGCTCTGATTGTGTTGTGGGCCTGGAAATTCTAGCAAGAAAAGGTCCTCGGTCTGAACGGAGAATTATTCGATTAGCATGTACATAACTATGCATTAGCATTACGGCAAATCGGAGACGTGGCGGACATCATTATTAAGATTAGAAATGCATGAAAGATTACTGCGTGGGCAAAACATTTTAGGCAGCGTCTTTTATAGAGGAACATAAAATAGATAGAATTACCTTTCTTGGAAGCCAGTTACATTAGAAGAAACAATGGTTTCGTGTAATTTTTATGGACGGCAAAAATTCGATGCCGACCGGACCCTCGGTTTAAGTTATCATTTCCATGGTTCAATATTTCCATTTCAAGCAAGAGACAGCACGGTGGCGGGAGTGTAATGTTTTGCGCTGTTATAGAATACAACGGATAGTCAAAATTTCGGTTTTTAGCTTGAAAATAAATAGCTTAAGGGCATGTGTCAATGCTTCATGTGGAGTTTGACGATAATTTGACAAAAAATGCAGCAGGGAGTGTATAGGTTCGTTCCTTGTTGGAAATATAATTTAGGTCCCAAAATAGCAAACATTCAAAAGTCTTGGCGTTTACCATGTTGTGTGTCAAAATTTTTTTCACCATAATTGGGCATCCAACCACTTATAATGCATTCCATTTTCTAGATAGATTGCAGCAAAGGACAGTAGCTGTGCATTTACAATATTTACCAGCAAAACATTTTTGTCGATTAACCTTAATAAGTCAATTATAATAACTATAACTCCGCCGAAGCCGGTCCCAAGCCCGGTTGTGAAAGGAGGAGGGATGGATAGCTTCAGTCTGAATGGCTGTACGCCACCGCAGCGTCTCAGGGGGTAGGTGAGGAACGTGCAGGAACTTTACAGACTTGCAGATTACTCACTAAGGAAGCTATCTACACACCTGGCAGCTAGGAATAAAATGCACCACCAAAAATGAGAAGAAGGAGAAATTTAAGGTCCGGTACGGATAACCGGCGGGAGTCGTCTGACTTGGTGACTGGGTCGGGCTCTCGTAATGGACAGCACGGCGTCGAAACCGCTAGTCGTGGGGCGGTTCGACGTCTAGGCGCCACGACGACCAGGAGCACAGCTCCGCCTGCTGCAGCTGTTTCGCGACAACCTGTGGCGATCACTTCAGCAGGTTCGCGTAGGAAGCGGATGAAATGGACTGAAGAAATGAACCTCTTCATCATCCGCTCCTACTACGAAATAACGGCGGGGGCGGGTACAACATCTTACCGCCCCTTGTTGCACCAGAGATTCGTCGAGCGTTTCCCGCAATTCGCGCACGTGACTGTGCAGCGAGTCGCAGACCAGTACCGCTTTATTACTCGCAGCGACACAATCCCGGCCACCATCAGGGAACGTGTTCGACTTGAAGTCATCGGGGAAACTGGTGACCGAGAGTCGATGGGGGCCGAGGCGGCGGCATCAACAACATCACGCCGCACTGCAGGCAACAGGTTCAGTACTCGCCGAAGCACTCTTCTCCACCGTCCAGCTGAGGTTTCCGCTGAGGTTCGGGACGAATTCCAAAGAGCGTGTATAGAATTCTCGGATATGGATCCTTTGCATAGACCAGGCATTCCCAGGCTCTATGCATCTCCAGCAACTCCGTGAATTCTATCTCAAATCAATGATGAGATTGCATCTCGACTGTGTGCTGATATGTCGCTGCTGCAACTACAATCACTTGTGTATTGTGGTGCAGTTGCGGCTATCAGATTGCACGGTCAGAAGATTCGCTTTCGTGTTATTGGTTTGAGTGACAAAAGAGATCCACCATGGAAAATTCGTCTGGAACGTCGGCGGGACTCACTAAGGCAGGACATTGCTAGACTGATTCAGATCAGCACTGGCAATGCCAGCCGACGGGTGAGAAACAAAGTGCAGAGGGTTTACCGGAACTATGCCATCCCCTGTGAGACACCCGTTGTTGAAATTCTGGACACACTAAAACAGAAACTTTCTGTCATATGCAGTCGGTTACGGCGGTATGGCGAAAGTTATTCCAGACGTGTCCAGAATGCAACATACGCGAGGAACCAGCGGAGCTTTTTCAGATCTCTCAACGAATCCCAACAGAGCGCCCAGACAATACAGTTCTCGGTGACGGAAGCGAAAGAGTATTGGGGTGGACTTTGGGGGTTACCTGCCCAGCATGCTGAGCATGCTGAGTGGATCACCGCCGAAGGCACCCGCCATGTCAATACACCTGGCATGAATTTCGCGGATGTTACCGAAGAGGAAGTTCGACGAGCCATAAACAGCTCGAAGAACTGGAGGGGCCCAGGTCTGGATCGGGTGCAGAATTTCTGGTATAAGAAATTTACCAGCGTACACAGTCGGTTGGCACGCAGTATAAATGAGGTCATGAGTCGGCCGGAGGAATTTCCACCTTTCCTCACTGCGGGGATTACCTACCTTATCCCTAAGAAGGACACGGTGCAGGACCCCGCAGACACAAGACCGATCACTTGCTTACCAACCCTCTACAAATTCATCACGTCCATTATTAGTGGAAGGATCAATGCGCACCTCGAGACCAACAACATTCTATCCGAGGAGCAGAAGGGCTGCCGAGTTGGGTCAAGGGGTTGCAAAGAGCAACTCATTATCGACTCGGTAGTTGTAGGACAAGCAACTAGAGGCCAAAGAAACCTCTTCAGTTGCTATATCGATTATGCCAAGGCTTTTGATAGCGTTCCGCATACCTGGCTAATCGACATCCTGCATCTGTATCGCATTGATCCGAAACTAATAAAGTTTTTGGCGACAGTCATGGAAGGGTGGCATACCACCTTATCAGTCCGTACATCTGAGGGTGCTAATACCTCAGAGCCCATCCGTATACGGAGGGGCATCTTCCAGGGGGATTCATTGAGTCCTCTTTGGTTTTGTATGGCACTGAACCCCCTTTCATGGCTACTGAATGATGCTAGAGGGCATGGTTTTGCAATAAAATATGGCCTACGTGCTAAGTGCGAACTGACACACTTGATGTACCTAGATGACATCAAGCTGTATGCTGGTACTGACAACCATCTTAGAAGTCTGTTACGAATAATCGACATGTTCAGCCGTGATATTCGGGTGGAGTTTGGATTAGACAAATGTCGAATCCAAGCCATCCGCAAAGGTCATCACGAGCCACATGCCGGACATAGCATTGGTGACCTCCACATCGAAGCTATGACCGAGACAGACTTCTACAAGTACCTAGGAATTCTGCAAGGAACCCATGCTCGAGTTGGTGATCTGCTGTCCGAATTCCTGCGACGTGTAAAGCTGGTGCTGAAATCGCATCTCTCGGGGAAGAATAAAATAAGCGCGTTGAATGTATTCGCTATCCCTTCACTGGCTTATGCATTCGGAATATTGCCGTGGACGAAGACTGACCTGGAAAACGTCCAGCGGCGGATACGGACAACTATGTCCAAATTCCGAATGCATCACCCAAAGTCTGCCGTGTAGCGGATGAACCTGCCTCGTGACATCGGAGGTAGGGGCGTGGTTGACGTGGCGGCACAACATCATCGCCAAGTCGACTCGTTGCGCGCTTACTTTTACAGCAAAGAGCAGGCGAGTCCCTTGCATGCGGCTGTCTGTAAGGCAGACTGTGGACTGACTCCACTTAAGTTGAAGGATCGATCTTTCAATCCTCTGAGTGGGGTGAAGTCGGACCAAGAGCGGATCGAGGAATGGAAGTCGAAGGCAATGCACGGTAAACACGTGAATTGTCTTTGGCAGCTATTTGTCGATTTGCATCTGTCGAACAGATGGCTGTGTGCTGGGGAGCTCTTTGCTGAGACGGAGGGGTTCATGTGTGCCATTCAGGATGGCGTGGTCGCCACCCGAGCTTATAAAAAGCTCATCATGAAAGAACGGGTGGAGAACGACCAGTGCAGAATGTGTGGTTCGGTGTTAGAGACGTTGGACCATCTCATTTCTGGCTGTACTGTTATGGCACCGGTGCAATACATCACCAGGAATAATGCTGTATGTAAGGTTATCCATCAAAACCTTGCATACAAGCATGGGCTGATCACGGGGACATGTCCGGTTTACCGATATGAGCCGCAAGCAGTACTTGATAGTTCTGCTTACAGCATGTATTGGGACCGGCAAGTTCTGACTGATCGCCATACCGCACACAACAAGCCTGACGTACTGTTAGTTGACAAGACGGGTCGCTCCGCGTATATTATTGATGTTGCTATCCCCCATAATAGCAACATTGAACGGAAATACGTGGAGAAGAAGGTGAACTATGAACCATTGGCTCGGGAAATCAAAGAAATTTGGCGTCTCGAGCGGGTGGTTGTGGTTCCCATAATATTGTCAGCTACAGGTATTGTACCTAAATCCCTCACGGCTTCCCTTGATGTCCTGGGACTTTCGCACAGTCTGGTTCAAACCATGCAGAAGTACACCATTCTGCATACGTGCTCGATGTTGCGTTTAGTTTTTAAGTAGGTAGGATCGTCCGAGCCTAAATGCTTGGCACTTAGTGCTAGTATTAGGTAAAATCCGGCATCTGCCGAGATTGTGATAACTCGGAAATAATAATAATCGTTGGCGCAACAATCCATGTTGGATCAGGGCCTTGAAGTGTGTTAGGCCGTAACGGTACACTAGGAGGCAATGTGGTCAGCATTGCGCTCGCCCGAGATTATTACCCTGATTTGACTCAGGTACTCATTCACAGCTGAGTCGACTGGTATCCGACGTCAAATCACGATACAAATTCCACTGCCACCAGTGAGAGTTGAACCGCGACCTTCCGTATAACAGCCTTGCGCTCTAACCACTCAGCTATCCGGATACTAAATATAACTAAATAATTTTAAAATGATCAAAAATGAACATCCAAGATGATTCCGGGGCAGAGTTATTCTACAAACCAGAAAAATGGCAAATTTAAACCCTTCAGCGCACAAGTGTAGCTCAGATGATATACACTTTAACTAGTACTTGTCCCAGCTATTACCGAGGCTTGGCCTAAGGCGTGCCCACTCTGCCTTAAATCTTAAGGCGAGTAACCTATGCTTTTCTTTGGTGAACAATATTGATTTTTAGTAGAGTGCGGAGGGAGTAGAGAGAAAAGCGTTCGCAGTTTAACAAATCGGGAAACCGGAAGCTGCACGTTGAGGTGTTAAAGGTTTTGTGTATTTCTTTTATAAAAAAATTTGAGTGGTTCCATTAGTACCAAGCACGTAATATATGCATACATTATGTGAGAATCTTGAATTTGCACAGAAAGGAGAAATTTGACCTATTATAATTGTGTTAGTAGGATTGTAATTTCCATCTAATTTGGTGTGATAATGTCTTATTTTAAAGCCTATATTGCCTATAGCCAATTTCGTGCTTCTAGAACGAACTTAAGGGGGTTTTGCAGTCAATTACTAAAAATTATAGTAATATATTATTATATAATAATATTCTTATGCAACATGGAATGATCGCCTCAGGTAACACGGTTTCAGATTGAATCTAAACAAAACTGAATTTTTGACGACTGATCCCCATGAAACAGGCACAATCACTGTCAGTGGCAGTGATCTCTCCAGTACTGAGCGATTTAAATATCTCGAGTCAACGCTATCAGCTCATGCATAGCCCATATTGTGATCTGCAACGAATAGATCTGCAAGGAGCAGGATCTCACAGACATTATATAAGATGAAGTTTTACACCTTCCAATGCTGGGCGTTGCGATGCAACCCTCACTGAGGTCAGACTTATTCGCTGTTTTCTCCGCCAACAGTGGGACATCAGCGCACATACTACCAACTCTGTTCTTAGACTATTATGTCTGAAAGTATTGTTCATTGACTTGGGATCTTCTCTGACCTGGATGACGGGCGAGCAACATAAACTTTCACGCACCTTATCATTACTTAACGCAAGGAGTCCTCCTTTATATATCGTGAATGCTGGCAATATAGGCTCCTTCCTAGGCATCAGTCCACTTGGGGTCTTTTAGACCTGTGGTACAAACCAAAATCACACGCACCCACACATACCGTGCTGGGGAAAAAGCGAACACAAACATCTTTTCCAACCGAGAATTGAAACAAAACCTTATTAGAGTCGATATCTGTCTGTTACACCCGATTTACTCGGAAAGGGCTAAACCAATTATCAAGAAATTTGGTGAGAACGTGTGGTGGTCTATTTATTTATGCCCAATATAATTCATATTCATGTCATGTTCTGCGAATTATATAAAGTGAGCATTTCGCATCAGGTAACCGCGTCGGTCAGGCTGCTCCCAGGGCATCGGTGAGGTAGCTTCTGGCGAGTTGATTCTGCCTTGGTACCAAACTATGAAGCCGTCTTCTTACCCATACAATAAAATATTGTCAAAATCTAATAAATTGTACATCAACGGAGCTTTTGCAACCCGAAGGGTAGAGACAGACAGCCGAAAAATTGCTTGATCTAAAAATTAATTCATGTGCTCTTCCGGTTGGATTCAAAGTTTCAAGAATCGCATTTGTACGAATTCATGAAAAAGCAGCAGATGCACACGCAGGTGTCGCTCGGAATTTTTTACTGATGGATGGGTACTATATTAATAACTTTTCACCAAAACCAAACCCTGTGGCGGAGCGCGGTGGTCATGCCATCGAAAAACTTTTGACAGTGGAAATTGTTTTTCGGTGTCAAGTCAATTCGACCAGAGAAGCGAGCCGAAAGAGAGAGGTGAGTGCTCTCTAATAATTATTCAATGAATAATTAAAATTAAATCTTATAAAATCAAAATTAATTAATAATTAAATAATAAATATAATTTGGTAATTTTGTTTACCCCATAACCTATTTGGATACATAACATGATAGTTTTACATTAATTAGGAAGCATGGAGGAGAAATTGACCACTAAATATATTTCTTGTTCTTTTGTGTTTTGTGTGTGAACTTTTGTCACACCCGAATAATAAGCTTTTGCCCATATGTTTAACATTTTTAGTCCAAATTGTATGAAAATTGGTGCACTGGGGCTTTTCAAAATACTGTAAAATATAAAAATATTTTCGGTTGTCAAAACAAGTGGAAATGTTCAAAATTAGCATTTTTTCGGTGGACGTAACTTTTGAAAATTAGTCCAAAAGAGATTAGTCCAAGAGAGAGCAATCGCCATTAAAGATCCTTGCTCATGCCTGAATTAAGACGAATCAGATCTCTCAGTGGTAGCCCTGAATAATCACTAGACAACCACCGTGTGGTGAACTGACGTACGGAGTGTTCATACTAACGCAGAGACCACTAAACCTGGCAAGAAGTATAAATTGCACACACCAATACGCAATTGAACAAAACAATGAGTGAAATACCCAGGGTAGCAGACCAACAGTACTGAAATTCCACCTTCCCAGAAGGTAAGGTAAAAATAGTAAATAAGTGAAAAAAAATCCTCCATAGAAAACCTGAGACTAGGTCATTCCCAGTGAAGTGCGACAGTTCCAATGTAAATGACCCAATAGGGTACCACATAGATGAAAAAGAGCTGTAGAGAGAAATTGGAGCATGCACAGTCAGTCCTGTGAAAATCGATAGAGTAAAACACGCAACAAAAGTGAAACTTAAACTTTTTCCCGGTGATTAATATCCGCGGAATTGATGAGCACCTAAAAGCCAAAAAATTACTATATGATTAAAAAGTACTTAAATAATTTCTCCAAACAACAAACAAAAATGTTTGGAAAGGACACACTGTGTCTGCAGGAAGGCTGAGCATGGAAGAAATCCAATGGCGCACGTACAAACATAAAAACAGCAGGTTTCTCAAGATGATGACTAGGGGCTTCACCTAAAGTGCCAAAAAGGAAAAAAAAAGTTTTAAGATTATGGACGCGGTGAATATACTGAAAAAAAAAGAAATAATTCTAACGAAACACTTATTAAAAAGAGGGGGTTCCCACTGTTCATGCTTCGGTTCGATACGATTGAAGATCCAAACAAAATTCACAACTTAGAAGGAATCTTTCATATCAAGATAGAATAAAAGTATTGAGAAAAGTTAGCGGGCTAAAAGCAAAGTACAAAGGCTGCGAAAGATCCTAAAAGACCAAGGCGACAAACCCTATCTATTCAACAGGAAAATTGTAACTCAGTCCGTGCTCCAAAAATTAAGCTTGATCTCTTTATGAAGCAAGTCGCGGTTTCGATGGATGCTCTAAGTTATACATAAGTGGAACGACACGCCAGGGAAGCTGGCAGTCCGAAAACAATTTACATAAGAGTTCAATGAAAAGCCATGATATTGTTAGATGCACTTGTCAGCTAGTGCATCACTTTTAGAACATACGCCAAATATTATGAGTGGCGAAGTTTCGTATTGGCCCTACCATCTCCGAAAATAATGGAAAAAACAGTCAGCTTTTGTGAAAGAAGGTACTATCAAAATCTTTTATTTTTAGTATTGAGTTCTTTGGCCTAGTAAAAGTAAAATCAGGGTATTGTGGATCAGCCAATATGGAGCTTAAAACTTAGGACATCATGCAACCTTCAAGTACAGCGGCGATATTTAGTTGGGACTTCAAAGCGACCAGAATAGAGAAGTCTACTCTAATGTGCTGTGCTTTAATTTGTTAAAGAACGCTATCTTAGGCATCAAACAACTGTTTGTCATCCAATAGGAAATCAACGCCAAGTGCTCCCTCTTGGCACGAGAATGGCCCCAATCCCCAATCGGTAAATCTGTCTGGTCTGTAGCATTTCGTCAAACTGCAGATTATTACATGGCGCACCTCCTTCAAATATGATGATAAGGAAGGTATTCTAGGAGACAAAATTTCCCGCGATGTGATTCAACACCTTTCCAGTGTGATGCATTGTTGTCTTACAGTTGTAATTGTGTACATAACATTAAAGATGAAGTCCGAATTTGATTAGGTTTTCATTAAAATCTGTTCATTTTTCTTATTGGGCTAATATTTTTCTTCCACTCGATTATGTTCATTTTCTTTGCTTCCTTGCGCCATCTGAATTACGTCGGAATAAATGTTTTGGCTTTTTCATTGTATTGCCCTATATGTGTTTAGATGCGCGCTCTTCAATCTTCATTCTCCTGAAACAATATTGACAATAGTGACATTACACGATATATGTACATGGTGGGGTAGTGGGACACAAAATACAACGACATTTCTTTTTGCTTCAATCTAAGTACGATCATATTATATAGTACCATTTAGTACATTCTTACCACATATTTCAGTACCACAATTTTTTTGTTTTCTACCACATTGGTTACAATGGTTTCTCAACCAGGAGCGAAGTAGAATCGAATCGTATCGGACAACATCACTACTCCCCAGTTATTTGAAAGGTTATCTCTTAAGAAACTTAACTAAATTATTGTTCATCAAGATCTTATTTCAGCTCACCAATTTGGTTTCCGTGAAGGACAAGATCTTCCACACACGAATGAAGTTAAGGAAAAGATACATTTTCAAAAAAAGAGTTGAATGCCACATATGAATGAATAATAGACAGATGTACTGCTTACTGGGGGGGAATTCCTAGCTCACCGTCGACAATGAGCTCTTAATTTGTAATCAGATCTTGAAGGACATATAGCATACCGCTTTGGGGTTGTGCCAAGGAAATAAAATTGGAAGTCGTGCAAACCTTTCAAAGCGAAGACTTCCCCGGCAATATTCGAAATGAGGATCTGCATAGGAACCGACGAATAAAGATGGATGGTGAGGTTAGAACATAGAATTAGGCATTGGCGCTAATTACGTTCACATGAGAATAACAGAGTCCAAAAATTGACAGATATCGCAGGGATGACGAGACGACTGAAAACAGTAAAGGCAAATGATTTGCTATCATAAAGGACAAACTGTCTAAGGATAGCTTTTAAGGAATAGCCGATTGCAAAGCCGACCAAGGTTCTGGAAAGGTGGTTTTAATTGCTAAACACTCTACACTTTCGAGGTTAGTCTTTTGACGATTTTTGCCTCTTAAGAAATATGTGAAGGAAGCACGTGTTACCTTCAAAATCAATATCATATCAAAATCAGTGTTAAACGGATTCTTTTCTGAGTGACATTATGCGAGAAACTTGTCAGCACTGATGAAGGGAACAAGTGGTTCCCGAAATATCGGTGTTTGCAAGATATTCACACGAAAAAGAAACAAGAAGTTTTTATTATTTCAGAGAATTCCTTTTTCTCTTAAGGTTCGTTCGTTTTCAAAATATAGAAAACCAAACAACATTTTTTTTAAAAACTAATTGAAAGTCAGTGATTGCCAAACTTAAAAAACAAATTGTTTAAATTATGGAGTTATATAAAAATAATTATTTGCATTGGAGCTGAAAATAACTGTAGCTAGAAATGACGCTTCGTATACGGCGGGCTCGCTTCCATTTAATCGGAATGGAAACACGTTTATGATCCATTCTGGCAAGAAAAAAATTACTAAAACAAAGCTATTGATTTTACTTATTTCGTTGATTCCTTGATTGAAAAAAAAAAATTTGGAGAAAGTGCTTGGTATGTTACAACCTCGTCTCAAACATAAAAATCAAGTCGTCTACGCGAATTGCACGATTTATAATTTACAATTCTATTCGATTATACTCCGGGGATATACCAATGAATAACACGTTGATGAGTTCTACCTTTGTGAATGAGAGTGATATTTTAAGCAAACACAACAACTTCATGATAACTGTCGGTTTAATGATTAATGAAGAGAATATTCTCCGGATCTTAGAAAAATATATTCATTCCAAGTTCATCAAAAGGATTGTTTATCAGGCGATTGATATAAAAGAAAACACGAGAAAGGAGTAAATAAATCAGAAGTTACACTTCGTCTCTTTGTATATTATTATAATACTCAATAAAAAGAGTAAATAATGTAAAAATATAAAACTGACTCTCGGAATTTCCCTAGAAGTACCTTACACCTTGTCTACATTTTGAATTCCGCAAGTATTTAAACTATTGTCAGCTGAGCTACAATAGCTAAGTACCGTTAATCAGTAAAAAAAATAATTCGGGGTGTCAGAAACTTTCTATTTTCTTTAAGTTTCTAAATATTGGAATAGAACTGTGATAAGTGGTAGTGATTTCTATAGACAATTCAGCTTCAGACCCCTTTAAAGCATTTTCTTTATTACATTTTAAGCTATGTACAGTTGAAATAAATATCCAAAATTTATAAGCTTCAACGGAAGATAAGTTTGAGAAGACGTATTCCGGGTAGAACTAATTAAAGGCAAACGTTTGCCATTTTTTTACGTTGCACTTTTCTAGATTGTTGTAAAATGCGTCTTTATTCAGCTCTTTCTGTTCATCGCGGATATTATATTTGCTGAATGAAGAAAAAAATCTTCTCGAGGCGTTCATCCTGTCCTACATCCGCAGCTATTATTAATACCAACAGAAAATGATAATTTAATGATGATTCCGATAATATACGCTGTTTTTTGCATGAGAATAATAATTGCATTAACTCTGCTGGTAGATAAGCTCATTTTTAGAACAATTTAATGGTAATTACTTACATGCAATGCAACCGCTGCTAACTCGTTCTTTTTCTCTTCTTCCTCAGATCACTTCAAATAAATAGATTGAAACACTTAAGAAGAGGGAAAAATGCGATAGGATTCTTTGAGTTGAGCACACTTTTTGCCTTGGTACGTTTTTGTTTTGTCGTAGTTGCCTTATTTTGTAACTACTTCTAGAACACTTCAATTATCACAAGATGTCTTGTTTTGATCTATTTTTCATTTTCTTGTTATTCTCTTCAACCGGCTTTGTAATTACACTAGTTGGAGTCAACTTGTATTAGATTGTAAAGACACTACTCAAGCACTCTACTCGACGAAGAACACTTAAAAGACAACTTAAGAAGAGTTAAATTCCGAAGATGTAGGAGATTCAAAAATAAATTATGCCAGTGCAAGATCCGTTAATTATTTTTCCGATATTCCTTATTTTCTTTTGGTTGCACAATTTTAAAATATTATTCAATCTTCATTTAATTAACTAGACCCACTCTATTAGGTCGAGTGTTTAATCTTCTCAGAGATATTTGGTACTTAACCATTGGAAGACAGTCTAAGACTGAATCGCGGTAACATTGGAGCCTAATAATCTTCACTAGGTAAAATGTATGTAAAAAATAAGAAAACTGTTAAAGACAAACTCAGCCGAAGCCTTAATCAAAAAAATTACAGCTATAACAGCATGTGTGCACTACACTCTACGATCTACTCTACACCGAATGTACTTCTTCTTTACTCGACTTATGCCGTGGTTTTGTAGTTTCTTTGAGTGCTTCTTCATATCTTATGGATGGTCGCTTCTCCTTCCTCACCTTCTACTTTTTCTTTTGCGTGTTTCTTGCATGCAACATATCTCCAATGGTAGGGAAAAGTATACTATCGTCGGTTGAGTTTGATACTTCTTCTTTGATTGAACTATACGGAGGAAAGATAGAAGATTTCTAAGAACACAGCTTGCTGAAAATATCACGCAGCTTAAATTAAGTTCCTAGATTCTTTTATCTGTTTCAGTCGACTATGCATATATAGTGAAAAATTGTCAAATCGAACTTATAATCTGAGTCTAAATAAGAATAAACATAAGAGTTTTATCTATTTAAAATCGGATATAAAATTAGCCATAGTGGTGGTCTCAAATTCAATATGACAACGCTCGACTACCGAGTATAATATGTTATGTTCTAACCACTACTTCCTAGAGTAGTGTTATCATTCTAACATTCTTTCTTTGATGCTCTATAGCTTGCATTCCTAATTCACGCCTCACATTGCCATTCTCTCAGAAAAAAACCAATTCCACTGTAAAGCTTATAGCAATTTCTATAATGACATAAAGCGAGAAGAAATCTAAGAAGTCTGGTTTTATCATAACTTCTGCAACTAAGTGGTCTATTCTTTTTCATCAACTCTTCGGTGGGTGGAGTGTGGCAATCATAGATAGTTTGCGGCATACATAGCATCTCTCACAGTGCGCTGTGGATAGCTATGAAGATTGGTGGTCTTCTTAAGGAAATTTCAATCAAACTTTCGTTCAAAGATGGGTGAGAATGCCTAGACCTGGTTGCTATTGTTTGACTCTATTATGCATTGCAACCATACATCAGTTTGCACCAAACTTCAATATGCGGATCGCAATTGTTGTTTTGTATAGTGTACGCAGATATTGAGAGTTATCAAGTTTCTCGCTTAAATCTTTTGTTTTTCAAACGCAAATTTAGGTTCTTAGATGTTCCTATTATTTTTAAGTTTATTTACCTAAGTCATTTTTTTTTTTTTTTGGTTTTAGTGGACTTTTAATTAAGTTTTATTGAACCATATGTCATTCAGGTTCTTGTCCGCAATCCTGGATTGGCGAGCACAAATAGTACGCCGATGTTCTCAAGATGCCCAAATTTTCAGTTGGAAAGTTATATACTTAAATATACGCATCAAATCTGAAAAATATTAATTTTGTAACATTGTCGAGAAAAGAAAACAATCCATAATAAAGATGGCCGCTATTAGAACATTAAAGGATTATATTTGTTTGTAATTTTTTTCTTTCTTATTAACTTAGAATAACTTCAAAATTAGTTTCTCTGGTGCAACTCCCAAGAAAACAGTCGCATTCAAGCCGCTAAACACAGAGGCCAAGAGACTCGGCACATCATTGCAGCAACCAGAGAACAACGCTAAGAGCAAAATATGGTTGTGGAAGGGCAATTGGAATAGTAGACTGAAGTTAAAAAAAATCTTTACACCATTTTTTGATTTCGAGTAGTTATACCGTTTTTAAGGTTTTGTTTGCAAAACAAAACGTTATTAAAATCGGTTCAATGTCTGCCTCTTTGTTCGTCTTTCTATCTGTCAGTCTGTCGCACCCATTTTTCTCCGAAACGGCTATACCGATTGACACGAAATTTGGTGAGAAGGTAGGAACTATGAACGCCCAGACATGCAGTGAGTGACATTTTTCTACATTGAAATTAATAATACATACAAAAGGGTGGTGCCAGGCTTAGTTTTGACATTTGTTGGAAAGGTGGGGAGTGGGAGGGTTGAAAAGTGATGATTTCTTTAACGTACCCATTCTCAGAATCTACCCAATGGAAAAATTTGGAAAAAAAAACACTAAGGTTCATCTATATTTATCTACTAAAATTAGGTTAATAATAGTATATTACTACTGAGTAAAAAATAGTATATTACTGGTGAGTAAAAAATAGTATATTACTACTGAGTAAAAATTTGTAGTAATACAGATTCTAGTATGAAGCATATTATCCCCAATTTTAATCAAAATCATAATATTACTAACAAAGTTACAGTAGCTCAAGATTGACTTTACCGCGTAAATTTACTGGAACTAAATTTCACACTAAAATGAGTAGTCTGACATGCTTAATGCATATATATAACGGGTTACATACAAATGGGATAGTTTTGCACTCAAATATACTCACAGAAGAAACAAACAAAACCTTTCATATCTGAAGCGCCGAGCTTCCGGTTTCCCTACTTGTTAGATTTTAAACGTATTTCTCTCCAAACCTTGGTTTCAAATCGGCGAACAGTAAAGCTCAAAGAGTTTTCATCCGATCGAGATGTAAGTTTAACGATAACCTCCTCGTTTGATGATCTAATTATTACCTCACATAAGAAAGGCTTTTTTCACGTACTTTCTTGAATTTTTTTTACTGCTAGAATTTTTCAGAATTCAATCAAATTTGGATATTATATTAGCCATGTTCCGAGGAACTTTTAAAAATTTTTTGGGAAAGTTTAAGCTAAAAATAAAAGGGTTACGCTACAATATTTCGCTGAAGGTCATAATAGGAGTTCTACAGCTACGGGACGTGCAGTGACTCCAATTTTTCTCTGAAACAAAAAACCTTTTAATTTTGTGCCAATAACTTAATTTCTATGAATATGAACAGGAATGCAATTGAAAATAATCAAAATCAAAAATTTTACAGGTGTTCAAAGAAAATATTTCGATTTTCACTGTTTTTTACAAATTAAGTGAAAAAAGGCACCCTTAAAATTACCATTTCATCCTAAATGTTCGTTCATATTTTTGGTAATTTTGCAAGGAATCATGCCTTTGAATTTCATTGTGATTATTTAATTACATTTTAAGCTAGAATTGAAAGAATAACGAAAGATCAGTTCGGAAAAAATAATTATTGCCTAGCAAGTGGTTAAATCCTTCTAAATGTGAAAGCGAATCTAGAATTGACGTACTTAGGCAGTATTGTAAGTAAGCCCCATTGAATGCAGAAAGGCAATCTGTGCTGGGTGGGTATGTGAAGGCAGGCGATAACAAGCGAAGGCAAGCGTCTAGCTAAGTTGATATCGCGGGAAAATGTCTGTGGTGCTTTAAAGGAAGAATTTAATCTTAGCGGAATAAAACAAAGCGCTATAAGAAGATATATGAGGGTACGCCAGCCGCTGTAATTGCCTTGCCTGCAAAGTCAGCGAATAAATCGATTACTGCGGGCACACCAAATTAAATTGGGTGTAGACAAAAGGAGAAAGTATCTCTGATAGTTTTGATGTGTACAACTCCACGTTTGCAGCAGGATGTGTCACTCGATAGGATAAATCGAAAGTCAAGGATTGGACGATTAGCGCGTTACAGGTAGCCACAGGTGTCCGGAGGAAGCAGAATCGCACGATGCAAATCAAACTCAACCAACGGAAGCTTGAGACGTGTTCTCTCAAACTGTTCGAGACTTGAATGTAGATGTGGCCTTAATTTGCGAGCCGTACCGAAATTACATAAGTGCTACGTGAATAAAGGATATGTCCAATAACGCTGCGACTTATGCATGTTGAAAATAAGCAGGAAGGTTCAAAATGTATGACTTGCATATCTGCAGTTATTAAATTCCTCCTAGGGCAACATTACCACAATATGAGGAGACAGTTGCTAGAGGCTATAGCACCTTGGAGTGAGGAAGCTGGGTGACCAGCATCAGGGGCCAAGTTTATTAGAAATCAACGAGTTCCCCGTTTCGAGGTAGAGGATTAGGTCCGATAGTCGATCCAACATACCTTAGTACCAAGTAGCCGAAAGGGTTGATCACTTGGGCCGTCAGAATATCATTGCGGATACTGGAAACGGAGGAAACGATAATCGAAAACGCACCGGAAGTAGAAGAACTACTCGTAAGTTAATGAAACGGGTCACTTATAGAAGAAACGTTTTTGGCGGCTTTCGCTCTATTGTTCAAAATTTGGAAACCCATGGAAACCCAACTATGTCAGTACGAACAAGTTAAGAGTGCTCGCTCGAATTGAAACAATAAGAAATGAAAAACCTGATCAGCAAACGGGGCAGATGCCCCTGAACGGTTTGATGAGAATATTGGAACGGATATAGAAGAATATCGGGCGAGACATTGTGTTTTATAACGATAATGGTCAACCAGGATCTTATATAGAATGAGACGTACTGTTTCTCTAATACCGCTAAGAGAAGAGCCAGATGATAACAATGGTGGGAAAATTATACAAAAGGCCGCTGAACCCATACTCTGGCCCCGTTTACTAAGAATTAATTGATTTCTCACGCAACCTTATATGTAATATTTTGCTTGCTTTATCCCCAATTGGCGGCTATACCTGAGGTGCCGAAGAATACAGTGTTTCGATGGCTGAGATTCGGGGATGATGGAATAAGATTGAGCGACGCCTCCAAACTAACTATCTATCGGACCCTATAATCTCCTGGAGAAGATGAGCTCGGAAACAAATTGAAGCCGGGTAAACGCAATGATATTCACCTGGAAATTGCACCGGGCTAGTAATTTGATCGTACTTGTGCAAACCATCCCCCCTTTAACCCTTTTCATTTTCCCCCTTTTAGTTGTTTATTATTATGTTACCCATCCAGTGTTATTTTCGTGGGGAGTGAGGTTCTCAACAGGACGTACTCTGTTAGATCGATGTTTCTTTTAATGTATTTAGTGTTTGTTACCTAGCATTACGGGAGGATGTGTGTTTTAGCTTTAGTTTTTGATCGGACAAAGTACTTTATTTTTTGTTCACAAAAGTGAATACTTTCTTATTAACACTTCGGTAAATTACCAAATTCACTTTTTTAAGGTTTTGTGTAAAAACCTCAATAGAATCGACTCGCTGTCTGTCTGTCCGTTTATCTGTCTGCCACACGTTATTTACTCGGAAATGTCTAAACCAATTGTTGCAATATTTGGTGAAAACGTGTGGGTTATATTTCCCTTTACATATAGTTAATGGCGCATTATTTTGTATTGAGTTTGAGAGGGCTCCATACACTTTTTATTTCGCCGAATATGGTCATGTAGGGTATCAAATGAAAGGGCTCAGTTAGTACTTTTCGAAACTGATAATATTTCTGATACTGACATAAAAAAGTTAATAATATAATAGTATATTAGTTTGGAATTTCATATGTATATCGAGGATTATTTTGAATTGACAGTTTATGTGAATGAAAAAACATGAATACGAAACTTCGCACACAAGGTGAACTCAAAAAATTTATATCCGGAGCGTCCAACTTCCTGTATTCTGACTTGTTTACTTTTAAAATAAAGTTATTAAATAGTGGTGGTAACCTAAAACTTATTTAGCAGATTGACTTTTTTTATAGACACAATCATATTTCTGGGTTCACCGAAGTTGAGCCTTATTGTAACTGATTAGTATTTATTTAGAGGGCGATTTGATGGACATTTTTTATTTTTTTGTTTAGTTGATTATAAACTAAATTTAGGTGTACGCGCGTATACTAGAACTACTAACTACAATATTGCAGATTACTGGAATTATAATGTATAATTACATTTTTAGCTATATATGAAAGTCTTTCCGCTAAACTATCTTACTTAACACTAAAATACGTTTCATATCTAAAGTTTCCAACTGCCGTTTGCCGAGTTGTTATATATGTAATTCTTCTATGGGCTTTATTAATGATGCCATAGAAAATTTTACCATTTCAACGCCTCAGAAAGAAAGAACAGAACATTTCACAAAACTGAATTGATACCATTACAGACAGGTGAGACACCGCTGTCACCGTAGTAATCTTCACATATCACAATGCGCAAAGAAATCTTTCGGCTTCGCGGTGAACCTGGATTATACATATTAAACATAGTTGGAGATGAAAATGCTAATGAATTGGATTGAGGTCTCTGAAGCGCGGTACCGCATGAAGAAGAGGTCTTCGGTGACAGCAGTTCTTAACCGCGCCAGCTGTGAGCCGCGCTGTAATCTAATATTCGTGCATAGATGTGGTGGTAGATGGTAAATGATCGCGATCGCGAAGAAATTAGGCCTCCTCCTCAAATCCTCAACTTACATACTTATGTCGCTCGCTGGAGATTTAATGAAAGTTTGACCTTGGCTCGGGTCTTTTTTGTTTGCTTTTTTGTCTGAGGCCCAACTTTTTTCCCTATCAAATCATTTGTATGCATAATAATGCTTCTAATTGGCGGGTGCGTTTATTGCATTACGTGGAGAAACCTGGGTCTTAATTGTTGACCAGCGAATTTCGCCTACGAATGTGCCAAACATTCGAATCTTGGATAATGAGTTTGATTTATATTTACAAAATGATCAATTATGTGATCCCCTGTGACGCATTAGTCAGCGTTTGAGCACAGTCGCAGAATTCTTTAACGGAGAAGATTAATTTCTCGCTGGCCTTTGTACCTGTATACATAGATGTGATTGGAATGATGAGATTATGGGGTTTTGAATGGGCATGCTCCAGCTAAACATGGTGATAATGAAGACCGTGCCAGAAACAGTTAAACATGTTAAATTGGATACAGAAAAGTCAATACGGAAAGTCTTTTACAGATTTTTAGCAGGAGATATTGATTTTTTTTGCATAAATAAATATTTGAGACTACACATCTGTTATTGAAAAGGTGTTATAAATAGGTTGATTTCGCGCTTTCTCTGACACCATATTCATTCCTTGAGAATGACTGCGCATAGTCTGAGATCATGACACAAATTGGAGATGAATATCAGCCCTGAGATTGTCAAGATTTGCTGATTTAGGAGTAGGTATTGATTGGGAAACTTACTCAATATCTCTAAAACTGTATTTCTATTTTTTTCGGTAAAGTATATGTGTAACGATATCTATATTGATTGCAATTGCATCAAGAAATGAAGTCGATGAAGCAATGCGAATCGTTTTGGAAATTTAAAATTATTTTTATCTTCTTATCGCATAACCATTGAGGAGGTCTCAGTTGGGCCATTTTGCGGTTAACAGCCAATTACTTTCATTGATGTCACTGGCCAAAGGAATAAGGTCCACCTTGCAAAATGTGGGCGCACAGTAAAAAATTTCTTCACTTTCGAAGTGGGTCAAATGGACAATGACGCATTTTGACCTTGATGCAATTCCTATCATTCACATAGTTCCAAGGCGTGAAGATTTCTTGATTCGAGACCAATTTTCGGAATTCCGTAATAATGAGGTGCTCAGAGGCAGATCAATGACGCTTATCTGGTTGTCAATGTTCAAGCGCATTCCATTGTTATACTTTCGGCAATAATTTTGCTAGTTATAGATGATATTGGAGTTTTTTTTTGATATTACGAATGTAGCAAGCACGAGGTGATTGGATACATTTTTACATTGGAAAAAGATTACGTAATGTTTGATAGGTAAAACACATCATTAGTTAGCAAGAGGAAAACAGAAATTAGAAAATTCATTGATTGGTGTTGCGAACGCATATTCCTAGCAGCGCATGATATCTTTCCTAAAGTTGACGGGGAATTCAGAGGCGCTAAACTCAATTAGTGCGATTAAGTTGGAAAAAATTCAGTTCGTTTCTTCTACTTCAATTTTTAGTGCCTTGACTTTTTCTATAAAACAAAAGCTTATTATTAAAATTGGTTTACTGTTTATTTGTCTTGCTTTTCTTCGTCGTTGAAAAGTGGAAAGGTCATATGTGTCGTCCCACGGAGTTCGTCTTTCCTTAGCATATTGTGGATCGCCTTCATTAGTTTTTCCACAGCCCTCCAAAATGTTTCGGAGGCTAGTATCTGGTTCTTGATTTCTTCGGTCGACAGTTGTGCCCCGGCGACATTTTCCACCTCAAGTTAAAAACAACATGCTCCACATCTTTTTGAATCATAACACATATGGGGAATTATCATGCTGAAAGCATTAAGGATATGCGCCATACCCTCCGTGTCCTCTTAAGAATTGGGTTAGGTCGAAGCTAATCTCTCCGTGGCGTCGTTTAATCCCGTCGAGACATCTGGGAAAATTCTGTAATTTCTGCATCCTTTAAGTGAATCGTAGTATCTCTTCTGCCACTCCAGTATTATTTCAGTTTGTACCAATTGTCGACGATAGAGCGAGGACCCTCATTCGCCAAGATGTCGATGGAGACCATGCCTGCAATCGCACACGTTGCTTCACCAGTTGTTGAGCTATAGGCGCACGATGTCCGCAAAAGGGGAAACTTCATTAGGAGGTTTTCAGAATCAACTTTTTTTATTGCATAACATAAACAAGAAAATGGACCCTTACATTTTATGGGGGTAGAACCGAGCGATTATCAGATACAGGCTTAGGGTGCACCACCTAGGAGGTAGTCGTAACGACACATTCCTTACGAAATTTAGTACCGTTATGCAAATAGTGTATTTAAATACTTCGGGTCAATTCCTGGTACCAGTGCATTTGTATTTGTTGTAAATGTATTTTGATCATAATTAAGAGTAATAAATTTCTTCATATCTGAAAGCGAAGTTTTCAAACACGTTTTTCTCAATACTGCGTTTTTCACACTTGCGGGAATTCTAGTTCAAACAGTGTTGGATCGATCGTTATGAACTTTAGATTTATGATTGTCTACATTACAATTACAATTATTACAAACAATACGAACCAACATTGGGGATGATATCATATTTTAATGGTGCTTTTCTGAATAATTAGTGAAAAAAATTGTAAAAATTGAAATATTTTTTGAACACCTTCAAAATTTTTGATTTTGACTATTGAGAGCTGTACTGGGGTTTATATTCTTACAAAATCAATTGGTGTAAAATTAACAAGTTCGGAAACCAGGAGCCAAGTGCGCCAGGTATCAACGGTTTGTATCTTTCTCATTTAAGCATATTTAAGTGGGCATATGTCCCATTTGTACCTAGCTCGTAATATTTACGGATTTCGTTTGTCAAACCATTCACTTTAGCATGGTACAAACATTCAAAGTCTTAGAATGCAAGAAATTTGCACAAAGTAACAACTTTGACCTATTATAACTGTGTTAATAATAGTATGAATTCCATCACACTATTATGCTCTATGGTATATCCTATATTACTGCACGCGTTGATGATTCTAAGATAAAGTTAAGAGGACTTTATTTAAACAGGTATCGGTTGGGTAGTTTCTGAGAACGGATCCTTGAAGTAACTGACTAATTTCGAACCCCCTCCCCTTTGCAACCAATGCCAAAACTTATACCGGCTTCGGAAAGTACGAGTTATTATAATAATAATAGTTGGCGCAACAATCGAATTGGATTATGGCCTTGAAATGTATTGAAGCACTTCATTCAATACCGTAACGTAACACTACAGGATTGCAGCACACAAGGAGACAATGTGGTCAGCATTTCGCTCGTCCGAGATTAATACTCTGATTTGCAAAAAAAATGCACACCAATCTTAAACTCAACGTGTTACTTACTGCATGCAGTGAGATTCACAGATCCCACCTTTCCAATAAATTTCGTATCAGTAACCGTTGCTGAGATAGAAGGTGTGGCAGAAAGACAGATTAAGAGACAGAAAGAGGCGGGGAGGGGACTAAAAGAAAGTAGTGAAGGTAAGAAACAGGGAGAAACTACAGCACTGCAGTCAACGCCTAGAGTGCTCCCATTTAGGGGCAGCCCCTACACTATTAAGGATGCACAACGTGTACTGGGCATAAAGGAAACTCTGGAGTTCCGTAAGAGATTGAGAGAGTCTGATTGTGAAGCGGAATCTCCTCAACGCAGCCAAAAATTCAAAATGAAGAAAACGCCTCCACGGCAAATTCACGAAAGTCTACCAAACCCTACGGCAAAAGACGGTAACTGCAATCAAGATTCCACTTGGACTAAGGTGGAAAAGAAGAAAAAATTGCAGAAGAGAAGCCGGTCCCATGCGCCAATAATAACAAAAACAAGTGAATTTGCGTACGCTGATATTCTGCGCAAGGTCAAAACAGACACCTCGTTAATAGAGCTAGATGAAAATGTGAACCGCATAAGGCGAACGTAGAAGAGCGACCTATTGCTGGAATTTCAACCAGGCGAAAACAAGTTAGAAGACTACAAATGAGGTTCCTACAGCTAAACCTGAACCATCGCCAAGCGGTTCTCCCAAACGATATTTGAAAACAAAATCGACGTTGCGATTATCTGCGAGCAGTATAAAAACCTAGCTAGTGGAGTTTGGGCCGCGGATAAGAGCGGAAAGGCAGCGATATGGATGTGCGGAAATCGGTCCATAGAAGGAACCACGAAGATTCTCGAGAATGGCTTCACTAGAGCAAAAATAGGCGGAATATCTATTTGCAGCTGTTATGCGGCTCCAAACTTACGAGAGAGGAGTTGCATGCTTTGGTGGAGACGCTAGCCATGGATGCAAACAACCATAGCCCTAAAATAGTGGCTGGCGATTTCAGGGCATGGGCTGAAGAATGGGACAGCCGAGAAATGAACGCAAGAGGACGTATATTACTCGAAGCTCTTTTTCGTCTGAATCTTAAAGTTGCTAACACTGGATCCGTGAACACTTTCTGAAAGAGAGAAATGGTGTCCGTGATAGATGTTACTTTTGTTAATGATGTTTTAGCGAAAGATCTCCAGTGGGATGTTAGTGAAGAATATATGCATAGCGATTACCAGGCCATCATTTTCGAAATCATGCATGGTACACGAATGGTCCCGGGCAAGAGCTGAAAGTTGGGCAGCTAATATGTTTGACGGGGAGATTTCCGAAGAAGTTCTGCAGCAAAATGCAGCGCATGAAGGAAGCGCAGAGGATAAAGCTTCAAAGATCGGCGAAAAGTTGTGGCGAGCATGTGATGCCTCCATGCCAAGGTATGTTGTATCCCAGAAGCGAGTGGGCAGATGCATTGAAAAATATAGCAAATAAGAGAAAGATTGGAGCTGCGTATCGCATAAGTGTACATACATTCATACATGCTGCGCTTACAGAACAATATCCAATGAAGTAACTTGCGTGGTAGCAGGAATGGTCCCGATTGAAATTCTGGCGAAAGAAATACAACGACTTTACGATCGAACATATTTCCCCGGGGAATCCTCTGCTCGTCGGCGACAGTTCGCACGAACTGAAATCATCGCGTAATGGCAAGAGAAGTGAGACGAGTCGCTGAACTCACAAAATCATATGGGATATCCGGAAATGGATCTAGCGACCCCACAGCGAAGTAGGATTCGACCTAACTAAATTCTTGAGCGAGCACGGAGGCTATCGAGCATTTCTGCATCGATTTGGGCGTGATGATGCGCCATATTGCCCAAAGTGCCCAAATAATGCAGAAGACGCAGAACACGTTTTTTTTCATTGCCCCATATTCGAAGTCCAAAGGATTACATTAGAACCTACTACCGGGGAGCACTTAACATTCGAAAA
This sequence comes from Hermetia illucens, assembly GCF_905115235.1. Lineage (NCBI taxonomy): Eukaryota > Metazoa > Arthropoda > Insecta > Diptera > Stratiomyidae > Hermetia > Hermetia illucens. Next base: position 84,589,612 of record NC_051849.1, on the reverse strand, counting down.
TATAATGGAACTTATGGTGAAAGCAAAGGGGATATGGACCGAAGTCGAAAAGGTGACTGCGGCCATCGGAAGGAAGCTTAGGTAGGAAGAAGTCATCGGAAAGAATGGACGCGAGAGAAACACGAATATTAACACGAGCGCAGAATAAATTCTGATCCGCGACGTAATATCAGATAGGAGTTCCGCGGGGAGAGTGGAACGAGAAGGGGGGGGGGGGGGGGTTTAGTGGGTAATAGTCCCACATAACCATGTGGCAGGAGCCTGCGGTAACTTTTGAAGCTATCCTCCTTCCATCGGCAAAAAAAAGACAGACAGCCGGACGGACGAACAGACAGACAGGGAAAGTTTCTGGAAAGCATTATATGCAAGAGCAGCTCTGAATTATAGAGGAAGCAGAGGGCATGTCCACACAACAATACGGATTTCTTGCCGTCCCATTAACGGTGGATGCTATCAATGCAATAGTAAATTTGGCAGAGAAAGCAATTGCAGGTATAAGGTGGCAGGTTTCCCCTAAATGTGCACACGTGTATTCAGCTTATTATCAGGAGTTATTTCGGATAGAAAGCTCCTCTATAACAGTAATCTAGGCTCAGTTGGATATTTGATGACCGGCGAAGTGCCTTAAGGATCAGTGCTGGGCCCACTGCCCTTGAATGTGATGTATCACCATGCTTTGCGCACCAAAATCCCTCGACAAGCGACCTCATCGGTTATGCAGACGACATTGCATTGTAGTAGAGAAACGCCCGGAGGATGTTATATGGGCATGTGAGACGGCGGTTAGATAGATCAAGGATTGGTTAGTATCACATGGATTAGAGTTGATGGAACACACAACTGAGGCTGCACTGGTCAGCAGTCATAAACTAAAAGAAATTCTACGGGATCGCGTGGGACAGCATATGATAGAAACCAAGCCTTCCACAAAATACCTCGCCGTTATACTGGACCATCGGTTGACCTACAAGGAACAGTCAAGCTATGCGGACAGCATATGATAGAGTCCAAGCCTTCCATAAAATACCTCGCCGATATGTTATATCGATTGACCTTCAAGGAACAGTTGAGCCACGCGGGGGAGAAAGCAGCGAAAGTTTTAGCTGCGTTAACTCACATGATGTCCATTATTGGAGTACTGATGAGGCTGTTGCTAGTGAAAGTGTTTTCATCCATTCCACTGGATGCAGCGCCAGTTTGAACAAAAGTACTTAATGTTCAGAAGTATAGGGAAAATTTCTCTTCAGTATACCGTCTGAATGTGTTAACAGCCGCTAGCGCATTCTGAACAACGTCAGACGAAGCAGCTTTCGTGGTTGGAAAGGTACTCATTGTGATTTCGGCTTAGGAGATGCGAAGATTATACAACTGGAAAGGACACAGTTACCATAATGCTGAAGATCGACGACAAGAAGAGAGCGCGCAATCAGGGTGTGGCAGGAACGTTGGGATAATTCTCACAACGCGAGGTAGACCCACAGGCTGATTCCAAATATCCAACTTGGGATTATGCGCAGCAATGGAGATATCCACTATTACTTGACCCAATTTCTAACTTTGGTGGATACTGTAGGTATTTACATTGATTTGAACTTGAAGATTCTCCGCTTTGACCTGAGTGCCTAAACGAATACGAGAGCTCCACAAATGCTCGAATCCCAAGACGTGCAATTAGTGGCACCATAAACTGTATTCAAGAGAAGCTTCGAAGGTTAGAGCGCTTACGAAAAAGCGGCAGGGAACGAATAGTTCTCACCGTAGGAGTAAGCCGGAAGGGCTTTAACCCACCCCACGATATGATGCCACTAGATAGTTGCAGAATGGTATATTTCTGCATGGTGAAGGATTTAAGTACAATACCTGCAGCTGATAATAATATGGGAACTACAACCACCCGCTCGAGACGTCACATTTCCTTGATTTCCCGAGTTAGTGGCTCATAATTCACCTTCTTCTCCACGTATTTCCGTTCGATGTTGCTATTATCGGGGATAACAACATCAATTATATACGCGGAGCGACCCGTCTTGTCAACTAACAGTACGTCAGGCTTGTTATGGGCAGCATGGCGATCAGTCAGAACTTGCCGGTCCCAATACATGCTGTAAGCAGAACTATGAAGTACTGCTTGCGGCTCATATTGGTAAACCGGACATGTTCCCGTGATCAGCCCATGCTTGTATGCAAGGTTTTGATGGATAACCTTACATACAGCATTATGCCTGGTGATGTATTGCACCAGTTCCATAACAGTACAGCCAGAAATGAGATGGTCCAACGTCTCTAACGTCGAACCACACATTCTGCACTGGCCGTTCTCCACCCGTTCTTTCATGATGAACTTTTTATAAGCTCGGGTGGCGACCACGCCATCCTGAATGGCACACACGGACCCCTCCATCTCAGCAAAGAGCTCACCAGCACGCAGCAATCTGTTCGACAAATGGCTGCCAAAGAGAATTTGCGTGTTTACCGTGCATTGCCTTCAACTTCCATTCATCCGACTTCACCCCACTCAGAGGATTGAAAGATCGATCCTTCAAGTTCACTGTTTGCCTGACAGACCGCCGCATGCAAGGGACTCACGGGCTCTTTGCTGTAAAAATAAGCGTGCAGCAAGTCGACTTGGCGATGATGTTGTGCCGCTAGGTTAGTCACGACCCTACCTCTGATGTCACGAAGCAGGTACATCCGCTCCACGGCAGACTTTCCATGATGCATTCGGAATTTGGACATAGTAGTTCGTATCCGTCGCTGGACGTTTCCCAGGTCGATCTTCTTCCACGGCAATATTCCGAATGTATAAGCCAGTTAAGGGATAGCGAATACATTCAATACGCTTATTTTATTCTTCCCCAAGAAATGCGATTTCAGTACCAGCTTTTCACGTCGCAGAAATCCGGACAACAATGCATCCTCCAGATCACCAACTCGAGGATGGGTTCTTTTCAAAATTCCTAGGTATTTGTAGAAGTCTGTCTCGGTCGTAGCTTGAATGTGGAGGTCACCAATGCTTTGTCCGGCATGTGGCTCGTGATGACTTTTGCGGATGGCTTAAATTCGACACTTGTCTAATCCAATTTCCATCCGAATATCACGGCTGAACGTGTCTATTATTCGCAACAGACTTCTAAGATGGTCGTCAGTACCAGCATGCAACTTGATGTCATCTAACTACATCAAGCGTGTCAGTTCGTACTTAGCACGTAGACCATATTTTATTGAAAACCATGCCCTCTAGTATCATTCAGTAGACTTGCGTGCATTCTTCTAGCAATTTGGGAAATATCCTGTTCTCGAATTTGCCTTGAAGAAATGGCACAGTAATTTGAGGGCTTTTACTGGCAGGTGTTTCAACATGAAAAAAGTTACTAGATCGTATCCTGGAGCTTTTCTAGGGTTGATTTTTTGTTTAACAATGCTTTCAGTATCTTTCGGGAAAGTTTGCAACTGGGAAGCTTAAATTACATTTCTAGATGGGTTGGTTGAGATACTTTTCACAGCGAATGCTTTGGCTTTGTCCTCATTAATTTTAGCCCTGATCATTGACCTACTAATCTTTTTAGCAACTTTCCACAATGAATGGTCCCTAGATCTAGAAGCAGACAGCCTAGGGGCCGTTAAATATCAGACTATTCATCTTCTGTAAGCGGTGATTTTAATTTTTTTGTGGTTTCATTGAGTCAGCATCATGCTTGCGGAGACCTATATAGTTGTTTAAAATTGTTGGCGAATAGATTTCTTTGAATTTGCCTCTTTTCGAAGTGTTTGGTATTGCTTGTTTGTTCTTGTTTGTTGTGTTGCTAGAGAGGCGGCTTTTGTGGAAACGCTCAAGCACTTTATGTCAGATTTACTTCTTAATCGAACGTCCTGCGAAACACTATTGTTGATTTCCTTTTTAAATCTTCGCCATTTTATGGATTCGCTTGTCACTCCCGATAAATAGTTATTGTACTTGGTATTTTCTGCACCGTGATAATTATGGCAAATTGTTTGCGCCATCATTCACGTGGAATTCCTTTTGAGACCCCAAATTCGATTAGATCTACAGTTTTGTTGATATCAGTCGGTCAGTAAGTAGACTGAGCTTCTGATATGTGTTCAAGTTTGCTACCTAAGGGTGCCTCATACAGTTCGTTACCTTTAGGAGCGACTAGCCTTGAACGCTATTGGATATGTTTTGCGTTGCAATCACCAGCAGCGATGAATTTGTACCCTAAAGTCTTAAAGAACTGAGTCAACTGCTCCCGAGTTATTTTATATAGCGCTGAAGCAACAAACCTTTGATATGACAAGTTCTTATGACCACATCTGCAGGCATAGCGAGGTTGCTTGAATTCCGTTGGTTACTTCCAGTAGATAGTTTGCGATCTGACGTTTAATCAAAATCGCTGGCCGCCTATGGGTTTCTCTCCAGGGTGCTTAGCATTATAGAAAATATAGCCTGAGAGACATGGGGCAAATCATGCCTCGAGTATTCAAGAAGAGGATAACTTCAACCCAGTGCTGGCTTAAGCCCTTCGCATTCCAATGAGTAATTTTGATAATAGTAATAATCGTTGGCGCAACAATCGATATTGGATCAGGGCCTTGAAGTATGTTAGAGCACCTCATTCAAGACCGCAATGGTACACTACAGGATTACAGTACCCTGTAGGAGGCAATGTGGTCAGCATTGCGCTAGCTCGAGATTATTACCCTGATTTGACGCCCTAGGAATTCATTTACAGCTGAGTCATCTCGTATACGACGTCAAATCACGATACAAATCTCACTGCCACCAGTGAGATTTAAACCGCGACCTTCCGTACGGCAGCCTTGTGCTCTAACCACTAAGCTATCTGGACACACGGAAACGGTGGTAACTTATGTACATATGTGTACATAAAGTTTTATAGATTATAGCTGTTAGAAGCATTTATTCATAATCAGTTCCAATAATTGCTTTTTCATTGATTCAACCATATTGTCTCTAATTTTAACTTATTTGTTACTCCTGCTGCCTTTACTCGTCATTTAAGTTTATCCTATAAATGCTTGATGGGATTAAGGTCTGGGAGGAGGAGATGGCTTTAGCTGCCGGGGTGCATTGTACAACAGCCACTCCTTTATTTTTATAGCAGTATGCTTCAGGTCGTTATCCTGCCGGAAGACGAAGGAACTACCAAGACCCAATTTATTGGCATTTTGTGGCAAATTATTTTTGAGAATGTCAATGTAGGCACGTTGGCCCTTAATTCTAATTATAACATGCAAGGCACCAACTCCCTTTCCACTCAGACCATAATACCACTTCTTTCATGTTTGAATGTGGGTCCAAAGTTTTTGGGTTTCATCGCTTCTTTCGCTTTTCGCCACACTTTTTTCAACCATCTGATCCACATGGATTAAACCGGTTTTTATCTGAGAAAATACCATTTCCAGAACGATTGTGACTGTTGCACATATCCTTTTGTAAATTCCAAAAGGCGCTTAAGATTTAATTTGTTAATATATGGCTTCTTCCTAGGAATTCGGCCGAAAAAAGCTTGTTTCGCACAGTTTGGAAACTAACGCTTACTCCATAGTCACGTGATAAGTTTGTAGTAATGCTCTGAGTGCTTGTGCACGGCTTGTCATGAACAGTTTTCAGAATTTATCGTTTGAGAAACTTATGTATTTTGAGTGGACGCCCACTACGTGGTCTGCTGGATGCACAGCCCAATTTTTAAGATTTTGGAAATTGCACCTGAATATTTATTGATAATCCACCCAATTTCCCTGACAAATTTATCTTGAAAGGAAGGAATCAATTAATTCACGGATCGACTTTGCCACTTTTATCTTCTATCGGCTTTGCCACATCATCTATCTATTCCCATGATGAGTATAATTAGTTGTAATCGTTGAAATGTTTTGTTAGCTTTTGTTTACAAAAGTGTTTTCAGACTTTTTTTGCACTAGAGGAAATATTTTATATTTCAATCATTTCTCATAACTGTTGTTGGTTTACATTCAATGCTACACTATATTAAAATAAAACTTCAATGTCTACTGTGTATTATAAAAATAGTTTCAGTGTGGAATCTATCGTATTTCCGACAATATCAGCATAGCAAGTTCTAAAACGTAGGTGCTTCCAAACTTTTTCGCCCAGTGTAGATGCTTCAGATGCTCCATTATTGCCACCAAAATCATTCATTTTGTTTCCTGTTTGCCTTAGTGTCAAACGCTTTCGAGTTATTAGCCTTTCCAGAAATTCATCCTGCATAGACTCAGTGTTTAATTGCTCTAGGTTCCTATATAAGCGCGGTTGGCCAGGTGTTGAATGTTCTTGTTTTTGCTGTTGACATTCTAGTTCATTTTTCATGGTTTTGTGTAAAACAAAGCTTTATTAAAATCGGTTTACTGTCTGTCTGTCTTTTTTTTCAGGAGGTGGAAATCATCAAAAGACACTGGTCTGGACATACCAGCGTGTGGGAGTTTTACCCACTAAAACCACCCCCGACTCCCTCCTTGCTCCGCGGAACCACCATAAGGTATTATATCACGGGCCGGAGTCAGCTTATTCTAGCCAAGTCACCTTTCTTCTATACGCAGCGCACGCGACCGCGCTTTTCTCCTCTCCTCTGCCTTTCGCGGTTTGATTTGGATAGATGCGATCATGTAGTTGACCGCATCCCATTTCTCTTGTGGTGCTAGCATTTTCGGCACCAGATTTTCTGATACCAGCACCTCTCCTAGAATCTCCATTAGATTCCTCCTTTGTTCCACAAATCTCGGACATTGGAAGAATACATGCTCTGGGTCCTAAGAGACTCCATCACAATTTGAACAGTCGGGCGAGGTCTCCAACCTGTGCAAGTATTAACCATATGCTCCATGCCCTGTGAGAAATTGGCTGAGATTATAATTAATCTGAGACAGTTCTGAAGGTAGAGCACACCCTCGTAAAAGCTTCCAATAAACTGTGCCCTCTAGCATTTGATTCCCTGCTACCCCACTCTAAGACCCAAGCATTGAAATCACCAGCAATCACCTTTGGATTTCGTCGCCTTGCGTCAACAACAAGATTATCGAGCATTTGCTCGAATTCAGACTGTGTCAAACTTGGTGGGGCGTAGCAGCTGCATACATATACACCACTTATTTTCGCCCATACAACACCACTTGCTGTCTGACTTGCAGTACATTGTATGGCCTGTCGACCGCAAGTCCATATCGCCGCTCCACCAGTTGAATCTGTGACCCATATGCCACCGTGACGGTTTCTATACGGTTCACTTATCATGGCAATTTCCATCTCAGATTCGAACGTGGTCTGCTTAAGCAAATTCTGGGCGACCCCACAATGATTCAGGATTATTCGAATAAACCTCATTTTCTCATTGCAGTGAGCGCCTTCCTAAATTCCGGACATTTACCACTTCCGGCAATATTCCGGTTATCCTGTCCCTCTTTCACCTCACACAATAGGCATTTGGGGTCCCTATTGCACTCTCTGACAATATGGCCTTTCTCCCCACACCTTCTGCATCGGTCGGACCGACAATGCTGCTGGCGCATGCCTTCGCGAAGTGCCCAAACATGGGACATTTAAAGCACCTCTTTAGTGAAGTTTGTTCTCTTAAACGGCAGAAAATCTATTCAATCCGAACTCTTCCGGTAGACAATAACATCTGCGCTGCCTCCGCTGGTACTCGTATTGTGGCCGTGTGAGTACCACCACAACAGACTCGTCCTCCTCAGTATAAATTTCTCCTTTCGATGTCACTTCAACAAGATCCTTACATTGTATATACATCTCATGTTTTGGGCATGCATTGCGGCATTCTCCCCAAGTGAGCTTTTGACCTGAGTGCGAAAGTCATCACTTTTGCCCACGCTGGATCTTTTGAGCTTGAACATGAGATCCCCTTTCTGGCTTCTTCGGATTCTGTTCATATTTCCGCTCAGATCTTTTAGGTTGGGATCAGTTTCGACCTTTCTGAGTATCTTGGCGTAGGATAGATTGCCCTTCGCACTTTTGCTTTGCGTTTCACTTTTTAAGATCTGTTTACTGTTTGTCTGTCTGTCTGTCTTTCTTCTTTTTTTTTGTTGTTTTTTTTTTGAGGAGGTAGAAATCTTCAAAAGACTCTCGTCTGGCACGCCAAAGTGTGGGACTTTTACCCACTAAAACTACCCCCAATTCTCCCATACCCCGTGGAACCACCTTTAGGTATTACATCACGGGCCGGTGTTAGCTTACTTTAGCTAGGTCCCCTTCCGTCTACCCGCGGGGTTCCTAACCGCGCCTTCCTCACTTCTTCTGCTTTTCGCAGTTTACCCTGGAATACAGCGATCATGACTTCATTGCATCCCAGTCTTTCTGTCCGTTTGTCTGTCCGTCACACGCATTTTTCTCGGAGATGGTTATAGCAATTGACGCCAAGTTTGATAGAAAGGTGGAAACTGTGAACGCTCACGCATACTGTACAACCTTCTACGCCGAATTTAAGGGGGTCCGCAAAAGGGGGTGTACATTTTTTTCATCAAATATCGTCATGTGGGGCATCAAATGAGAGGTCTCGATAAGTACTTTCCGAAGCCGGTTTTAGTTTTGACATTTGTTAGAAAGGTGGGGAGTGCGGGGGGTTGAAAGTAATCATTTGTTTAAGGGGGCCATTGTCAGAAACTGGGCTCCGAAATACCTTCCAAACCGCTATCTGTTCAAATAAAGTTAATAATAGTATATTACCATAATTCTTAGCAATTGGCTGCAAAACCCTAGCGCCACGATATTTGACAGTAATGTAGGCTATAATATAGACCACGATCTTACCAAGTTTGGTGGAAATTGTACTATTACTGGCAAAGTTATAATACGTCAAAGTTTCTGCTTCTTTGAAAATCCAAGACTATACTCTCCCATAATATATGCATATATTTACGTGCTACGTACTAAGAAATACACAAAACCTTTCGAACCTGAAGCGTTCAGCTTCCGGCTTGTTTGTTGGTAACTTTAGTCCATCCATTGTTTTAGTTCGTCGTGGGCTTCGCAATGCTAGTCGAGTTTCCTACATTTGCTGCACCCTTTCCTCCTTCTAAGCTTTTGGTGCTGGTTTTCAGAAGTCCTGGCCGCCTTTCTTTTCTCTTAGTCGCCTCTCAGCTCGCCGACAGCTCAACTATTTTTGCCGCAAGCGGGTGAAAGGTAATTCCTCCGGATGGGGATTCTGTTCCCTATAAGCTCCGGCAGGGTTACTCCTTTTATACGCTCTTTCACTTTTGGCGTTTATTGACCTTGCTTGTACTTTACTCTTTATCGTCTTTGGCATTGGTGGAGATCTGATCTGATCTTTTGAATGGATCCCTTCTTTGTCCCTGGAGCACCTCCTGCTGTCGCGCATCTTGAACATATGCGGCGGGTGTTGTTACGGTTTTTGTCGTCCAGCAATCTGCCTTCATTTCATCTTTGTTTGGTCTTGCTACTGGTGTCGTACTTCGATTGAACACCTCATTCTCTAGATCCAAATCACTTGTAACATTAAATGCCAAGGTGACCAAGTTGTCTATCACCGAGGCACTGCGGTCGACGGGTTTCGACGACTGGGAGCCCGCTTGCTCACTCTTAAAAACCCCCGGTAGAGGGCTTCCAAGCCCCTGTACCCTAAGTTTCTTCTTTATCTCGTCTTGCATGGTGGTTCTATGTTCTGGGTATCCGTTCCATTGCCATTTTGGTCCACGCACCAGATTTGAGCAAATACTAGCCCATGCACAGTCAGAAAAGAAAAGGGCATGAACATATATTTACACATCAAAAGGCATGCCCCAATCCGCCAGCTGGGGTCGCGCCTGATGGGAGATCTGGTCACTCCTCACAGGTCTGTCTGTCGGTCTGTTCGTCATAAGCATTTTTCTCGGAGACGGTGGAAGCGATTAAGGCTAAATTTTGAAGAAAGGTGGGAACTGGGAACGCTCATGCATACAGTGAGTTACAACCTTTTACGTCAAATTTAAGGAGGGGGGGGGGTCCCCGCACATGTAAAAGGGGGTGTACTTTTTTTCATCAAATATAGTCATGTAAGGTATTAAAAAAGTTATAATACGTCAAAGTTGTTGCTTCTTTGCAAATTTAAGACTATGAATGTAAATATCATTCGAAAGTGGATACCACGTACTAAGAAATACACAAAACCTTTCGTACCTGAAGAGTCCAGCTTCCGGTTTCCTGACTTGTTTTTCTTTTTTTTCGAATTTTGAAAAAGAGTTCTCTAAATTGATTTCTATTAAGTGTTGCATTTGCTAATGCATGTCGAATATTTGAGGCTGCATTGTCACTAAGAAACCGTTTCATTTCATAAACAAGTCTTTGTCCCTGCTAGCAATTTATATTGCACAAGCTAAGCAGTTGAGCAAACGCCGCAAAGCTGGGAAGTGTAAATTCAATTTTCAATGTCCAGGTCACCCAGTTAGCAGCATTTTCAATATTTTCTCCGAGGTCGCAGCTTGCAGGTTTTACTGGTACTAATGTTGGAAATTACAAGAATCTTAATTTTCCACGATGTTTTACATTGGGGCTACATGGGAGGAAGGCTGTCAATTCCTACCTGTTCGTCGTCAATCTAATTGAACCATGAGACGTTGACGAATAACCAATTCCCGAGTGCAAAATATTATATCTTCCGCTGCCGTTTAACAGTAGTACCGCGCAGATTATGGTGGCGATAATGACGACGATGATGATGGTGTAACTGGCTGTTATTCAAAAACGGTACCTATGAAGGCATGTGTATTGCACATCGGCGATGATGAACAAGTTTTACGGCGAAGTTGCTTCAAGAAAATTCTCACTGACACTCTAATGTTTCGGATAAACACCATTAAATTGTTTTAAATATGCTTCGCTCGCTTCCGAAACGGGGTTAAGACCGTCACAAAAAAAGTAACATGTTGCTCTTAAGTACCGCAAAGTGAACGAAGAAGTGTTAATAAAAAAGTGGTTCAATGGCTTTGCGCCGGGCAGCGAACAATTTCTCCAGACGTTAGTGCCTCAGTAATCGTAAGAACAGAATAGCGTCCGAAACAATTAACAATAGCTTTTATGTCTTTTTTGTTTCTGACAAAGAAGCAATTTCTTTTCCACTTTCCTGCTCCGCTAATAAGAACTTGGGCATAATGGGCCAAATAGCCTAAATATGAATTACGGACAATCAAGTCTCTTCACGAAATTGATTTTCGAACTGGAAATGAGGCAAATTAATGAGCAAATGAAGTGAGGCAGAAGATACCGGCCGCCGAGATGCCAAGATACGTGGTTAGATGCTCATTAGGCATCCAATCAATGACCAACAATCTATCTTGTTTGATTATTTTGTATAGTAGACCATGGGAATGAGCTCGGGCAGGCGCCCCTGAAAGGGATTCAGTTTTGTAAACTCATTTACGGGTTTTATCCCCACTTTGCTGTTTTTAGCCGAATTCTTGCAGAGGACATATTTTGCTTGGTGGTAACGATTTGCCAACTCCTCCGCTTCCGGCTCAATGTTCCATAAGCCTGTCCCCTTCTTAAAGTACTCTTCCAAAGGAAGCTGTGTGGTCAATTAAATTAACGAGATCATCTTGCTTTATCCATTCCAGAACTCGTACGTCTGGTTTGCGTAGCTTTACCTCAAAGCAGTCGCCTTTTCGGAATAATTGCCGTCCATATATTTTAATATGCATGTGCATATGTATGTATGGTATATACGAGTATGTTTGCACTTTCTGTTATTTCTCTGACATAGTTCATGTTTATTTGCCAAAACCGAGCCCATTTCTACGTATTAAAGGTGGTGGAAAGGATGGCGAGAGGCAAGGTCGTACCTCGTTCGATTGGGAAAACCACACAATCAATACGCTCACATGAGGAAGATAACGAGATAACATAATGGAAGCGCTTCTATTATATTTACTACCGTAATTGCGCGGGGATTTCGCAATGGTATAGCATCTTCATTAGCAATTAAAGTCCATGGATATCAATAATCTAATTGATTTTTTACCCTGGAATTTTGCAGAATTGTAGCAATAGATTTGATGGTGTATTAATTTAATGAAGCAGAAAATTGAAATTTGAGTTATTATTAGAAGCGATGGGTAGTAGTCAGCAGGATTTTCAAAGATAATAAATTTATTGACTACAAGTTAAATGGTGAAGTGGATACTATAATTTATGGCAAAGAACTTTCACTGGTTCGGTTAGTAGTCCAGTATTTTAGCTTTTATGGCGCTTGGTTTTTGTGGGTATCAGTTTCATTTTCTTATTAGTAACTATCTATTTTTGATCCATGTAATTTTTTGTTGTATACCGGTGAAGGAAAAGTTTTCTCAACAAAAAAAAAATTAAATGTCCAATGAAATTTTGATATAGCAACTTCGTCGTATTGAGGCCGGCCAAGAATGGTTTAAATGCCGATAGTACGTTATCATTATCCCGAGTTGTCACAATCTTGACAGATGTCGCATTTTACTTAATATTACCACTGAGTGGCAAGTATTTAGGTTCAGGCGATCTGACTTATTTAAAATATAAAGGGGCTCTGATGGTGGTGGTCAGTGGTAGGTTAATGAGAGATTGCTTCGAAAACTCGTAACATCGAACACGCATGCAGGATGCTGTATTTCTGCATGTTTTGAACCAGACTTTGTGTGAGTCTCAGGACATCAAAATAAGCTATAAGGGACTCAGTCAGAATACCTGCAGCTGACAATCTTACCGGAACTACAACCTATCTACTCGAGACGCCAAATGTTGTTTGATTTCCTGAGCTAGTGGCTCATAGTTCACTTTCTTCTCAACGTATTTCGTTCAATGTTGCTATTATGGATAGTAATAATAATCGTTGACGCAACAATCCAATTTGATCAGGGCCTTGAAGTATGTTGGGGCCCTTCATTCAAGACCGTAACGGTACACTACAAGATTACGGTACCCTGTAGGAGGCAAGGTAGTCAGCATTCTTCTCGTCCGAGATTATTACCCTGATTTGACGTCCTAGGTACTCATTCACAGCTGAGTCGTCTTGTATACGACGTCAAATCACGATACAAACCTCACTGCCACCAATGAGATTTGAAACCCGACCTTCCGTACGACAGCCTTGTGCTCTAACCACTATTCGGACACGCTATTATGGATAATAATAATAATCGTTGGCGCAACAATCCATATTGGATCAGGGCCTTGAAGTGTGTTAGAGCACTTCATTCAAGACCGTAACGGTACACTAGGAGGCAATGTGGTCAGCATTGCGCTCGCCCGAGATTATTACCCTGATTTGACTCAGGTACTCATTCACAGCTGAGTCCACTGGTATCCGACGTCAAATCACGATGCAAATTCCACTGCCACCAGTGAGATTTGAATTGCGACCTTCCGTATGACAGCCTAGTGCTCTAACCACTGAGCTATCCGGACACATTATGGATAGCAACATCAATAATATAATAATATACGCAGAGCGACCCGTCTTATAAACTAACAGCTTGTTGTGTGGTGTTACAACTTGCTGGTCTCAATACATGCCGTAAGCAGGACCATCAAATACTGCTTACGGTTCATACCGCAAAACCAGATATATTCCCGTGATCAGCAGATGCAATGTTTTGGTGAATCACCATATATACAGCATTAGGCCTGTCCTTGTTTTACCTTGGTGTCATAAGAGTGCAGCGAGAATTGATAATTCCCAACCACAACCACGACATCCTGAATGGTACACATAAATCCCTTCATATCAGCAAAGAGCTCCCCAGCACACTGCCATCTGTTCGACAAATGTAAATCGGCAAATTGCTGCCAAAGACAATTCACTTATCGTGCATTGCCTTTATTTTCATTCTTGGTCTGATTTCACCCCACTCAGAGGATTGAAAGATCGATCCTTCAAGTTAGGTGGGATCAGGCCGCAATTTGCTTTACAAACAGCCGCCAGTACAAGCATAGTACTTGATGTCGTCTAATTACATCAAGTGTGTCAGTTCACATGTAGCCCACATTTGATTGCAAAATCATTCTCTCTAGCATCGTCCAGCAGCCGTGAACGGGACTTCAGCTTCATACGGAACCAAGAAGGTCTCTCCCCCTGCCATGACTGTCGGCGAAGGCTTTATTAGTTTCGGAATTAATACGATACAGATGTAGGATATCGATTAGCTAGGTGCGCAACCAAATCAATGGCCTTGGCGTAATTGATGCACCAACTAAAGAGATTTTCTTGGCCTCTAGTTGCCTGTCCTAGTCGATAATGAGTTGCTCTTTGCAACCCCTTTACCCAACTCGGCAGTCCTTCTGCTCCTCGAACAGAATGTTGTTGGTCTCAAGGCGCGCATTGACCCTTCCACTAATAACGGATGTTTCGAACGTATAGAGGGTTGGTAAGCAGGTATCGGTCTTATGTTTGCGGGGTTCTGCACCGCTTCCTTTTTAGGGACAAAATAGTTGACCTCCGCATTGAGGAAAGGTGTACACCAGAAACTCTGGTCCCGATCCAGACCAGGACTAGAATTTCAGAACCTCAACTACGTGTTTCACTGGGGATGGCATATTTCCTGTAAATACTTTGCACTTTATTTCTCACCTGTCTGCTGTGCTGATTTAAAAAAGCCTAGCCATGTCCTACCTTTGAGAGTCATGAAGATGTTCCAGAAGAGTTTATCCCCGTGGATCTCTTTGGTCACTCAAACCAAAAAGTGAAAGAGAATCTTCTGGCCGTGTAATCTGAAAGCCGTAATTGCACCACAATTCACTAGTGATTGTATTTGCAGCAGCGACATATCAGCACAAAGCCGAAATTCAATCTCATCATTGATTTGAGATAAAATTCTCAGAGTTACTGAAGGTGCATAAAGCCTGAGAGCCCGTGTTGGTTAATGCAAAGGATCCATTTCCACGCTCTTTGGAATTCGTCCCGAACCGCAGCGCAGAAGCGTGCTTCGGCGAGTACTGAAGCTATTGCCTGCAGTGAGCCTTGGGGTTGTTGATGCTGCCGCCTCTGCCCCCATCGACTTCTAGTCGCCAGTTTCTACGATGACTCCAAGTCCAATATTCTCCCTGATGATGGCCGGGGTTGTGGCGCTGCGAGTAATAAAGCGGTAATTGTCTGCTACTCGTTCCACAGGCACGAGCGCCAATTGCTGTAAACACTCGACGACCCTTTGGTTCAACAAAGGGCATTAAGTTGTTGTATCTGTCCCCGCCGTTATCTCGTTGTAGTAGTGTATGAAACAGAGGTTCATTTCTTCAGTCAACTTCATACTCTGCCTATGCCAACTTGCTCAAGTGGTCGCCACAAGTTGTGGCCACGCTCTCCAGTGGCGTGTTACTCCAACGTGTTTCCAACTTCTTATCGAAGTGGAACCTCGATGTTATACCTTGGTATCAAAAGTGCTACTTTGTTTGTTTCTATGGCATTTCGTAATACATCCGCTAGCTGATGCAGGGCAGTTTTGGTTGGCCGTCCTGCCTGGTAATGTGTTGACACTGATATAGAGTACATATTAGAATGTTAGTTCTAATATAGTGGTCTGTAAACTTCCCCTCCGTTTTGAGTATGAACAAGGTAAGCAGATCGGTCTCAAAAAGTTAGGGTGAAAAGCATGTTTTTTATCCACTTTCGGAATTAAGACTACTCTTGGTCGACATCATGGCTTCGGTTTATACCCCAAGGCTATACCTTTACCACCTTTAAAGAGAATGTAAGATGATATTTAAGCCTCTCGGGAGTAGTGCTGAAAAGACGGCACCTGCTCAGCGTGATTTTAGTGATTTAAGTGTTCCCACTGGCCAGTTTACTCTAGCTTCCGTACATAACTCTTTTGATAGCTTTCAGTTCCTCTTTTTTCGCCTTCTGTTCGTTTTTGGGGTATCAGTTACAACTTTGTCGCCTTCCGCCATGGTATAACACCCTGGGAAATGGGTTTAGCTTTAGAAACAAGATACGATTCTAATATCAGTGCATTCATCATCTCACTATTATTTTATGCAAATTTAATGCAGTTTTCGATGGCTTAATTTCCACTAACTTAACTTTATTCGAATGATGAAGGCGGGGCGACTACAGGGATTCTTTATAGGCACTTACGAAGAGCAACAAGCAAGGCTGAGCCTCAACCCAGTTTATGTTCGTTTTTAAGGTTTTGTGTGAAACAAAACCTTATTAGAATCGAGACGGTGTCTGTCTGTCCGTCTGTCCGTCTGTCTGTCTGTCTGTCTGTCTGTCTGTCTGTCTGTCTGTCTGTCTGTCTGTCACACCCGATTTATTCGGAAACGGCTAGACCGATTGTCACGAAAATTGGTGAGCGTATGTAATCTGGTGATCCCTTTCCATGCAATAAGTGGCGCCATCTTATGTTAAGTTTAAGGGGGGGCTCCCCGTACGTGTGAATGGAGGGTGCAAATTTTTTTTTCACAGAATGTAGCCATGTAGGGTATCAAATAAAAGGTCTCAATTAGTACTTTTCGAATCTGGTTCAATATTTGATATTAGATGAAACATAGGGGAGTGAGGGTTCAAAATATGACCCCCAAAAAGTGTAACAGGTCTCGTTCTCAGAACCTATCCAACCGAAAAATCTGAAAAAAATTACAGTGGTGCATCTCTACGAAATCTAGGCCTCAAAATATATCCGGTTCCGATATCTGCACAAATAAAGTTAATAATAGTATATTTCCACATTTTAGAAATTTACCCGGCACCCCCCTTATGTTCATCCCAGAAGTACAAAATTTGGCATGCGTGTAACGAAGAGTATAATGCACAGTTTGGTCAAGTTTGAAGAAAATCTAACTATTATTAACAAAGTTATAGGGGGTGAAACTTTACAATTTTTTGTGAATTTCGTTCACTCTACAACCCGCATGACGTCATCATCACATATCAATTCGTCAATATCACAACGAAATGAGTTCTTACGAATTGGGTCGCAGACAATTATTTTGTTTTAGTTTTTTAGTTATTTGTCGACCAGACATGTGTGTATGTAGGTATATAATATATGCGTGCTAATGAACTTTGCGGGTAGTGCCTAATTCAGATAGATATAAGAAATAAATCGGAAATATGGGTACGATCAATTTATATACGTGCATATAAATGTACAATATTCGGAAATAGGCAGTTTGTTTGTTTAGGGTGAGCGTGATATCTATGGCTGTAATATGTACGTATGTCTCGTAGTTTGGAAAAATATGAAGGATTATGTTGGATTTGTAGCTATATACGGACAGAAAAATGTGCGTCTCTTACATAAGATGAACACAAAACCTTTATACCCGAAGCACGAGCTTCCGGTATTCCGACTTGTTTCAGTTATTCGGATGTTACTGTTATCGTGTAACTGCTTACTGTTTGGGTGTTATCTGTTCTAGTTCCAATTGGTCTTCTTCTTATTTTATGATGATACGACCTCAGTAGTGTTAGTTAAAGAATTGTATCTTTAATTGTAAAATTTTGGTATTAGGTATTATTTTCTGAAATAAAAAGTGACTCTTTATATAGATTAACTAATGTAGTCAAAGTATTATCTTCCTAAATTCAACTGCAAAGCTCAAATGCCAGCTAAAGCTTGGTCAAGTCGCTAATTCCAAGTAATTGAGTTATTTCTCACTTGAGCGCCTCAGCGTGCTAAGTACTTATGGTATGAGGCTAAACTAGCAACAAATGCGGTAAACCATGCAGAAATTATCTGAGGGGACGGTGATTCGATTGCTCACATTACCTGCAAAATTAATTGCATTTATGTGTACAAATTGAGCAATTGAGATGCATCTAGCCAAACAGGCATTCCACTGTCGGATGTGGTAATGCGAAAAGGAAAGGCCCATGGAGCGGGGCGTTACATCATTCTGCTTAAGTAGCAACCTCTGACCGATATTAAAAGGTGGGAATCGTGGTCATAAACAGAAACCATTTAATAGAGTGGCCGCGTTGTAATGGTTCGGTGTCATTAAACGTGACCTATGGTATGGCAGTGAAGTACTACGAAACCGCCAATGCATATTTGGGAGATTCAGCTTGGGTTTCAGTTTCGAATGAAATGTAGCGAGCGGTAGTCTGCCGCAATAAACTACTGGAAGAAATTGCTGGAGTAGCCCTCGGGCATCGTAAAGCGTCCACCCTGGCTGGTGAAACCACCAGTGTCCGGAAGATGTTCTCAAGGCCGAGATGAAGTGTAGTAACAAATAATAAACATTTTCTTCAGGGTTGTCGGTGTCAGATATCGTCGCCGCTGCGCTCCAGTAATAAATAAAGCAATCACCGCTGGCCTACATGGAAAGCGCTTTTAGACAGAACATATAAAATGAAATGGGTTCTTTAATAAATTTCAGTATATGCATTCAACGATTCTCTGAATCTGAACCCGAACTTTTCAGTCGAAATGGAAGTCAGTCGAATGACAAGCCTGCTCACCATCGCTCCCTTAATTTCTTTGAATGGTAATACTCCTAGCGTCATCTGTCTAGGACAGCTGGTTGGTCGATTTCCAGTACAAGGAAGGCTTTTGCGAAGAAATTTCCGTTTCAGCACACTGACCATAATTGTGGTTAGGATCCAGCAGAGGAATATTACGCCATTCAATCTTATTTGTGGTCAAACGATGCCAGCCATAAAGTTTGCTTTAGTGTAGCACTAGGGAGATTGTGTCCCATAATATACGGAGGGATACGAATATGGGCTGGACGGGTCGTTTCACGATTGTCTACATTCGCCACTCTATTGTCCATATTATATAGTTTCTGGCTCAATCGTAAAATAGTCTCTCTTTCGACCCTAATACGGAAACGAAAACGCTTGGGAAGTGGGCACCGAAAGCAGAAAGATAACCGCCACAGAAATTTTGCGGCAAGATAAATTCACACAAGGATATTTTCGAAATACTAGTGTGTGAACTATAGTGCAGATTGAACCATCTTTATTCTAATTAAGGTTTCCGGTAATTCTTCATTGTTTAGGCTTTGCGATAAGTTCGGCTGTAGTGTAGGAATGAAGTATAGTAGAAGCGGATAAATCAGTGTAATAAATTCTATGCGGTCCGTAATGCATGCGAGTTCGATGCCGAAGCTTCGTAGGGAATTCATTGTTCAAATATAATTTATAATTTTCTGGACTTTTGCACAGATAAAATAGGATGATTTAAGGCAGGCGGAACAGGAACAAATTTTATTCTGAGCAAAAACTACTGGAATCATATAACTGATGCGGTCTCGCAAGCCGAAAATGTATACATATAAGGGTTGGTAAACTGGAACTACTTTTCACTGAGCATAAGGAAAGAAAGTAATTTCATTCGAAAGTCTTGATAGTTTGATTTAGTGTATTTCGAAAAAAAAACAGTGGTGAATATTTAACTTAACAAGACATTGTAAGTTTTTAAAGTTTTATTGAAAAGAAACCCTTATTAAAATCGGTCCACTGTCTGTCTGTTCGTCTGTCTGTCGGCCAAACGCACTTTTACCAAAAGCCGTCACACTTGTGAACACCCGCACATTCGGTTAATTGGTGAATGAACTTAAGGAACGAAGGGGGTGCAAGAAGGGTGAATTGCTTCGATGACCTCTTCTCAGAAACTACCTAATCGAAAAATCTGAAAAAATTTCGGTGGCATGTGTACATGGCATCCAAGACTCAAAATACTCCCCATTGCGATATCTACCATATTCAATTATAGTAAATAGTAGTATATAATTTTATCTATAAAATTTACTACTAATCTCCCATAAATTCATCCTAGTTCCATAAAATTTTGCAGTAGTGTAGCTTTTAATAAAAAGTATAATAATGGAACGGTGAAATCCTACTATTATTAATCAAGTTATAATAGGTCAAATTTACATCTTTGGCATTAAATTACTTCATCTGACAGGTAAAATGTCAGTCCCACAACGAATTGAATATCGAGTGTATTCAACGTGTATACACTACGTGGGTGTTATAAATGGTGTAACCAAATATTCTTACAAAAGAAATCAACAAAACCTTGGATATCTGAAGCGGTGAGCTTCTAGTTTGCGACTTGTTAGTTTTCTGGTGGCAGGGGTGGGCGCTTAACGTAAAAAGGTTTCGTGTTCATCTTATGTTAGGCACTTTCTATGCACGTTTTTCTTTTCGTAGATAGTTACAAATTCAAAATATTCCGTGCATATTAAAAACATAAGTATTATGCTCTTCATAATTAAATATTGTCTATTACCACATACTGGTGTGTACATACAGGGTGGTCCAAAAGTCTTCTCAAATGGTGCAAAAGTCTCTTCACACCAAAATAAAACGCGGAAAACAACTGAAAGATCGATATATTGAGGAAAAGCGAGAATAAAATGTTTCCTAGTGTCTATCGTAAGTGTTCGAATTGCGCACTATAGTAACTGCGCAGTCGTCGAGGCGTTGAATGCACCCTTCTAGAACGCATTTTCGATATCTCGAAAAGCGTCATAAATGTACGGCTCCAACTCTTGCAGATTGCGTGGTCTACGAGCGAATATCTTGTCCTTCACGACACCCCTGAAACAAAAATCCATGGTAGTCAGGACAGGGGAACGGGGAGGCCATTCCATGACCCCACGAGAACCGATAACACGGCTCCGGAATACGTCACCTAGGTAGCCACGGACCATGATTGCATAACGGAGTGGCACAGCGTCTTGCTGGAAGTGGATATCTTTAAAAATGGCAAGTTGCTGTATCCCTGGGAGGAAGTAATCTTGCACTATTTTCAGGTAGCTGTAAGCGTTGACATTTCCGTCAAGGAAATAAGGGTCGTGAACACCTGCTTCCAAAATTCCACCCCACATAGTCAACTCTGGCTTGTTTAACTGCTGTTTCAGCTTGAGATGCGGATTTGTGAAGTCTCAATTCAAGAGAATGTAGAATCGACTGTCAACTGATTTTTGATTAGCTCACAATACTGCAGTCTTCGGGCGGGGTCATCTTCATTGAGCGAGTGTATCAAAAGTGACCGATAATTTACGTAGTACCAGCATACATCAACATGGTGGCGTTTCATTTTCACCGTTATGGTGTCAATAGAGCTTTTTCCAGCGGCTCAAATGTGCAGAACCCAACTTCTTTAAAAGTATGCAAATACTTTTGGACTATCCTGTATATTTTATATGTATGCACCTACATTGAATACATATTTCCAATTTACTGCCTGCCCCAAAGTATACATATCTATATACATATATAAGTACAAAAGTTGGATACCGCTGGTACTAACATAGCTAGCCATCCATCTGGATGAAACACGACCCGTAACAAATTTTTGTCTTGGTCGGTTTCAATGGCAGGGTGGAGGCGATCTCATTAGACGCTTCTTCGCGCCTCCACTCTGAAGAGCCCTGTGACCGAAATCCACTGCAGATGGCATTTTGCTTTACGTCGTTTAATTGGAAACTCGACAAGGATATGAATTATTGTTCAAAAGTGCCAATTTTGAATCTAGATTGGTTTGAGTTGATGAATGGTCCTCAGTCGGCCATCTACTGAAGAGCGCAGAGAAGCAAATTGCTACTCAAATTAGTGCAGCCGCCATTTAGTAGATGCGTGTGACGTCAGTTCAGTTTATATGCTGATGACGTTAGGAGTGCTTTCAGGTAAACTTCTAAAATACAATAATATGCCATTATAAACATTATTTGGGCAAATATTGGAATGGGATGTATTTTAAGGCTTATATTTTGTATAGGTGAATCACTGTGATTTTTTTTCAGATTGTGCGGTTGTATAGGTTCTGAGAACGAGACATGTTAAACTTTTTAATGGTCATATTTTGAGCTCTAACTCCCCTACGTTTCGCTTGATATCAAATACACAGTTTCGAAAAGTACTAATTGAGCAATTTCATTTGATACTTCCCATTGCCAGATTCTGAAAAATTTGCACTTTCCTTTCGCATACATGGGGAACCCCCTTAAACTTTACGCGAAATGATGCCTACAGTAAGTGGCGTAAAGAGCTCAACAGAACATACGCCCCAACCAACTTTCGTGACAATCGGTCTAGTCGTTTCCGAATAAATCGGGTGTGACAGACAGATAGATGGACAGACAGACAGATGGACAGACAGACATCGACTCGATAAGGAATAAAGGTATCAATGGTAGGTATGTCCTTAGAAAATCGATTCGGATGGATTTGTATTGAAAAATCGCATCTTCGCCCTAGTCCAAGACTCGTCGCTCAATAAATTATTAGCCCTACCTAACCCCCAACGAGAAGGACCAGTTAGTACAATTTGTCCGGCTTTGAAGTGCGGGAGACTTCTCTTCATTCTCCTCCGTCTCTAGTTTTTCATTAAGAAATTACTCCTAACGATCACAACTTAGGTGGAGATAGGGTTTTGTAGTAGAACTGATGGATGTTGGTTCAGCGAGAGTTTTCCAGGTTTTAGGCTCCATGGTGTATATTAATCTAATTTCGCCCTGGGACCTATACTACTCTTTGACCGCCCATCTATCCACAGCGACTATAAAATTACAAAAGAGTGGAACATTGCACGTGACGAAGTGTAAAGGGAGGTTAGCTTTCCATCCTAACCCCTTATTCGGGGGAATGCCATAATTTCCTGATATGAATCGGTTAAAAAAATGAACATTCTAAAATGTAGATAGAAGTTAAACGAAACTTTGTGTATGTAGATACATTATATTCTTACTATTTTAAGGTTAAAGGTTATTAAAATCGGTTCAATGTCTGTCTGTCTGTCTGTCATACGGACTTTGCTCAGAAACGGCTATACCGATTGACACGAAATTTGGTGAGAAGGTGGGACCTGTAGACGCCCAGACATGCAGCGAGTGATATCCTTCTACGTTGAAATTTAAGGGGGGGGGGGTTCCCATTCACGTAAAAGGGGGGTGTACTATTTTTTTTACGGAATATAGTCATGTGGGGTATCAAATTAAAGGTCTTAATTAGTACTTTTTGATGCCAGTCTTAGTTTTGAAATTTGCTGGAAAGGCGGGGCGTGGGGGGGGGTGGAAAGTGATACGTTCATCCCAGAGTTATGGAAGTGTGGTGGTAGTATAAAATATAATATGAAGCATATTATCCTCAAGTTTGATCGAAATCCTACTATTAGTAACAAAGTTACAATAGCTCAAAGTTGACTTTACCGTGTAAATTTTCAACCCGAAGTACTAAATCTGACATGCTAAATGCATATATATAACGAAATACGTACAAACGCGATAGTTCTACACTCAAATATACTCACACAAGAAGCAAACAAAACCTTTCATACCTGAAGCGCCCAGCTTGTATTGTGTGACATCTATGCTCTCGCAGTGTTTCATTTTCTCTTCCATTACTTTCATGTTGGAAGATTTACAGAAACTATTAATTTTCCTCCTCCCACCCCAGGATTGACCTCTGTTCTCCAGGATAGCGCACTTCTAGTGTATATAGAGTATAGAGAGTTTATGCTCGCTACACTGAGGTCTTGAAAGTACTATCCGGTTTACTAAGAGGGTTAAAATTGGTAACCTCATCCCTTTTAATGACTCTGCATAGCATTGAAGTCTCTCTTTGCCTTTTCAATTTCGCACAGAATATTCTAAAGGATTCTTGTTTTGGACTTCTTACAAGCACTTACGTTCACGTTGTGAGCTCCTAAAGTTTAACCAGTGTTCATTCTAACTGCTTTTGTAAGCGCAATTCAAAAGTCATCTATAAAGACCAGGTGGGAGACCTTGGCTGATATGGAGCGACCGCGTAGTCCAGGATGCCAGACAGCGTTTAAGAGTACTGAATTGGAGAACTACGCGGTAAAATTAGAATATCAGGCTGGGGCTCCTTACCAAATCAGACTTAGACCGAATACCGGTTGTTGCGCCGTCGATGATGATGATATATTTCAAGAAAATATTTGTGAGATTTGAGATAACATTGAAGAATCGAACGTTTTCAAACTTCAGATTTCTCTCTAGCCTTGCCTGATAGATATGCCCTAACAATTTGTTGTTTAATCATTTCAATTGCGTGATTTCCGAGCAAAATGTTTCATTCATCGATTTGGCTTGTTAATATCAATCATCTGCAAAACGATCGGCCTTGTTCCTCCAAACCCGAGATAATATCATCTAAATTACGGCATCTACACTCGAAATAGTCAGAAATTCACCGCTAGAAGGTGAGAAATAACAAGGTAATTGCTTGGAAAACAATAAATCATTAAATTTCACCTCAATTCGTATTCGATTGGAACCTACTCAAATCATTGCTTTTTGATGGCGGTATCAACAATTACCTTTAAATTACTGATTATAGGTTTTTTGGGTACGGCAACAAACGGATAACCGCTAACAAGATAATTGCGAAATGGGAGTACGAGCACTTCTAGTCTGCTCTTCAATTACTAATTCCAAAAATGAGTGATAGTTATTTGGTTCTGCTCTTGAGCACACCTACGTTTGCATATATGTACTGAATGCACGCAATTTACCCACCTGTGAGACTGTACGTGTCTACATAGTTGCAGGCATATATGAAGAGACTGCGTTTGAAGGAAGCTTCTTGGTTTCTATTTAACAGATAGATATGAAGATGCATCGAGGATGAATGTGTTTAGATCACTGGCACTCGCGTGTTCACAATGTTTATTGTGGAAATAATGGAACGGAAATTTGCTGTCAACGATATAGGAAAAATGAGATACAATCTAGAATTAGATCCGCCAAGTAATTGTAAACAGATTTGGAGTCCAAGATATTTTTCACTTCCTGATTTCCAAGATCATGATTTTCTGAATAATTTTATAATAATTTTTTTACTTGAGTTCACCAAATGTTTTACCACACACACTGTACCGTACGTAGGTAATCTCATCCGTATTCACAGGTAGTTTCGTGGGCGAGCATTTTCTCAGCACATTTTTGGCCCGTTGAGAGTGATTTCTTAGATTCTCATATTGGGCGCGAAAGTGAATTATATCAAAGTGATAATGACCTTATTCGCACTTGGCAAGTGCGGCCAAGTGGGTTACTGTGGATCGTGTTTGGCAGCGCCCGTACTTTCGAAAAGCTTGTCGAGATATGAGCGCACTAGTGGGCTCACAGCGCTTGTGAAGCATGCATAAGATATAAGATTTTGATTGATTTAGTCCACGCCGGTACTGAGTTTTCCAGAATAATTAAGTCTCTTTATTTTGCTGCCACTTTTCGGATGAACAACATAACTACAAAAGACAGTTTGAAAGAGAGTAATCCGAAGCGTCTATTTGGAGATTAGAAGAAAAGTAAAACATTGAACTGGTCTTAATGTTAATGAAAGGCTTCCATTGTTATGAAAATTCTTCATATTCATTACTAACGATCCATACAATGACGATATGGGCGAGCCTTTCTTTCTGGGGTTCAAAGTGAACGAAATGCTTTATTTGACTAGAAACAATGCTAGTTTATTACGCGAATTAGTATTCTTAATATAATTTTGTACATTTGCGAATTTACTACCAGTACTTTGCGGCATGTGCTTTGGGGTTTGAGAATACACGCAAAGTCTATTTGTCGTAAGAGGCAAATAAAATAGACAGAAATTTTGGGCTAGTAAGCTGCGAAATTTTGAAACTTTATTGCTCACGAAACTGCAAAAACCCAGTGAGTAGGGACTGATATCACGCCGAAGTCCTTTGGCTACTGAAAACGGACTGTGCTTGATTTCTGGAATATACGCGCTCCTCGGCAACCGTAGCGAGAGCCCTCAGAATGCTCGCTTTATCCAACTCGAGAGGAAATTCCAACCATATAAATTGGACCCTCTGGAGAGTATTTCTCTCCCTCTTGCCACAATAATGGCAATGCGCTTTTGTATT
Organism: Hermetia illucens; assembly: GCF_905115235.1. Classification (NCBI taxonomy): domain Eukaryota; kingdom Metazoa; phylum Arthropoda; class Insecta; order Diptera; family Stratiomyidae; genus Hermetia; species Hermetia illucens. The sequence goes on along the minus strand of NC_051849.1, from coordinate 84,563,803 downwards.
CTGGAAAGCCAAGTAGTAACAGACGCAAATTTATTGTCGAGCCGCTCTCTTGACCTGGAAGCCGGTTTCTGACAGACTTGCAACTGCACGATTCCGTTCCAGATATAAGAGCTATACACTAACTGAGACTTCCGATATAGTAGAGAAGGCTCCGACAGCACCTTGCTCGAATATGTGAAGGGGTATCATGGCATTGGAGACGATGACGATAATCGTGGGAGGTTTATGGATTTTTTCAGCTCCCATTGCCTTGTCAATGGTAGCAGTTTGTTCGAGCAAAGAACCTGCCGTAAGGCCATTTGCGGTTCAAGTCTCCGACGTCGCACGAATAATCAGATCGATCACTTCCCGATCAGCAATAGATCGGATGCTGACATCGGCATCGAAAGGAATCACCATTTGATGATCGTTTATATCCGCTTGCGTGTTGCATCTAACACTTCTCGCATTCTTGACGGTGGGAGGGCTAACCTGCTAATCGGACGGCAGATGCACTGAATAATTCGGCTAAGAATATCGATGAACATTGGGGTACTATTAAAAATGCTCTATTCTCAAATGCTACGCAGGTTGTCGAATCGATGAACGGATTAAAGGCTCTATTGACCGTTGCGGAAAATGTCGTAGAATGAACGGTCGACTTCTCGTCCACGATGCAAAGCAAGTGAAATGGTGGAAAGAACACTTAACAATACACCGTTCTTAACCGTATCACATCCGGTGAGGTTGCGTCACTGAAATGGCCACTCATCATAACTGGCGGATACAGAGTAACCCTTCAAGCAAAAGAGAAATCTTTTCGGTCATCAACGCACTCAAACGGAATAAAACCACTGCGCTTGATGGTCTCCCCGCAGAGTTATTTATTGCTTTTACTGCATATCTGCTACTTCCACTCGTGAGGAACTCATGGGTATCCGAGGCCTTTCCCAGAGATGATCGTTAAGATTCCAGAGAAGGGCACCTGCTTTGAGTGGAGTATTGGAGGGATATCTGCGTATCTGCTGATAGATAATAGCTGAAACCATCTTGGGGCACAATAAAGAATATCTTGAAAGCTTGATCGGCGGAGAGCAGGCTCATTTCTGCTCTATAAACGACGGAGACTTAATTATGTTCCCTACTACGCACCCTATTGTATACTTCCGCTTGAAAGATGCTGGTATATTTATTCATTTGATCAAAGTGCATTCTCCTTGGACCAGTGACCTCGATTCCTGCTCCTTCAGTCTTAAGGGGGTCATCCCGTGTGTCGGATCCGCGGAATCGAATTTCTTTTTTCTTTTTTTTGATATTCGGAGTCGTGATATGTTAAACACGTGATAACTCAGATGCCAGATTTATGTCGATCGCCGTAATAAAGCTCGTATTTATCGATCCGAATGATGTTCGAATGACTTCGCTAAAAGGACAAGAATTGAAGGCAAGGCGGTATATGTGTTTCTTCAAGAAAGCTAAGGTTTATGGATTAGGTGTAGCAGGTTAATGGTCAGTTAAGGTTTTATGGCTAAAAATCGGATTCTAGTTTTTAAATGCGTTTTTCTCGAAACCGCATGTTGAAAATCGGTTGCTACCATAGTCCACAATCTATCCAACTAAATTCTTTCAAATTTTCAGAACTTATTCAGAACACATTTCTAAGGTCCTCAAATGAGGACAATTGCAATTCATTCAGTAGTTTTTTTTTTATTCATCGGAAAAGCCGTAAAAAACCGCCAAAATTTAAAAACCACCAACAATTTAGTTTTTAATATTTTTTAATAATCCTAGTTTTCGGACTGTGGTTAAGTTTGTACGTTAAAATGCGGTTTACTTTTTTCTCTAAGATGATCGCAGCACCCTATAGCGTGGCAGCAGAAAAACACCTTTTTTTGGAGATGGATGTGTAAATTGCTCTATATTTCAATAACGAACTATGTAATTGGGCTGGAAAAATTACTATAATAATAATAATCGTTGGCACAACAATCCATGTTGGATCAGGGCCTTGAAGTGTGTTAGAGCACTTCATTCAAGACCGTAGCGGTACACTAGGAGGCAATGTGGTCAGCATTGCGCTCGCCCGAGATTATTACCCTGATTTGGACTCAGGTACTTATTCACAGCTGAGTCGACTGGTGTCCGACGTCAAATCACGATACAAATTCCATTGCCACCAGTGGCGACAGCCTTGCGCTCTAACCGCTCAGCTATCCGGAAAAATTACTATGCACGCTCAAAATATTAATAAATCTATGGTGAAAAATTCGTATTTGCATCTTCCTCCAGCTCTTCACAAAAAATGTCCAAAAAAGCCAAAAAAAACGGCCTTCACACGGGATGACCCCCTTAAGTGATCCATCAGTGTACTAAATAATCAGTTGCTGGTATAAGCCGTCAATGTCTTGCTCTCCTAATTTACCTTGTTGCTCTAACGTGTTTAAAACTTCTTATCGAAGTGGAATCTCGTTGTCATGTTATCCCTTGTCATCAGTAATTCGGGATGCGGTCTAGAAAGAGTATCGATTTTCCTTCGATCCAGGCAGCCCCCAGATCGCCCTCCTTGTTTGGATTTACATGTGTGGATGGGGAAGAGGACCTCTAGAGATGCCGTTGGACAAGCCGGGTTCCGTGCAGTCTGGCCAGGTTACCGCCCTGTAGTCATTGGCCTTGCTATCGCACTGTATATCCAGTACAGCATTTCCGGGGTAAATCCCCATTTTTTCCCTGTTACGACTATGGAAGTCATTAGAGCTGGCTTCCTGACAGATGTCTTCAACAGGTGGCTTCTAGAGTAGTTTTCGAACTAGTGCGATTCCCAAATATTTGACGTATTTTACTTGTTTTACTTTCATGCCATGCAATCTAAAGGGCGCAGCTAATAGATGTCCTGGAGACGAAGCATCAACAAATGACCTTCACAACCACCTGAACAGCGTTGTCATTAATACAGTCAGAAAGATACTTGGCCCCGGCCGCAAGAAAAGTCGGAACAGCTGGTCTGACGATGAATGAGCAATGTTGAATTCTCGATGAACGCGGGTACGCGTAGAGACCTACCAAGAGCTCCGTCGAGACAGAGAAGGAAATCTAATTTTCGACAGAATGCGCATATTGTAGCGATGCTTCGAGTATTTTGATGAACTGCCCAACAACCAAAATATCGGCAAGTTGGAGGTCTCGCCAACTGAAGACGACGACAGTATTTCCACCACCTAGCATAAAAGAGACCGCCTATGCAATCCCCCAGCTTAAAAACCATAAGTCGCAGGAGCTAATGGAGTTACAGCCGAATTGGTTAAATATAGAGACTAACTATACCAAGGGGTCATCAATTGATGCTCAAGATGTGGGACAACGAATCAGTGCCTGGCAACGTCCCATATATAAAAAGGAGTATATCACGCAGTCCAGCAAATGCAGAGGTATCTCGCTGCTGAGTATCATCTATAAGATATTCTCTACTGTCTTGCTAGGTCGGATAGCCACATACGCTCAGAATATCATTGGTCCATACCAAAGATGCTTCACTCCAGGCAAATCAGCAACAGATCAGATTTTCTCTCTACGGCAAGCGATGGAAAAACTGTTGGAATAAGGAACTCAGTTGCACCATCTTTTCATCGACTTTAAAGCCGCCTATGACAGCAGGGTAAAACTGTACACAGCCATGAGAGAATTCGGTATCCCAACGAAATTAATAAGACTGACTGGGCTGACCCTGACCAATGTGCGAGCCCACATAAAAGCAGCAGGATCGCTTACGAGGCCATTCAACATCAACAGCGGTCTAAGCGTCCTCTTCTACCTGGTTCTGGAGAAAGTGATTCACGATCCAAACGTAAATGCAAGAGGCACAATCCTCTTCAAGTCCACCCAACTACTGACCTACGCTGACGATACTGACATTATGGGAAGAACAACCCGAGATGTGCAGTCTACTTTCATCCAGATCGAGCAGGAGGGACGAGATCTCCGGCTGCACATTAATGAAGACAAGACGAAGTACATGGTGGCAATGTCAGCGCCAAAAACCAGAGAACGGACAACATCGGATCGCACTGGTCAAACGAAAACAATGAAGATAGGAGACTACTACTTTGAGACTAGAGAGAGAAATTTCTTCTACCTAGAGTCGAAAATCAAAATCGATGATAGCTATGACGATGAAATCCGCGCACAGTTCTTGGCAGCCAACAGAACCTATTTCAGCTTACAACTATTTTGCTCGAACCGTCTCACCATAGGGTCAAAGCTCTTACTGTACAAAACTATGATCTTGCTAGTCCTCATGTATTTCTCGGAAAGCCGGGTTCTTAGCCAAAAAAAATTGCAAACTCTTGGCGGCGTTCGAGAGAAGTATCCTCCGAGAAATTTTTAGCCCTTACATGAGAATGGACGATTCCGTAGCCTATATAACGACGAAATCTATGAGCGATAGCATGACCGTCAGGTTGTGGATAAAATCCGACTCAATAGGTTACGGTGGGCGGGTCACTTAATCCGTATGGCTAGGATGATCCAGCTTGGAAAGTCTATAACGGCAATATCTATTTAAAGAAAAAAACGAGGCCGATCCTGCGTGAGCTGGAGCGACGGCGTAGTTTAGCACACCAGACAGCTTTTGGGAATATCGAATTGGTGGACCTTGGCGCAAAGCCGGGATGTCTGGAGTTCCTTATTAGGGCAGGCCTAGACCGAATACTACTTGGTGCGCCGTTGATGATGATGATGATGAATCTAAAGGCACTCATGTGATAAAGCTTGCGCTTCTTTGCGAATGGTACTATGTTGGTCTGGACTGAATGTATTCGCATCCCCGCTTTTCTGCCCCAGTTACTAGTTATTCTCAGTCCAGTTTCCATTCTGTCACATAGGTCATCCTCATATTTACCCTTACAGATTAAAACCATTTCGACAGCATAACCCCGGGCTTACATTCCAATATTCGTTAGCTATTCTAGTAGTTCATCAACTATCATGCTCCGCATAAATGGTTATAATACTCTACCTTGTAGACAACCTTTAGTAGTGTTCATGGCAATAGAATTTGCACCTGCTAGTATTTCTATTTGCTTACTGTCAAGCATACTACCAATCCTGCAGCCCAGGGTGTTTGCCACTCCCTTGCGGATGAGGGCATCTCGTATCTTTGTATGCGATATGTTATCGAACGCTGTTTCGAAGTACAAAACCGAACACAGTGCTATTTCAGTCATTTCTATGGCATCCCATGTTACATCCATCAGCTGATCCAGGGCAGCTTCGGTTGACCGCCCGTCTAGTTCCCGAGCATACCTCTTTCGCTAGTTTCCAATTCACTTTTCCCCCTGCTGTTAATTTTTGGGCAATCAGACAGAATGCTATTGCCTTCCACCGTGAGATAGCACCCCGGGAAATAAGTGTCAATTAACAGATATATCCGGTCATCCTTATTCTCCGTAAATGTCTCATCTTCTTATTTTAGACAGACAGAAGGTATTGCCAGACCCCGGGAAATAAGTGTCAATTAACAGATATATCCGGTCATCCTCATTCTCCGTAAATGTCTCATCTTCTTATTTCAGACAGACAGAGGGTTTTGCTTTCCCTTAGGCTATAGGTTTGTACAGCTTGGTTGTTTCCGTTGTTTGTTTATTTCTTCTCAGAGTTCGCTGAAGCTTTTTCGTTTTGCTTCCCTGATTGCGTTGTTATATGATGTCAGTGTTTCCTTCCAGTTCCTGGTTTGTTTTGTCCGGTAGAAGAATTTTCGCACTTCTCTTTTCTTTCTGGCTAGTTCCTGTTCGACCAGGGTATATCCCTTGTTGATTTGACTGTCTCAGTCGGACAACTGGCCTTACATACGTATCTTCCACCACTATTCTATAATAGTTCTGTTACCCTCTTGAGGCCGACATAAAGCGTTTATTCGATACCCTTCAATTCTTGACCAGCCCGCTCGTCGGAGTATTCCTTGGCGTTATGTCTAGTACTTCTTGCCTGGTGCTAGTCACGAATGTTGAAGTGTTCCCTATGTTATATAGAGAACTTATTACCAATAAATTTAAGGAGTTGCATACCTCTTCGAATAGTGTTGCTGCTTCTGTAGTTTCGTGAGGGGCTTTGGCATCGCAACCGAGGGGAAGTGTAGCACCTTCTCCTCAGAAAACTTTGCCAGTCTAGCGATTAGCTCCGGTGGGATCCCAATAATGTCTTCTTATTCCATCCCTCACATCCCTCAATTATTTCCTGCTCCCCACGAGTGAGTATTTGTTCGGAAAATAATTTCAGCAGTATGGCCGGTGGAGTATTCTTCACTGCATTAGCCTAGTTAACGGCGGGTCTCCTGGTTCTTGCCTTCATTCCTGACCGCTCCATTTCCACTTTCTTTCCAGCATTTCCCTCGTGCGGGCTGATTATCGCTGCTCCCTGCTTTCTTGACTTTGAAGCTGAAGCTTAGGTTAGTCATGCACTTCCTTAAGGGCCTACTTGGTTTCAGGCCTATTTAGCGCCTGCGCCGTTAAAGCTTGCCTCCTTCCAAGGAGTCTTTATTAATACATTTTATTTACCACTTGTATTTATAATTACTTTAATTAAAGCATTTTATTTTACAATTTGTATTTACAATTAATATTTTAGATAAAATGGGAAATTAAAACGAATTATTTCTTTTTCATATTCAATTATTTTATTTACAATTCAGAATTAGCAAGGCCTTCTACGCCACCGAGAACACCGGCGGTGGCATTTGTCAGTCGAATCAACAATATTCGAAATAAATTTCGACAGGAGTGTATCTGGTGTGCTCTATGCAGGAGAGAAATTCCAGAGAAATTAATAGCTATTATTAGAGTGAGATATGATGGCGTAGAATATTACATGGTGTAACGAGGTAAAATCGCAGAGGATTTTTAGGTGCAAAGCGGAGCATTGCATTTTGTCACTGACGTTATTACTTTTTGTCGCCGATGAATTTCTTGTTGCTTTGTCCGGAGGACGTGGAGGAGTTCCATGGACTATGACATCTTTCCTCAAAAACGTCGACTAGGCTAATGACATCTGTTTGCTCTCTTACTGGGTCATGAATTTAGGTCGAATGGCTCTGAATTTGGAAAGAGAGGCAAGTAGAGTTGGACCGAGGCAAACATCAACAAAAGGAAGGTTTGATGGGCCATCGTACACTGCCTATCTGTAATCATGGGCACAGCATCGAAGACGTCGATCAATTTGTGTATCTAGCAAGCGTGGTTCCTCCTGACGCTGGCACTAACCAAGATGCTGCCCGACGCATTAAAACCTCTAGATTCACTATTACTTTCGTAATTTAATTTGGTGGACTGAACTTTTCTGAGCGGTAAATATTAGAAAATTGCTTTGGGACTCATCAAGATGACCGCGTCATTGCAATTGGGCATTGTATAGCATTCCTTGTAAGTTTGTTAAAGCTAAACTCAGTCGGATGATGTAACATGCATACTTGCGTGTCGGTGTAGGCTGAACCCTTCTCTTTTAAATTCGATTCAGTTCTGATTTCCAATAAAAGGATTAAAAACCGGATAAATAATTCAATTTCAATTTGACACATTCGTTCAGACCAATATCCATCGGAGCGTGAACTATTTATGTATTCATTCAGGCACGTTCTTTAAATATGCATTATCCCCGAATTCTGGAGTGTACGTTTTAGGTACAATTTAAATCTCGCGCCATGTGTGCTTCGCTTTCATTCTGGGCCTTTCATAATAAAACGACATTATTTTGCTCATAATCTATCATAAGTACATTTCATAAATTTTTTATTTTGACTTTGTAAACTCAGTTCGCGTTCGCGGTATAAATACACATAAATTCAAAAATGAGGCAGGGATAGGGGGAAGCGCCAGGATGTCGTACACGTTTGTTCTGCGAAAGTATAAACGGCGTTTTTATGCGTGTTTCCCGCATGTTCATATTTTCTTATAAATATGTATCTACATATTTCCTTTCCTACTTTATATGTTTTGGAGAAATTTCACCATGAATCCGTCTATTGAAATTTATTGTTATAAATTTTTATGAGAGCAAATATCTGGCGTTCGTTGACACCAGGGACATTGCTCGTAAACACCTTGCATGACTTCATATGTTATGTTGCATGGTGAAATGAGTTCAATTTTTTATAGCGTATTGTAAAAGGATATAAAATAAGGCAGTCATGAATAGGAAAAGGACTCACTTTGTTTTCCGGCTAACGCCTTCCTTTGAGATAAAGTGTCTACCCAATCCGAATCCTATTCTTATAGACATGCCCCGTTTTGTCTACGCTGGACGGTGCTCTGTTGAACTCAACCTATTTACACTCTGATACTAAATGTCAGCGAATGCTATTCAATGCGTTACTCGTTTAAAGCCTCCCATACATCTTTTTTCTACTGTCTTGGTGAACCACCCGTATCACTTCTTTTCAAGACGTAGCGACGTTTTAATTTCCACTTCGTTAACATTATCAATCACTCTTAGAAAATGTCCGATGTTATCCTACGTTTCTTTTCCGACTTTGCTTGAAATCAGTCCTACTTGACATTTTAAACTCCTTTCTTGGGCACATCCTAGAATATTGTTCCGTAATTTGGTCTCTCATCGGTAACTGTAACTGCCACGTTCTTGGAACTGAAGAAGGCATCTATCTTAGCTGCAAGTCTACAAATTGATATTATTAATAAAAATAATTTAAAATTGAAATTAAATTAACTTTTATCAAGAATATAAAAAGATATTTATATCACTTAATTAATAATATATAATTTAAAACTTAATTGAAACTAATTTACTTTTGAGTTATAATCTAAGTTACTTTTCCTTAAAAAGTTTTCAGAAAAAATTCGTTTTTAAGGTTTTGTGTGAAACAAAACCTTATTAGAATCGAGACGGTGTCTGTCTGTCCGTCTGTCCGTCTGTCTGTCTGTCTTTTTTTTTTTTTTTTTTTTTTTTTTGAGGAGGTGGAAATCTTCAAAAGACACTGGTCTGGACACACCAGCGTGTGGGATTTTTACCCACTAAAACCACCCCCGACTCCCTCCCTGCCCCGCGGAACCACCATAAGGTATTACATCACGGGGCGGAGTCAGCTCACTCTAGCTTAATCCCATTTCTTCTATACGCGGCGCACGTGACCGCGTTTTTCTCCTTTCCTCTGCCTTTCGCAATTTATCTTGAATTGATGCGATCATGGAGTTGACCGCATCCCAATTCTCTTCATGTGCTAGCATTTTCGGCACCAGATTTTCTGGTACCAGCACCTCTCCTAGAGTCTCCTCTAGGTTCCTCCTTTCTTCCACAAATCTCGGACAGTGGAAGAATACATGCTCTGGGTCCTCTGGGACTCCATCGCAATTTGGACAGTCGGGTGAGGTCTCCAGTTTAAACCTGTGAAGGTATTGGAGATATCCTCCATGTCCCGTGAGAAACTGGGTGAGATTATAATTAATCTCACCGTGTCGTCTCTCCAACCACTCCTTGATGGCAGGAATGAGCCTGTGAGTCCACCGACCCTTTCCCGAGCGTTCCCACCGCTCTTGCCATCGATTTATGGATCTCTCCCTCTCAGCCTTCTTCGTCTGCAATAAGGGAGAGATTGACTTCGCATGGTATATATTCGCCATCTCATCTGCCAAGATGTCAATGGGCATCATTCCAGAGATGACGAATGCTGCATCATCTGAGACAGTCCTGAAGGCAGAGCATACCCTCAGAGCTGTCCTCCTGTAGACTGCATTCAGTTTGCTAGTGTTAACTGACATCCGCAACGCCTCGCTCCAAACTGGGGTCGCATAGAGCATGATTGAGGTCACCACCCTGGCTATAAGCAACCTAGAGGTATGCCGTGGCCCTCCCACGTTCGGCATCATCCTGGCCAGGGCCATACTGGCAGTGGATGATTTATCACAAACATACTGTACGTGTTGCTTATAGCTGAGCTTCCTGTCTATCACCACCCCCAAGTATTTGATGGCCGGCTTGGAAGTGATGATATGATTCCCGACTCTAACACAGGCGTAATTTCTCTTCCGGCGCTTCGTGATGAGGACCGCTTCCGTTTTTTCCTCCGCAAGCGTCAGACCAGAGCTCTCCAACCAGCATTTGACAGCACTGATTGCCTCGCTTGAGTATAACTCAGCATCTTCGAGATGCTTTGCGACAACAACCAGTGCAATGTCGTCAGCGTAACCCACCACTGTGGCTTCCTCCGGAAGGGGAAGATTAAGTACATCGTTGTACATGATATTCCACAGTAGTGGGCCCAATACGGAGCCCTGTGGGACACCCGCGGAAACGACGTACTCCTGCGGTCCGTCATCAGTGTCGTACCAGAGCCTCCTTTCAGTTAAATAACTATCGACAATTGCGGCGAGGTAGGCGGGAATACCAACCTTCGCTAGGGATTTCCGGATTAGATTCCAATTGGCCGAATTGAATGCATTTTTCACGTCCAGGGTTACTACCACGCAATATTTGCTGGTACTACCCTTTCCGTGAATTGCATCTTCGGCCAAGCCAGTAACCAATTTGATGGCATCAATGGTTGATCTGGCTTTACGGAATCCATACTGCCGATCTGAAAGGCCGCCTTGGCTCTCAACTACTGGGAGTAATCTATTATAGATTACCCGCTCTAGCATTTTTCCCACCGTGTCCAAAAGACATATGGGTCGGTATGAGGATGGTTCACCTGGTGGTTTACCAGGCTTAGGCAGAAGCACCAACTTCTGCCGCTTCCATACCGCTGGAAATATTCCCTCGGACATGCACGCTTCGAACAACTCAGCAAACATGTCCGGCCTGGATTTCACGGCAAGCTTAAGGGCCTTATTCGGTACTCCGTCAAGACCCGGTGCTTTATTGTCTCCTATTCTGCCGCAGATCTCCAGGAGCTCGTCTCTGGTGACTGGCGGGATTGCCGTCACATTCAGAGGTGGTTGGAATGTGTCGGTGTTCTCCTCTTGCTGGGGGAATAACCCCTGGATGATTTTCAACAAGAGAGCGGGGCACGTGATCTGCGGAGACGAACGGCCTCTAAATCGTCCCATCACGATTCCATAAGCTCTCCCCCACGGATTTACGTCCGCTTCTGAGCAGAGCTCCCTAAAGCATTTCCTCTTGCTTCGCTGGATGGCGAGCTTGAGGGTTTTGCGGGCTGCCTTGTAGGCGCACTCTTTCTGCCCTTGATCGACTCTACCTACCGCCCTCTGAGCCGCTCTTCTCGCTCGGTGGCAGGCTGATCGAAGGCCGGTCAGTTCATCATTCCACCAGTAGTTTGGTCTTCTACGGGGGAATGCGCACCTCCTAGGCATGGACGCGTCACATGCTTTGGCGATGCATTGAGCCAGATAGACAGCTCTTTCCGTAGAGGCGCCTGCTATATCAGGTTGATCCAACCACACCTCTAAGAAGCTCTGCTCATCCAAAGATTTTGCAGACCAGCCTGAAATCTTTTTCGGTTTCGGGCATGATAGCTCTTTGCCCTGAGGTTCGACACATGTCTCAAAGAAAACTGCCTGGTGATCGCTGTGGGTGTAGCGTTCGCTGACGCACCAGGACATACCACGCGCCAGCGAAGGGCTGACAAAGGTCAGGTCTACAACCGAGCCTGATCCCCCTTTCTGGAAGGTGTTTACACCACCTTCGTTAGCCAAAACTATGTCCATCTGCGCAAAAGCTTCTAATAAACTGCGCCCCCTAGCATTTGATTCCCTACTACCCCACTCTAGGGCCCAAGCATTGAAATCACCAGCAATCACCTTTGGACTTCGTCCCTTCGCGTCGAGAACAAGATTATCAAGCATTTGCTCGAATTCAGACAGTGTCAAACTTGGCGGGGCGTAGCAGCTGTATACATATACACCACTTATTTTCGCCCACACGAAGCCACTGCCTGCCTGACTTGCAGTACATTGTAAGGCCTGTCGACCGCAAGCCCATATCGCCGCTCCACCAGTCGAATCTTTGACCCATATGCCACCGTGACGGTGTCTATACGGTTCGCTTATGATGGCGATTTCCATCTCAGATTCGAATGTGACCTGCTCAAGTAAATCCTGAGCGACCCTGCAATGATTCAGATTTATTTGAATAAACCTCATTTTCTCATTGCAGTGAGCGCCTTCCTAAATTCTGGACATTTACCACTCCCGGCAATATGCCGGTTATCCTGTCCCTCTTTTACTCCGCACAGTAGGCACTTGGGGTCCCTATTGCACTCTCTGGCAATATGGCCTTTCTCCCCACACCTTCTGCATCGATCGGATCGATCAATGCTGCTGGTGCATGCCTTCGCGAAGTGTCCAAACATGAGGCATTTAAAGCACCTCTTCAGTGAAATTTGTTCCCTTAAACGGCAGACAACCCATCCAATTCGAACCCTTCCGGCAGCCAATAACATCTGTGCTATCTCCGCTGGTACTCGTATTGTGGCTGTTTGAGTACCACCATAGGCTTTTCGTAAGCCCACAATAGACTCCTCGGTGAGGTCTTTCAACTTGAATTGCTCCTTCAGAGCAATACAAATTTCTTCTTTCGATGTTACTTCATCGAGATCCTTACATTGAAGGTAGATCTCATGTTTTTGGGCACGCACTGCGGCATTCTCCCCAAGTGAATTTTTCACTTGAGTGCGAAAGTCATCAGTTTTGCCCACGCTGGATCTTTTCAGCTCGAACATGAGATCCCCTTTCTGGGTTCTTCGGATTCGGTTTACATTTCCGCTCAGATCTTTTAGGTCGGGATCCGCTTTGACCTTTTTGAGTATCTCCGCGTAGGACAGATTGCCCTTACTGGAGATAACAATTACATCTGGACGAGTTCGCACTTTTGCCTTTCGTTCCGCTTTTTTGTTGGTAACTTTAGTCCATCCATCGTTTTCGCTGGTCTTAGGCTTCGCAACGCTGGTCGAGTTTCCTAGATTCGCTGTACGGTTTCCTCCTTCTGACCTGTTGGTGTTGGTTTTCCGGATGTCCTGTCCGCCTTTTTTTCTCTTAGGCGCCTGCTGATTACTTAAAGGATCCCCCTCTTTTTCACGTACTCGCTTATTTCGCTGGGATTCGATGGTAGTACGGTTAGGCGTCACTTGGGTCGCTTGTGATACTGTTGGCACAGCGGGGTTCGGCGTGTTCTTATTATTCCTTTCCTCCATCTGTGATCTATTATAGAGAACTCTAATAGCCCTCACCATATTCTTTATGGCTTGGTGCACGTTGTGCTTGTCCTTGATAAACTCGGACAGCTCAACTATTTTTGCCCCAAGCTGGGTGAAGGGTAATTCCTCCGGATCGGGACTCTGCTCCCTATAAGTCCCGGCAGGGTTACTCCTTTTACATGGTCCTTCACTTTTGGCGTGTACTTTATCCTTCATCGTCTTTGGCATTGGTGGAGATCTCAAAGTTGATGAGCTTCTTTTGAATGGATCTCTTCCTTGTTCCTGGAGCACCTCCTGCTGTCGAGCATCTTGAACATGTGCGGTGGGTGTTGTCACGGTTTTTGTTGTCCAAAAAGCTGCTTTTAGTTCCTCTTTGTTTGGTCTTGTTATTGGTGTTCTCGGTAAAGTCGTACTTCGCTTGAATACTTCCTTCTCCAGATCCAAATCACTTGTAGCATTATATGCCAAGGTGGCCAAGTTGTCCACCACCGAGGCACTGCGGTCGAGGGATATCGACGACCGGGAGCCCGCTTGCTCACTCCCAAAAGCCGCCGGTACTGGGGTTCCGAGCCCCTGCACCGTAAGTTTCCTCCTTCTCTCGTCTTCCATGGTGGTTTTATGTTCTGGGTATCCTTCCCATAGCCATTTTGGTCCGCGCACCAGAGATGAGCAAACACTAGCCCATGCACAATCAAAAAAGAAAAGTGTATGAACACATATTTACACATCAATAGGTATGCCCCTATCCGCCAGCTGGGGTCGCGCCTGATGGGAGATCTGGCCACTCCTCACAGGTCTGTCTGTCTGTCTGTCTGTCTGTCTGTCTGTCTGTCACACCTGATTTATTCGGAAACTACTAGACCGATTGTCACGAAAATTGGTGAGAGTATGTAATCTGGTGATCCCTTTACATGCAGTAAGTGGCGCCATCTTGTGTTAAGTTTTAAGGGGGGGCTCCCCATACATGTGAATGGAGGGTGCAAATTTTTTTTTGACAGAATGTAGCCATGTAGGGTATCAAATGAAAGGTCTCAATTAGTACTTTTCGAATCTGGTTCAATATTTGATATTAGATGAAACATAGGGGAGTAAGGGTTCAAAATATGACCCACAAAAAGTGTAACAGGTCTCGTTCTCCGAACCTATCCAACCGAAAATTCTGAAAAAAATCACAGTGGTGCATCTCTACGAAATCTAGGCCTCAAAATATATCCGGTTCCGATATCTGCACAAATAAAGTTAATAATAGTATATTTCCACATTTTAGAAATTTACCCGGCACCCCCCCCTTATGTTCATCCCACAAGTACAAAATTTGGCATGCGTATAATGAAGAACATAATGCACAGTTTGGTCAAGTTTGAAGAAAATCCAACAATTAGTAACAAAGTTATAGGGGGTGAAACTTTACAATTTTTTGTGAATTTCGTGCACTCTACAACCTGCATGACGTCATCATCACATATCAATTCGTCAATACCACAACGAAATGAGTTCTTATGAATTGGGTCCCAGACAATTATTTTGTTTTAGTTTTTTAGTTATTTGTCAACCAGACATGTGTGTATGTAGGTATATAATATATGCGTGCTAATGAACTTTGCGGGTAGTGCCTAATTCAAATAGATATAAGAAGTAAATCGGAAATATGGGTACGATCAATTTATATACGTGCATATATGTGTACAGTATTCGAAAATAGGCAGTTTGTTTGTTTAGGGTGAGTGTGATATCTATGGCTGTAATATGTACGTATGTCTCGTAGTTTTGAAAAATATGAAGGATTATGTTGTATTTGTAGCTATATACGGACAGAAAAATGTGCGTTGAAGTTTCTCACATAAGATGAACACAAAACCTTTATACCCGAAGCGCGAGCTTCCGGTATTCCGACTTGTTTTAATTTAAAAAAATTAAAATTTAAATTTTTTGGGAAAAAAGGGTAATTGATGAGATAACAGTTCTGATTTTTTAAGACTTCACTAGTATGCTAGATATGAGTTCACTACAGGGTCATGTTACGATATTTAATAAGTCCACTTACTTTAGAAGAGGTGATTTTTACTGTGGTATTTTGTCATGTACCTGACGTTTCTTGAATTGACTTTATAACCAGTAATTTCGTTTATAGGTCTTAGAACGCATCGTAGAATCGCAATGAAAATTCTATTTTCAGTTATGGAGCAACTTTTCGGAAAGATTGCCAAGCCTCTTACAAACTCCCTTTCATACTCGCACAAGTCAGAAAGTATACTAAATTCCCTTCACATTTCCAATTTAAAGAGGTCCGATATTGCCAAATATATTATTCCGCAAAGAAAGATAGTCAAGTTGAGAGCTTCACTTCTGTGCCATAAAATTGAATATAAACTTTTTCGTTTGGAAAGAATAACAAAAAGCGGGAAAGGTAAATATGAAGAAGGAAATTCCATTGAAACTCGCAAGGTGTGGCTTAACGCACTTTAAGATAATAATGAAATTGAGGAGAGAAAATGCCTAGTCCAATTTATTGCTGCCCTACATTTCGCTCCATTATGGAATCCAACAGTTCATTTCGTAGGAGTGCTTGATCTGGCATTTGCGTGTTCTTAAGTTAATTTTGATTAGGAGGTGGAAAATTTTGAGTGCTCATAAATTCTCACTTGCGCAAGGTGAAGTTCGTAAATGATTTTACAAATTTTTATGCACAGTCATGCTTAGGTGCGTAGATAGAAGTTCGGTGCTAGACTAGGTTCAATTTGATGTCTTTTTTTGTGATGACGATAGCTTAACAAAATGAGGCATATTCTTATTTAAGTGGAACACTAGTTCCACATTTCAATAAATAAAGGTAAAAGAAAACAAAACTATTATAGGGTAAAAAGTTAGCTAAATAAAACAACTTCGGACCAGATTTCGGTTGATTTTGACATCGTATCGAATACTCACTCGAGAGGAACAGGAAATCAATGAGGAACTTGTCGTCAAGCAGATGATCAAGGGTTGGACGTCGCAACTGGTGTTCACCGGGATACGCTTTCGACGAGGCCTTATACTGGCGGACCGCGCAACGGAAGGCACCGCAGAGTGGGGTAGAACCATAGTTCCTAGATTGCCAGCCTGGGAAGGGATAGAACTGTCAACATGTGCTGGGAATGATATATCAGGAGCCCACATGGTGACAGTTTTTCTGCCAAAGGCCGCGGCAATAGAAACGGAAGACCTTATGAGACTCCTAATTGCTCAGAATGAAGATCTCCATACTCGACTATGGAGAGTCTTCAGAAGCAAGGTGGAGGGCAAGGGTAAACTCCTCACGATCGGGGTAGATGGCCGATCCCTGGAGGCAATAAACGTCGGAGTTGTCATATCAACATACCTACATACCTGTGCATGTGCCCAAGAAAAGCCAAGGAAGGAGACCTCGGAGGAGGCATCGGGTGAAATACTTACCGAGGTCCCTGAAGAAGTCGCGGAAGCCATAGAGGCGGAAAAAACTGGATCAACCAGGGAAATAGACCTGCTGCCCAGTGAAGAGCAGAAGCTGGACGACCTAGATCTAGGACTCCTAGGGCTCGGGGTGGACAGCGACGCGCAGGAAAGCGCCATGTCGGAGGAGGAGGGTAACACTCCGACAGTGGAGAAGAGCTCCAAACCAATAACGGAGCCAATGACCAGCACTAAGATAGCCCAGATAAACCTCCACCATGTGAGAGCTGCATCTGCAGTGATTGCAAGGGCAAATTCCAAGGAGAACATTGGAATAGTGCTGGCTCAGGAGTCCTGGGTGTACCGGGGGCAGATTCGCGGTCTGCAAAAAGGAGACATGCACAGGTAATTTGGGACTCCTCTTGTGAAAAACCAAGAGCTTGCATAATTCTCAAACGTAATTTAAAATACATATGTCTTTCAGAGTTCTTAACCGGGGACCTTGTGGCTATCCAAGTCTCATTGGAAGCCGGGAGGAGCACTCGAGAGGCAGTTGTAGCATCGGGATACTTCCCAGGAGACGAGAGCCGGGCTCCACCGGATCAAGTCGCAAGCTCGCAAGCTGACGAAGTATTGCGAGGAGAGGGCGTTACCACTTCTTCTCGGCTGCGATGCCAACGCCCACCACGAAGTGTGCGGAAGCAGCGACACTAATCGTAGAGGTGAGTACCTTCTCGAATTTATTTTTGGCAATAAGTTAGAAATATACAACGTAGGGAACACTCCAACATTTGTGACCAGCACCAGACAAGAGGTACTAGATATAACTCTAGGAAATACCCTAATGAACAGGATGGTCAGGAATTGGAGGGTGTCGGATGAACCCAAATGTCTGATCACAGGATAATCAGATTCGACATTGAGGGTAACTCCGAAATAAAAAGAATAATAAGGAATCCCAAGAGAACGGATTTGGAATCCTACACAACGCACCTGAGCAACAACATTGCCCACCTTCATTGGAATTAGAAACGGTGGTGGAAAACCTCAACACAATCGTCATTGACTCATATGAGGCCAGCTGTCCGGCCAAGACAGTCAAGTCATCAAGGGATGTACCATGGTGAAACAAGAACCTAGCCAGAATGTAAACGGAGGTACGAAAACTCTTTAACCGGACAAAACAAACCGGGGACTGGCGGAGGTATAAAAATGTACTGACTGCGTATAGCAACGCGATCAGGGAAGCGAAACGGAACGGCTTTAGGGAATTCTGTGAAGGGATTGAACAGATCACAGAAGCAACCAGGCTGTACAAGGCTGTAGCCAAAGACGGGGGAATATCCTCTGTCTGCTTGAAAGAGGAAGATGGGACATTCACCGAAAATGAGGAGGACAGGGTACACCTGCTTCTCAGAACTCATTTCCCGGGGTCCTACCCCTCGGCGGCAGGCGACAACAATCTGCCTGACACCCCAACAACGAATAAAAGGGGAAGGAAAGAGAGCTGGAAACTAGCAAAAGAGGTATGCTCAGAAGCTAGGCTAAGATGGGCAGTGGGAACTTTTAAACCAATGAAATCTCCCGGAGTAGACGGCATTTTCCCAGCACTTATCCAGAGAGGCCTAGGAATTATATTAGAGTCTCTTCTGATGGTGGAAAGGGGGAGCATAGCACTGGGTTACATACCAAGGGCATGGAGACGGGCAACAGTTGTCTTTATTCCGAAAGCGGGTAAAAAGGATCCTTTTCATCCTAAATCTTTCAGACCAATCTGCCTAACATCGTTCGTACTCAAAACGGTGAAGAGGGTCATAGAGAACTATATTAGAACTAACGTTTTAAAGCATAATTCCCTACATCACTGTTAACACGCTTACTGGGCAGGACGGTAAACTGAAACTGCTCTGTATCAGCTGACAGAGGTCCTACGGGACGCCATAGAAACAAAAGAAATTGCACTGTGCGCGTTTTCGGATATCGATGGAGCATTCAGCAACACATCGCACACAGAGATACAGGATATGATGATGAGCCGCAAAGGAGTGGGATACACCCTGGCACTCTGGATGGGCAAAATGCTAGAAAGCAGACAAATAGAGGTACAAACAGGTACAAATTCTATTATCATGAACACCACTCAAGGCTGTCCACAGGGTGGAGTACTATCGCCGCTGATGTGGAGTATGGTAGTGGATGAACTCCTGGACGTGTTAACTAATACTGGAATACAAGTTCAGGGCTACGCGGACGACATTGTTCTAATCTGTAGGGGCAAATATGAAGATACCCTATGAGATAGAATCGAAACTTAATTAAGGATTACTAGTGCCTGGTGCAGGAAGGTGGGACTGCGGATCAACCCAACCAAAACCACCATAGTACCATGCACTAGGAGGCGTAAGCTGGATCACCTGAAAGCCATAACATTACATGATATGGAGGTGAAACGAGAAACAGAGGTCAAATATTTGGGAATCACGCTAGACCAAAATGTCGGAAACGCTTGTCGGAAAGCCACGGGGGCTATGATGACTTCCATAGCAGGAAAACAATGGGGTTGCAGCCTGAAGATACTACTTTGGATACATACTGCAATAGTAAGGCCAATGATTACCTATGGAGCCGGTAATCTAGGCAGAAAGAACCCAACTCAGCACACAAGCCAGGGAATTACATAAGCTCCAAAGGCTGGCTTGCGTGTGTATCAGTGGGGCAATGAGGGCATGCCCAACGGCATCCCTGGAGTCCTTCTGGGATTAACCCCTCTCCATCTGCACATACAGATGCAGGCAAGGAGATCAATATTCAGGATGGCCGGTAGTATGAGTGAGGCGAGAAGCTGCCTAAATCGAAGGAAGATTGATATTCTTTCTAGGCGGTATTCCGAATTACTGATACCGAGGGACAACATGACAACGAGGTTTCATTTCGATAAGAAGTTTGAAACACGTTGGAGTAACAAGGCAAACTGGGAGAGCGTGGCTGCGACATACGGCTTAAACCAGCAACTGATTACTTGCTACACTGACGCATCCCTCACAGCAGAGGGAGCGGGTGACGGTGTCATTGGTCCAAGGAAAATGTACTTCGAGCCAATGGGCAGGTACACTAGCATATTCCAAGCGGAAATATACGCCATAGACAAATGTGCCTCCTTTAATCTGCAAAGGAACTACAGGGGGCAGAACATAACTATTCTCACCGATAGCCAAGCAGCGATCAGGGCACTTACGTCCAACCAGGTGAACTCTAAACTGGTATGGGAATGCCTTGAGAGACTGAATACACTCGGCTCGTCCAACAAGGTCTGGATACTTTGGGTTCCAGGCCATGCTGGGTTGGAAGGCAACGAGGCAGCGGATGAACTAGCCAAGAAGGGAGCAGGGATGCCTTTACATGGGCCAGAACCCTTCTGTGGTTTCATGGCTATGAATATAAGAAACGAAGAGAAACGGTTGAGGGAACTATATTTGGCGGACCTACCAGGGATGGAGCAGTTCAGGGTGCTTATTGGGGGATACGAACCCATGCGTACAAAGGATTGCTTAAACTTCACCACAAAGAACCTCCGAATCATAGTGGGAATTCTCACTGGTCATTGTCGGCTGAACTATCCCCTAGGGAAGCTAGGGATATCTACGGACACTGCTTGCAGGTTTTGTAAGAGGGGGGACGAAACCTCTATGCACGTCCTGGGCCAGTGTCCGGCACTTGTGCAAAGTAGGTCGATATATCTGGGAGAACACTTAATACCAGATGCAAAGCTGAAACATCTGGAAGTAGGGAACATACTAAAGTTCCTAACGGTTGAGATGTTATGATCAATAGGTACATTATAACCAATAAAAGGGGCACAATAGTTCTTGAAGGACGCGGTGCGTCTTTCCCTTAACAGAATAATTATAAAACACAAGTTCAAAAGACATTTTTAAAGCGGGCGATATGGATTCGTTCTGAAAGTACTATTTCGATGATAGCACACTTGCTTTAGTGTTTGCCTTTTCAGTGAGAATAGAGCATTATTCACCAAAAATGTAGCTACTTGACATATGAGCCTGTTGTAAAATAGGGCCCTTGAAAGTTTGAATCTATGCCCATATCGGCTAACAGAAGTCCTAAAGGTCAGAACAATATTATACACGGCAATTCCCGAACCTTGATCAAACAAGCCCGCTAGCGCCGTGCAACTGAAATCTCCCGACGGCATGCACATGAATGACTCCATGTCTCAGGAGGATGCGATAGTCCGTTGAAAATTTCCCCGCTCCGCGACCCCAGTAAATAAAACCAAACCGGCGTGATGGGATTTAAAATTTGAAACATAACAAAAGAGACCGCCGTAGATAAAGCCATAGTACTCACAACTAGTAATGAACGAAGATAAAGGATTCACAACATATCACAACCACACCGAAAAAATCCATTCAGCCCCAAATGATCTTGGGGCATGATCCTCTTGCGGCTCTCAACCTACTATGACGTTTCGGAGCTTATTATTCTCAAATCCCCTTGTGATCTACTGCTTTGGCGGGGGTTAGCTTTACAAATTTTTCGTTCCCCTTTTTCTTTGGCTTTCTGTTTTTCGATTGTATTTTGTAAATGTGGAAATTGTCAAAATTTGTTTTTATTACTGAAAGTTGGATACCGGTTTTTTAATACGGTTCGTGGTAAAAATATATTAAGGAATCAAGGATCTTGTACTATGTTTTTAAATCTTCGCTTCACTTACTGTTAATGGATTTTTAGAAGGCGTGCTCCACGCAGGGTAATTCCAGAGAAACTAAAAGCTTTCATTAGAGCTACATATGATGGCGCAAGTGTCACGCGCTGTATTGAAGTAAAATAACAAAGGAATTCGATGTCCAAAGCAGAGTCTGCTAGGGTTGCATCTAGTCACGAATATTATTTCGTCTTATAATGAGTGGCATTCTTCTTGCTGCCTTGTCCGATGGATCTGGAGAAGTTCAATGGGCTATCTCACCTTTTCTCGAACACCCTGGCTATGCTCATAATATCTGTTTGCTTTATGACACAGTCATAAATATTAGCCAAATGGTTCTGGGTTTGGAGAGACCGGAAGCAAATAAATACCAGCAAAACCAAGGTTTTCAGTCTAATGGTTGATCCACTCTCTCTACATGGATTAATTGGCAGACCATCAAATGCGTTGAAATGTAGTTATCCCAACGCGAAAGTCAAGTCGGAACTATTCTGTGCAAATGTTCTTCTATATGGATCATCATCAATGGCGCAACTAGCAGTATCTGTCTAGGCCTGCCTTAGTATGAAACTCCAGATATACCGGTTTTTTGCCGAGGTCCACCATTTTGATCCCGCTAAAAGCTGTTTGGCACCTTCATCTACACCATCGTTCCATTTGAGGCATAGTCTCTCTCGTCTTTTTCTTCTACCATAGATATTGCCCTTATAGACTTTTCGTGCTGAATTATCCTATACGGATAAACTGACCCGCCCACCGCAACGTATTGGATTTTATCCAGAACCGGACGGTAATAAATTTCATCGCTATAGAGGCTATGGAATCGTTCATCCTCGTGTAGGGGGCCTTTTCTCGAATGCGGTTAACATTTTGCAATTTTTCTTAGCATTAAGATCTTCGAGGAATATGTTAGGACTGGCAAGATCACTGCCTTGTACAGTAAAAGATTTGACCCTACGGTGAGATGTTTCTAGCGAAACAGTTTATGTAAGTTGAAATAGGATCTATTGGGTGCGAACAACCGTGCATGGATTTCGTCGTCATAGCTTTTATCGGTTATGATTTGCTACCTTAGATAGGAGAGATTATCAACGGTCTCAAAGTTGTAGTCCATTGTAGTTTGTTCTCGCATAACCAGTGGCATTTGATTCTGTTAGTGCTTTGCTTTTTCGTACTCATGTTAGCACCATGTATTGTAGGACAAGTGGTAGCCACTTCTCTTCGATGTGTCATCACGCTGACTTGATACTATTTTGAACAAAAAACTGTGGTTCGCGCATAGGTTAGTAACTTCTAGATGAGTTTATCAAAAGACGGAAGTGGCGATGAATAAATCACACATTAAGGAAGAGTAACAATTGCTTTACTGACTACGCTATGCACCCACTTTCCCTAGATGGTCGACGTGTGGGATAGCCCAAGGGCAGAACGGTAGAAGGGAGGAAAGTCTTGGAGGGAGTTGAAGCGCATATCAACAAACGATGGTGTGTAGATGTGGTTGATGCACTATTCCCCATAAAGCGATGAACAATATCGATGTGAAAATAGAATTTCATGTTGCCTAATTTAAGTCCAATCCTTCAGTTTCAGCTTTTTGCACGGCATATTTGCTACGGTAATCACCGATAGCATTGACTTCTCATAGTAGACATTTTACAATATTAGTATCCGCAATAATCTCTCGTGTTTCGTTAATATTTTTAAGGTTTTGTGTAAAACAAACGAACGTGATAATTTTTTTACGGACCCATTCCCAGAAATTATTCAACCCAAAAATATATCTAATATGGTGCCTAGGCTCCAAAATACCCTCCATACCGATATCTGCGTAGAATAAAGTTAATAATTGTATATTACTCTAATTTTTAGTAATTGACCACAAAACCCCATTAAGTTTATTCTAGACTCACGAAATTTGCAGCTATGTGGCTATAACATAGAGGCCGATCCTACCAAGTTTGATTGAAATCGCATTATTACTAACAAAGTTATAATAGGGTAATGTTGTCGCTTTCACGCAAATTGAAGATAGTATATGCGTATATTAAGCGGGGGAGGGGGCAAATGTCCACTCAAATATCTTTATAAAAGAAATACACGAAACCTTTCATACCTACAGCGTCCAGCTTCTGGATTCCCGACTTTTTATGCTCTTAAGGTTGTGTTGTAAGCCTAGGTAGAGATTAGGCATGCGTAATGTGGCTAAGTTCTTGACAATGTCAGCCCATTTCCTAATTGTTTTCTCAACTGTTTTAATCGATTCTGGTAGAGGATTTGTTTTTAACTTGAGGAACTTGCCGTTATTCAGTTTTTAGAGTGGCAGGTCTTCGCAGGTCGTTCGGTCTAACGTTACCAGTTTGTTACCTTTGTCTGCTTTGAGGCAATATACCGATTGCTGGCTAGGTTTTTAGGTGATCCAGTATTTCTTATTATGTTGTTCAATCATTTCTTTGCTGTGTTGTTGAATAACTTTTTTAACGAGGAACTTTGCCTTTTTCTCGACCACCTTTTGCAGATACCTAGTAGCGCCTTCGACGTCTATTATCGTGTCTTCGACGTTCTTCTTCAAGTCCGTTGTCGCGTAGTTCAATCCTTTATTCAGTAAAACCAATTCGTCATCCGTGAAAACTTCTCGTGATTTGTTGGTTTGTTTTCTGCTGCTGCCACGTTTCTGAGACACATTAGTTTTTGTGAAAGAGCCTTCATCTGTTGGTGCTGTTCGAATTCGTACGCTTGACAAAGTTTAAAAAGTGTGCTGTCTATTGGGATATGTTGCGCTGACATCTCGTTCGTTAGCTGTAAGTGGGTATGATATACTAAGAGAGTGATTCTATCTAATTCTGAGAACTTTGATTTAATGCTTTCTTTGATGAGGGATTATTTCAGAAAATTAAATACTAGTTATTAGGTTAATTAGTTTAATAGGTATATATCTTAACCTATAGGACTATAGATTTAAGCGAAATAAATGGGTACAAAGCCAGCACTGAAGAAAGACACATTTTATGTCCGAAACACGTGAGTGCATTTTTCAGAAATCAAAAATAATTCTATAGTAAAATAGGAAACTTTCTTTGAATAGTTTTTATTATTGTTATGTGTTATCCAATTTACTCGGAAACCGCTGAACCAATTGTAACGAAATTTGGTGAGAACGTGTGGTCTGTCAATCCCTTTATACGGGTAGTTTCCAGCTTACGGTGTTCCTATTTGATCATTTACTTTAATTCGGTTTCCATTATTATTTTTACTTCGTAGTATTTCATTCACTTTTATTGGTTAAACTTTGTTCTTTGCTTGTTTTACAGCTATCCTACTTTCACTCTTTTTGCTGTCGACGAAGATGGCTAGATTTGAACTAGTAAAAGATAAGCAGTGAATTCTCATAGCTAAAAGTCTTTGACTTGAGGATCCTTCTTCGTTAATTTTCCCGTACTGCCAAGAATAGTATAATAATAGTAAGTTTAGTTTTTAAGTAGGTAGGATAGTCCCATCCTAAATGCTTGGCACTTAGTACTAGTATTAGGTAAAATCTGGTCTCTACCGAGATTGTGATAACTTGGATAATAATCGTTAACACAACAATCCACATTGGATCAGGGCCTTGAAGTGTGTTGGAGCACTTCATTCAAGACCGTAACAGTACACTAGAGTACACAGTAAGAGGCAATGTGGTCAGCATTTCGCCCGCACGAAATTATTACCCTGATTTGGCTTAGGTACTCATTAACAGCTGCATCGACAAGAATCCGACGTCAAATCACGATACAAATCCCACTGTCACCAGTGACAGTTTGTGTAAAAATTTTTGTTTTTGCACATTTGCAACCTATAACTTGCGCGACCCCTGGCTTTAATGGTATGCTTCACCTTTTGCACATGAAAACATATGAAGCACTCAAATATTCAGCCATAAGTTCCTTACATCAAAGTTTTCGATCGTTTCGAACTGTTTGTGGGCTTTCTTTTATCTGTCACCTGGTTGTACACATTTTCGATTGGGTTGAGGTCTACACTGATGCCTGATCAATCCAAAGAGAAATGCCTAGATCTTCCTTAATTTTTTTTGTCTAACGTTAAAAATTAGTTTATTCAAATTAAGAAAGTTTATATGATAGTAACGACGATTGCTGCTTTTTACAGAATGGACCCTATGACAAGGCGCCGAATAATCTTGAAAAATAAAGATTTCTTTAGGCGTCTTTGAATATTTGTTTTCGCGAAATATTCATTTGATGCGATTGTTGCACTTTTTTTGTGATCTGAACTGCATTTCGGAAGCGATTTTCAAGACTTTCTTCAAAACAAAACAAACTTTGAAGATGTGTCCTTTTTTCTTCCTTTAAACTTTTTTTCTATATACTTGACTGGTTTTACAATATTTTTCACAAAACAAAAACGGTGTACCGAGTATTCATTGAACTTTAATTCACGTGTTACTTGATGAGCAATGCAATGCAATGATAGCGCCTATTTGACAACTACGTTCCTTCAGGCATGTGAAATATAAACCTCAAAATACCATTCTTATTATATTCTATATCATGGCATAATTCATAATTCTAGAATGAACTTAAGGGGCCTTTTATAGTCAATTCTTAAAAATTATAGTAATATACAATTACACATTTGAACAAATATTGGTGGGGAAGCTATTTCGGAGTCAGGCACTGTATAGTAGCAGCTTCGTGATCCCTCTCAGATTTTTCGGTCGAGTAGGTTCCGAAAATGGTTCCGTGGAAGGAACAATCACTTCCTATGCCCTCCCCTCCCCAATTTTGTAGTGCCTTTTGCTCACTGTATGCATGAGCGTTCACAGTTTTCACCCTTCCATCAAATTTGGTGTCAATCGGTATAATTGTTTCTGAGAAAAGTGTGTACGACAGACAGGCAGATAGACGGATTTTCCTTGAAAACACTGGCCGCTGACATTCTACGTAGGGTAAAGGTCGATTCTGCTAGCAGCGGCTAAGTGACGTGAATTAAACGAAATCGGAAAGGAGGACTGCTATTCGGATTATCGAAGAAGAAGAAGGACGACGATTTACAAAAAAAAACATCGAAGCTTCACTCGACGAGCAAGCCACCGTCCACGTTAGTCGGCCTGTGATTATAACAGAGTGCAAAGATCTCGACGATGTTACCACTAAGGAGGAAATCTGCAAACCACTCAGAGACGAACTAAAACTGGAAGATATACAGGAAATGGATGGGATTATGGGATGGGATTAATTAAGAGTGGCCTTTCCTATTCGCTAGTAATATTTATGAAGCTTGCAAATACCGCTTTCTTAGCACTGATGAAGTGAACAAGTGGTTCCCGGAATATCGGTATTTGCAAGCTTAATAAATATTATTAGCGAATATAAAAGGCAAGTCATAATTAATCAAATAATTTAATCGGTAATAACACTTAGGATGGGAAGAACCTAAGGGGAGCATACGGTGGAACGCAGGCAGTGACTCTTACTGTGTCTGCTACGTCAGCCACCAAAGCATTGTCTGTGTGTGAAATTTTCGTAGGATGGGTCATGGGCAGGCTACGGGAACAAATCACCTGTCTTCTATGTAGGGAAACTAAAGATCGCGATCGTACTGGCACGTTAGCCAGAAATATCACCATTGATAAGTGACCTAGAATAATAAATGTCAACCTCAAGAGACAAAAGCCAGGTTGGTCATCAGTATCATTTGAAGAGGATATATTTCTGGACGTGTTGCGGTGGCAAACTGAGTTTATTGGATCGGCTGCTGATGAGGGATCACAGCTAAAGGTGAAACGCCTCCTCATCTGTGTTACAAATTGCTATAGGAAATCGTTTCGACACTATTTCCACCACATCTGGAAACTATTTCCTAAGATATCGCTAAGTGCCGAAGACATCCCTCCAGTAACTGAAGACGAGACTATCGGCTTAACATTAGCAAGGATCCTTCCAAATATAGGTGACCGTCACACAACCGGCTAATGATCGCGAGTGATCAGTTGTGTTTTTTTATGCACGGTACGAGCGTGAGCATTAGCGATGTAGAAAACCCCAGACAGCTTCAAGCTTCATATCGGCTAAGTGTTCTCTTCCGCACATGTCCCCCCTACTGGGCAACATCGTATGAAGCAGCAAGCGTATTTGCATGTATGATTGCAGTGTATGTTTTAGCCGATGAAGCAAGCCGTACGAGAAGTGGGAAGTGAGCTTTAGCAAGAAAAGAACGTCATCGGCTGCATGATAAACAGCAGGACCAGGCCAAGAGTGGTCGGTGGACATACAGACTAATCCTGAACATAAGTATGTGGACTACACGAAACTATGGTGAGACGAGTTACGACTTGACTCAATTCTTCAGCGGGTATGGCTGAATATTACGGATTTCGCTGCTGTCCACACATGGGATTAATATACCAATATCCCCTAAAAGAGGAAAACACCTCAGCCACGACTTCATTTTTAATGTGTGCTTTATTCAAAGCCACTTCGGCCTTTTAGACAACACATATACCGGTACATGGTCCATAGATCGATGTAGGTCTTCATTCGACGGCACGATAGAGATAGGCTAATGGAGGTTTGCAACCTTCGAGTAATAATGTCGGTTAGTTTAGTTATGCTGCTCCAATGAATCAACCCAGAGAGAACGTTGTCATGGAGCAACGTCAAACAGACGATGGTGTTGATGTAACTGCATTTCTAGATTTTAAACAAAACGGCGAAAGAGGAACTTGTCCTACTGAAGCTTCGTATAATATCAAGTTCTCCACCGCAGTTAGTAGAAACAATGAATACAAAATAAATGAATTGAACGACGCCCTCGATGTAGTACGCCATTTGGCAAAGAATAAGTAAACCAAGGTGCACAGGAATTCCTTTTCATAGTCCTTTTTTCACTGAATTCATTGGAAATAATTTTCAATGGAAATCTATGTTGACGCTACAGATGTAATGAGACGAAGGAAAATATTCTTTTCAATATTCCGATTCGTCAATTGTAAAAATTCGGTGGTGTTTCCCGTGAGTATATTTTCAATGTAAAAATCCTTCAACTTTTACTTCAGAACTTATTCTAAAAAATATAAAAATTTCCATAGAAATCCTTACATATTTTCCACATATTTGTACATATCTGCAGGAATCGCTCTACCAAGAGGCATTGTGGGATTTCCATCTCACTTGGAGATATAATTGTCCTGAATCTTCTTCCTCATTCTTTAACTTAGTAACGATTCGGAAGCTTTGCATATCGTCATGGTTTTCATTTGTAAATGTATGAATATTTTACAGTTGACAATCATAATGTAGCTTGTGGTTTATTTTGAAAATGTTTCATAATTTCGGTAATTGTTTAATGCTAAAAATAGATTGTGTGGAGAAATTCGATCGATTGACTCGGGTTCGAAATACAGCCCGCATGCGAACACTGATTGCTATCTATAGATGTTAGTCTTATGTTACTGTGTAATTTCTATAGAGTTTGAGACAGTCACACCCTCCAGGAGGAAGTCAGGACGTCAAAGCCTCCTTCCTTATCAAATTTCATTAGGAGTCTTCTCAGAATTATAATTGTATACCTTCGCTACTTTACGAGCTGTTCGCTATGTTCCGGATTATGCATCGTCTTATATTACATAACGGAGCGCTAATATTTATTCAAACCTCGTTTGAGTCAAGACTTGCCTGAAATGAGATGAAACCTTGTCAGCATATTCGTCTTCTTTGTATTTCATAGTCGGAAGGGGCTTTCTCATTTAACCCATTAAGAGCCAACTAAGTTTGCTTTAAAACGAGCAAAGGTACGAGGCTGTTGTGAACAAAGTACCGAATTCCTCGAGTGTGTCATTATTCAACAGATAAAAGCATTTCCCCGGGAAATAAAAGCTTTAAATGTAAAATGATAGATACACGGAAGGTAAAAGAGTTTCAAAAGTGGTTTCTCCGAGATGGGGCAAGTGTTGCTGGGTTGATTGCTTTGGGCATTTGAGTTCAATGCAAAAAATAAAAGCAGTGCTCAACCTTGAAAAACAATGCTTAGTACTAAAGTCGTAAAGACTAAAATTAGGTCGGAAATTGTTAAGAAACCAAAATTCCACCATTTGAAGAAGTACTTTCGTGCAAAGAATGAAATCAGTGCTCATCAATCCTAATTTTCCGACTCTTCTATGCTGGTTGATACTTTACAATTGCCTACGTCCTTAATGGAATTGAACTGCTCTCAGTTCAGGTTGCTTCATGGCAACCCTTTGGCTAATGTTCTTACAAAGGGATTCAGTTGTGAATATTTCCTATCTATATGTTGTAACTCGACTAGGACGGATAAAGTTAGATTGGGCTAGGATCTTTCATTTCCTAAAGACGTATCTATGAATAATAAATTTAAATAAACTTCTATCTGCAAACATGTCTGGAATATTAAATTCTTTTTTCTCTTCGACGAGTCTCCACTTTATCGTGCATTCCCTTGTATTCTCTCCATTCCAAAGGGACCACTCGAAAAAGATATGGGTCCAAGTGGACGTCCTTATATTATATATGCAAAAGTAAAGGGTACCTTTCATTCTTTGGCACACGGACAAGTATGTAATCACCTACCTTCCTTTTGGAAATAACCATATCGATTGTGTATGTAGAAGGGAAATGCTCATTTTCCCGAAGAGGGTGAGACGACGATTTCTATCACGAAAAAGCTGTTTTTTGACTTTGCCGAAAAACCAGATAAATACAATTTTAAAGTTTCCGAAGAATGACATGTTCCGTATTATTCATGTTTTATTTATAAACTTGAAATGAAAACTGAGTTTTTGAGCAGATACTTATTGGAATGGTACGTTGTTGTTTGCTCCATAGTTTGGTCCAGAGGTAAACAAACTTGAACTTGTCCTGTCGTACATTTCAAATTCTGATTTGCATTTCTATTGAAGTTCTTTGCTCCTAAACTTTCTATACATCAATGAGTTTCGCTGACGGTCAAACGTTTCATACTTGCTTAATTTGCAGTGTCTTATTATAGCTAAAATAGTTTGATGGTTTGTTTAGATTTCGAACATAATTCACACTCCATATCGAATGGCAAACTTTATTTTCGAATGCATATCTTTTAGTTCGGCGAAAAACAGCATGAAAAGGTGTAAACGCGGTTGATGCATGAAAATCCAAAGGAGGAGCTGTTTGATGCGTTTCAGAATAATCTTAGCTATTGCCTTTGTGATGCAAACATCCCTCCAACCGTTGCACTCTCAAGACGGAATCCCAATCCTTCTTTTAATCTCTCGGAAATACTACAAATTCTCAAGATTTTTATTTAAATGAAAGCTGCAACTTTGCAAAGAGAGTAAAAAAGCAATTTCGTTGGGAGGCCGTGAAGTCAGTAGCCTTGTCACGCTTGGACCACTAATGGTCGAGATGATTTCACTATTGTTTGGTGGAGCAGTTCGTAATCGTATGTTAAGACTAACTCGATCCATAAGAGGGGGAACTTCTTCTTTGACAACCGTATGTTTCTTCCACTTTATAAACTGCCCATTATCGTGGATGAAGGGTCGACCATAAACATCCCCCACAGGACCATGGACAGACTTGCATCCACCTGCAAGTCCATTCATGATGTCTGTTTTTTCCGTTACCATATATTAAGGAAGGTGGTTAAAGGGTAGTATAGGTCCCATGGCGAACCGTGGATTGGTACCGACGATGGAGCATAAAACCTGGGAAATGCCTGCTCAACCAACACCAACAGCTCTACTAACAAACCATATCTCCACCTCCACGTGGGGACCGCTAGGAGCTCTTTCTTAACGAAAAGCTGCAGACGGAGAAGGATGAATGCGAGTCTCCCGCCCCTAAAAACGGGACAAATTGTACCAACTGGTTTTCCAGGTTGGAGGTTGGATAGGGCTGACAACCTTACACGGAAAACAACTTGTTACGAAGCCACAACAGGAGCCTCGGACTGGACGGATTACACAACGACGAACCCGGCAACGACAATGGAATAAAGATTTGTGCATTCTCTCACGGAAAGGGCACTCCCTGTACAGAGATGGAGCTGACGATCAGCTAGCTGATACCCTAGTCCAATATAGGGCCGATGTAACAGCGTTACAGGAGATGAGTTGGACATAGACCGGTTTCCTGGAGAAGAGCCACTACACCATATATTATAGTGGCATCCAGTAAACCATGTGCTCGGAGTAGGTTTCTTAGACAGCCAAAAAATGAAACCTGCTGTTATTGGCTTTGAAAACATAAGCGAAAGGCTATGCACTCTGCGCTTGCGAGACAAGTTTAGAAATGTAAGCCTCATTAACGTTCACGCCCATACAGACGAGACTGCAGAGTCGCAGAAGGATACCTTCTACGAGCCAGAAGAACGAACCCTTGAAACCTGTCCCAGATATGATATTAAAATCATACTTGGGGATTTTAACAGCAAAGTAGGGAAGGAGCCCGTATTTAGGCGATACGTTGGCTCCCATAGCTTACACCAAAATACAAATGATAACGGACTGCGGATTATTCAATTAGCAGGGTCACACGAAATGGTTGTTGCAAGTACTTGGTTTGCGCGGAAAGCGGTCCACAAACATACGTGGGCCTCTCCAGACGGGACCACTTTCAACCAAATTGTCCACGTGTTGATCGAACACCGCCACCTCTCAGCCTTGATGAATGTCAGAACATATAGGGGGGGGGGCGATATAGACTCGGATAACTAACTCTTTGGCATGGTGTTCCGAGCTCGAATAGCAACACCACCCACAATCCCCACTGACAATCAGGTGAGAGTTAACACTGAAGCTATCCACAACACAACCCTCCGCGACACCTATAAGAGGAAAATGGATGCCGCAATAACCGCAGTCAACACAGGACCTAGAGATGAAGCATCAACAAATGATCCTCACAACCACCTAAAGAACGTTATCATTGATACGGCCAGCAGCAAAAGGAGTCGGAACGGCTGGTTTGACGATGAATGTAAGCTAGCAACGGAACGGAAGAATGCCGCATACCGAGTAATGTCACATTCTCAAAGAATGCGAGCATGCGCGGATGCTTATCATGAACTCCGTCGAGCGGAGAAGCGACTTCACAGACGGAAAAGGAAGCCTGGGAGAACCAAAAGGTTCGCGAATTCGAAAAGTACAGGGATCAACCGCACCAGCTGTGGAAGTTTCACCAACAAGTCAGCAGGATGAAGCCTTCCACACCTCGATGCCCACCCTACCGAGACAAAGAGGGAAATCTGATTTCCGACAGAATGGGCATATAAGAGCAATGGGTTGAGTATTTTGATGAGCTACTGAACAACCAGGACATCGGCTAGTTGGAGCTCCCGCCTACCGAAAACGACGGACAAATACTGCCACCACCAAGTATAGTAGAAACAGTCCGTGCAGTTCATCGGCTAAAAAATCATATGTCGCCAGGAGCCGATGGAATTACAGCCGAATTGGTTAAATATGGAGGCGACCAGTTACACCAAGTGGTTCATCAACTGATGCTCAAGGTATGGGACAGCAAATCAATGCCTGACGCTTGGCAAAGAAGCATTATCTGTCCCATACATAAAAAGGGACATATCACGCAGTGCAGCAATTATAGAGGTATCACGTTGCTGAGAACCATCTATAAGATATTCTCCGCTATCTTGTTAGGCCGGATAGCCCCATACGCCCAGAACATCATTGGCCCATACCAAAGAGCCTTCAATCCAGGCAAATCAGCAACAGATCAGATTTTCTCTCTGCGGCAAGCGATGGAAAAACTGTTGGAATATGTACAACAGTTGCACCCTCTGTTCATCGACTTTAAAGCCGCCTATGATAGCATAGCCGGGGTAAAACTATACACGGCCATGAGAGAATTCGGTATCCCGACGAAATTAATAAGACTGACTAGGCTGACCCTGACCAATGTGCGAGGCCAGATAAAAGCAGTAGTATCACTCTCAAGACCATTCGACATCAACAACGGTCTACGATATGGGGATGTGCTATCATGCGTCCTCTTTAACCTGCCCTCGAGAAAGTGATTCGTGATGCTGAGGTAAATGCAAGAGGTACGATCCTCTTTAAGTCCACTCAACTACTGGCCTATGCTGATGATATCGACATCATGGGAAGAACCACCCGAGGGGTACAAACTGCCTTTATCCAGATCGAGCAGGCGGCGCGAGATCTTGGGCTGCAAATCAATGAAGGCAAGGCAAAGTATATGCTGGCAACGTCAGCACCGAAAACCAACTAATCGACAACATCAAACCGCACTGGTGAAACAGGAAGAATAATGATAGGAGAATACAACTTTGAGACCGTTGATAGTTTCTCCTATCTAGGGTCGAAAATCACAACCGACAACAGCTACGATTATGAAATTTGCGCATGGTTGTTGTCAGCCAACCGAGCCTATTTTAGCTTACAAAGACTGTTCTGCTCGAAACGTCTCACCATAGGGTCAAAGCTCTTACTGTACAAGACACTGATTCTGCCAGCCCTCATGTATTCCTCGGAAACTTGGGTTCTTAGCAAGAATTTTTGGCCCCCTGCATGAGGATGGACGATTCCGTAGCCTGCATAACGACGAAATCTATGAGCGATACCATGACCGTCCGGTTGTGGATTAAATCCGGCTTACGGTGGGCGGTTAACTTAATCCGTATGGATGAGGATGATCCAGCCCGGAAAGTCTATAAGGGCAATATCTATGGTAGAAAAAGAAGACGAGGCAGACCCTGCCTAAGATGGAGCGATAGCGTAGGTCAGGACGCCAGACAGCTTTTAGGGATATCGAATTGGTGGAACTCGGCGCAAAATTGGGATGTTGGGAGTTCCTTATTAAGGCAAACCTAGACCGGATACTGGTTGTTGCGCCATTGATGATGATGGTATATTATAGCGGAATCGTTATTATTTGGTCAGTTTCTGCATGAAGGCTCATGCTACATTTTACTTTTGGAGATTTTCTGTGATACTGAAGTTCAAGGCACCACTCTCAGCGGCAATAAAAGCCACCAGTTCAGTATGCCCCACGAACTGTCTCTTACTTTCAGCAGTTAGTACTTTTGAGATGTGCGTAAAAATTTGGCTACCGCCCGAGAGAAGAGCACTTTTTATAAAGGTTCAAAGATCATCAATATTCTCAGGTGGGCTTAACCTCTAGTCAACAATAAACTTTTCCCATTGGCGAACGGTGGCTTCAGTTTCAATTTTGTCGATTTTATTCACGCTTTCTACTAGAAACTAAATAAAAAAACAGTCGATTTCTTCCTGAAACGGAGTAGGTTATTTATTTGCAAATATGTATTTCGGGTACAAGTTGTGTCCTTTCTCAGTACGTGATCAACTAAGATATTTCGTTCTAGTCTGGCCTTTAAATATTAAAATTAAAATCGTGATCTTTTAATTGCTAACCACAACTATGTGTCACAAAAGGGTGACATTCCTACCGCTCTGGTTCCTTTGTAGGTAGCCCGCCGTTATGGATACTTCCGCAAGTTTCTTGTTTCTGTTTCTTAAGCCACCCTCTACTGGGAGTATTCAAATTTCATGTCAATCGGTCTTCAGTGAAAGAATTCGGAAGTCGCACCGGCTTGTCGACTTTAATGAGTGGACTATATCATATCCTTCCTCGATAGTTTCGCTAACGATTCCCCTATTCCAATATTTCATTGGGTAATAGTTGTTAACAAAGCTATTACGTTCGGTCGCTAAAAAATTACTTATTACATAACTTCTTACTCTCAATTCACTCTCAGAAGAATGGTTATCTAAAGGAAGAAGAGTCTTGATCCGCAAACCATATTTTTAGGACCACTAAAACCTGGAACAAACCCTGGTTCAAAAACTTATGTTTGAAAGCAGTTGGTTAGGCTGTCATTTGTAGGCAAAGGACGTTTCTACAAATTAATATTATTAATATTAAGAATTTAAAATTTGAATCAAATTTTATCAATAACATAAAAAATCGGTCACGCTGCTCGCAGGGCAGCGTCTGATGAGTTGCCTCTGCCCTGGTACGAAACCGTAGCCGTCTTCGTCCCTCTTTCATTTTTGAACTTTGGGTTTGAGATAACACCCCAGGAGGAGTCCGTGGAGCCAAAAATGTAGAAAAATTCTTTTTTTTATTCGATCTAGGCCTCCTTATTGAGGAACTCCAGACGTCCCGGTTTTACGTCAAGTTTCACCAATTCGACATCCCTAAAAGTAGTCTGGCGCCCTGACCTCCGCCATCGCTTAACTTTGTGTTTATTGTCCAAAAAGCAGAATTAGCACCAACCGCTCAACCAATCGACGGTTTGAGGTTTCAATCAACACCGACTTCTCGACGAGAGTGACAACCTTAAAAACAAGCTCTAGCAATCACTTTTTGATCGAATCGCCCACTTTGTTTCTCGGAAGGTATCCACGAAACAATGGTATTTACGAGATCTTACGTCGCTAAGCAACCTCCTTTTTTTATCACCTCTGAAAACCGCGTCAAGTATAAAGATTACCGGCAAGGTACAACTGGGATAAATGGCACTCAAAGCCATTCAGCTTCCGGTTTCCCGATTTGTTTCAATTTTTTTTTGTTTTATTTAAATTAGTAAATTGGTAAAAAAAACAGTGGTAGTGCTAAAGTCTTGACGAGTTTAGAAGGAATATTTAATCCCACATTCGATCTTCAATTGTTTTCATTGTTTAGCGTAATTTGCTTTTGTAAAAATAATGCGGCCCACATTTATCATCTCACTGTTGGCTAGTTATTTGAAAGTTTTCTACAAATGTTTTCTTTTAACTCGCTGCAGTTGCTTTCAGCTAGGTAGGGACGCCACGCAGGAAGTGGAGCTCTTTCTTTCGTTTGATTCGCTACCGGCTCTTGGTGGTGATCTTATTATCCTCGCCCTTATTTTGAAGGCACATTTTTTTCATCAAATATAGTCATGTGAGGCATCGAATGAAAGGTTTTGATTAGTACTTTCCGAAGCTGGTGTTGATTTTGAGATTTGTTGAAAAGCTGGGGAGTGCGGGGGGTCGAAAGTGATTATTTCTTTAACGGACCCATTCTCAGAAACTACCCAACCCAAAAATCTGAATCAGGAAGCTGCCACTATATGGTGCCTAAGCTCCGAAATACCCTTCATGCCGAAACCTGTTCAAATAAAGTTAATAATAGTATATTACTATAATTTTCAGTAATTGGCTGCAGATCCCCCCTTAAGCCCATCTTAGTGTCAGGAAATTTAGCAGCAATGTAAGCTTTTGCACAGAGCATGATCCTACGAAGTTTGGTGGAAATCGCATTATTAGTAACATAGTTATAACTGATCGAATTTGTTGCTTCTTTGCAAATTCAAGACTGAATATGGGTATTCTCACATAATTTATGCATACACTAGGTGCTATGTACTAATAGAACAAATGCGCACTCAAATGATATATTATTATAAAAGCAATACACAAAACCTTTCATACCTGAAGCGGCTAGCTTCCGATTTCCCGACGTGTTTTAGTTTGTATGGACCTTTCTCAGTCATTGCTGACAAATGCAGGTTTTCTATTATAAGGAAAATGTTGTGCTACTTTATTTCCTTCTCCACCCCTTAGGTGTCACATCGAATGGATCAGAGTCTTATTGAGTAGCTGAAAAGAGACCTTAGAGACTTAGAGACATTAGAGACATTCATTAGGATAAACAGAAGGGGGTTAACCTTTTCGAAACTATAAAGTGCTTGAATGTAAAAGTTGGGATTTATACTGGGGCTTAAACAGAAATGTTGGGACGAGCTTTTAACAAATTTCATGGAAGAGGAATGGTCAACTCCTGAGCCTCAAATTGCCACTACAGATTGATCTGGAATTTCCCAGGACTTACAAAACCTTGATGACAAAATTCAACCAACCTATGTAGAAAAGTAGCTATTGGAAGGAGGTGTGACCAACAAGGATCTTGACGACGAATAAACTTTATTCACAGTTCTTAAAGGTGGAAGAAAAAAGAGAGAAGAGCCTGAAAAAGTTAGCCGAACAGCACCTAAGGTAACACTGATGGAATAATTAGATATTAGATGTCCGAGGATAACTCTGCTAAAGGAAAACAAATCCATTAAAACAAATAAGTATAACCGGTTTCTTGAAATGGATATACATAATTTTATCTATGCAAATGTAGGTACATTAATGCATATTTATATACGAATATATACACTTCAGTATTTTTGTTACTCATTCAGTTTTTCAACAAACACATACATTAAGGTACACAAATATTCGCTAATGTGCGCTTTCATCAATCAGGATTCTCCTTCTGGCCAGGATGACTACTTTGGTTTTTTCCAGCGCAAGGTTGAAACCGTGAGCAGTCATCCATCCGCTTACTCGTCGCATCAATATGCCAAGTCTGCTTTGCACCTGCTCAACAGTGCGTCCGGCGACAAGTGCCGCAACGTCGTCTGCATAACCGACCAGGCGCGACTCTTCGGGCATACCGAGTCTCAGCAGACTATCATAAGAAGCGTTTCAGAGGTCCGGTCTTAAGATGGATCCCTGTGCTACTCCCGACGTGATTTACATCCTCCTCTGGCCCTCTAGCGTCTCATAGAGCAGGGAGTGGTCTTTCAGATAATCCCTCAATATCCGCAAGAGATAGCTTGGCACGTGAAAGGAGTTCTCTAGTGTGCCTAGCATATCTGTCCATCTTACCGAATTGAAGGCATTTCTGACATCAAGCGTTATAAGGAGCACTATCTGTCGAGATCAGCGGCTGTGTGCCCCGGTTTGATTAAACGCATCTACGACCTCCATAACAGCATCTACTGTAGATTTCCCTGTTCTAAACCCGAACTGCTTTGCGGATAAGTCCCCGGCAGCACGGATCACTTCAGCAAGTCTACCCCTGATGAGCTTCTCGAACACTTTTCCGGTCGTGTCTAGCATACACAGCGGTCGGTATGCAGACGGGAGCTCCGGGCCTCCTTTTCCCTTGCTGATCAACGCGAGTCTGGCCACTTTTCAGCGACAAGGAAAAATGCCCTCCTTCAAGCACGCGTTGAACACTTCAAGCACCAATTTTAGCCGTTGGCGGAACACCAGTTTGTAAACTTCCGCCGGGATGTCATCAGCACCTGGCGCCTTCCTGGTTTTCACAGTGGGAACCGCTTCTTCGAGCTCTCTCATTGTGAAAAGGGGGCAATCCACGACGCTTTCCGCGCTATTTACATCAACCCGTACAGGGTGTCTGGGGAACAATGCCCGCACAATGCGGTCCATCTGGTCGGTGCTCAGTATGCAGGGCTTCCGCAGAGCGCCGATTTTCCGAGTGACAAGCTAATAGCTTATAGTCCCCACGGGTCCTCATTCACCTCATTAACAAGATTCTGCCAGCCGCGAGCTTTGCTTTTATTTATAGTGCTGCGGAGTCTCCTTTTTGCCGATCTATATTGTGCCTTTATGGCACATGCCTCCTCGTTGGCGTACAAACGTTGTGCCAAACGGCGGAGCTTATGACACTCTTTCCGTAGGTCGGCAATTTGTGCCATCCACCAGTAAATAGAAGGCTTGTCGCGCCTGAGGCCTCTCCGGGGCATGGAAGCCTCACACGCCGTCGTTATCAGATTCATCATCGAATTTACGACGGTGTTAGCTGCGACACTACCACCCCCCGGAGTGCCCCCCAGCGCGGCCCTACCTGCTTCAAGAGCATCGACGAACTTTCCGATGTTCACCCTCGCGACGTTCCACACGCAGGGGGAACGTCGTGTTGGTGCTTGCCGGCAAGTAGCGTCAAACACTTTGAACGCAATGTACTGATGATCACTTGCCGAGAAGTCTTCTAGGACTCGCCACCCGCCCACCGATGATGCCAGAGATACAACGCAAAAGTGATGTCAAGACTGCTTCCTTGACAACCTGGGCGCCGAAAAGTTGGCGTGGATCCGGTGTTTAGAACTACGAGCCCGGTTCTCGCCGCCATTTCCAGAATCCGTTTCCCTCTGGAGTCTGACTGATGCATGCCCCATTCAAGAGCCCTAGCATTAAAAACACCACCAACCAGGATTCGTCCCTCCGTGCTCGAAACGGCGTTCTCTAGAGCATCAAGCCGGCGCCGAAAGTCTGGTATCATATCATTCGGCGTCAGATAAACGCTAAAAAATGTTATCCCTAAACATCGGATCCAGACAAACCCGTCCCCCCGGCCTTCGGCAAGAACACGAAGTCGAACGTTGTCCCGAACCCAGATGGCAGCGGTGCCCGATAAGTCGAGATACCATGAGGACGGGTCCTTGTTTCGGTATTGCTCGCTAATCAGCACTAGATCAGCATTTACTTCCGCAGCGAACTGTGCTAGCAACTGGTGAGCGGTTGCACTCTGGTGCATATTAATTTGCAAAATGCGGATCATGGCGTTCGCACCCTAGCCCTCTTCAATTCCGCCCTGAAGATCTGACACCGTCCCGAGTCCGTAGTGTGTGTGACGCTTTCACCAGACGCGCCACGATCCCTGCAGAGAACACAACTCTCGCTTTCCTTACAAGTCTTCGCTTGATGACCCACTTGCCGCATCCCGGCATGCTGTCCTCCTGTCCGGACCCTGGCAAGCTGCTGACGTGTGTCCATAGTCCAGACACCTGTAGCACTTGGTGGGGACTATCCGCATTCATCCCCTGCATACTACCCATCCGATTTTGATTTTACCACTGTTAAGGAGTTTCCTTGCATATTGCTCGGGGACTTCCACAACGGCGAGTTTTTGGCCTCGAACATTTACAGAGGTAATACCTACCCGGGCATTGGTTACCTCTGGACATTCACGCTTTTGCACCTCCTCTACTTCGACCTTTTCTGTGGGGTAGTCAAGATCCCGTACTTCTAGAGAGCACATGGGTTCTAGGCTGGAAACAAGAGCCTTCTCCCCCAATAGCCCCTTGACCGCTTCGCATAACGTGCTCTTGTTGGTCGTCTTTGGGCCCAGTTCGACGAGAACTCCACCACCCCTCGTTTTCCGTATCGAAGACACCTCTGCTCCGTTCTCTTTGGGTTTCATCCTGTAGCAGATTTCACTAAGGACTTCCGCACATGTCTTGCCTTACGTCGGCTTAATGAGCAGAGCCGATGGTCTAGTCCTTCTTCGTTTCCTCGTTTTTTCCGCTCTTGGCTTTTGGTTGGCAGCCTCCTTGCTTTTGGACAGACGTGTCTCTGGCGACGGAGTCCGTTGTTTCTTTTTCTCCTTTTTCGCCTTCTTCTTTTGAGCCCTGGAGACTACTTCGATAAAGTCTCCTTCAGGCACGTCGTCCTATTTCTGCTTTTTCCCCAGTTCACTTTGCAGAGGGCTATCTGCGGTCCCTTTGATGCAAGCAGCATTCTCAGCGGGGAGTGCGACTGGTTCTGCTCTACAATCGTCTTCCCCTGCTCTCCACATTCGTCTATAAAAGGAAATGCGGTCCAGTAGTTCCTCCAGTTCCATCAGCCCGTTTTTGGCGCCTTTGCTGACGTTCCTCTGAAGGAACGTTGCCGACCGCATACTTTCCTCTTCGGCCCTAGCGAGGACGGTCGGATGCACTTCTATTGGATTTGTGTCCAAATCCATCTGTTCAGGATTAGCAATTCTCACTGAGCTTACTTCCAGAACAGGGGCACTGCAAGGTATTGGAGTTGCCATCTCCGTACGTTCAGTCGCACCACTTGATGAGGCTTCCTCTTTATTTGGGCGCCCCGGTGCCACATCGGGTATGTCAGCCCTCGTTGCCTCTTTCGCTGATCGCTGCGGTGAACGACGTATTTTTGTGCTCCACTCAAACGCATTCAGCTCTTCCTTCTTGCCTGTTGTTTCGTCGTTTTTTTTATAAGTTTATGAATATTCTCCATGAAAAAGTAACCAGCCCATCGTGTGCAAGGAAGCGGGTCGCAATAGTCAGGAACGGGTATACCCTTGGGGGCACAGCCCCTACCCCAGTTCCCTAAAGAAGTGTAGGTCAGGGGTTAGCTGATCCCGGAATTTACAGATGGATCAGCGCTCGCTCGGGGCAACGCGGTCTACTAACACCGGTTCAATGCACATTTCCCGACCAGGGTCCCTAAGGGGATGGCTCCTGATGCACGTCGCAACTACCACCTTGGCAGAGCTACACTCTCATTGAAGTAATAAAAACTTGTTGTTTCTTTTTCGTTGGTGTGGGTATTTATTCTTGCAAATACCGATATTTCGGGAACCACTTGTTCCCTTCATCAGTGCAAACAAGTTTGCTCATCTGTAGACATTAAGGTTCTATTTATACTATTCTAAATCTATACTAGGAGAAATTGCTTGTTTGCACTGATGAAGGGAACAAGTGGTTCCCGAAATATCGGTATTTGCAAGAATAAATACCCACACCAATGAAAAAGAAACAACAAGTTTTTATTACTTCAATTAATTAATCGTTGGAAACACCGCATAATTTCACTCTGATACACTCTCATCACCCCGTCGACGCTGACAGAGAGTTGTCGGCGGTTCTGGAGACTCCCCGTGCGTCCCGACGTGTACCGGTCATTCACGGTTCGCTCTTCACCGAGAAGCTTTCTCGAGGCTACTACCTAAGACGCAGGTATGCTGTCAGCTAAGGGGCAGAACTACTTACTCGGGCACCTCGGGGACGTCACACCCCATATCGTAAGCGACCCGTTAAAAGTCGGTAACGACCCCTGAGGGGGTCATCATAAGCCACGCAAATAAGCTGATGATGTCTTAACTAACAGGAATATTTGACATTCGGGTGAAATTCTAAAGCTCCACTACTTATCCTGAGTCCTTTTTTGTTTCTGTTTTATCCCGTTCAGAAACGGGTTCGGCTTAACTTTATTAGTCGCGCCATTTTGAACTGTTAAAGGCTTATCAGATCGGGCTTTTGGTAGGTTACCGATGACTTCAATGTTCAGGTCAATTTAGCAAGTTAATTCCCGTTAGCGCAAATTGCGTGACCATACCATCGAAGATGCCTCTCACGCAATTTTTTCCACATTACGTGTATCTCCATATTGTTTCCGCATTCCCTTATTTTAGTCGACATGGAGCCGTGTTACACCACTGGTCCAACGCAACGTATCCGTCTTCATTACCGCAAGGCGTCGTTCATAGTCTTTTATATTCGGCTAACACTCAGAATCACAGGGGGCAATAGGGCGCGCGGTATCGCGGTAAATTTCAAATTTGAGACGTTCGTTGATGTGTCGATCATAAAGTACGGCAGTTGTGAAATCCGAATTCAGCCAGATTGCATTTTATTGGAATCGGACATCAAAAATTTTGTTTTATTTAGATTCGATCTGAGAGCGTGCTGAATGAAGCGATCATTCCATTCTTGAATAGTTGCTCGAGACCAGCTTTTCTACTAGATGGTAGGAGAGCATCATATGCATAAAGCAATATATAGGTCGCTGGACGTTGGATGTCCCATGTGACAGTGTGCATAACAATAACGAACAGGAGTGGTGAGAGAGCGTTTCCTTAATGAACACCGAACAAAACACGAAGCGGTTTTGATATGATTGTTAATAGACACGGTCGTACCTGGTTACCAGCGGTTTTTAATGTACGTACAGAATATATATACCAGGTTTATCCTCACCTGAGTTGCAAACGCAGAGCTGCATGCGACCAGGCGCGTGTCATGGGTTGCGGATAATGACATGACCCACCGGGTCAGCTACGAATATCGCAAGTTAATCTTGTAAATAAGTAGCCGCGGACAAGCAGAACGTTTCCCTTTGTGTTCGTCCTCCCTTACCGATTCTTCCCGATCAGGGGGAGTAAACCTCCTTAACAAATCCGTAATCCGGGGTGAAGGGATCGACGCGCCTATCGGATGAATTGCAGTGACGTTACACTGTATTTCAGCGGCTCCCCTCCAAATACCTTCCCTACCTTTGGAGGTAACCATGGGGCATTGCAACATTGGGGCTCTGTTGCAGGGTTGACTGCTTCCCCAATACTCGTGGGAACAAAATTGGGGAAAATAATTTAAATTCTCTTAATGGGACCCCAGGGACACGAAGACAGTACCCAACACGGTTAAGGGTCGTTCAACAACATCAGAGCGGCTCTTCGCCCTTGGATGTTTTGGCGGTTATGCCGTCAACCACCAGGGACGGGAGACCTAGGCGTCGTATGGTTTGGACGAACCAACTCAACGAATTTATCGTCCGCGCCTATTACCGTGTCACGGATTTGGAACGGAATCCATCAGGGTACAGACATCGACTACATGACGCGTTCATAACCCGATTTCCGGAACTAAGTCATGTTCCGGAACAGAACGTCGTCAACCAGTACCGGGTGATAGTGAATAACAACCGAGTTGCCTTACCAACTAGGCAACAAATCTTCCAAGAGGTTTCACTTGAGCTCGGGCTGGAGTCATAAAATTACCGGACTAGTCAAAGGAGTAACACAAGTACTCCACCTGTAAGGCACTCCATGAATCCAGTAGTCAGGAGAAGCTTAGTAACTGGGGATGTCGACACAATTTATAATGAGGCTTTGACCGCATTCCAGGTCGCATTCACAGAGTATGCTGAGATTCTCCCAGACGCTAGGCCAAAGATCCCAAAACTGAAGTTTACTTCGGCAGCTACTAACATCATTGCTGCCGTTGACAGAATTTTGGCTGATCGTTTGGCTAGCGAGACTACTGCTACAGAGGTTCACAGCCTGATCTACGTTGCAGCTGCCACGGTTATTCGTCTCCATAACCAACATCTTAGAGCGAATAACAGAGGTATGCGCTGATGGACTTTACCGTTCTGGGTGTTTCAACTAAACAAAAGAGTCGAAAAGTTGAGAAAGGAGATTGGTCGTGTGACGCAAGCACTCCTTGGAAATCCATCACCAAGAGTGCACAGATGCGTTGCGAACATCATTGGAAACTACCATCTGTCCAATGATATGCCAATCGAAGAAATCCTCGAGGTGCTGAAGCAGAAACTTGCGGTATGCTCCAATCGCATCCGTAGGTATCAGAAAAGCTTTCAGCGAAGGACAGACAACACCTTGTTCTTCCAGAACCAACGAGGATTCTACAAAAATCTCATCAACTCAGGTAGGGAAAGTAACCTCAATCTGGATCAGGCAGAAGACTTCTGGAGAAGTGTTTGGAGCGAATCCAGCCGTTGCAATTTAGAAGCAGCGTGGCTCCCACACCTTATGCGTTCATGCGAGGCCCTCCCCGAAATGACCATGCCTGACGTAACTGAAGTCGACGTTAAAGCAGTCCTTGACAAGGCAGGTAACTGGAAGGCGCCAGGAGTTGACAAGATTCACAACTTCTGGCTGAAGCGGTTCAAGAGCACTCACAGGATATTGGCAAATCAATTTAATCAGATGATTGCCGATCCTGATTTAGTTCCACCATTTTTCACCAAGGGGATAACTTTCCTCATCCCCAAGGAACAGGGTATCTCTTGCCCTTCAAAATGTCGACCAATTACTTGTCTTCCTACCATCTATAAGGGCTTCACTTCAGTTCTGTGCGCGAACATCTCAAAACATCTTGATGTTCATAAATTGATAGCTGAGGAGCAAAAAGGATGCGCAAAAGGCTCCCGAGGCTGCAAAGAACAGCTTATAATCGATACGGTAGCTGTAAAGCAGGCTGTCCACCAAAAACGAAACATCTCGACAGCCTACATCGATTATAAATCAGCCTTTGACTCCATATCACATTCGTGGTTACTACAAGTGTTACGCTTGTAT
Source organism: Hermetia illucens (assembly GCF_905115235.1). NCBI lineage: Eukaryota > Metazoa > Arthropoda > Insecta > Diptera > Stratiomyidae > Hermetia > Hermetia illucens. The sequence goes on along the minus strand of NC_051849.1, from coordinate 84,518,844 downwards.
AAAATCAACCCGAATGTCGTTCTTCTACTGAGAACAGCAATGAAGAATTGGAGCACGAAGCTATCGGTATCTTCGCAAACATCAGGAGAGATACCAATCAGGCGTGGCATTTTCCAAGGCGACTCTCTAAGCCCACTGTGGTTTTGTTTGGCTTTGAATCCACTATCCCATCTTTTGCATGAAAGCAAATACGGGTTCCTAGTCAGGCATAGCATATTGTCGAAATGTACATTAAGTCATTTAATGTACATTGACGACATCAAATTGTATGCCAAAGACGAGAACCAACTTCGCTCCTTGCTGGACATCACGGTCCAGTTCAGCATAAAAACAATTGTTCGGGGAAGACACACCGACAACGAAGGATACAGCCAAAATAACATCCGAATTGAGGGCATGGGTTCGGACGACGTCTACAAATACCTCGGTATATTGCAAGCAACAACACCTGCTGTGGCAATAATCAAATCTAAGTTGCTGGGGGAATTTGAACGGCGTCTGGATCTTGTCCTTAAAACTGAGCTGTACGGGAAAAATAAAATCATGGCAATCAACAACTTCGCCATTCCCGTCTATACATTTTCGGTGTGATACAGTGGAGGAATACTGATTTAGAATCTGTCAATAGACGGGTAAGGGTAGTTCTCGCAAACAGTAACATGAACAATAGAGCTGCCGTCGTCAGGGAGGAAGGCGGGTTCTTGATTTAAAAGCGTTGCACTACAATCAAGTGCATTCTCTTCGTGAGTTTTTCTATGAGAAACAATCCTCTAGCCAAATACATCAGGCTACCGTCATGGCAGATAATAAATTATCTCCTTTGAACTTGAGAAGCAGAGAATGGGATCCCATGTCGAATGTTACTTCAGTCCAACAGAAGATCGACATGTGGAAAGAGAAACCCATTCACGGAGGTCATATGAAAAATTTGTTGTTGTCAGGCATTGACATCGAAGCCTCCAACAAATGGTTGACAAACGGTGTACTGTTCTATGAGACCGAAGCACAAACAAAAAAATTATAAACGGTACATTCTTCACGACTCCTCAATCACCAACTCCAGTTGTAGGTTATGCAACTGAGAAGAGGAGACCATCCAGCACATAACATCTGCGTGCAGGATGTTGAGCGGTACCGAGTACACCAATCGTCATAACCCCGTCTGCAAGATTCTCCATCAAAACCTTGCGTTGAAGTATAACTTAGTGGCAACCTACCATCCTTACTATAAGTATACTCCGCAGAGAATCCTGGAAAATGATCGGGTCAAACTACTGTGGGATCACACTATTGCCACCGACCGCAGTGTTAATCATAACAGACCCGATCTAGAACGAGCGTGCTTTATAATCGATGTAGCTGTACCGCTGGACCGAAACACTGTTGAAAAACACCACGAAAAAATCCGAAACTACGGCACCTTGCCAGACGATATGAAGCAGACCTGGAGACTACAAAAGATCGAAGTAGTCCCAGTGATAATTTCAGCGACGGGGTTAGTCCCGCAGAACTTACATAAAGCGCTGAAAACGCTCGATCTTAGGGCTGGACTATACATGGAGATGCAAAAAGCGGTTATCCTTGCAACCTGTGCTATAGTCCGAAGAGTCCTGTCCGGTAACTATCTGACATAATGGGTTTCAGTCTTGATCCGCACTGTCTTCGATATAAGATCCATGTCTCTGTAGTGTAGAACCTCCGCGTCATTGGTTGACGTGTTTGCGACAATCGGGATGTAGCATTACATTTTCGCATGGACGCACACACTTTGCGTTAAAACGCATCATCGCTGTGATGCGGGCCTTTGGATGCTGCCTTCAGCCCATCCTTAGGTTGGTCGCCCCTCAGTCCGGTTGGGCGGGAAGAGGGTCCGTGGGCTTTTTTAACTACATATATACGTTTTTGTGTATGGAGTAAAGTGGAAATACATGAAGATCCCTCAGATCAATTTAGATACGCACATATATATGTATGGATCGTCATGCGGTAATAGACAATGTTTGTTTATTTACGATGAACATAGTATGTACGTCGTTGATATGTACGCACATATGTGTATCTTGGATTTTGGGAAAATATGACCGAATATTTTGTACTCTTAGCTATGTCCGAATGGAAAATCTTGCAGGGAGAGTTTCTTACATAAGATGAACACGAAACCTTTATACTGCCTAGCTTCCGGTACCCCAACTTGTTTTTGTTTGTTGTTGTGATTCATTGTTAGATACTTTTTCAGCTGTTCATGCTTTCAATGTCTAGAATCGTGACCACTTAGGGGTATCTTGAGTTTTTTCTCGAGTGTATTACTATTTTGACGCAGGCTTGTTTGCAAGCAAGCAAACCTAAGTACTTCTAATGTCCTTCAAAATCTTATCAAATGCCTGGTAGATAAGTATATGATAGACTTACATATATGCGAATCGTATACTTTGAAAATAGTCATCATTTCAATACAGGCTGAAAAGATATTTTGTATCCCGATTTCATTAAGCGAAACCTATTATTTCAAGTATGTTTGTATCTTATGAAGGATATAGTTCAATAATTTCTATTTGTATAACAGAAAAGGCAAAGGGGAATGTGATTCGCGAAATAATTGATTCCTTAGGCCAATGAAAAGCGATATTACCTATCTGAAGTAAGAACATTAGGGCATTGCCTTATATGTATCGAAGCCACGGGCAAATCAAATCCTTAAACTGAAAGGCGAAGCTGCTAAAAACGTATAAGTTCTACACATTCTGAATTCACAATACTATGGTATTACACTCCACTGATTGAAAGAGCCGTTCTTGCGATTGTCTGGAATATAAACGTAAACCCTCATAATAGAAGCTTTTTCTGTTGGAGCGTATGAAAAGCCGCTTGTACTTATTCTTCTCTGGAGAGTATTCCAACACTTGTTCGTTCAGCAGCACACTGACGTGAAACTTTCTCAAGCTGAAAAATTGAATTGGCTCAATCCTGACAGTCAGAGGCTTGCCATTTACTTCTCAACTCTTTTTATCACTAGGGAAAATCCCGTAAATCAGGTGGAAGGGTTGATATGAGCTTATCGCTCATAGTGCTAGCAGACAGGCGGGTATTTCGCTTGAATTTCCTTTCTGTGTGCACATTCATATTTTCCAACGATGTATCCTCGTTTTTACAGCCCGAGTCCTTCGTCTCATCCAAATTCGTGCATATACCCATTAAGGCTTGCATGGAAAATGTATAGAAGAAAAATTCATTCGTAACCACTAAATCCTTTTCGAAACGGAACTAACGCACCGTACCCTTTGGTCACTCCGGCTTTCCTGTTCCTCTTATGTACAAAGGATACGATCAGTCGCCATTGCACAATGATGCATGGGTTCGCAAGGCAAACAGTGATGCTTCAGTTGTTGAGACTTGCATATCAATTTCAATTTATCTTGAATTTCGTGCTTTATGGATTTTTTGTCCGTGCTTTGCTTCCTTCCGGGGAAGTAAATTAAAATGATGCTATCGTTCCCTGCAGGAAGTGTATTTCAATTGGATTTTATATTGCATGTTCTACGAAGTTTGTATCTCTTCCGCTAATAGTTAAACTCATAAATGTCCAATTGCAAAGTGGCAGAAATAATTGATTTCTGCCTAAAAACCATGCCAATCTCTGGAATTATTTTGAAGAAGGACCATAAGCAAATATCATCTTCCATTTTACAAAGGAGTTTATTTGCTTACTGTCTATCGAGTATTACATCCTAGAGTTTTGTTTAGCATTATTATAGCTGTCCAGTAAATTTCAGTTGAAAGCTCTTTCAGGTTATTTTGAATTTTCGAATTTTAACGTTCGGTGATAATCGAAGTATTTTAATTATGATGATCATCATCATTATCAACGGCGCAACAATGGATATCCGGTCTAGGCTTGCCTTAACAAGGAAGTCCAGACATCCCGGTTTTGCGCCGAGGTCCACCAATTCGATATTCTCAAAAGCTGTCTGGCGTCCTGGCCTACATCATCGCTCCATCTTAGGCAGGGTCTGCCTCGTCTTCTTTTTCTACCATAGATATTGCCTTTATAGACTTTCCGGGTGGGACCATCCTCATCCATACGGATTAAGTGACCCGCCCACCGTAACCTATTGAGCCGGATTTTATCCATAAACGGACAGTCATGGTATCGCTCATAGATTTCGTCATTATGTAGTCTACGGAATCGTCCATCCTCATGCAAGGGGCCAGAAATTCTTCGGAGGATTCTTCTGTCGAACGCGGTCAAGAATTCGCAATTCTTCTCGCTAACAACCCAAGTCTCCAAGGAATACATGAGGACTGGCAAGATCATTATCTTGTACAGTAAAGTTTTGACCCTATGGTGAGACGCTCCGAGCAGAACAGTTTTTATAAGCTGAAATAGGCTCTGTTGGCTGACAACAACCGTGCGCGGATTTCATCATCGTAGCTGTTATCGGTTGCGGTTTTCGACCCTAGATAGGAGAAATTATCAACGGTTTCAAACTTGTATTCTCCTATCAATATTCTTCCTGTTTGACCAGTGCGGTTTGATGTTATTGGTTCGTTCGTCTTCGGTGCTGACGTTGCCACCATATATTTTGTCTTGCCTTCATTGATGTGCAGCCCAAGATCTCGCGCCGCCTGCTCGATTTGGATGAAGGCAGTTTGTAGGTCTCGGGTGGTTCTTCCGTTGATGTCGATATCGTCAGCAGAGGCCAGTAGTTGGTTGGACTCGAAGAGGATCGTACCTCTTGCATTTACTTCAGCATCACGGACCGCTTTCTCCAGGGCCAGGTTAAAGAGGACGTATGATAGGATATCACTTTGTCGTAGACCGTTGTTGATGTCGAATGGTCATGTGTACAGTTTTACCCTGGCTATGCTATCATAGGCGGCTTTAAAGTCGATGAATAAATGGTGCAACTGGTGTCCATATTCCAACAGTTTTTCCATCGCTTGCCACAGAGAGAAAATCTGATCTGTTGTTGATTTGCCTGGAATGAGGCCCCTTTGTTCTGGGCGTATGTGGCTATCCGGCCTAGCAAGATAGTGGAGAATATCTTATTGATGGTGCTCAGCAACGTGATACCTCTATAATTGCTGCACCGTGTGATATCTCCCTTTTCATGTATGAGACAGATAATGCCTCGTTGCCAAACGTCAGGCATTGATTCACTGTCTCATATCTTGAGGACAAGTTGATGAACTACTTGGTGTAACTGGTGGGCTCCATATTTTACCAATTCGGCTGCTGCAAACTTATGATTTTGTTAGCCGATGAATTGCACGGACTGTTTCTCCTAAACTCGGTGGTGGAGTATTTGTCCGCCGTCTTCAGTTGGCGGGACCTCCAACTCGCCGATGTTCTGGTTATTCAGTAGCTCATCAAAGTACTCTACCCATCGCTCAAATATGCCCATTCTGTCGGAAATCGGATTTTCATTTTTGTCTCGGCAGGATGAGCATCGAGGTGTATAAGGCTTCATCCTGCTGACTTGCTGGTAAAACTTCCCCGCCTGGTGCGGTTGCTCCCTGTACTTTTCTAGTTCACAAACTTTTTGGTTCTTCCAGGCTTCCTTTTTCCGTCTGTGAAGTCACTTCTCCGCTCGACGGAGTTCGTGATAAGTCTCCGCGCGTGCCCGCAGCATTACTCAGTATGCGGAATTTTTCCGTTCCGTTGGTAGCTTACATTTAGCGTCAAACCAGCCGTTCCGACTCCTTTTGCGGTTGGGGCCAAGTATGTTTGTGGCCGTACCAATGATAATGTTCTTGAGGTAGTTGTGAAGATCATTTGTGGATGCTTCATCTCCAGAATCTCTGTTGACTGCGGTTATTGCGGCATGCAGTCCTCCTTTATGGGTGTTGCGGAGGGCTCTGCTATGGATGGCTTCGGTGTTAACTCGCACTTGATTGTCAGAGGGGATTGGAGGTGGTGTCGTAATTCGAGCTCGGAGCACCATGCCAACGAGATAGTGATCCGAGTCTATATTGGCCCCCGTATATGTTCTGACATTCATCAAGGCTGAGAGGTGGCGGCGTTCAATCAATCAATCGTCTGGAGAGGCCCGCGTATGTTTGTGGACCGCTTTCCGCGCAAACCAAGTACTTCCAACAACCATTTCGTGTGACTCTACTAATTGAATTATCCGCAGTCCGTTAACATTTGTATTTTGGTGTAAGCTATGGGGGCCAACGTATCGCCGGAATACGAGCTCCTTTCCAACTTGGCTGTTGAAATCGCCAAGTATGATTTTGATATTATGTCTGGGACAGGCTTCGAGGGTTCGTTCTCCTGTCTCGTAGAAGGTATCCTTGTCCGACTCTGCAGTCTCCTCTGTAGGGGTGTGAACGTTAATGAGGTTTACATTTCTCAACTTACCTCGTAAGCGCAGAGTGCATAGTCGTTCGCTTATGTTTTCAAAGCCGATAACAGCAGGTTTCATTTTTTGGCTGACCAAGAAACCTACTTCGAGCACATGGTTTACTGGATGGCTAGCATAATATATGGTGTAGTGGCTCTTCTCCAGGAAACCGGTCCCTGTCCAACGCATCAATTATCAATTATGATAGACTCTATTAATTTTTATTTGCTAGTAAGTACAATAATATTTCACAATATCATCGTTACGAAAGGAATATAGAATTTCGAATGTTTATGCAGTAATTCAGAAAAAACAATAGGACTATTATATTGTAGTAAGCAGATTTAGACAAGATAATTTGAATTTATTGACTGCACAAAACACTTATTTTTTTTCATCACAGACGGGCTTTTTACACTTATTGCAACACTTCCTTGTCTTTCTCGTTGCAAATGAAGCATGATCCTACTACAATCTTTCTACCAGTGTTGTCTCGTTGATTGGCAGCGATGATTTCTACCGTGTGTCCTCTCAACTTTCGATCTCCAATCTCATGATTTTCAAACAACAGCAGGGCTAGATGTTTTTAGAGCAGCTGTAATAAAAGCTTCCATTGGCTGTTATTTTAGGAATCATTTTATAAATTTCGTAATAAATGATGCAAGCATCAAGAAATAAATAAATATGTATATGTATCATAAACCATAAAATCCCTTTAACTCCCGAAAACATACTGAAAATCGCTATTTCTACACCTTCCGGACTCTTCGAGTTGACCAGGATGGCATTTGGCTTGGGTAACGTAGCGCACACAAAACTTAAACTTCCGTTCCATATACATGGAGGATGTATTGGTCGGCTCTTCTCCCGAATCTAGACAAGGTTGAAGCGATCAAATCTTTCCTTTGCCAACCACGGTGACGGATCTGCAAAGGTTTTCGGTCATGTGAAATTTCTGTCGTCGTTTCCTGCCAAGGACTCATCACCAAGCGATCCTCAACGCTCACTTGTCTGGGTCCAAAACAAAAGACTCCCGTGAGGTTGCATAGTCGACTAAGGCCGTGAAGGCGTTTGATACCGTCAAACAACAGCTTGTTGATGCTACACTTTTGGCATTTCCTTAGTCAGATGCATCCCCAACCGTGCTCACCGATGTCTCAGACACAGCGGTAGGCCAACCAAACTTGCCAACCTTTGAACTTGTTTCCTTAGCAATTCAAACCAGCTCAACGCAACTACGGCGGATTTTACTCGATTATACGGAAATCGTCGAGACGCAGGCGCGAGTTTGAGGACAAACTCCAAATACAAATTCAAGGACTTTCCTATCTTCAGTTCACTTATTCTGTGAAACTTCGGAGAAGGATCTAGGCCATTTATCCAGTACATCGCGTGCCAGAAGTGTAAGATCAACAAGCAGTAAAAAAGGAAGTAGTCGTATTCCCTCGGTCAACCAAGCGCTTCCACATCATCCACCTGGACATCATTGGCCCTTTGCGAAATTTGCATGGTTACAAGTATTACTAGATGCACATAGACAGGTTTAGGTGGTGGCCTGAAGCAATACCTCTGATTGACATTATTGTACAATCCTGTGGCGAGGCCCTCTGCCGAGGATGGATCCCACGCGTGTTGTACCAACCGTAATCATCACGGACTAGGGAATGAAACTCGACATCCAGGGCGGGCCCTAACGGGTCTTCTTGTTGAGACTGAAACCTTCCGCCTAACTGAGAACGCTCCAAAAAGGCGTTTATTAACTATTTTTGGCAGACATTGCGACGGGACGTATTTTGGGGCCTACATTTCGCATAGAGTTTTTTTAGAATTTTCGGTTAGATATGTTCTAAGAAAGAGACCTTTTCACTTACATTTTGAGCTTTAATTCCTCTATATTTCATCCAATATCAGAAAAGTACTAATTGAGCCATTTCATTTAATAACACACACGACCATGAGAAACTTTTTTTCTACCACTCTCCCATGTATGACGAGTCCCCCTTAAATTTAACAGAAAGTAGCGTCATTTGCAATATGTAAAGGGATAGCCACATATCCTCACTAAACTTCGTGACAATAGGGTCAATGGCTTCCGAGTAAATCGGATATGACAGACAGACAAACGAATAGGTAGACATTGAATCGAAACTAATAAGGTTTCGTTTTACACAAAACATGGGCTAGGGAAAGTCGGTATCTTTGTTGGCTTAAAAAAACTTTCAATTCTGGAGAATATGAAGTGAAAGTGAAATGTCGAACGAGAAAAAAAACAGTTTTGGGTTTTTCCCATAGCAACAAGACAACTTTAAATGCAGTTTCTTCATTTTTTCACATTACCACAATTAAATTTCGAAGAGACTGACATCCCGAATTTGTAATTACAGCTATTTGCTATAGTTGAGCAACTTCAAATAAACTCTCCAAAATTCTTTAATAAATCGAAATACCGGAAGTTAGGCGTGTCAAATAAATAGGTTTCGTGTTTATTTAATTTGAGTAAACTTCAGTGAACGTTTTTAAATTCATTGATCGAACGCATCTGAATGTTTCCGCTTTGTTTCGTGCTTCGTGCATAAAAGCATATACGTCCCAGGTTAATCCTGACCTAAGTTGCAAACGCAGAGCTGCATGCGACCAGGCGCGTTTCATGGGTTGCGGATAATGACATGACCCACCGAGCTAGGTACGAATATCGTGAATTAATTTTGTAAATAAGTAGCCGCGGACAAGCAGAACGTTTCCATTTGTGTTCGTCCTCCTTAATCTATTCTTCCCTTTCTGGGGGAGTTAACCTCCTTAACAAATTCGTAATCCGAAGGGAAGGAATCAACACGTCTATTGGATGAATTGCAGTGACGTTACACTGTATTTCAGCGGCTCCCCTCCAAATACCTTTCCTACTTTCAGAGCTAACCAGCAGGCATTGCAATATTGGGGTCTGTTGAAGGGCTGACTCGTTCCCCATTACCCGTGGGAATAAAATTGGAGACTTTTGCTTAAATGCTTTAAATGGGATCCCAGCGACACGAAGACAGTACCCAACACGATTAAGGGTTACTCAACAACATCAGAGCGGTTCTTCGCCCTTGGATGTTTTGGCGGTTATGCCGTCAACCACTAGGAACGGGAGACCTAGGCGTCGTATGGTTCGGACGAACCAACTCAACGAATTTATCGTCCAAGCCTATTACCGTGTCACGGATATGAAACGGAATCCATCAGGGTGCAGACAAAGACTCCATGACGCGGTCATAACCCCTTTCCGAAATAAAGTCATGTTCCGGAGCAGAACGTTGTGAATCAATACCGGGTGATATTGGAAAATAATCGAGTTGCCGTACCAACTAGACAACAAATTTTCCACAAAGTTTTACTTAAGCCGGTTTGGAGTCATCAACTTACCGGACTGAACAAAGGAGCAACTCAAATACTCTACCTATATGGCACTCCATCAACCCAGTAATCAGGAGAAGCTTAGTGACTGGGGGTGTGAATTTTGATTGATCGTTTAGCTAGCGAGATTACCGCTATAGAGGCTCATAGCCTGATCTACGTTACAGCTACCACGGTTATTCGCCTCCATAATCAACATCTTGGAGCGAATAATGAAGTTACGAGCAGGGCGAATTTACCATTCTGGGTATTTCGACTCAACAATATTATCGAAAAGTTGAGAAAGGAGATTGGTCGTGTCACGCAAGCACTTCTTGGAAATCCATCACCAAGAGTGCACAGATGCGTTGCGAACATCATTGGAAACCATCATCTCTCCAATGAGGTGACAATCGAAGAAATTCTCGAGGTGCAGAAGTAGAAACTTGCAGTATGCTCCAATCGCATCCGTACATATCAAAAAAGCTCTCAGCAGAGGACAGACAACACCTTGTTCTTCCAAAATTAACGAGGATTTTACAAAAATCTCACCAACTCAGGTTGTGAAAATAACTTCGATCAGGATCAGGCAGAAGACTTCTGGATAAGTATTTGGAGCGAATCCAGCTGTTCCAATTTAGAAGTAGCGTGGTTCCCACACCTTATGCGTTCATGCGAGGCCCTCCACAAAATGACCATGCCTGATGTAACTGAAGCTGACATAGAAGCAGCCCTTGAAAAGGCAGGTAACTGGAAGGCGCCAGGAGTTGACAAGATTCACAACTTCTGGCTAAAAGGGTTCAAGTGCACTCACAGGGCATTACTAAATCATTTTAATCAGATGATTGCCAATCCTAAATTAGTTCCAGATTTTTTTCCCAAGGAGATAACTTTGCTCATCTCCAAGGAACAAGGAATCTCTTGTCCTTCAAAATGTCGACCAATTACTTGTCATCCTACCATCTACAAGGTCTTCACGTCAGTTCTATGCGCGAACATCTGAAAACATCTGGATGTTTATAAATTGATAGCTGAGGAGAAAAAAGGATGCGCAAAAGGCTCCCAAGGATGTAAAGAACACCATATAATCGATACGGTTGCTGTGAAGCGGGCTGACCACCAAAAATGAAATATCTTAACAGCCTACATCGATTATTATCAGCCATTGACTCCATATCGCATTCGTGGTTTCAACAAGTGTTACGCCTGTACGAAATCAACCCGAATGTGATTCTTTTCCTGCGGACAGTGATGAAGAATTGGAGCACGAAGTTATCGGCATTCTCACAAACATCAGGAGAGATATCAATCAGGCCTGACATTTTCCAAGGCGACTCCCTAAGCCCACTGTGGTTTTGTTTGGCTTTGAGTCCGTCATTCCATCTGTGAGTGAAATATTAAAGCCCCCAATATGAAGAAGTTACTTCTCCCCAGCCTTTTTGCCCAGTGCTGCTATTAGGTAAGCTCTTTTCAAAGTGTGAAATAAAACCTTATTAGAATCGATTTGATGTCTGTCGGTCCGTTTGTCTGTATGACTGTTACTCCGTATTTATTCGGAAACGGCTAAACCAGTAGCAACATTTGGTGAGAACGTGTGATCTATGAACCCCTTTACATTCGGCGGGTGGGATCATTTTGCCTTTGGTTTAAGAGGGAGTTCTCCGTACGTGTGAAAGTGGGGTGTAAATTTGTTTCACAGAATATGGTCGTTTGGGGTATCAAATGCAAGGCCTCAATTAATACTTTCCGAAACTGATGAAATTTTTGATACCGGGTGAAACATGGGGGAATGAGGGCCTAAAATGTGTACCCTAAAAAGTGTAACAGGTCTCGTTTTCAGAACCTAGCCAAGCGCAAAATTGGAAAGCATCAAAATACATTTCATTCCGATAGCTGGTAAGGTAAAGTTACTAAGAGTATATTACCATATTTTAGAAATTCACCCAAAAACCCCCATTAAACTCATCCTAGAAGTTCAAAGTTTGGTACGGTTGTAAGCAATAATATATTGCATTGAATGAATTGAATTGGAGGTATATGCGTATGGAAAAATGTAAATAGGAAATTTCTCACACAAAACCTTTATACCCGAAGCGTTTAGCTTCCGGTGTTTCGACTTATTTGTATTTGCTTTTGGTGAGCTTCAAAGTTCCTCACGCACGGACACACGAACCCTTTTATACCTGAAGCGTCCAGCTTTCGATTTCCTGACTTCCTTTTCCCTTTTTCTCTCTAGTACCTCAAAACTCTTTTCAGAATGGCCTGAGGATGCTAAGGCAGGGTGGGTACCTCGAAGGCCGTGCTTCGCCATGCATCTGAGGCAAGAGGAACATTGACCGAGGTATGCCGTATATTATCAGTTTCGTTCACGCGCGAGTGAGCAATCATTTTTTTTAGCATGTTTGTTCGTCATTGGATAAACTTGCGCGAATTTCCTTTCGTTGTTTTCTCGGGATCCGGTGCCGGCCCACGCACGCACGTGAACTTTGGTAGATTGTCACGTGAGGTGCTGAAGTGCTCAAAGGACCTCTCCAAATTTTCGAACCTGGTTAGCACAGAGGTGTAAAAGCACTTATCGACGGAGCACTTCGATGGAGCTTTAGTATTTGGCCATATTTTTAGGTTTTTAGGAAAGTTTTCCCCTCTTGTTCGTCTCCGGCTATTCAGGATGGTTCTTTTTGTCATTACAAATATCAATGGATAAGTGGTACTGAAGGAGAAAAGAGTTATGATGAGTTTTTGGAAAGCAGTATAGTAGTATAGACCCCAGGGCGAAAAGTGGATTGGTACCCACGATGGAGCATAAAACCTGGGAAACGCCTGCTGAACTAACACCAATAGCTCTACTACCAAACCCTATTTCCACCTCCACGTGGTGACCGCTGGGAGCTCTTCTTAACGAAAAGCAGCAGACGGAGAAGGATGAAGGCGAGTGTCCCGCACCTAAAAACGGGACAAATTGTACGAATTGGTACTCCAGGTTGGGGGCTGAGTAGGGCTGACAACCCTACATGGAAAAAAACTTGTTACGAAGCCACAACAGGAGCCTCGGATTAGACGGATAACACAACGATGAACCTGGCAACGACAAAAAAATAACGGGGTGATCTGACAGCGTTACAGGAAATTCGTTGGACAGGGACCGGTTTCCTGGAGAAAAGTCGCTGCACCATATATTATAGTGGCCATCCAGTAAACCATGTGCTCGGAGTAGGTTTCTTAGTCAGCCAAAAAATGAAACCTGCTGTTATCGGCTTTGAAAACATAAGCGAACGGCTATGCACTTTGCGCTTGCGAGGCAAGTTTAGAAATATAAGCCTCATTAACGTTCACGAGGAGGCTGCAGAGTTGGAGAAGGATATCTTCTACGAGGCAGTAGAACGAATCCTCGAAGCCTGTACCAGATATGATATCAAAATCATACTTGGGGATTTTAACAGCCAAGTAGGGAAGGAGCCCGTATTCCGGCAATACGTTGGCTCCCATATCTTACACCAAAATACAAATGCTAACGGACTGCGGATAATTCAATTAGTAGGGTCACACGAAATGGTTGTTGGAAGTACCTGGTTTGCGCGGATAGCGGTCTACAAACATACATGGGGCTCTCCAGACGGGACCACTTTCAACCAAATTGACCACGTGTTGATCAAACCCCGCCACCTCTCAGCCTTGATGATTGTCAGAACATATAGGGGGGTCAATATAGACTCGGATCACAATCTCGTTGGCGTGATGCACCGAGGTCGAATTATGACAGCACCTACAATCCCCTCTCAAAACCAGGTGAGAGTTAACACTGAAGCCATCCACAACACAGCCCTCCGCGACACCTTTAGGAGGGAACTGGATACCACAATAACCGCAGTCAACAGAGGACCTGGAGATGAAGCATCAACAAATGATTTTCACAACCACCAGAAGAACGTTATCATGGATACGGGCACAAACATACTTGGCCCCATCCGCAAAAGGAGTCGGAACGGCTGGTTTGACGATGAATGTAAGCTAGCAACGGAACGGAAGAATGCGGCACACCGAGTAATGCTGGCCTACATAACGATGAAATCTATGAGCGATAGCATGACCGTCCGGTTGTAGATAAAATCCGGCTCAATAAGTTACGGTGGGCGGATCACTTAATTCGTATGGATGAGGATAATCCAGCCCGGAAAGCCTATAAGGGCAATATCTATGGTGGAAAAAGAAGACGAGGCTGACCCTGCCTAAGATGTTGGGAGTTCCTTATTAAGGCAAGCCTAGACCGAATACTGGTTGTTTCGCCGTAGATGATGATGGGTATTAAAATCGTTCATAATAAAGTATTCTCTTTTGCTTAGGCTATCAATTCTCAATTCTATATTAAATGGTATATTACCTTAAGTAATTGAGAACAAGTCGGGAAACCGGCAGTTGGATGCTTCAGGTATGAAAAGTTTTTGTGTATTTCCTTTATAAAGACATTTGAGTGCGCAGGTGGTGCTAGGATGAACTCTCTGAGGCTCTGCAGCTAATTACTGAAAATTATAGTAATAGTTGTATTAACTTTATTTGAAGGGATATCGGTACGGAAGGTATTTCGGAGCCTAGCCACCATATAATGATAGCCCCTTAATTTTTTTCAGGCTTTTCGGTTGGGCAGTTTCTGAGAATGGTCTCCTTAAATAAATTCTCACTTTCGGCCCCCGAAACTCCCCGCCTTTCCAATAAATGTCAAAACTAAGAAAAGCTTCGGAAAGTACTAACCGAGACCTTTCATTATACACCACAAGGCTATATTTGGTGAAAAAAAAATCTGCACCCCCCATTTGCATGTATGGGCACCTCCCTTTAAATTCAACGTAACAGGATGTAACTCACTGTATACGTGAGCGTTTATAGTTCCCACCTTTCCACCAAATTGAGTGTGAATTGCTGCTGCAGTCTCCGAGAAAATTGTGTGTGACGGACAGACAGACAGACAAACAGTAAACCGATTTTAATAAGGTTTTGTTGTAGAAGTTTTATTAGCAAAAGTGGTACATACTTCCTCCTGACTCGATATTTGAAGAGTGGATATTACTTTACCAACCTTGAATGTCACTTAGGCCACTTGAAATGTAACAGGATGTGTCTGACAGCCTGCAGGACGTGGCAGCCAATTTGCCAATTTCAGTAGAGGAAAGATTCCATTACACCTGCAGTTACAACTAATAATTGAAAATTTCAGCGAGAAACAGCCCCAACGCGCGTATGTGGTGAAATGACAGGGTAAGTCAAACTACGAGTCAGTGTGCTTGCACATTATGCTTCCAGTGGATTTTCATTCTGACGTCATCTGCATAAGAGCTTGCATAACTACAATAGATTTCAAGAATTCAAAGGAATTTCGCTTGCTGGCAGTTTGATTTTATTTGTGGCGATTATTAGTTTACCTGAACGCTGCTACATACGACGATTTAAACGTGCAGGCTGACAGTATATCCGTAGCAAATTCGAAAATAGCTTCCCATGCATTTGGGTCAGGTTTAGTGGAAGGAATGTCGAAAGGACAATGATGGCTTGAAAATATATTTTACTACAAGTTTTACTAGCACATGTGTATTATATTTTCTAGCAAAGAGAATTTCCACCATGAATTTGAAGTTCACTGCTAGCATCATGGAATGTAGCTTGGAACAAATGCTTATGGTAAAATATTTTCTAAATATGGGCTATGCAAAAATAAACTTACTATGTGTATAGCATGATATAGTTTTAAGTGGAGGTCTAAACAAATTTGAACTACGATTTTCACTTTAGGGCCTTTCCGTTCATTCAGGGTGGCGGCCAGTTTTGATTTTATACAATATTGGCTCTTTAGCGCTTGATAATTTCAGTCATTTTCATTTTCAAGGCGCTAAAGTCCTTTTGTGGCCATAATCCTTAGGATGCTACCCTGCCAACCCCCTCGATTTTCAATCGCGCCTTCCAATTCCAAAATCTGAAAAGTGAATCAATGTCTTCTTCAATTAAATTTTTCCAACAAATTCTGATTTCGTCCGCCTATTTTTGAAGGTCCTGTGTAAAACAAAACATTATTAAAATCGTTCTACTGTCCGCCAGTCTATCTGTCTATCAGACGCACTTTTCTCAGAAACGGTTACTTCTCTTGGTATCAAATTCGGGGGATGGGAACTTTAATCCACACGTATGGAGTGGGTAACATTGTTCTGCATTGAATTTAAAAGGGGGGGGTACTATATATGAAAGAAAGGGAAGCCAATTTTGTTTCACCGGATGTGGTCATGTGGGGTGCCAAATGAAAGGTCCAGATTAGTACTTTGCTAAATAAATCTCAAACTGGATGAAAAAATACCCTTGATTATTACTTCTAAAATAAGATGCAAAAGAATAATCAATTATGCTCAATGGCAGATCGTACTGTTATCATGAAATTTGTGGACTTTCTGGAAGTGAGGGAGGTCACTAACGTGGAAGAAAAAAAATATGGGTTGTCGAGATAAGAATCGCGGAACACAAATAGAAATCTAATTAGTGCGACGATTGATAGAGAGGGGATAGAGGGCATCCCCGTACAGCTGATTGGTTAGAGCACCATCACCAGTACACAAGGTCGCGGTTCAAATCCCATTGGTAGCAGTGGAGTTTGCATTGTGATTTGACGTCGGATACTAGTCGATTCAGCTGTGAATGAATATAGTTAAATCAGGATAATAATCTTCATCATCATCAACGGCGCAACAACCGGTATCCGGTCTAGGCCGGCCTTAACAAAGAACTCCAGACATCCTGGTTTTGTGCCGAGGTCCACCAATTCGATATCCCTAAAAGCTGTTTGGCGTCCTGACCTACGCCAATTCACCAATTCGATATCTCTAAAAGCTCTCTGGCGTCCTAGCCTACGCCATCGTTCCATCTCAGGCAAGGTCTGCCTCGTCTCTTTTTCTACCATAGATATTGCCCTTATAGACTTTCCGGGTGGGATCATCCTCATCCATACGGATTAAGTGACCCGCCCACCGAAACCTATTAAGCCGGATTTTATCCTCAACCGGACGCTCGTGGCATCGCTCAAAGACTTCATCGGTATGTAGGCTACGCAATCGTCCATCCTCATACAGGAGGCCAAAAATTCTTCGGAAGGTTTTTCTCTCGAACGCGGCCAAGAGTTTGCAATTATTCTTGCTAAGAACCCAGATCTCCGAGGAATACACGTGGACTGGCAAGATCATAGTCTTGTGCAGTAAGAGCTTTGACCCTATGGTGAGACGTTTTGAGCGGAATAGTTTTTGTAAGCTGAAATAGGCTCTGTTGGCTGGCAACAACCGTGCGCGGATTTCATCCGTTGTATCGGTTGTAATTTTCGATCCTCGATAGGAGAAATTATCACCGGTCTCAAAGTTGTAGTCTCGTATTTTTATTATTCTCGTTTGACCAGTGCGGTTTGATGTTGTTGGTTTTTGGTACTGACGTCCCCACCATATATTTTGCCTTGCCTTCATTGATATGCAGCCTAAGATCTCGCGCCGCATGCTCGATCCGGTTGAAGGCAGTTTGCAAGTGTCGGGTCATTTTTCTCATGATATTGATATCGTCAACGTAGGGCAGCTGGACTTAAAGAGCATTTACCTCAGCATCACGGATCACTTTCTCGAGGGCCAGGTTAAAGAGGACACATGATAGCGCATCCCCTTGTCTTAGACCGTTGTTGTTATCGAATGATCTTGAGAGTGATCCTGCTGCTTTTATTTGGCCTCGCACATTGGTCAGGGTCACCCTGATCAGTCTTATTAATTTCGACAGGATACCGAATTCTCTCACGGCCGCGTACAGGCTGTGCTACCATAGACCCCTTAATGTCGATAAAAAGATGGTGCAACGGATGTCCATATTCCAACAGTTTTTCCATCGCTTGCCGCAGAGAGAAAATCTGATCTTTTGCTGATTTGCCTGGAGTCAAGCCTCTTTGATATGGGGCAATGATGTTCTGGGCGTATGGGGCTATCCGCCCTAGCAAGATGGCGGAGAATATCTTATAGATGGTACTCAGTAACGTGATACTTCTATTATTGCTGCACTGCGTGATATCTCCTTCCTCCCCCAATATGAAAAATGCTGCATATAAACGATATGAGAGGTGAACCACAAGAGCCAAACCAGAAAAATAAGGAGAATTAAGAGGTACCGCTACCAATTAATATCTGCTGGGTGAATGGCAATTTGAATAGACATCATTTCAGCTCGGTGTACAAACTGATGAAGAAAATGGCAGAAGAATTTCAACTCATAAGTATTTTACGAGCATCCAGCGGAGACTCTTATTAAAGGCGGAACATTGGCGTAGAAGGTGAAACGGTCTGTTGTGAGAACTATATATGGATGTAGCTGTTTTGTACATTTTAAAAAGTACCATTCAAAATATAACATTTCTTCAAAAATGTTTCTTCCGGGGGTTGGGCTGGCGAATAAAATTTTACCAAGATGCTATCAAAAATCATACCACCCGTGCCGCAATTTTACAACGGAAAAGGATAACTTTCTACTCCTATCTCCTTTCACCTTCAAAATTAAATCCGGCTGTTATACCATGAAATAGCTTTATTTTGGGGCACCACCGTCGTATTACTTTTACGGGGTTAGAGTGGAGGGACCTTTTCCTTCCTCATATGTAAATCAAATATACTATGATGATTTGAAAAAAGATGCTTTGGGGTCATATTTTTTTTAGGAAGTGGGGCCGGGTTGACCCTTAAGTATGTGCCCGCATGGCTTAGCGGTTCAAATCTCGCTGGTGGTATTTGCATCTTGACTGGATGTCGGACACCAGTCGAATCAACCACGAATGAGTACCTGAGTAAAATAATGATAAGAATCAAGGGAGAACGCAATGCTGGCCACATTGCTTCCTATAGAATACCATAGTACTGTAGTGCACTGTTACGGTTTTGAATGAAATGCTCTAACAGGCTTCAAAGCCCAGATCTAATTGGATTGTCGCGCCAGCGATTATTATTATCATTGAGTACTTAAAGATGCATAAAATTACTTTCAGATTGATAAATTTATTCAACTTGTGCACCTCGTCATCTCCCATTAATTTAATGCAGCTTCAGGTAAGAATTACATGCACAGAAAGGGGCATCCAGACAAAATATGGCTTCAAAATGCCGAGGTAGGGCTGGAAATCCTTAAGCCGTGCTTCACCAACATAGGGATAGCAGAGATATTTGATTAAGATGACATCCGTGATGGATGCTCCATGCCTCGACCGAAATAAAGCTTTATTAGAATCGATTGATTGTCCATTTTTCACAGCATTTTTAGCTATTCGCAGGAAATTTGATGAGAATGGTAGCAGCATGTATCCAATTATGTAAGAAGATTCCTTATACATGCATATATATACAGTTAAAAAACCGAATATTCTCCCCGCTCAACTGGACCGAGGGGCGACCAACCTTACGATGGGCTCAAGGCAGCATTCAAAGGCCTGCACCACTAAGATGATGATGATTAAGTTGAAGTTGCGTGCGACCATGCGAAAATGTACTGCCATATCGCGGTTGTCGTAAACACTTCAAGCATTGACGTGGGAGTTTTAAGCTGCAGAGACATATAGATTTTCAATCCAAGACTGGGACTGGGTACGACTGGGAAGACTGGGGCCCACTGGTCCAGACTGCTAGCGGTCAGGATTCTTCCGACTATACCATAGGTTGCAAAGATAACCGCTTTTTGCATCTAAGATAACTGCTTTTACATCTCTATGTAAATTTTGCGAGACCAATCTCGTTGCTGGAAGTACGACTGGGACTACTTCAATCTTTGTATTCGATCGTCCGCCAACGGGTAGTAGTTCTGTATTTTTTTTTGCTGTTTTTCAACAGTATTCCGTTCCTACGGTACGGCTATATTGATTATGAAGCACGCTCGTTCTTCTTTGAGAAGCATAACTAATTAAGGTCTATTGTAATTAACATTGTGGTCGATGGCAATAGTGTGATCCCACAGTGGTTTGATCTGTGGAGTATACTTATGCTAAGGATGGTAATTTATCACTAAGTTATACTCCAACACAGGGTTGGAGAATCTTGCAAATGGAGTTATGACGATTCGTGTACTTGGTCCTGGTCAACATCCTGCACGCAGGTGTTATGTGCTGGATGGTCTCTTTTTTATAGTGGCATAACCTACAACTGGAGATGGTGACTGAGGAGTCGTGAAGAATATACCGTTTATAATCCTTTGTTGGAAGCGAGGCATCCTGAATTGAAGTTAGCAATGCTTCGGTCATCCATCCATCACCCAACCATTTGCTAGAGGCTTGTATGTTAATGTCTGGCAACAACAAATTGTTTATATGACCTCCGTGAATGGGTTTCCCTCTCCACATGTCGATCTTATGTTAGACTGAAATCAAGTGCACCCCTTCCTCCCTCATGACTGGGGATAGTGACCTTCAAATTTTAGGCAGCTTTTTTGTGCATGTTATTGTTTCCTAGAACTACCCTTACCAGACTATTGACAGATCAGTATTACCCCGTTATATCACACCGAAAGTATTAAGAAGGACGGGAATGGTGAAGTTGTTGATTGTATTCACTTTATCTTTACCGAACAACTCAGTTTTAAGGACAAGATCCAGACGCCGTTTAAATTCCCGCAGCATCTTAGATTTAATTACTGCTATAGCAGGTGTTGTTGCTTGCAATATGCCGAAGTATTTGTAAACGCCTTCCGAATCCATACCCTCAATTTGGATGTTATGTTGGGTGTATCCTTCGTTGTCGGTGCATTTTACCCAAACGACGTAACATTTGTAGTAACCACGAATGTGATAGGGAGTCAAAGGCTGACATATAAGCCGTGCAGGCTGTCGAGATATTTCGTTTTTAGTGGACAGCTTACTTCTCAGTTACTGTATATACTACAAACCGTTTCTTACAACCTCGGGAACTTTTTGTGCATCCTTTTTATTTTTCAGCTAACAATTTATAAACATCGAGATGTTTTCAAATGTTCGCGCATAGAACTGACTTTATCGGTGGTAGGAAGACTTTATCGGTGATAGGAAGATAAGTAATTGACACATTTTGAAGGACAAGAGACACGCTATTCCTTGGGGATTTGGAAGTTATCCCTTGGTGAAAAATTGTGGAACTAATTTTGAATCAACAATAATATGATTAAAATGATTTGCCAATATCATGTGAACCACTTTAGGTAGAAGTTGTGAATCTTATCAACTGACGCCCTCCATTTACCTACCTTTTCAAGGACTCCTTCTACGTCGATTTCAGTTAATTCAGACATGGTCGTTCCGGGGAAGGCCTCGCATGAAATTGGAACGGCTGGGTTCGCTCCAAACACATCTCCAGAAGCCATTTGCCTGGTAGAAATCGAGGTTGCTTTCCCGACCTGAGCTACTGAGGTTTTTATTGAATTCTCTTTGGTTCTGGAAAAAGAAGTAGTCTCTCCTTCCTCGAAATTTCTTTTGATACCTACGGATGCGATTAAGTATACTGCTTCTGCTTCAGCACCAAGAGGATTTAGAGGATTATGGAGACAAATATGCGGTTCAATCCGAACGTAGACTATGGTATAAACCTCCGTCACAACAATATTGCTAACCACACGGTCAGCCACAATTCTGTCGACGGCAGCAATGATGTTGGTAGTTTCCGAAGAAAACTTGAGTTTTGGGATCTTTAGCCCAGCATCTGGATGGATCTCAGCATATTATATGAATGCGACCTGGAATGCGGTCAAAGTATCGTTATAATTTGGATCGACATCCTCAGTTACTAAGTTTTTCCTGACTATTAGGTTCATGAAGTGCCTTGCCTGTGAAGTACTTGAGTTGCTCCTTTGTTCAATCCGGTTTTTTTATGACTTCACACCGAGCTAAAGTGAAACTTCGTGGAAAATTTGTTGTCTAGTTGGTAGGGCAACTCGATTATTTTTCACCATCACCCGATATTGATTGATAAATTTCCGCTCCGGAATTTGACTTACTTCAGGAAAGCGGGTTATGAACGCGTTATGGAGTCGGTGTTTGTATCCTGATGGATCCCATCCGAAATTTTTGACACGGTCATAGGCGCGGTCGATAAATTCGTTGAGTTGGTTCATCCAAACCATACGGCGCCTAAGCCTTCCGTCCCTGGTTGTTGCCGGCATAACCGACAAAACATCCAAGGGCGAAGAGTCGTTCTGGTTTTGTTGAGCCACTCTCAATCGAATTGCGTACTGTCTTTGCGTCCCGGGGTCTCATCAAAAGTCTTCAATTGTTATCCGCAATTTCTTCTTACGAGTAATGAGAAAATAGTTAACCTTGCAAGATAGCCCCAATGTTACAATGTCCCATGGTTACCTGAAAAGGTAGAGAAGGTATTTGGAGAGAGCCGCGGAAATACAGTGTAACGTTACGTCCGATAGGCGCTTCGACTCCTTTACCTGGGATTACGGATTTGTTAAGGAGGTTTACTACCCCAGAAAGGGAAGATGAACTCAAATTGAAACGGTCAGCTTGTTCACAACTACTCATTTGCAAGATTAACCTGTGATGTTTGTTGCTGAACCGATGGGTCATATCATTATCCGCAACCTATGATATGCGCCTAGTTGCATGCGGAGTCGGGATTAACCTGGTACATCAGGTTATATATATATATACGAAATATTTATGCTTGGTTACCATACCCCAACCATTGAGGCATTGCATGTGAACCGCGCCTATGCGCCATCATCCATGCTTCGCTGAAATGTGGCCCGAATTTACCGAGCTGGCACTCCACTTCTACGGTTTTGCGCCAAATGCTCTTGAAGCGAACCATTCGTGGTCCATTTTGGTAGAGTAGATTCGACTGCTTGGAGTAGCTAACAAAGGAATTTTTCCTTTCTTTAATGTGCGAAGCATCCATTGTCACTTTCGCGTTCCCACCAACAAGTTCACAGTTATCTAACCTATACGCAGGCGAAACACAAAATTGTATTAGGCAAGTGTTGACAAAGGCGTGGAGTTTTCGAGTAACAGTGGAGGTAATTTTCCATCAGCTTCTCCCAAGTAGTAGTACTGAAGAATATTAGCCAATCGGCCTTTCTTCCTTTGTTCCTGCCCCCCCCCCCCCTGTTCAGGGCTAGAATACAAGTTTTAACAAAAATAGATGACGGTTTCGACCAGAACAAGAGCAGCGTGACCGAAGTGGCTATTAGGTGTGCCCCCTAGCTAGGAGCTACAGCCGATCGAGTCGGTTCGGTCGAGTTGAAAACATTTCACTTAAAATATTATCTAATTCAGCACAACTACATAAGTCTTTAATTTTTTCCATTCCATTCGTTAAAAACCATGTCTTTTTTTAAATAAGTAGAACTATTGGCCGTTAATTTCATAATTATTCCTGCAACATTTATAACAGCAGGAGAGCTTTGGTGCCATTCGTGCTCATTTCAGTGAAGTTTCGAAACCCTACTCTTCTGAAGTTAACTAACAAAAGTGTACTTTGATTAATTACTTCCACTACAGCTTCCATTATATTCTACTTCCATTAATTATATGCATGCGTTTAAGAAATTTATTTAATTTTCTACAAAACAAAACAAGTTCCAAAGAACTTCTTAGGCATGATATCATTTTCGAGGAACTGTGCGGATGTGGTGAAAGTGTACGGAATGTGTATAGAGTGCCGTGAGTTTCTGCACTTCTCTCGGGATTAATTTCAAGGAGAGAGTTCCTCTTAATTACTGGGTATAGTTACGCATGTATCATCATCCTCCCAATTATTAAATAACAAAGGGAGCATAAATCTAGATGAGGTATCGAATATCACATCCAATTAGGCATTGTTCAGTATAAGGTGTAGATTTTCCCGGAAGGAACAATATTCGATTCCAAACAGGAGGAAGTGCCTTTTTAATTATCGGTTGGATAATTAATGGGGTTTCTACTAATTACTCATATACATACATATATGCCTTTTATATCTGTGGCATGCTCAGATATATGACCATATGTATGCAACGTGTTTTTCGGTAATTGAAAAAAAATAAATTGTTATGGAAAATATATTTCTTAACTGTCATAAAATGCTCCGTCTAATTATCATACGTTAACTGCGCCAGAGAGCGACTCAGGCCACATAAAGAAAGGAAGTAGCAATTCCTGATGAAATGCTAAGCAATATGTATCTAGGCGTCATTAAGAATTAGTAAGGGGAACCCAGGTTTAATTGATCCATTGACACTGCCAGCTTGAGTGTAGTAGATGCTGCTTTCCCATTTACTTCTATATAATTAAATTTTTTGAACAGAATGTATATATTGATAGACCAGTAGCTTACTCCAAACTAGCTTTGTACTGATGAAAGGAGTAAGTTGCTCCCGAAATATATATACATAATAAAATAAAATTGTAGTTTGGTGTAAGCTACTGGTCTATCAATTTTAGACTTAACTACAAATAGTAGACAATATCTAATCTCTTAGATGCATGAAAACTGCCCCTTTACATGCAGCGAGTGGCGCCATATTGAAGGAGGCTCCCCATACATGCGAAAGGGGGGTGTACATTTTTTTACACAGAATATGGTCATGCGGGGTATCAAATAAAAGGGCTCAATTAATACTTTTCGAAACTTATTTCTGATATTGGGTGAAACATAGGGGACATAGGGTTCAAAATGTGTACCCAAAAAGTGAAACAGGTCTCGTTCTCAGGACCTATCTAACCGGAAAATCTGCCTCAAAATACATCCCGTTCCGATACCTGCATATATAGTTGATAATGGTATATTACCATGTTTTAGAAATTTACCAGACAACCCCCTTAAGTTCATATCAGAAATACAAGCAGTATAGGCGATAATATGGGACATAATTCTGAAAAGTTTAAAGTCGTACCGGTGGCAATTTTCTTTTGTCCCTGTATTATTGTTCAGGAAATTATGTGTATATTCCATTTATTAGATTGTGCTATCCTTTTGACCATATCATACAGGCTGCTACTGGTTTTAACTGAGTTTTGTTCTGTTGCTTTCAGAATTTTATTTAATGTATTCCTACTTACCAACTTTTGGTTGAAGGGTTCCTTTTTTATCTTATTTGTCAATCGGTCCCGTTTGCGTATTGAGTTTATTATATAGGGCGTTACCCGTAGTTTTAATATTTTCTTTTTGGTTTGCATCAGTTTATTGTCTGGAGTCTTATATTGCATGTTTTAGTGATACTAAAAACATATTTATTATGTCTTTTACGCCATTCACTCTCTCCAATTTCTTGCTGCAGACAAGAGCTTCTTATGGTCTGTTTTTATTTTGAAATAACTTTTGGTGTCTTCCCTTTGGTTTAGTGTCAAGGGTATACTTAAATTAGCTATTGTTGTATAGTTGTCAGTTATATTGTTTTACAGGATTATTGGGATTATATTATTTGCATTTAATATGTTGTGATTTTGTCTTACAAAGAGGTGGTCGAAACAGGTTGAGCTGTTCTCACAGATACGAGTACTTTTGGTTATGTACGACATAAATTCTAATGCAGACATTTCATCTGAATAATCATATATATATAAATATTCAAATCGTCAAATAGAATGTCAGTATGGAATGTTTTAGTCGGTGGAATTAGGGTTCCTAGGGTCCCAATGAAAGCATTTGTGTCTAGAGAAGGAGATCTCTACAAAGCTGTAACGTTTACTTTAGTCGCTTTCTCCACACTTAACTCTACTGTAACACCAGTGACATGTTCGTTAGCTATTTCGTAATATTTAAAGCAATACGTGTCCTTTACGAATATTATTATTCCATCATTTCTGTTTTTACAGTTTTGTGTAGCGATTAGTTCGTACCCACATATGTTGAATAAGTGTTTAATGTTTTCGAATGGAACATTGTAACTTTTGTGTTGTATTTTGGTTAATGCAATGGTATCAAATTTAACTAAAATTCCACACAACATTATTATGACTTCTTCAAAGTGCTTTTTTATACTTCTTATATTTAAATGTATAATTCTCAGTTTCGTTAGAATAAGTCAGCTTGGTTTGACATCAGTTGTAGACATGGTTTCTACAGCACCAAATAATACCGTATCGGCCCTGGCAATCTGCTTCGTTTCATACATAATTTTTTTGTTCTATTTGTTCAGCTGGGATGATATTTAGAATTTACTTGCCGGAAGATTTGTGCTGAGAGAATTGCATACAAACTCATTTCGATGCTCTTTAGCTTTAGTCAACCATTGTCGCACCGTTCCTTCACTCTGCAATTTAACTCAACCAATCGACTGCTTCCAGCTCTAGGTGTTGAGATAGAATCTCTTTGCACAGAGACATGTTGCTTTGTATTACACCATCAATGCTGAGCACTTGCATTATTTTCTGTAAAATTAGTTCTACATCTTTATTCGGGATGTCGGGTATACCATCGCGTATTGAAGGTTATGTTTTCTGTAGTAATTTCGGCCAACTGCTCAAGCTTTTTGTTTTTATTCTCCATGTTCGTACTATAGTCATCCAGCTTGTTACAGCAAAATACCAGTGATTTTTCGTATTCTTGGAGCTTCCTGCCTAAGAGCTTTTCAAGTTTTGAAAATGTTCGTTTAATTTTTTCTCAATTTCTGTAAGTTTACCCACAATATAATTTTGCGTTGGTTGGAAATCAGGACGCCTCCCGTCTCTTTTGCGGAGGCATCAGCTCTTTCCTTGCACGACGGCCATGTCCAGTTAGCCCTACGCCCTTTGGAAAACTTACGAAAAAGTTGTTCCAGAAAGCCAGCACGGTCGAAATGCATGGAAGTCTCGCCACTACTGAACTTTAAAAACTTCTAAGTGGTCAAGGAAGTTAGGTTTATAATAATAATAATAACAATAATCGCTGGCGCAACAATCCATATTGGATCAGGGCCTTGAAGTGTGTTAGAGCACTTCATTCAAGACCGTATCGGTACACTACAGTACACTGTAGGAGGCAATGTGGTCAGCATTGCGCTCGCTCGAGATTATTATCCTGATTTGACTCAGGTACTCATTCACAGCTGAGTCGACTGGTATCCGACGTCAAATCAGGATACAAACCCCACTGCCACCAGTGAGATTTGAACCGCCACCTTCCGTACGATAGCTTTGTGCTCTAACCACTGAGCTATCCGGACAACGTTAGGTTTATTTGTTTTTATTATCTGATTTCAGTTAACTAACCAAATTGATTTTCAGTCTAATTAATTAAAACACATAATTTTTTCTCAAATAATATTTTCTGATTGTATCTCGTCTGTGTGGTGATATGTCGCTGCTGCAACTACAACCAATTGTGTATTGTGGTGAAGTTACGGCTGTCAGATTGCACGGTCAGAAGGTTCGCTTTCGTGTTATTGGCTTGAGTGACCGAAGAGATCCACCATGAGAAATTCGTTTGGAACGTCAGCGTGATTCACTAAGAGAGGATATTCCTAGGCTGACTTTAATCAGCGCCGGCAATGAGGGGGCGAAGGGGGCGAAGAATAAAGTGCAGATGTTTTACAGAAACTATGCCATACCCAGTGAAACAGCCACAATTGAAATTGTGGACACACTAAAGCAGAAACTTCCTGTTGTATGCAGTCGGTTAGACGGAATGGCGAAAGTTATTCCAGAAGTGTCCACAATGCAAACGTACGCGAGGAACCAGCGAACGAATCCCAACAGAGCATCCAGAAAGTGCAATTTTGGGTAACGGTAGCGAAGGAATACATGGTCGGTTGGCACACAGCATAAATCAGTCCAGAGGAATTCCCACCCCTTCCTCCCCTATGTTGAAACTGGTCATTTCAGAAGTCTGTTACGAATAGTAGATATGTTTGGCCGTCATATTCGGATGGAATTCGGATTAGACAGGTGTCGAATCCAAGCCATCCGCAAAGGCCATCACGAGCCGCATTCTGGACATAGCATTCGTGACCTCCGCATCCACTCTGCCGTGCATGCGGCTGTTTGTAAGGTAGACTCTGGGCTGACTCTACTTAACTTGAAGGATCGATCTTTCAATCCTTTGAGTGGGGTGAAGTCAAACCAATAGCCGATCGATGAATTGAAATCTAAGGCAATGCACGATAAACACGTGAATTGCCTTGGGCAGCCATTTATCGAACAGATGGTTGTCTGGTGGGGAGTTCTCCGCTGAGGCGGCAATTTAGGCGTGCCATTCAGGGCGGCGTGCTCATCACCCGAACTTATAAAAAGCTCATAATGAAACCTTCCACAAAAAATAGGCTGATAATGGGAAGTTTTGCTTACAGTATTTATTAGAAAGTTCTAACTGATCGCCACATATCGCACAATAAGCCTGACGTGGTGTTAGTTGACACTGCGAATCGCGCCGCGTGTATTATTGATGTTGCTATCCTGCTTAAAAGCAACATTCAACGGAAATACGTTGAAAGGAAGATGCACTGTGAGCCACTGGCTGAGAAAATTATTATTAACATTGCAAATATCAATACACTTCGCCTATGTACATTTTTTTTTTATTTTCTTATCTTTTTAACAAGTTAACTGGCTTCAGTTGCGTTGCATTGTCACTTTCACGATAAGATAGTTTTTCTTTCAAATTTCATAATAATAAACTAATCAAATCAAAAGCAGTCAATTAGCTCCGCTACCTTACTCGCTCAAAACGCTGAACTTTCACACTCTTCTTCCCTTGAATAAGTCGGAAACCGGAGGTTCTTCAGGTAGGAAAGGTATTGTTAATATTTGATGTAAGAATATTTGGCTCCACTTATATATAGTATGAGCTAACGACTAAAAGTGAGAAGACGATGTCTGGAAAAGAATACGCCTTAGACGCATTCATTGACATTATGCCTCATTCGCGGCGATTTGTACCGCGCCAAGACAGCGTGGAGTCGATTCGTGGTTAATCAGTTAGATCCTTCACAGGCTATAGTTGAGAAAGATCCACATATTGGTTGGACAGAAATCTATTAATACAGGATCTCTTAGGGGTTGCCCACAAGGAAGGGTTCTCTCT
The DNA here is from genome assembly GCF_905115235.1 of Hermetia illucens. NCBI lineage: Eukaryota > Metazoa > Arthropoda > Insecta > Diptera > Stratiomyidae > Hermetia > Hermetia illucens. The sequence goes on along the minus strand of NC_051849.1, from coordinate 84,490,142 downwards.
CCTCTGTTATGGCTCCTAGCTATGGACACCTTGCCATGGTTTCTGGAGGACACAAAGTTCTTCCCACAAGCATTTGCGAACGGTCAATTCGTAACAAAGATCGGCAAGTTTGCGGGCACAGTATGTGACCGTATAGTTTTTCCTTATAATTGACAGAGTTTGTAACCAAAACAATAAGTATGATCATTTTTGATCCAAAAACGGGTTTTATCCTCTTCGGACGTAAAATGTCTAGTTAAGTTTTCGAAATAAGTTCGTGATTGCATGCAACTTATTTATATAAGAGGAATTCAAATTGAAGGCATGAGTTGAAATAGTTCGGAATAGACTGAGATACAATAATTTGAACGACCGACGTCCAAGTCCAATTATGAATACGATTCCGACAAAGGAAACGATTAGGTACGGTGGAGGGGCCAGTATCGTTTGGTGTGGTGTTTGTCGAATATGTTGGATAAAGAACAGAGTGGATCAAAATGTCTATGCAGATATTTATTAGGGGATTATTCGCTCATACAAGATGTTTCTAAACTGGGTTCGACGAGACTTCCTGAAAATCTAAGGAATTGCTTATGAACAAAAAATGCCGAAATGGAGCGGCCTGCTGAATCGCTTGACCTCAATCCAATAGAAAATGTATACAGGGACGTCAAAAAAATTGCTTAAAATCAAAAACCACAGAATAACAGCAAGCTTTCGACTCTAGCAGAACGTTCCTGGAAAGCAATCCCTATTGAAAGGTGATAAAAGCTTTTGGATTAGACGAAACATCATTGCAAAGCTGTCCCCAATGACGTCGCCGTTCATGCAAGCTCACTTTAATGATGATGACGTCAAACATCTCTTAAAGTGCAATAAATTTACTTGAAAGGTAAAATTTGCGCTTTCAATAACTTTGTTTATAATATTTGGTTGCATTCAAACTTTCCAGAATTATTTCGTACATTAGCGCTTACGCCAAATTTTACACTTCTAGGATTGATCTAAGGAGGGTTTTCGGGTAAATTCCTAAAATATGGTTGTATTTAATATTAACTTTATTTGTACAGATATCGGAACAGGACGTATTGTGAGGCGTAGATTTCGTATAGATTACTACATCACCGTGAATTTTTTTCAAATGTTTTAGTTGGATAGTTTTTGAGAACGAGACCTGCTTCACTTACATTTTGAGCCTTCACTGCCCTAGGTTTCACCCAATATCAGAAACGCGATCATTTTCTAAAAGCACTAATCCAGTCCTTCCATGAGACCATTTTTATGGAAAAGACTGATACACTCTTTTTCGTGTGTACGTGGAGACCCCTTCAAACTCAACATATAATAGCGCCACATAGACCAAATGGTCCCAATGAATTCCGTGATAGTTGGTTCAGCCATTTAGTGTGTGACAAACAGATAGACGTTGACGTTGAATCAAGTTTCAAAGAAAAGCGAAAGTGTCTTCATCGACCCCACCCTTCACATAAGTCCACTTTTTACATATGATGGTGACGTCCTAGAGTGCAATAAATTTACGTGAAATGCAATGCGTTGACTTTCAACAACTTTGTTAATAATAGTTGGATTATATTCAAACTTTTCAGAATTATGATCTAGATTATCGCCTACATCGATCCTTCTAGGATGAATTTAGCGTGAGTTTTCGGGTAAATTTCGCAAATATGATAATATGCTGTTATTAATTTTATTTGTGCAGATATCGGAACACGATGTATTTCGGGGCCTAGATTTCGCACAGCGTTACTTTTCCAGATTTTTTTCGGTTGCATAGGTTCTGAGAATGAGGCATATTTCACTTTCGAAAGCACGCATTTTGAGCCCTCACTCTCCTATCTTTCACCTAATGTTTTAAATAAGATCAGTAACCATATTCTGCAAAAAAAAAGTTTACACCCCCGTTTCACATGTATGAGAATTCCCCTTATATCGCAACAGGAAATAGCACCCCTCGCTGCATGTAGCCGTTTCGGAGTAAATCGGGTGTGATACACAGGAGACAGACGAACAGACGGACATTGAATCGATTTTAATAAGGTTGTCTTTCTCAAACAACCTTCAAATGCTTCATTTGACACAAATCCTTAAAAACGTATTATTTGATAACTAAAATATCTTTAATGACGGATGACCTATTCCTGGGAAATTTCATCATTCATGTCAAATTACAAATTTCGACCTTTTCAACTTGTTCAGGACTCAGGCACAATTCTAAGAAATAGCGCAATATCAAACAGGCCATTTGATGAACATATTTATGTATCCTCCCTCTTAGATCCTATCTATGACATTTTCTTAACGATTATAGCTAGTAAGCTAAATATTCTTAGAACAGCTGTACTTGCTTCCGCTTTCTGTTAGAAGCAAGCGTATTAAAAATTCAGTTATTCGAATAGCCCGTTTAAATAACTTCCCCTGCCGCAGGCGAAACAATTCAAATTTAAAGTCAATACAAACTTGCTTCAACAACAATCAAAAGATAATGGCGCCTAGAATTACTTCAAATTAAAACAGCGTTTGAACATCGCGTCGGCTAACTCTTCCTTCACCCGAAATCGATACAATCAAACTGATTAAAATTAAATTAACTGCGTCATTGTAGAAGCTAACGAACGGAGTGGATTCGGTCTGAAACTGATGACCTTGCAGAAATGAGGATTTCATCCTTATTAAAATTTAATCCTGAAGCACGAGCTTCTTCCTCCTGCCCACCTAGCGCAACAATTATGGGCCCGTCTGTCCTGGACCTGCTCGTTTTTCGGCTTGTAATGTGGATTCAGTGTACCGACATTTAATTAAATCATTTCAGAATGATGTTATCATCTAAGCAGATAAGCAGCAGTTTACATGCGTTTACATTACCTCATCTTTTCGTGGTAGAAGAAAAGTGGTGGTTGGAGTGACTAACGGAGTAATGTTGATGAAAATTCACAGGATAACCGGACCGGCCAAATGACAGATCTGGGGACTGGATGAAACTTTTATCAGACAACATGTTATCGAGCGAATGTATCCGTGAACCTACTCGAAACAACGACTATTAAGGGAAGGTACCACTCCACCGAATTCAATCCAGATTTGCGTGCTGCTCGTGGAAGCAACACTCAGCACAATAACGGGCTTTAATGTCTGATAGTAGGAAGCGTGCATTGCAGGTTGATCGTTTTAATGAACCTTGGACGTTGTCTTGCTTAGATGTTTACAAGATCCATGCCACCTAAAATATTTTACATTTTGGTGGCAAAAAGATATCAGCTCTTCACTTGGCAAATAGATATAAGTGACTTAATGTGCCAGTTCTACGGTAGTAAAGCAGAACAAATATTTTTGCTGTCAAAGCTTTCGCCCATCTGGTGAGTTTGGCCACATCCCGACCCATCTAATTATCTTTATTTACATCTCATGGCAGCGGCGTATTCCACGCTAAAACAAACACGCTGTCACTGAAGCTATCCTACCCCAATCCGCAGGACTATTTGTTACGCTTTTCGAATCACTGGAGCAAAATACACCCCAGCAGATACGAGAAAGATCTACACAACAAATTGTTATAGGTATATTTAAAAATCGACTTCGACCCTTGTCGAAAACATGTGGGCTGAAATTAAAGCTGTGGCTCCGTCGAAGGAGATAATATTCTTTGCGTTTTCACCCAGTATTACAGAAACTCTAACACATGCCGCACTGGGTTAATTATTTCTGGGAAAATTTTCCCATCAACGAAAATATTTTGGAGATTATGGAATTTTAAATGTAACTCTCTTTTCTTCTTTGTGGACTAGAGAAAGACTAGGAAAGGAAAATGCTTTGCTGGCGAAAAGTATAATGTTTAATAAACTTATTATTTGGAAGGGTCTAAGTGAAAGGTTGGAGTTATTACTTCAGTTTCATTCCAAGTTATAAATTCATTAAAATATATAAAAATATTCCATTAGGTTCTTACAATTCCGCCATCACAAATGCCTGTAAAGGCATCTAAGCGCTGTGTGACAGTAATTGTAAAGCAGGGAAGGGGTAGTTATGGTGATCATCTACCTTTTTCAATGCAAATACCATAACAAGTCTGCTATTTGAACCGGAATACACTTGACGCTAGAAACGGGTAGTCAAACACGAAGGTAGTGACTAAACTATACGCAACTGTATATTTTCGATTGATCCTCTATTGTGTATAAAAATTGCAGTTGTTACCTGATTTTGATGAATGGAAATGAATTTTGTATTTAGTTGATAGATTTGTACATATACGTAAGGGGGTTACAGTCAGTTTTCTAAATATAATAATGTAGTTTTATTATATTTATTTGATATGGGCCATATGATAAATTTCTGGGTCTTGTAGTACTTGATCCATTTTCGACTACCGCATTACTCCCTTCTGCAATGTTAAAACAAATATCTGTTTCGCAAAGTACTAATTAATACTGCTGCCCCATTCCATGAAAAAAGGAAATTTGCAATTGTCTTTTACGTGGATGGGGACTCCCTTACGGGGGTTCCAATTTTCTTACTGAGTTTCATGATAATAGCTTTAACCCTTTCTGAGAAAAATGCATCTAACAGCTAGACAGATAAAGAGATGAACAGACAGACAGTCACAGCGAACCGACTTTAATGAAATTTTTTTTTAGCAAAACCTTAAAAAGTAAGTAAACTACGTTAAAGGCATTCAAATAGAGTGAATGAGCTTACTTACCGGAGGTAACTGTAAATAAAGTTGATCCAAACTGAGACCTTCCCCAAAGAGTGGAAAAAATACTGCGGACATCCGGTTGAAACTAATAACTATTATTAGAGTCGTCTATATGGTCCGATATCACGCTATGAATTAAGGTTGTTACCTTACTTCCTGGAGAAATCCGAAATTCAAAGCGGAGTTATGATTTCGACATGATTATGCTATCTTCTATCTCTATCTTTTTCTTTGCTATCTATATATAAAAGAAAGTGGTGTTAGTTACACTATTTATAACTTGTAATGATAAGAGTGGACCTAGGAGATCAGGTCGATCATCCTTAGTAGCCGACAACGACCTAGAGGGCAAAGCTATCCCAAAAATCTAAACAAATTGGCTAAATTGACCGTGAAGGTCCGCCTACAAAGATTGAAGCTCCATCAAAGTGCTCGGTCGACACGTTCTTGCACGCCTCTGTGCTAGCCAGGCTCGGGAATGTGAGAGGGTCCTTTGAGCGCTTTGATCCCTCACGCTTTACTCAAAACAACGTGCCTTTTCCGATGCGTGGGTCCGCACCGGATTTTAAACTCGACCTTAGTACGGATTTCGCGACAGCCTCTCGAAGGACAAACAGAACGCGAACTAAAGTTGGAAATTAAAAGAAAAAAAAAACGGCTCGACCGCGCGCGTGGAGCCATAAGTCTCCAGACCCGAGTGCCGCGATCAAGGAGGGGAAGATCCACGACGGTTCACTGTCTCAATGATCGTCTCTTCCGCCTCAGATCTGGTGTGAGGCACGGCCTCTGAGGTTCCCACCCTACCTCGACATCCTCAGGCCAGTTATTACTTTGAGGATGTCCCTTTTAAAACAGTTCCGCGAGGGGGGAAAAAGGAGGATCTGAAAGGGAGGAAGTCCTCAAACCACCATCTCACTATTCACTCCTCATTATTCCAAAGCAATTTCATAACAATTATTCATAACAAATAAAAATGAAAATAAAAATAAACATTTGATAAAATTTAAAAAAGAAAATAATAATAAAAAAAAAGAAAAATAAATAAAAATAAAAAGAAAATAAAAATAAAATAAAAACAAAGACTCACCCAGGTCGTCACTCCGAGCTCGGTTGGCGGCTGGTTTACAAAATTCTAAAAGCAAATTGATTAAAGAAAACGATGATAAACAAAAATTAATTTCAATTAGATTGAAATATTATTATCTGACGTATTGCTTTATTTCTTACAGAAATGATCAATATATTATGGTAGAATCCGCACGTTTAGTAGTTGTTCAAAATTTGTCTTTCTCTATTAACTAAAATTTTTCCGAAATTTCACCACTACGCCCGAAAATCACACGCAATCCCGTCACACAAATTCATCTTAGCAGGTTTCAACCCAAACCCATAAGCAAAATTCTGGACAGACGCAGGCAAAATCGAGAGAAAATTCTTCAAGGAACACCCCTAATACACTTCTAATGACGGCTGACTAAAAACCATGTCACGATTCTCTATTTTCCTTCCAACTCCTTCGTCTTCCCTTCTTCTCCGCTCCAGCACCTCCTTCCTTCCACCTGTCCACCTACTCCAACGCCAAATCTCCAACCCAAATCTAAAAACTCTTTCTTCTCCTTTTCCTTTGTTTCGCCCAGCTCCTCCACTTCAACCGCAAAATCCAACTCCCCCGTTCTTTTTCTCCGGACCGCTTCTCTTCCCGCTACATAGCCTTTCTCACTCGCTAGGCAATGTTGCGGCAACAGGCGCATGCGCCTGCGGATGCGGCAAATCATTCGCCTCTTGTCAAGATCAATTCGCCCGAATGCATTCAATAATGTGCAATCTGCGGCGAACCTTAAGGCAATTGCACACTATTAAATGCATTGTTTTAGCAAATTAATTAAGAAAGAGCCGAATGAGATTCCGCTCCCGTCGCGCAGCCGCGGTCACTACAAACTCAAGAATGGCTGAACCGATTTGGTTGAAAATTGGTGGAGAGGTAGCTTAGCAGCCGGTGAAACGGCTCGGTTGGCAATGCGAAATCGTCGAGCGAATAATAGAAATCAACAAGTAGATAATTTTCGACACACAAGAAGAGATTTGTCAAGTACTGATTTGAATCGAGCAGCGTTTCGATATGATCGACGGCAAGTATTCCAAACGATAACCACGGAAATTAACGGCGGAGACCATCACTAGCAACGATGGTTGTCCACTGTATCGCCGTCGATCACCCGATGCAATTCAGTAAAGTCCATAAAATACATTTGCAAATATGTCACGAAAGACAGCGATATGGCGGTTTTTGGCATCCTATCTTCCAATACCAACGATGAAATGAACTGCAATGAAGCGATTTGGCGGATATTCGCATTCCCTATCCACGAACGTCATCCTATTGTTGTGCATTTCGCGGTGCATCTGGCTTCGAATGTTGTTCAACGTGCTGAAACACCACCAGCGACAGTATTGACCAGTTTCTTTGCGATCTGCCAAAGCGATCCGTTTACACGAACTTTGCTTTACTGGGAGGTGCCACGTTATTACTCTTGGAATTTTCAACGACGGAAGCAAGGCGATACGGTTCCTGGTTATCCGGATGTGCGTTCTACTGATGCTTTTGGTCGTATGTATACAGTTGATCCATAGAATGATGAATGCTTCTATTTGCAGTTGTTGCTGGTAAATGTGCCTGGGCCAACGTCATTTGAGTGACTACGGACTGTTAATGGTAGAATATTCCCAATATATCGTGCTGCAAGTGAAGAATTCAATTTACTAGAAAACGATGCCCATTGGGATACGACAATCGTTGAAGCCATTATCTCTGCATCTTCAAGTCAGCTACGCACATTATTTGCAATCATCATTTCGAATGCTTTCCGTCGAACCCATCTAATTTGACATCAAATACGTGTCAGTTCTAGAAATCCCGTTCTTGAGATGAATGAGGAGATACATAATCGTGCTTTACTCTTGATCGAAGACATGTGTTACCTTATGTGCGGTAGTTTATTAGTCAGTTTAGGAATGCCAGCGCCAAATCGCGAAATGAATGACGCATTTAACCGAGAATTGGAACGGGAACGTGAATATGATCACCAGGAATTAGATTTAGTAGTTCAAACGAATGTGCCACTGTTGGATCCCCAACAAATGGAAGTTTATGATACATTAATGAAGGCAATTGATGATGGAAATGGTGGTTTATATTTCCTGGATCCTCCTGGTGGAACTGGCAAGACATTCCTCATGTCAGTAGTTTTAGCAACTGTTCGTGCGAGATCCAACATTGCGCTTGCGGTTGCTTCTTCTGGAATAGCAGCCATATTTTTTGAAGGATGCCGTACCGTCATTCAGCATTAAAATTGCCGTTAAATCTTCAAACTATTGAAGAATCAAAATGTAATATTTCAAAAAACTCCGCAATTGGCCAAAGTTTTATTAGTATCGAAAATCATCATCTGGGACGAATGCACAATGGCGCATAAACGTGCATTAGAAGCCACTTAACCGAACATTAATAGATCTACGCATAAGAGATGTTTAGGAGGCGCATTGATTTCAGTGTCTGGCGATTTCCGCCAAACACTGCCAGTAATTCCAGGATCAACGGCTGCCGACGAAATAAACACTTGCCTCAAATCATGGAATCTATGGCGCTATGTGAAGAAACTCCAGCTGACAACAAACATGAGAGTTGCATTGCTTAATGATACATCTGCTGAAGATTTCTCTGAGTAATTGCTGATTAAAAATGTCGTGTATCACAAGGTGCTTAACTGAAGAGTGCAACCTATTAAAAAATCATTGAAATACTTGATAAATAAAAAAATTAACTTAATAAAATCAAAAAACTGCTTAGTTTTTGCCTCTAAGGCGGAGCAAAGTTCGCAGGGTCAGCTAGTATCTAATAAAAATCATAAGTCGCCAGGAGCCCATAGAAATACAGCCGAATTAGTTAAATATGGAAGCGACCAGTTACACCAAGTGGTTCATAAACTTGTGCTCAAGGTATGGGACAGCGAATCAATGCCTGAAGGTTGGCAACGAGGCATCATCTGTCTCATACATAAAAAGGGAGGTATCAAACAGTGCAGCAATTATAGAGGCTTCACTCCAGCAAATCAGCAACAGATCAGATTTTCTCTCTACGGCAAGCGATGGAAAAACTGTTGCAATATGGACATCAGACGTCTATTCATCGACTTTAAAACCGCTTATGATAGCATAGCCAGGATAAAACTGTACACGGCCATGAGAGAATTCGGTATCCCAACGAAATTGATAAGGCTGAAAAAGCTGACCCTGACCAATGTGCGAGGCCAACGGCCTACGACATGGGGATGCTCTATCATGCGTCGTTTTTAACCTGGCCCTCGAGAAAGTGATCCGTGATGCAAGAGGTATGATCCTCCCTAAGTCCAACCAACTTCTGGTCTATGCTGACGATATCGACATCATGGGAAGAATGACCCGAGACATGCAAACTGCCTTCATCCAGATCGAGCAGACGGCTGATCTTGGGCTGCACATCAATGAAGACTAAGCAAAATATATGGTGGTAACGTCAGCACCAAACAACCAACAGCATCAAATCACACTGGCTTAACGAGAAGAATAAAGATAGGAGAATACAACTTTGAGACCGTTGATAATTTCTCCTATCTAGGGTCGAAAATCACAACCGATAACAGCAACGATGATGAAATCCGCGCACGGTTGTTGTCAGCCAACAGAGCCTATTTCAGCTTACAAAAACTGTTCCGCTCGAAACGTCTCACCATAGGGTCAAAGCTCTTACTGTACAAGACTATGATCTTGCCAGTTCTCCTGTATTCCTCGGAGACTTGGGTTCTTAGCAAGAAAAATTGTGAACTCTTGGCCGCGTTCGAATAAAGAATCCTCCGAAGAGTTTTTGGTCCCCTACATGAGGATGGACGATTCCGTAGCCTACGTAACGACGAAATCTATGAGCGATACCTTGACCGTCAGGTTGAGGATAAAATCCGGCTTAATAGGTTACGGTGGGTGGGTCGCTTAATCCGTATGGATGAGGATGATCCTATCCGGAAAGTCTATAAGGGCAAAATCTATGGTAGAAAAAGAAGACAAGTCAAACCCTGCCTGAGATGGAGCAATAGCGTAGGTCAAGACATCAGACGGCTTTTAGGGATATCGAATTGGTGGACCTCTGGCAAAACCGGGATGTCTGGAGTTCCTTGTTCAGCCTAGACCGGATACCGGTTGTTGCGCCGCTGATGATGATCATAGTTAGTACACTTCATTCTGTCACGGTAGCAGAATAAGGGTGTTTTTATTGGCACAATAAAATGTATTTTTTTTCAAAAGCTTTGACTATCCTGATGCCGTCTATTTACTTCCGCACTAATCCATGGATCTTGGCTCAACGATTCTGAATTTTGAATAGAAAGGGAAATAATGGCGGACTCTTACCTAATGGTTACGGTCAATTTGTATATTACTGACAACGGTGGTAACAAACTTGTCATTCGATGTATTAGTAACGTGCTGCTTCGTTCACTTCAACTTCGACGTGAAATTGTCGTTGCTCGGTACCAATTTGGTCCTAATGCCGTTATGTGAGCGCAACTCTCAAAAGATTACCGTCAGTCTTACTAAAAAATTAGTAGATTCAATGAGCACCTACCTCTGTGCTGACATCTAAGTCTCTGGGACAATAAAGTTTGGAATAGAAAGCGACGTCGACATAAGGCTCAGATGTCCGTGGTAATTTCAATTACCGAGAGTAGTAACTCTCGAGAAATAAAGGCAATTCTACTGCGTAGTATACTACGCAGTGCAGCTCGCAATTTCAGGATGGCTCAGAAGTGAATCGAGTATTGGGGAATCCTGGGAGGATCACACGGCATGTGGCCAGATATGTTGCAGCAAACCGTTGGGTAATCCTACATTAAGCTGGTTGTTATGACAGATCGAAAAGAAGAATTGTCACACTTTTTTCGGCGTATAATATCTTTCTTTGGCTTGTTGATATAATGGTGTCGCAGAAAATTATTCAATTCAGTTAATTTTGATGATCTCAACGTCCTATTTTATTATGAAACTGGAATGAAATTGGCTGAGAGGTGCTCGACCCAGCAGCTTGGCCACATTATTCGCTTAAGTGATGTTAAATTCTCTAGATAATCAGGTAAATCTTCCAAGTGGTTGAGGAATTTCGAATTTTTGTGCCAATGGAAACTACCTTATAAACGAAAATGGAAGAATTTGAAAAAATCGAGTGGAGTCTCGAAGGGAACTAGAAAAGCGCAGAGAATCGTCGGCGCCGATCCTTCGCAGCGTTAAGGTTTCTTCTCATCGTGCATATTCTGGAATGAGCAAGCTGGGTCGCTTTGCCGCGGTTGCGCCATTTTGTTCTATCAAATGCCTGGTGGTCAGAGAGTACTAAAGGGTGAAAGGGGAATTGATACCAACGATAGAACATACAACCTGAGAAACGCCTGCTGAACCAACACCAACCTATATACCTCAACCCTATCTCTTACTCCACGTGGTAACCGCTGGGAGTTCTATCTAAACGAAAAGAAACATGAAAGCGAGTGGGACAAATTGTACCAACTGGTCCTCGAAGTTGGGGTCCCAGTAGGGCTGACAACCATACACGGAAAACCAAAGTTGCGAAGCCACAGAAGGAGCCTCTGACTGGATGAACTTTATAACGGCCACCCGGGAGCATACGTTCCCTGCACAGTTCGAATGCCACCAAGCAACTAATCCATATTCTGTCCCAATGTAGGGCTGATATAAAAGCATTACAAGAGATGCGCTGGAAAGGGACCGATTGACCGATTGACCGATGATCCAGTATCCAGTAAACCGTGTGCTAAGAGTTGATTCGTTAGACAGCCAACCTGCTGTTGCTGGCCTTGGAAACATAGGCGAAAGGCTATGCACTCTGTGTTTGCGTGGCAGATTTAGAAATACAAACCTCATTAACGTTCACGCCCCTACAGCGAAGATTGCAGAGCCGCATAAGGATACCTTCTTCCACAAATAAGCGTTGACCACTCCAGACGGGACGATTTTCAATCAACTTGACCACGTGTTGATTAAACGCCGCCACCTACCAACCTCGAAGAGTGTCAGAACATCTAGAAGGGCCAATAGAGACTCGGATCATTATCGCGTTGGTATGGTGCTGCGGGCTTGAAAAACAACACCGCCAAGGAGCCTCCCTGATAATCAAGTGAGAGTTAACACTGAAGCCATCCATAACATAGTCCTCTGTATCACCTATAAGGGGAAATACATAGATACAATAATCACATTCAACAGAGGTCCTGGAGATGAAGCTTCGACAAATGATCTTCATAACTACTTGAAGAGCGTTATTATTGCTACGATCCAAACATGCTAGGTCTTAGCCGCGAAAAAGTCTGAATGGCTGGTTCGAAGATGAATATAAGCTAGCAATGGAACAGAAGAATGCTGCATATCGGGTAATGTTACATTCTCAAAGAACGCGAGTAAGCGTGGAGACTTATTATGAACTCCGTCGAGCAGAGAAGCGACTACGAAAGAAAGGAAGCCTAGGCGAACCAACAAGTCTGTGAACTCGAAAAGTACAGAGAGCAACTGCACCAAGCGAGGAGGTTTCACCAACATGCCAGCAGGATGAAGCCGTATATACCTCGACGTTGATCGTACCGAGACAAAGAGAGAAATTTGATTTCCGACAGAATGGGCATATTGGAGCGATGGATTAAGTACTTTGGTGAACTGCTCAATAGCTAAAATACATATAAGTGAGGTCCTGCCAAGTGACGAATATTGCACCACCGCCAAGTAAACTGTGACTAAGCTGACCTTAACCAATGTGCGAGGATAGACAAACGAGGGAGGGTCATTCCACATCAACGACGGTCTAAGACGAGGAGATGCCTATCGCGTACCCTTTTTAACCTGGTCCTGGGGAAAGCAATGCGCGATGCTGATGTTTACGCGAGAGGCATCATTATTGTTAAGTCCAACCAACTACTGGCCTACGCTGACGATATAAACATCATGGGAAGAACGGCTTGAGATTAACAAACCGCTTTGATCCAGATCGAATAGTCGGTGAGAGATCTTGGGCTGTACATCAATGAGTGTAGACGAAATATATGGTGGCAACGTCACCACCAAAACTCAAAGAACATCAAATCGCACTGGTCAAATGAGAACAATAAAGATACGAAGCTACAAGTTTGATACCGGTGATAATTTCTTCTATCTAGGGTCGAAAATTATAACCAATAACAGCTGGGATTTTGAAATCCGCGAACGGTTGTTGGCTGCCAACAGAGCCTATATCAGCTTACAAAACTGTTTCATTTGCAACGTCTTACCATAGGGTCAAAGCTCTTACTGTACAGACAATGATTTTGCTGGTCCTAATGTATTCGTCGGAGACCTGGGTTGTTAGCAAGAAAAGTTGCAAGCTCTTGAGTTCCTTCGGGAGAAGAATCTTCCGAAGAATTTTCGGCTCTCCACATGAGGATAGAGGATTCGTAGCCTACAGAACGACGAAATCTAGGAGCGATACCACAACCGTCTGGTTGTCGATAAAATCGTTCTCAACAATTTGCGGTGGACGAGTCAATTTATCCGTATGGGTGAGATTGATCCAGCCCGGAAAGTCTATAGAGGCAATATCTATGGCAGAAAAAAAAGACAAAGCAGATTCAAGAAGTGAGGAGAAAACGTGCACAGCAGGATTGGAAATTTACTCGCGATAACGCGTGATAACGATCGCAAGAAGCATCGTCTGAACTTGCTTGAAAGGTTATTAGTGCTCGCACCGTAAGAGAAAACTTGTCGAACCACATATTCTTAAAATTTGCGAAGCTTAGAAGGAGTCTTATCTTTTGCTTGTAATAGGGTCGACATTGCCACTGTTCGGAACTCTGAAGGGGGAATGCATTTTATTTAATTTTGTTTTATGTTCGTTCTTTTAAAATTTTCATTACATATTTAATCATACGGCAAATTGTATTTTCATCTTCCCTTTATTTTTAATTTAGTTCTTCTGATTATTTCTTTTTAAATTTATTATTTCTTGTTTTTATCTCTCTGAATGTTATTCGAATAATGCATAAATTCTTCCATAAAAGAGATGATATGAGGACTCTCTCTTCCCCTCCTCCTCTTCAATTCACATTAAAATAAATGGCATCCTCCAATGTAATCGCACGAGGATGACAAGGCGGGGTGAGGACTCGAAACGCCGGAACTCATATGAGGCAAGAAAAATGCCGATTGAGGACACTATCTTGGATCTGGATCGCACGCTGTTAAGCCTTTAATCTTTTGGCTTTATATTCAGTTTTAGCACAAGTGTTATCTTTCTCTAGGTTCAGGCATTATCCAGATGGTTGTCTCTGAAGTTGAGGATTCAGTGCCGAACCATGTATCGGTATAAAGACACGTAAAGATTTTGTAGAATGACTCCTGAGGGGCCTGATGCTGATATTATGATATTAAAGAAGATTTGATGACCCACTGTCATACGGGATATCCAACGTCCAGCGCTTTATACACTGTTTGATGATGTTTTCCTAACGTCTAATAGCAAAAATGATCTCGAGTTACTTGATACGATGGATTGGGACTTTGAAGCCTCCTGATTAAATCCAGATCAGGCTTTTGATAAAACAAAATCGCGCAACCATTCACGATGAACCGAACCTGCTCTTGACCAGGAAAAAGACTGAAGGCTGAAAGAAGAAGCGATTTGATGACCGTTGAGCTTACCCTCCAATCTTAGATAACCGCACTATTCATTTCTCTACCGCATATGTGTCATACGCATATGTGTAAAGCCGTCATCACCTGACATTTTTTTAAAGTTTGAGTCCTAAACGAGGGGTCTGCGGACCAAAAAAAGAGGGAGTAAGTTTATTCACATTTGGTTCGGTAAAAAAAATAGTCTAAAACTATATTTATGTACATTCGGTCTAAGATGAATAATATTTCCATTTCTACTACTACACGTCCTTCACAGTCAATAATCTCAATTCCTTTCCTTAATGTTGGTCTTTTTAATAGAATTTCTCATTTTTGAAAACTTCCAATTTGCGCACTCTCCGGTCGATTAGAAAATCTTTATCAAATATTATAATTTTAGCCAAAGATGAAATCGAAAAATTGAACAATGCAGAGGCGGCTTATATATATTCAAGCAAGAACTGCCTTGCTATATATATATTGGTCCAACTATGAGAAAATTTTCTGAAAGATCATTAGCATAAAAACGATTTTATGTTGTATATCAACATTAAGGCAAAGAAAACCATGATTTTAATTGACTACCACTGTTTTAGATACATATTTAAGTGAATTTGCTCCACATTGAGACCACGTTTTCTAGCGTTTGATGCGTAATATTCGTAAATTTCCAATAGTTAAGCCCATCATTGTTACATGTCATTTGAGAGCTAACGTAATTATACAAGTTTTATCAACTTTGCAGATTTGTAAGTTTAAAGTACAGGTACAATAATGCATTATTATCAACGGCGCAATAACCGGTATCTGGTCTAGGCCTGTCGTATTAAGGAACTCTAGATATCCCTGTTTTGCGCATAGATCCACCAGTATCCCTAAAAGCTACCTGGCGTCCTGACCTATGCTATCGTTCCAGCTCAGGCAGGGTCTGCTTCGTCCTTATAGACTTTTCGGCTGGATCATCCTCATCCATACGGGTTAAATGACCTACCCAACGTAACCTATTGAGCCGGATTTTATCCACAACCAGACGCCAGTGGCATCGCTCAAGATTTTGTCGGTATGTAGGCTACGGAATCGTCCATCCATCTTCACAGGTTTCTTCTCTCGAACGGGGAAAAGAGTTCGAAATTTTTCTTGCTAAGAACCCAAGTCTCCGAGGAATACATGAGGACTGGCAAGATCATTGTCTTCTATAGTAAGAGCTTTGACCCTATGGTGAGACGTTTCGAGTGAAACAGGCTCTGTTGGCTGCCAATAACCGTGCGCGGATTTCATCGTCGTAGGTGTTATCGGTTGTGATTTTCGACCCTAGATAGGAGAAATTATCAACGGTCCCAAAGTTGTAGTCTCCTATCTTTATTATCCTCGTTTGACCAGTGCGATTTGATTTTGTTCGTTGGTTGGTTTTTGGTGCTGACGTTGGCGGATGAAGGCAGTTTTTACGTGTTGGGTCATTTTTCCCATTATGTTGATATCGTCAGCATAGGCCAGTAGTTGGTTGGACTTGAAGAGGAAGGTGCCTCTCGCATTTACCTCACTTTCTCTAGGGTTAGGTTAAAGAGGATGCATGATAGGGCATCCCCTTGTCGTAGACCATTGTTGATGTTGAATGGTCTCGATGGTGATCCTGCTGCTTTTATCTGGCCTCGCACATTGGTCAGGTCCCCCTAATCAGTCTTATTAATTTCGTTGGGATACCGAATTCTAGCATGGCCTGGTGTTACCCTATCATAGGGCTCTGAAGTCGATGAAAAGATGGTGCAACTGATGTCAATATTCCAACACTTTTTCTGGTCTGGTTCTCATTTGCCTGGAGTGAAGCCTCTTTGGTCCATGATATTCTGGGCGTATGTTACCCGACCTAGCAAGAGGTACTCTGGAAAAGGAAAAGGTGCTCTGCAACGTGATACCTGTGTAATTACTGCACCTACCTCTTTTTCTGTATGGGGTAGATAATGCCTCGTTGCCAGTCGTCAGGCATTGATTCGCTGTCCCACACCTTAAGCATAAGTTGATGAACCGCGTGGTGTAATTGGTTGCTTCCATATTTAACCAATTCTGATGTAATTCCATCGACTCCTAACGACTTATAATTTTTAAGCCGATGAATTGCATGTACTGTTTCGTCTATACTTCGTGGTGGTCGTATTTGTCCATCGTCTTCAGTTGGCGGGACCTCTCACCCGACGATATTCTGGTTGTTGAGCAGTTCATCAAAATACTCAATTTATCGCTCTAATATGCCCATTCTGTCGAAAATCACGATGGGATCGAACTGTGTAAGGCTTCATTCTGTTGACTTGTTGGTAATACTTCTGCGCCTGGTCCGGTTGCTCCCTGCACTTTTCTAGTTCACAGACTTGTTGGTTCTCCCAGGCTTCCTTTTTCCGTCTGCGAAGTCGCTTCTCCGCTCGACGGAGTTCGTGATAAGTCTCTGCGCGTGTCCACGTGCTTTGAGAATACTCGGTATGCATTCTTCCGTTCCGTTGCTAGCTTACATTCATCCTCGAGCCAGATGTTCCGACTCTTGTTGCGGCTGGGGCCAAGTATGGTTGTGACCGTATTCATAATAACGTTCTTCAAGTGCCGTGAAGAGCGTTTTGTTGATTCTCCATCTCCAGGCATTGCGGCATCCATTTTGCCCGTATAGGTATTGTGGACGGTTGCGCTGGCCGAGAGGTCAATTTCGTTGAAAGTGGTCCGGTCTGAAGAGGCCTACCTGTGTTTGTGAGCCTCTTTCAGCGCAGACCAGCTGTTCCCAACAACCATTTCGTATGACACTGCTAATTGAATAATTCATAGTCCGTTATCATTGGAATCCCTATGTAAGCTATGGGAGCCTACTTGGCTGTTAAAATTCGCTTCTAAGGTTTGTTCTACTGCCTCATAGAAGGTATACTTCTCTGACTCTCCAGTCTCCTCTGTAGGGGCGTGGACGTTAATGAGGCCAATATTTCTAAATTTGCCTCGCAAGCGCATATTGCATAGCCATTCGCTTATGTTTTCAAAGCCAATAACAGGAGACTTCGTTTTTTGGCTGACTGAGAAACCTACTCCGAGCACATGGTTTATTGGATGGTCACTATAATATATGGTCTAGTGACTCTTCTCCAGGAAAATTACGCACGTTCCATTAGAAAATGGACAATTCGTTATTCCGTTGTCTTTACCGGGTTCGCCGTTCTATTGTCAGTCCAGTCGGAGGCTTCTTTGAGGACCTGTTGGTAGAATATGTCCCGTTTTTAGGCTCGGAAGACTCGCCTTGATCCTTATCCGTCTGCAGCTTTTCGTTAAGAAAGAGTTCTCAGTGGTCACCACGTGGCGTTCTTTCAGCAAGTGTTTCCCAGGTTTTATGCTCCATTGCGGGTACCAATCCACGTTTCGCCCTGGGACCTATGCTACCCTTTGACCTCCAACAATAATGCATATTGAAATTTAAATAAAAAATCAGTTTGAAATTTATGCAATTATATCTTCGAAATGATGATGACCTCTGCAATTGAAAGGATATCCATTTATAAGAAATTTTATGTAGGGTCCGGATTAAATGATCGAGGGAGTGCAAAATTATAATTTGTTTAGGTCAGAATTGACGTAAAACGCTATAGCACTTTAACGGTAAAAGATAAATTGCCCATGCGCCAACTTTTCTCAAACTATTTTACTATCCATCACTCAAATTTGCACCATCAGGAACAGAACAGAATGTAGAGTGTACTGTAAATTATCGCTGCATTAGGTGAGACCTGTATCCTATGATTCTTTGACCCTGTGGCATAATGTTCCTCTTCTAATTTTCTTGTTTTCTTGCCGTTCCATTCAAATTTTTGTATTATATACAAAGAATGTCGTTATGCACTGTTATTTTTTTTTAAACATTTGCAAAATTTTGTAATTTACCGTCCTTTGTATTATCAAGGCGGACATATTCATTCTGCTTTTTCTCAAAGCTTTGTAAGTATTCTTAAAAAAAATCTTAATTTAGTGTTTCCTCTTGGTAGAGTATAGGGTATCCACGCAGCCAGATTGTGCTTGAGTTTCACTAGCATTACACTTAACGTTGTGCAAGTAATAAGCTCACAACGAGACAAACTCACGAAGAACACAGACCCCTGACGACTGGGATTAGAACCCTGAGCAGCGGGATTGGGACGCTACGCTCAACCCCCTCAACCATCGCGCCGTAAATCTTAATTTAATTAATAATTGTGTACAAAATTGTAAAATTTTATGTAAAATTCAAATTAAAAACGAAACGTGGCCTTCACAACAAAATAACATGTGTTATCAATCAACATTTGACTCAAACACACTACATAGTCTCTAGCGATCGATAATTTGTGGTATTGGAGGCAATAATTGAGTCTAAAATTTAAATTAGTTCAATTACAGAAATCTGAAAACGACAAATCAAACTTCCAATTGAGTCATCGACACTCACTATCAACAGTCACTGCATATCCTGTAAACACTGGTAACAACCGACATTCAGCATTTGGTTTACTAATAAGCGAATATAGAAAAAAACATTCTATTTATTAACATTTTCAATGGTTACGACTGAAAGTAAAGTGGTAAAAAACTCGCCTAGTCTTTCCCCCTCATTTGCGACCACAATTTTTCATCTTTGTAAATACGGTCATTGAAAATTTTCATTGTGCAAACATTTACCACAACCGAGAAGTGGTTTTACCACTGGAAAATTATTTCAATACTGCTATCAACATGAAAAATTGGTTTGCATCCACAAACAAATTCAACGCGAAAATCAATTATATTTGCAATGATTTACTGCTATATGTATTCGTAACTACAGTTCTTTCTGGATAAAAGGGAGCCGCGGGGGTACTGATGTGCAACTTTGATCTCGGCTTTACGATAGAATTCAAATTCAAATCAAATGCTCTAAGTTATCATTGATTTCAAAAAATGATAAAATAACTGACTGGAATTTAAAATATAGCAATAAATTGGCTGGGGGCTGGGAAACATTGGTCATGAATGGAAATATGCTATCGAGGGTAAGATAGATCACCAATCAAAATGCAAATATTTTCCAAGTACTTTAAAGGTTTGTATTTACAATCTCAATATTTTTACTGTACGTAAAGATATTATTTGCAGTCCATACACAACATATTGCCAATCTGATGAAAACCCTTTTTCATATATCAGAATCACGTGAGGCACTGCATGTTCACAGAAACTTCTGTTCCTGCCAAATATAACGTAGAAAATGTGGCTTCCCTTTTATAGAAACATAGTGAATTTAAGTGTACATATTTTCCGATATCGATGATGCGAGGCATCTCACTTCACAGCATTTGGTCACAGTAAATATCCTCGTCAGCCCGCCTAACATCAAGCACTGCATACTGTCTCTGTTCTGTTCCATTCAAAGTAATAATTTCCAGCAAGAAGCCCTTCATTGGGTGATACATTCGTAATTGACTGGTCATTGTATCTGCCATTTCCAAATGCTTCTCATCGTTACTTGATGAAGACCGGGCTGGATACTTTAGTCTTAATAATAGTAAACGACAAAATCATGTCGCTAGGGGCGCTCATCTTTTTAATTGAAATGTACCCTTTTCAGGCTTTACGTTTGATCCTTTTTCCTTTCGTTCGTTCTACAATTTCTAAAGATTTGTTTGAAATTTGACGTCTTCATTATAGGTTTGAAGTTAATTTCAACAGACGACTACGTAAATTTTCTGAAATTTCTTTGGTGTTGGAAGTTTGAAACCATCAGAACTTATGATCAAGGTGAAAAAAATGATAAGTAAAAGTTTAACCAATTTTGATTGTTGGATTTGTTATTGTTGGTTATTTCCAGTTTACAATTGTTTTCGGAGAAAAATAAATCCATTTGGAATCTCGGAGCCGGATTTTCTCCGGAAAAAAATCATGAGCTGCCTTGTTCAACCTCAAGGGTAAAATATGAAATGTGGACAGCAGTCCTTTTTGGGGGACGAGAAGATATCACTTTTTTAATGCAAAAATGCCTAGACTACAAAATTGAGTTTATTTTACTGGCCTAGGTAGGCAAATAGTTTAGAGCCCAATATGATTGGAAGCAGTGTACCGATAGTGGAATAGATAGAAGAAGAACATTTCACCTCGGTTCTTAAGCGTATAACATCTGTGAAGTGAAGTTCCGCCTCTTGTGATGAAATTTGCCAGTCACGGTGACATGCGGATACGGACTATTCCTCCAAGCAGAAGAAAAATAATTTTGGCCATCAATGTATTCAAGCGTAGGAAAGCAACTGGACTCGATGGTCTCCCCGCAGAGCTACTTATCGCTGTACCTGCGGTTACTGCAGATCTAATACTTCCACTCGTAAGGAAATCTTGGAAATCCGAGGCCTTTTCCGGAGAGCGGAAGAATGGGGTATCTGCGTGGTGCCTGCGGCCAAAGATAATCGTTAAAATAATACTGGAACGCATAAAAGACTACCTCGAAGGCTTCGTCGACAAAGAGCGAGCTGCTTTCCGCACCGGTTTCTCCTGCATTGACTTCATCAACACCATCGTATCACCTGCTCGTCATCCAATATTAGAGAGACAAATGATGGCGATGTAAGCAAAATGTCACGTTCTGCAGCCAAGAAAAATCTCAGAGGATTTTGGGGTCGAAAGTGGAGTCCTCCAGGTTTGCATCGAATCACCGATATTATTTCTTTTTATTATAGGTTACCGTCTTTATGCTACCTCATCTGGAGGACGCGGAGAAATTCAATGGACGATCCCGTCTTTCCTCAAACACCCCAACTACGCTGAAGACATCGGTTTGCTCTCTGACCGGGCTGTGGACCTTGGCCAAATGGCTCCGTATTTGGAAAGAGAAGCAGCTTGAGTTGGACTGAGGATAAACACCAACAAAACCAAGGTTCTCAGACTGACGCGTCATCGTACTCTCTCTCATCTACGTTAATGAGTAGAGCATCGAAGGCATTAATTTGCATATCGGAAAAGCGTGGTTTCTACCGCAACGAACTGAATGTTATCCGACGCATTAACAGCGCTAGATCCCCTTTTGATGCGCTTGGAAATACAGTTGTCTCAGCACTAGCATCAAGTTGAGACTGTTCTGTGCTAGGGTTCCTTCTATGTTGTTATATGGGAGTAGCACATGGAAAGTAATCTCCACTGTTACTGAAATTCCTTAAGCCTTTGCCAACACGTGTCTGGGTCGCATCATCAGAATACGCAGAATACGAAGAACATGGTCGCCGTACAGGCCTGGCACTTGTAGTGACCGCGGCTGCGCGACGGGAGCGGAATTTCATTCGGCTCTTTCTTAATCAATTTGCTTAAACAATGCATTTAATAGTGTGCAATTGCCTTAAAGTTCGCCGCAGATTGCACATTATTCAATGTATTCAAGCGAATTGATCTTGACAGGAGGGGAATGATTTGCCGCATCCGCAGGCGCATGCGTATGTTGCCGCAACATTGCCGAGTGAGAAAGGCTATGTAGCGGGAATAGAAGCGGTGCACGAACAAAGCACAGCGAGAATGTTGCTGGGTGGAACGGGTTTGGCTAAAGAATCGAGGGGGAAAACGGAATTGATTTTGGAAGAAAGGGGGATTTTGGTTTTAGAGGTTGAGTGGAAGAAGGAGGAAAAAGCAGCAGCGAGTTTTTCTTGGGCGAGAGAATCTAGGAGGAGAAAAGGAATTTTGATAAAAGAGGAGTTTGGTTGGAGAACTGAAAGACGGCGGTTCGAGGAGCTTTTGGGTGGAGGAGCAAGTTTTGATCTTGAGGAGAAGGCTGGTGGATTGAGCGAAGGAAGGTGCAGCAAGACTGAGGGGAAAAAGAAACCGAGGAGGAGGAAAGAGAAGAGTGAGGACGGAGGATAAAGAAGAGGATGATTCATCCTAAAGTGAAGATTTTCGCGAGCAAAATAAAAGAATCCGACCGAGAAAACTAACACCACATCGTGCTATCGGAAGTGTAGTTTAAACGAAGATTCCGAGATTAGATTCAAATCGTTTAATCGTTAATACATGAATAAAGTACAGAGTTTAAAACAAAGAGAAGAAAAACAATTGGAATAGACGAAATCGTAACGGAAAGAAGTTAATATCTAATTTGCAGAAGTCTAGTGTCGAAATTTGCGCGTTGTGTATAAACAATCCCTCATAAAAGCATGAAGAACGAAATCTTAAAGAAGAAGTGAACTAACGTTAGTTTTGTGTCGTAGGACTATATATATTTTTCTTAGTTTTTAAATAATTTGAATTCAAAGACAAACAAAGAAATAGGTACCCGAAGGATCGGTCCGAGCTCGGAGTGACATTTGGGTAAGTGGTTGTTTATTTTCTTTTCTTTTCTTTTTTTTTTTTTTTTTGTATGATTTTTAGTTTATTTCCCTTCTCGTTGGTAATTATTACACTTTGGTTATTTATTGTTTTTTTTCTCTTATTTTATTTTCATTTTCTTTTTCATAAATTTACATTTTTAGTTAACTTTATTTTAATTTCTTCTTGGTTGTAATAATTTCTTTCTTTGTATTATGATCATAAGCGTGAAAAAAATACATTAATGGGTGAATAATCAAAGGTAGTTTGAGGACTTCCTCCCCTTAGTTCCTCCTTGCTCCCGCGGGATTTTTACATAAGGGACATCCTCTAAAAGAATAACTGGCCGGAGGATGTCGAGGAAGGGTGGGAACCTCACCGGCCGCGCCTCGTTCAAGATCTGAGGCGGAGGGGACGGCAATCGGGAAGGTGATCCGTCGTGGATTTTCCACTACTTGATCGCGGCACTCGGGTCCGGAGACAAACGGCTCCACGCGCGCGGTCGAGCCGTTTTTTTTTATTTTTATTTTCCAATTTAGCTCGCGTTCTGGTTTTATTCGATAGGCCGTCGCGAATTCTTACGTAAAATTCGATCTTAAAATCCGGTGCGGACCCACGCACCGGTAAAGACACGTTGTTTTTAGTAATGAAGCGTGAGGGATCAAAGCGCTCAAAGGACCCCCCCACATTCCCGAGCCTGGCTAGCACAGAGGCGTGCAAGAACGTGTCGACCGAGAGCTTTGATAGAGCTGCAATCTTCGTGGGCGGACCTTCACGGTCAAATTTTGCCAAATTGTTTAGTTTTTTTTTGGGATAGCTCTGCCCTCTAGGTCGTTATCGGCCACTCAAGGGATCGACTGGATCTCATATCTCCATAATTATCATTACAAATGGCGCCCAACGTGGGGCCCGACATATCCTGGATTCAAGCCTAATTAATTATTTATAGGTTTCCTGAATCATGTGGAAGATAGCCTATTCCGGCTCACAACTTCGTTTGGTGGTGTCGGATAGAGAATCAATAGATTCTCAATATTGTTCCCGGCTAGGCTCCACGTACACTTGTCTTCAGATTTCTAGTTTTAGGTTTCACGCCTTTTTCCCCGGAAGCAAGTGTTCCTAAGCCTCAATTTCCTTTCCCCCCTTGTAACGTAGAGTTTCCTGCCCTATCCTTGGTAGAATACCAAAAGAACTAGTCGTTTGTTGTGTTTGTCTTGAGACTTAACGTCTCGTAGGTGATTGCCTCCCAGAAGTCTCTGGATCTACGGGCCTTTGCGGCTATAAGCTGAAAGGTATTGCCGTCCGAGCTTCTGAGGAGTGTCCTTCCTTACCTTCTTGTGAAACGGCTATCTCTTCGATTCAGATTTGAAGAAAATTAAATATTCTTTCTTCTTTGTAGGGATGAAGTGACGGGTGAGATGGATCCTTGATGGAATACGGAGGTAGTCGGCTATATGCTGTGCCATTCCGTCCTCAATGATTCATCTTCACTTTGTTCTCTGACTCCAGACGAGGAAGATTGAATTCTCGCGTTCCCTTTTTGCTTGTTCTTTTATTTAATATTCTGCGACGGGGAGCAACTCGATTGTTGTCTCTTCTTGGAAAACACTGTGTGTGGAAGTTCTGCACACAGATGAGAAAATTTATGAGGTTGGGATGGCATTTTAGTCATCCGAGAGTTCTGCGGGAGTTGAGTATGGAGTTGAAAATTTGGAGAGAGAGGAGTCCTCGTAATTATTATTTTTTTTTTCTTTTTCTTTCTTTTCTTTTCTTATCGTTCGATTTAGATTATTATATAGTTAATTTTTTTTTATTTCCTTTAGTTTGCCTTATTTTTTTTCTTATTTTTTCTTCATTTCTTCTTTTTGCTTGATTTGATCATTTTACTCTTTTTCTATATACTTCGTTTCTTTTTTCAATTTATTGCTTCTTTTCGCTTTGGAATTTCGTTTCGTCTTTTTCTTGGACTTCCTTTTGGTCGTTTCCAATTTTATTTTTTTTAAATTTTATTAACCAACATGTCACATCAACGAGATCACGGGTCTCGCGACCTTTATCGCCTTCCTTCCACGCTACCTCCAGGTCAGTGGAGCTCAGCTGAGCTTGACCTGCCAGCACGCCGTGAAGACTGACGGTGGCATGAGGCGGCGAGGAGAGATCCTGTGGGTTGGGTTGATCCTTCCACGCGGGATGTTAGGGCGACGGACGCTTCACGAGTTGAAGGATCGGTTCGAGCGCAATTTTCTGCGCTTCGAGACTCGAACCCGAACACGCACTCAGTGTATCAGGCAGCTCAACATCAGCCTGCTCCAACTCGTGCAGTGCATTTTGAAAATAGACGTGACAATGGACATAATAAAGACAATTTTTACGGACTTGACGACAGGTCCGGATCCGAGAACTTTCAACGACATGACGACAGATCCGGACTCGACTATATGTACGATTTTACCGACTCTGACGAGGACGATTCGCCGTATAGATGCCAGGCACGACCGCTTAATACAAAATCAGCGGATCGTGTTTATTCAATTTTGGCATCCTGGGACTTGGTTTTTGATGGCACATCCAAAACTTTGCCCATCAACCAATTCTTGTTCCGCGTGGAGGCTTTGACCAACACAACCTTACAGGGGGATTTCGGCCTGCTGTGTACTTATGTACACACTCTTTTCAGAGACAGAGCAGCAGATTGGTACTGGGACTATCACCAGTCTGTCGGACGAATCGAGTGGACCTCTTTTCGTGAGGCTCTTCGCCATGAGTTTAAGGATTCTCTAGATGACTGGGATATCCTTGAACTGATGCGAGACCGCATGCAAGGTCCATCCGAAGATTTCGACAGTTATTATAAAGCTGTGCGTTCGCTAGCCAATAGGTTAGAAAATTCCTTAACGGAAGACAAGTTGGTAGAGTTGTTACGTCGTGGGCTGAGACCCGACGTTCAGAGGCAACTTCTCTATTTTCCGGCTAGTACGGTTCGCGAGCTGCGTAAGTTAGTGCAGCAGAGCGAAATTTTAGAGGAGCGTCTCTCAAGCAGGCTCTCTCACCAATTACACAGCTATTCTGCTGAATCTGAAGAGGGTGTTGACATAAAGGACATCTCAGGAAATCCTCAGACTGAGATTCAAGATCATGATTTGGACTTGGTCTGCTGGAATTGTCGGCAGATTGGACATTTGTTTGAAGACTGTTGGGAGGATCCCAAAGTCTTTTGTTTCGGATGCGGGCGCCCGAACACTCGTAAGCCCGTATGTCCAAATTGTCGAGTTCCAGAACCCAGCCCCAGTCATCAGGGCGTTCCTACATTGGACGCACGTGACTGCGCAGGCGTTGCGACAACGTCTTCCACAGTAACTCCGAAAGTTACCGTGTTGAAGCGGTCCGACAAAATAGATATGACATTCCCGGATTTGACCCCACCACCAATTGTTTCAAGGAAACCGATGCTTTCGGTTCTGAGGCCGTTGCACGTAAGACTGCAACAATATCAAGCGGCCAGAGAACGGATCTTCGGAGTAGCAGAGATGGCGACGAAAAAACCTAAGCGCTCAACTCTTCGCTTACGGCACTATTGGATGCGAATAATGCGCAACCGTCGTCTTTACTACTCTGCCATTCTCACGAGTCGGCCCAATAACGACATTCGCCCGTATGCGGATGTCACAGTCTTGGGTGAGCGTGTTTCAGGACTGATTGATACCGGAGCCACTGTAAGTTGCTTAGCTTCGGATTTCGCCCGGAAAATTATTAACGACGGTCGGTACAAGTGGGAGAGATTACGCATCGATCTCAGGACAGCTGACGGGACTAGCCACTCGACAGTCGGCAGAGTGTCAGCTGACATCACGTTTCGTGATCGGACGGAATTGATGTCGTTCCTCCTTATCCCGTCGTTAACGCAAAATCTTTACCTTGGAGCTGATTTTTTGCGCAAGTTCGATCTCGCACAGGACTTATTTGTACCTTCAGTTTGTTCTGTCCAAAATGTTGAGAACGTCAATCAACACCAGTTGACGACACACCAGCGAGCAAGGCTCGAGGCTGTCATTGGCAGTTTTCCATCTTTCGAGTCGGAGGGCTTAGGACGTACAAGTCTTACGACACACGTCATCGATGTCGGCGGTAACAAACCGATTAAACAGAGACACTTCTCAGTCTCTCCCGCCATCGAAAAGCTCCTCTACGAAGAGATTGATAGGATGCTGGCTTTGGGAGTCATCGAAGAATCGCAAAGCGCCTGGTCTTCGCCAGTTACCCTTGTGGTGAAACCTGGTAAAGTGCGACTTTGCCTTGATGCACGTAAAGTGAATAGTGTAACAGTGAAGGACGCTTATCCTTTACCTCTCATCGAGGGGATTTTCAGTCATCTCCCGAAGGCTAGGTTCATTACGAGTCTAGATCTGAAGGATGCGTTCTGGCAAATTCCTCTGGATGAGGCGTCCAAGGATAAGACTGCCTTCACCGTCCCAGGTCGGCCACTCTATCAGTTTGTGACCATGCCGTTTGGGCTCTGCAATGCACCTCAAACCATGCAACGACTGATGGATAAGGTCATCCCTGCTCACTTACGTCATCAAGTCTTTGTATATTTAGATGACTTGCTACTTATTACAGAGACCTTCGATCAGCACCTGCTGCTCTTAAGCGAAGTGGCTCTCTGTATGAGACGCGCTGGCTTGACGTTGAACATCCGGAAGAGCAAGTTTGTCATGAAGGAAGTTCGATACTTGGGGCACATCATCGGTAACGGGACGATTTGTACCGATCCCGACAAGGTACACGCCATTAAAGATTTTCCGCGGCCGAAAACCGTCAGGCAACTGCGGCGGTTTCTTGGGATGTGTGGGTGGTATCAGCGATTTGTGCCAAATTACGCTTCGCTGACTGCACCGTTGACAGACATGCTGCAGAAGAAGCGTCAGTTTTGCTGGTCTGAGGAAGCTATCTCGGCCTTCGACGCTCTGAAAACGAGTCTCTCCTCGGCTCCAGTTCTGCACAGCCCCGACTTCTCCAAGCCTTTCGCCATACATTGTGACGCAAGTCAACATGGCATAGGAGCGGTGCTGATGCAGAAGACAGAGGAGGGACATGAAGTTCCTATAGCGTATATGTCGAAGAAGCTTACACAGCCTCAGCGAAACTACACTGTTACTGAGCAAGAATGTCTGGCAGCGGTGGAGGCAGTGCGCAAATTCCGAGCGTATGTTGAAGGCACAACATTCGAAGTGGTAACTGACCACGCTTCGCTCAAATGGCTGATGAACCAGTCCGACCTTCACGGCAGACTGGCCAGATGGGCATTGAAGCTTCAAGGATTCTCGTTCATCATTAAACACAGAAAGGGATCACAACATCTGGTCCCGGATTCTCTATCTCGCATGTATTCACCAGCGGAGGTGGATGCTTTGGAGAGAAGTGGGAACAACGCAGACGTGGATTTTAATTCACCACATTTTCGGTCTGCGAACTATTTGCAGTTAATAGAGCGTATTAGGGAGAATTCCAACAAACTCCCTGATCTGCAGGTGTGCGATGGATTGGTATACAAACGAACCAATCATGCTTCAGGAGATGAGATGCAGGAACAACAGGCTTGGAAGCTTTGGATTCCGGAGGAGCTGACGATGGAGGTGATCACCCGTGCCCATGATCATCCTTTGAGTGCACATGGGGGGGTTGGTAAAACCTTGGGTAGACTGCGGTTGTGGTTTTATTGGCCTAAAATGGTTTCACAGGTCAAGGACTATATCCGTAATTGTGAAACGTGCAAGACGTCAAAAGCTCCCAACCAAACGCTCCAACCTCTAATGGGAAAAGCGCTCATCTCCGATCGGGTATTTCAACGTTTGTATATCGATTTGATCGGCCCATACCCCAGATCTCGCGCCGGAAATATCGGAGCAATAGTCGTTCTCGATTCTCTTTCAAAGTTTTCATTTGTGGAGCCGATTAAACGGTTTACCGCAAACGTGCTGACCGAATACTTGGAGAAGAGAATCTTTCATGTGTTTGGAATCCCTGAGTCGATCACATCTGATAATGGGGTACAGTTCAAATCCGTGGCTTTCAACGATCTTCTGAACCAGTATGGCATTCAACACATTTACACCGCTTTATACTCCCCGCAGGCAAACGCCTCGGAGCGAGTGAATCGCTCACTGTTGGCTGCTATACGCGCTTATATCGGTCCTGATCAAAGAGATTGGGATAACAAGTTGTCATCCATCAACTGTGCCTTGCGTTCAGCGAAACACGTCTCGATAGGGACATCACCCTATCACGTCGTTTTTGGGCAAAGCATGGTCACCCATGGGAGTACCTACGCCCTCTTACGACGCCTGAACGCCTTGCCTGATGCTACCTTGGAGATCTGTTCTCAGGATAAACTTGCTATTCTGAGAGCAGAGGTTCAAGGGCGAATCCTCCAGGCAAGAGAGACACAGGAAAGGGGTTACAACTTGCGATCCCGAGCTCGTGAATTTCAGGTCGGAGATATCGTGTATAAGCGGCTCTTCAACTTAAGCAGTGCAGCAAAACGATATAATGCCAAATTGGATCAGAAGTTCGTGAAGGCGAAGGTCATCGGTCGAGTCGGAACGGTTCAATACGAGCTGGAGGACATGGAGGGTCGTAACCTGGGCATCGCTCACGCGAAGGACCTCAAGGCCTAATGTGGGTTTGGATCTCGGTCTACCTTTCCTTGTAACCGCCAACACCCAGCCGCTATCAGCAGTGAGGCCCTCACTGGTCTTCAGCTTTCTTTCCTCGAGCGGGTCTCGAAAACCCAGCTGCCCTGTAGTGACCGCGGCTGCGCGACGGGAGCGGAATTTCATTCGGCTCTTTCTTAATCAATTTGCTTAAACAATGCATTTAATAGTGTGCAATTGCCTTAAAGTTCGCCGCAGATTGCACATTATTCAATGTATTCAAGCGAATTGATCTTGACAGGAGGGGAATGATTTGCCGCATCCGCAGGCGCATGCGTATGTTGCCGCAACATTGCCGAGTGAGAAAGGCTATGTAGCGGGAATAGAAGCGGTGCACGAACAAAGCACAGCGAGAATGTTGCTGGGTGGAACGGGTTTGGCTAAAGAATCGAGGGGGAAAACGGAATTGATTTTGGAAGAAAGGGGGATTTTGGTTTTAGAGGTTGAGTGGAAGAAGGAGGAAAAAGCAGCAGCGAGTTTTTCTTGGGCGAGAGAATCTAGGAGGAGAAAAGGAATTTTGATAAAAGAGGAGTTTGGTTGGAGAACTGAAAGACGGCGGTTCGAGGAGCTTTTGGGTGGAGGAGCAAGTTTTGATCTTGAGGAGAAGGCTGGTGGATTGAGCGAAGGAAGGTGCAGCAAGACTGAGGGGAAAAAGAAACCGAGGAGGAGGAAAGAGAAGAGTGAGGACGGAGGATAAAGAAGAGGATGATTCATCCTAAAGTGAAGATTTTCGCGAGCAAAATAAAAGAATCCGACCGAGAAAACTAACACCACATCGTGCTATCGGAAGTGTAGTTTAAACGAAGATTCCGAGATTAGATTCAAATCGTTTAATCGTTAATACATGAATAAAGTACAGAGTTTAAAACAAAGAGAAGAAAAACAATTGGAATAGACGAAATCGTAACGGAAAGAAGTTAATATCTAATTTGCAGAAGTCTAGTGTCGAAATTTGCGCGTTGTGTATAAACAATCCCTCATAAAAGCATGAAGAACGAAATCTTAAAGAAGAAGTGAACTAACGTTAGTTTTGTGTCGTAGGACTATATATATTTTTCTTAGTTTTTAAATAATTTGAATTCAAAGACAAACAAAGAAATAGGTACCCGAAGGATCGGTCCGAGCTCGGAGTGACATTTGGGTAAGTGGTTGTTTATTTTCTTTTCTTTTCTTTTTTTTTTTTTTTTTTGTATGATTTTTAGTTTATTTCCCTTCTCGTTGGTAATTATTACACTTTGGTTATTTATTGTTTTTTTTCTCTTATTTTATTTTCATTTTCTTTTTCATAAATTTACATTTTTAGTTAACTTTATTTTAATTTCTTCTTGGTTGTAATAATTTCTTTCTTTGTATTATGATCATAAGCGTGAAAAAAATACATTAATGGGTGAATAATCAAAGGTAGTTTGAGGACTTCCTCCCCTTAGTTCCTCCTTGCTCCCGCGGGATTTTTACATAAGGGACATCCTCTAAAAGAATAACTGGCCGGAGGATGTCGAGGAAGGGTGGGAACCTCACCGGCCGCGCCTCGTTCAAGATCTGAGGCGGAGGGGACGGCAATCGGGAAGGTGATCCGTCGTGGATTTTCCACTACTTGATCGCGGCACTCGGGTCCGGAGACAAACGGCTCCACGCGCGCGGTCGAGCCGTTTTTTTTTATTTTTATTTTCCAATTTAGCTCGCGTTCTGGTTTTATTCGATAGGCCGTCGCGAATTCTTACGTAAAATTCGATCTTAAAATCCGGTGCGGACCCACGCACCGGTAAAGACACGTTGTTTTTAGTAATGAAGCGTGAGGGATCAAAGCGCTCAAAGGACCCCCCCACATTCCCGAGCCTGGCTAGCACAGAGGCGTGCAAGAACGTGTCGACCGAGAGCTTTGATAGAGCTGCAATCTTCGTGGGCGGACCTTCACGGTCAAATTTTGCCAAATTGTTTAGTTTTTTTTTGGGATAGCTCTGCCCTCTAGGTCGTTATCGGCCACTCAAGGGATCGACTGGATCTCATATCTCCATAATTATCATTACACACTCGTACACGTTATAATCGGAAGACGGAAGCGGAAATAGATAGGTCACACACCAAGGAGGGGCGACAATTATATTTCTAACTATATTATGCATCGGAATCCACTCTTCCAGGATGGTCGAAGGGTATTTCACCCCAAGGGCATTTGGCATAGAACAGGAGAGAAGGAGTGCGGCAATCTCGAGAAATTGCGGGGACAGCTGAAGTGCAGTTCAGGTAATCGCGAGCGCTATCGGGGGGTTTTCCTATGTGATGATTTCCGGTAAACGATTTTTTCGTTTATATGTATTTTGAAAGGGAAATATGTTGGGAGTATTCTGTAGAAATTCAAGACCGAAATGCCATGTTGGCATACACACAAAAGGGAAACTTTAAACGCGTTTTTCTCAGAATGGCTTCTTTTAACTGGTGGGAAGCACAACTAAAGTTTTATCAAACTGATCCGGTTGACATTTTTACACATTCTTTTACAAAGTATTTCGGGCTCAAATCACGATGATGTTAATAATTTCTTGATCTTATTCTGGATTTTTAAAGAATAATTGTTCCAACTGTGGCTGAGACGATAGAGACCAGATCCAGAATGACAAAACGTTTGAAGATTTGATTGCAAATTATTATAAATGGAGATGTCCTACCGTTTTTAGAGAAAAAAACAAAATGCAAACGATTATCAAATTCACCCGAATAATGACATACATATAAATGCATTGGAAAGTTAAAGTTTTTTCTTAGCAAAAATGTTAGATAATTGTTGAAATATCGAGCCTCACATAAGAAGAAATGTTCTATTCTATCCCAAGGCCTAGATCCAATTGGATTTGCGCGCGATCGAAGTAGTTAACTTGTCCTTAACGCAACATGGAGACAGTTGAGATTTGATTGAAGCCAATTTTTTTCTGGTTTTGTTGTTTGTGTTCTTCTTGCGCACCTAACAACGGGGCAAGTTGTACCAAGTGGTCCTCCAGGTTGGGGGTTGGGCAGAGCTGACAACAACCTGGAAAACCGACGTTACAAAGCCACAAAAGGAGCCTCGGACAGAAGGGAGTATACAACGACGAACCCGGTAACGAGAGCGGAATAACAATTCACCCATTTTTTCTTGGAACTTGCGCTCCCTGTGCAAGATCGAATGTTACCCAGCAGCTAGCAGATACCCTGACGCCTAGCCTAGCCAGATGGCGGAGAATATCT
Source organism: Hermetia illucens (assembly GCF_905115235.1). Classification (NCBI taxonomy): domain Eukaryota; kingdom Metazoa; phylum Arthropoda; class Insecta; order Diptera; family Stratiomyidae; genus Hermetia; species Hermetia illucens. Next base: position 84,457,478 of record NC_051849.1, on the reverse strand, counting down.
TATTGATAGTATTCAGTACAATAATAACTCCATAGTGGCTGCATAACATGATATCCCATCTTTCATGTATAGGAAAGATAATGCCTCGTTAACAGTCGCCAGGCATTGACTTGCTGTCCCACACCTTGAGCATAAGTTCATGAACTGATTGGTGTAGTTGGCCGCCTCGATATTCAACCAATTAAGGTGCAACCCTTTTGGCTTGTGACGACTTATGATTTTTAGGTCGCTGAATTCCACGGACTCTTTCTTTTATAGTTAGTGGTGGCAGCAATTGTCCATTGTCTTCAATTTACTCCAACTCACCGGCATTTTGGTTGTTCAAAAGCCTTTCAAAATACTCAGCCGATCGGTCGAACATGATCAGGAATCGTATTTCCCTCTTTGTCTTGTCAGGGTGAGCATAGAGGTATATAAGGATTCATCCTGCTGACTTGTTGGTAGAAATTTGTTGTCTAGTGTGGCTGCTCCCTGTACTTGTCGACTTCGCAAACCTGTTGGTTATGGCAGGCCTTCTTTATCTGTCTTCGAAGTCATTTCTCCACTCGACAGAGTTCATGATTGGTCTGTGCGTGTGGACGGGTCTTTTGAAAGTGCAGTGCAGTGGTTCCGTTGCTAATTTAAATTTGTCCTCGAACCAGGTGTTGCGACTTTTTTCGCGATTGGGGGCAAATACAGAGTGCGGCAGCATAACTTCCTTTTTTCAAGACTCAATAAAAACTATTGTATGCGTCGGAAAATATTTATTTATTTTTTATAATGTAGGTACATGTCTAAAGTTTTTATTTACATTGTTTTGAAGATCAAATCTGTTAGGTGACGTCCCCCATTCTCCATACATTGCGTAAACCGATTTCTGGCGTTTGTCATGACTCTTGTTAGCATAGCAGGTGTTATGTTGGCAATTTCTTCTTGGATGTTGGTCTTCAAATCTTGTAGGGTTCTTGGACGGTTCACATAAACACGGGATTTCAAAAAACCCCATAGAAAAAAATCACAAGGGGTCAGATCGGGAGAGCGTGCCGGCCATTCCAAATCGCCTCTAATTGAGATAAGGCGCTCTGGAAAGTGTTCCCTCAAAACAGCCATCGATGCTCTTGAAGTGTGTGCTGTTGCACCGTCTTGTTGGGACCAAGTGTCCCCCAAATCCAAATTTTCTGGCCGTGGGAAACAAAAATTCTGTAGCATGTTTACATATCGGTCCGAATTCACTGTCACTGTAACCTCATATTCCTCAAAAAACCAGGGACCAATAATTCTAGTTGAGGAAATTGCACACCACACTGTGACTTTGTGTGAATGGCGTTTGATGCAATTCTCGAGGGTTGGTGTCAGCCCAGTAGCGCATGTTTTGTTTGTTAACCGACCCACACAAATGAAAATGGGCTTCATCGCTAAAAAAAACAATAGCACCCTCGGGAATGACATCAAGAAGAAGCTCACACGCGTTCATCCGAGAATTGAAGTCACGTTCTGAAAGTTCCTGCACCATCGCCATGAAAATGAAGATCATCACGAAGAATTCTTCTCACAGAACGACGAGACTTTCTGGGCTGGATTATTCTAATCCATGCAGATCAAGTGACCCACCCAACGCAACCTGTTGAGCCGGATTTTATCCACAATTTGACGGTCATGGTATCGCTCATAGCTTTCATCGTTATGTAAGCTACGGAATTGTTCATTTTCATGTAAGGGGAGTTCGCAATTTTTCTTGCTAACAACCCAACTCTCCGAGCAATTCATGAGGACAGGCAAGATCATTGTCCTTTGACCTTATGTTGAGATGTTTCGAGCGGAACAACAACAACCCTGTGCGGATTTCATCGTCGTAGCTGGTGTTGATATTATTACCTTTGCAAACAAGTCCTGTTGGCATTAATGAAGGGAACAAGTGGTTCCTGAAATATCGGTATTTGCAAAAATAAAAATATCAACACCAGCGAATAAGAAAAAACAAGTTTCTTATTATTTTAAACTACCAAATGATTCTAGAGTAACATTGAATGTATTCGCTATCCCTTCGGTGGTTTATGCATTCGGAATATTACCGTGGACGAAAACCGATCTGGAGGACGTCCAGCAGCGGATACAGAGAACTATGTCCAAATTCCGAGTCCATTATCTAAACTCTGCGTGGAGCGGATAAACCTGTTTCGTGACATCAGCGATAAGGGCGTACTTGACGTGGCGGAATAACATCATCGCCAAGTCGCTTCTTTTTACAGCGAAGAGCGGGCGAGTCTCTTGCATGTGGCTGTCTGTAAGGCAGACTATGGGCTGACTTCACTTAACTTGAAGAATCGATCTTTCAATCCTTTGAGTTGGGTGAAGTCGGACCAAGAGCAGATCGATGAATGGAAGTCGAAGGCAATGCACGGTAAACAATTGAATTGGCTTTGGCACCCATTTGTCGATTTACATTTGTCGAACAGATGGCAGTGTGTTGGGGAGCTCTTTGTTGAGACGGAGGGATTCATTCATGTGTGGCATGCAGGACGGCGTGGTCGTCGCTCGAGCTTATAAAAAGCTCATCATAAAAGAACGGGTGGAGAACGACCAGTGCAAAAAGTTGATTCGGGGCGTCTATCCCCCATAATAGTTACATTGAACGGAAATACATGGAAAAGAAGATGAACTATGAGCCACTGGCTCGGAAAATCAAAGAAATTTGGCATCTCGAGCGGGTGATTGTAGTTCTTATCATATTGTCAGGTACAGGTATTGAACCTCAACTCCTTACGGCTTCCCTTGATGTTCTAGAACACTCATACAGTCTGGTTTAAGCCATGCAGAAATACACCATGTTGCGGGGAGTTCTCGACGGATTCTCCCATTGACCTACCACCGGCCACCACCATCAGCGTCCCTTTATAATTTAAGTAGGTAAGATCGTCCGAGCCTAAATATTTGGCATTTGGTGCTAGTGTTAGGTAAAATTCGGCATCTGCCGCGATTGTGACGTGGAAAATATAAAAAATATAGTTAAATGTTCTTAATTAATTAATTTTTCTGTGAGCTCTGAGCAGTTATCAAATGTAAAAGTGGCTTGAGGAGCTACTAATATTTCATTTTTAGCCGGGTTATCTAATGGTGATTGCTCTTCGCAGTTCGTCACAGATAAGTATTAAGTATTATTTTAAGAACTGGCTTCTTTATTGTTGAAATCCCACAGCTTGTCCAAATACTGACGAATTATCCCGCTTGAAATAGTATTCTCTTACCATACGGATCATCCTGCTGGCAATCATCGCTGAACTCCATCTGCCAAATATAAGCATTGAGTAGGATTTGGTCCTTGATTTATAAAATATTGCAATGTAATGTTCATATGTATGCTTGTTTTCATATAAGCTGACTTCGGGAAGGATAGTTTTTAAAATACCCATATTGCCTGTGTCCAATAGTGATGCCAAATAGCACAAACACAATATCGACTGCATAAAACAGCAGCGATGACTAGCTTCAAAATTCATATTAATACAGAATCTGCCTTTGCGTCAATATAACAAACTGCGGGGCTTTTTGTCCGCTGAGCTAGATAACTTTTGCCGCCTGTCAACTATTATAGTCCCTTTGGCAAATGACAATTTTAACAATTTTCCCCTTATCTGTATATCACTAGCGGAATTTAAAATAAACACGCGTACGAACAATATTAAATTCAAACAAAATGCCGATGAAAAATGACCGTGGATGGAATGTGGTGCTCAGATAAGGGTCCTGATGCGGTCGTTTCGTAATTGTGACACTTCATCGGCTATTCTGCTTTTAATTTAATAAAGTGGAGAGTTTCGGGAGAGTTTGGGCATGGATATGTTTGCGGTATAGACGTTTTCCTGCATAAAATAGGGTTGATGTGAAAAGCAGGTCAAATCAAAATGTCAGTATATGATTTATTCATGCTGTTATCAACGACCGTTGTAAACCACATCGGAAACAAATATTTTAATGATTCAATGGGTTTCATGTTGAAATTTAGTAACGTGCACTTGAAAATTCTCTTTGCCAATTCTACTGGAGTGGACCCAACCGGACTACATATGCTACTCGTTAATTATTAGCTTGGTACACACTTGTATGTTTCTCCTTGTTATGCTCGTTCAATTAGTGTATAGATTTGTAGAACACACTTCGTAGGTTGACGAATTGGAAGTATTACAGTAACCAAGAAGTATTCTATGTAGTTGCATAACATAACAAAATATGAAGAAATCGTATCTAGCCATTCTTTGATAATACTATCGGACAAATTTTCGATAGAAGAAGCTGACATTACAGGATTTGGTCCATCTACATAAAATATCATACATAATACAGTGTAGACTATTTTGCTTCTTGTCTCTAGCAAGTTTTACTACGGCGTATATACAAATTCTATGTAAGGCAACGTAAGATGCAGACAATTTCATCCAGAATTTAGTGTTTTGGGAGATAGAAAAAACGGCTATGGCTTTAACCTTTTTAGAGACTCAATGATCATGTAATTGCTTTGGGTGTGGATGATAGCGTTGATGTTTTTCAGGGTAAGTATCAGTGGCCGCCCCGAGGAGCCCAATTAGCGCTGTGGTGCGCCGTTCTGCTGCCACAAACTCCAAAGATCGTGACTGCTGTTATGGGAGCAGGGTGGCAGAATCTAGCCGGCTCGGATCTTCAGAGCCAGCCAGTCCCACCCTGTAGCTAGAAGTCTCTCTGAGGTCCGCAAAGAATGGTTTACCCAGCGTCCGTAGCCTGACTCTAGTTTGAGCTGGGCAATCGCAGAGAAAGTGCATGAGGGTTTCCCTTCCTTCTTCGCAGCTTCGGCAATGCGAATTGTAGGGTAAGTCGAGCCTGGCGGCGTGGTCCCCTATGAGCCGGTGCCCCGTGCAAACCGCCGTAATCTTTAATCCATTTGCACGCGTCTGGTACAGGCGCCCTCGTCATGGGGCTATGTTATAAGCGGGCCAAATTAATCTTTGACTTGGTACAGTTGGTAGGCCTCCGTCATCTTAGTCCCGCGGCTGCTAGGTGCTGGTCCCCAACAGCCGGCAGCGGAACACCGACTTTATTCACCGCTGCTAAGAGCAGAGCCTCCCCTGGCCAATCCGTCAGCCTGCTCATCCCCTCTACGTTCCTATGCCTGGGAACCCGGAGGAGGGTGACCTTGAGCGTGCCGCCCAGACGGTTGAGCGCGTCTCTGCATTGCCCCACCAACCTGGAAGATGTCGTCGCTGAGTCCAAGGTCTTGATAGCCGTTTGGCTCGGTCTGAATGGCTACGTTACGCTTGGGGCTCGAATCTCGTTCCAACCATCGACAGACTTCCAATATCGCCAATACTTCCGTCTGGAATACACTGGCGAAATCTGGGATACCATACGAGTTGAGAAACACTGTGTGTACTAGAAAAGACTCCCGAGCCGACTCCACAGGCCATCTTTGACCTGCTGGTAAAGAATACTGAGTCATAACTTTGCAACACGCAGCCGGTCTTCCACTTTACCCTGGTTGGAAACTGCACAGCAAAGTTTCTCGTGAAGTTCAGCTTGCGTGATTTCTCGAGGTACTTCGTCTAGGATGTTGCTGAGACTGTAGGACTTCGCTGCGAAGCATCCGGACTCATGTAGTCTTATTAAGCTTCATCCTATTGTGTTTTTTTCCCAAAGCCTGCCACCATACAATTGAGTCGTACGTTAGGATCGAACGCAATACAGCGGTGTACATCCAGAGAACCATCCTCGGATGGAGACTCCTTTTCTTTGCAAAGGTCGTCTTGCAGGCGTAGAGGGCTATACAGGTATTCTTAACCCTCAGTTCTATGTTCAATCTCCAATTTAGCTTTGGATCCAGGATTACACCCAGATATTTTACATTAGAGAATGGAACCAGTCTTTGTTCATTCAGCCGTGATAGATGGAATTCAGGTATCCTTGGCTTGGCGTTGAATAGCATCAGTTGGGTTTTTGCTGGGTTTATGCTGAGTCGGCATCTTGCGGCCCACAATCACACCTTTCGCAACGCTCTTTCCATGATGTCCCCCATAATGGGCAGAAACATCCCTGATACTAATATCACCAAGTCGTCGGCATACCCCACCACATGCACACCGCTGCTGTCCAATGTACGTAATATTTCGTCTATTACTATTAAGCGGTGAGATTGCCCCACCCTTGCGGGTGCCTCTGTTCGCTGCTCTGGTCAAGTGGTTGTCTGGAGTTTCAGCCATAAATGAAGAGTTTGCGGTAGATTCACGGTCGAGAGTAGTCCTCTTGTACTCGAGTGTGCCCAGATCGGGGGGGTTCATCATAAGGTTGAACATCTGCGTGCCATGAGCTTGTAGGGTGGTTGCGACGATTTGTGGAATAGTTTGCCTCATTTTCTCACTAACCTTCTGGTGGTTTGGGACATTATTCTGAGTAGGTATTCCACCACTTCCTGCGGAAGAAGCGTTTTGAGGAGGTAACTACAAACGAGCGGGCCTCACCAAATTGTTTGCATTGGACATTGCTGTCCACAACAATCTCAAACTTTAAATTAATTAAAAAAGCAAACTGAATGATGCAACAAGGGAGGAAAACACGCGGAGTGAACTAATAAGACGCAGAAAGAGAAATTTTGACTAAGTTTCCAAGAATTTCAAAGATTTCGTTTTAGCGAACGCAACAAATCTTAATAATTGAAACGAGAAAGGAAGATTTTACTTTGTTACTTATAATCTAATGAAATATTACTACTACAATTGGTAAATTACTCAAAGATAAAGAAATTTGAATCTTAAATATTGGCTACAGAAATTATGTATTTTTTGAATTATTGAATTATTACAGTGGAAGACTATAACGCTGTTGATGACGGCTTCTATCTGTTTGTAAGTGGGTACCGATCGCCGTTTTCTATTTCCCAATTGGGAATCTAATTCGCGACGGTACTTTTTTGTTGCGTGATTATTCGATTACTGAAGGGAAAGTTTTTCCTTTTTGCCGTCTGCAAATACTATCTGGTCTCAGGTTCGTGATTTAATGAGCTGTGTCGCAGGTTAAACTTGTTGCTCAATCAGGATAGATTATTTTCTTTGGTACGACGCAACTCTTGAACAACCCCATGTTGGCGAGCAGTTAAACTAAAACTTAGGGTTCTTTTAAAAAATATTTATTTGACTGACTAGCAGCCATTCTTTTCAATAATACTGCCTAGAACATTAATCGCTTACACTTATATAACGATGCGTACTGCTGATGCATTTGCTAATAAGTTGTCGATGCAAGTATCGATCGATGAACTTGTTGACTCAGGTGGTCACGCGCAGGTAAAATGTTGCTGTCGTCATTTGTCTGGTTTGATGTGTGAACTGTTTATCTGAGACGCCACCGTCCCTTTCTGTTATTGATACAAACCGTTCGAAAACTTTGTCGATGCCGTTTAATATCCGTACAGTATAAGACGAAGAATCCCCCAAAGGCTTATTTGGCTTCGGGATTAGCGCAAGCTTCTGTTTCTTCCGCCTTTCTGGGAAAATCCTTTCTTTCAAGCACGTGGTAAATGTTTTATCAAACCACCATGGAACTGTTTTAACGGCCACTACCTTTAGCTTTATTCGGAATACCATCTAAGTCAGGGGCTTTATTTTCGATAATCTTTATCGCGGCTCCCAGGACTTTTTCAGCGGTTGCCTTGGGAGTTTCATCAGAATCTATCTGGATAGTAGATAGATTCAATTCATTTGAAATTTGTGGGAATGATATCACGCAGCAAATCAGGGTTAATGATCGATTGTGAGCGTTTATCCTTGGCTGCCTTGTGATCATATCCCCATGGGTCGGAGTCTGCTTCCTAGCATAACATCTTGAAATGTTGAGTTTTATTTCTAGAGCTTGCAATTATTTCCTCGTCTTTTTATATTGGTTGTGCAACTCTTCTGACTCAAGCCGGTTTCTGCTACGTTGGCTGTGTCTCATGGCTTTAATGCAAACTTTGTGAAGTTCTTCAATTCCAGCATTCCATTGGCATGGAGGCATCATATGCTTTTTGTGTCCTTTCGAGAACCTACGTCATCTTTTCTTCTGGGCTTCCCATCGGCATCGCTATCTGCAGAAGTATATCCTCGAAAATCTACTAGTCAAGTTTCCTGGGTGTTCAACCCGCTACTCCAGGTTCCTTGATACGTCTTGTACCTATCCTGCGCTCCATCTTGAAGATGATAGCCTTGCTCAACTGCCATTGGAGATCCTTAGATAATGTGTTGTTAATACATGTAAGGTTTATCATCGATTCCATATCAAGTATTGACGCCGCTAATATTTGCCTGAAAAAATGGCTGTACCACCATCGATGGAATGAGGAGGGAAGGTACAGGGAAGCTGGGTTTTTATTAATAGTGTAACATGGATTCTCGAACTCGTATTTGCGAAGTCGGTCAGTGATGGATTTAATGTTCTAATCGATCATCCTGACGTCCGCTAACGGAAGCCAGCATACTAACGATTGCATTGAAGATCTATATGAATTGTTCCGATTTGTTTCCGACTTTGAGAAAATGGAAATTGAATAAGTTCATAAGGTTTGTTGTGTTGGACTGGACTGATGGTGTAACCCCGCTTACCATGGCATCTGCAAACGACACGAGCGGATGCATAAAACCCAGGTTGATAATAAGATGGGTCGACGCTTGATTAGTTTCAATGGGTAGGTGCTGCTCGCCTGTAGTATTTCTCTTGGCTACCACCCTAACGAAACTTGGCATTTCGTTAGTTTGTGGTGCGTACGTTCCTCCTACAACTGACGCACTTCAGCGTTCGTTTCGGTGTTTTGGAACATTCGCCCAGACTATGAACTAGGTGACGGTTAACACAGAGGCAAGTTAAACAGCAATTGGTTGACAAATTACCCACATGCTCACAGCTCTTGTATTACAATACCTCCTTGTTCTTGATTTGGTCGAAGGTTTGTTCAATGGCTTTAATATTTTTGATATGTTTTTCGGAGTTTGGCATTGATTTAGTGGGAATTACTTGTCTTCTTTATAAGCTAGTTGTCGGGCAGGGAACGAGAAATGTTCTGGTTGATTTATTTGAAATCATTCAGAGGCTCCATTGCAATGAGTTGTTGCAGTTGGTGCTGACGTTTTTACTGGGGCCTACTGCAGCCCGTTCCCGGTCATTTTTCGTAGTTATTGCTGAGTTACTGACATCATTTTAGGTTTGCATTCTTCAATCATCGAGAAACAGGAACCTTCGGAGTAAGACCTCCTGGTACTTGTTTCTTAAGAGCGCCTCCCCGAGTTTTTGCATGAGGCGCTCTTTCTTGGCCGCTATGGGTTTATTTAAAGTTTCTTCGACTCATTGTCTATTACAACGACTGACTGATTCGTACTCGAATTTGAGTACTTTGGGATGTTGGGGCATACCGCAGCGCTATGTGCCAGTCACTACTTTGAATGCGCCCTTCGCTGAAGGCGAATTCATTCTGTCTGTTATGTTTTCATCGTCCACTAATTGGTATCTCGTTTAAAACAAATTTGCCGCTCTGGAGCATGTCAGCATCTCCGATCATATGCACGAGCCTTTTCAGCGACCTGAGCTAGACCACTCCAAGCATTCACACTATACGGTTCCCAACCAATTTAACAATAATTGCATCATTTCCCGCCAGAGTAGCAACTGTATACATTATCTTATTAATCACATACTCATTGTTTGATGAAGGTTTTCTATTAAGCCCAGTGCAATCACTTAGATATTTCCTGGTCTAAACAGAGTGAGGCAGCAAGTGAAGTTAACTTTTCGGCTAAAATTTGGAGCGTACTTTGGCACTTTGGCGCTTTCATTTTCATCAATCCTGCCTGCCAATCGTAAAGAAATTAAAAATCCAAAAAAAAATGTTGTTGCATATCCTTGATCATATTACTTCAAGAATATTCTGAAATTTAACACCTTAAAAAAGTAAACGTTTTGTTAAAACCACCGGTTTACTGTCTGTCTGTCACACGCATTTTTCTCAGAGATAGTTATACCAATTGACCCCAAATTTGGTGGAAAGGTGGGAACGTTCACAGATACAGTAAGCTACATCCTTTTACGTCGAATTTAAGGAGGGTCTCCTGACAGGCAAAAGCGGGTGTACTTTCACCAAATATAGTCATGTGGGGTATCAAATTAAAGTTAGATTAGTACTTTTCGAAGCCGCTTTTAGTTTTGACATTTTTTGGAAAGGTAGGGAGTGCGGGGAGGTCTAAAGTGATCATCCTATTCTCAGAAACTACCCAACCGAAAAATCTGAAAAAAATTAAGAGGCTGCGACTATACTATAAGTTTGGTGGGAATCGCATTATTACTAGCAAAGTTATAATATGTCAAAATTGTCGCTTCTTTGCAAATTCAAGAATATGAATGTCAATATCGCGACTAGATAATACGATATGCTAACTATTTTTTTAATTCTGATTTTGGATGAACCGTTATCGTTTCCACCAAAAATCATTCCCAAATA